>NC_071991.2:138805625-139440000 GCF_028885655.2 Pongo abelii | reverse complement strand
GTACTTTTGGGATTAAAAGTAATGGCAAAAATTACCTGTGCTCCAACCAAATAGTTATAATTATTCTATCTACCAAGAATCTCTTATGAGCTACCTAAAAGATTATGTAAACCCCCTAATGAGTGTTTCTTATCAGAGACCCAACTGGCATTTGAAGCGTAAGATAGTTTGTGGAGAATGCCCTGCAATCAGAGCTATCCACGTCCCTGCCCACTGCCCATTAAATGCCACTTGGTGTCCCTGTGATAACCAACACTGCCCTCAGATTTCCAAATGGCCTCAAGATGGCAGTGTTGCCCCTACTGGCTGATGAACTGTGGGGCTCATAATATAGTAACTGACCACTGGATAAAAGTCAGGAAGCCCATGACCTAGCACTTCTCTGACTGGGCAGGTTCCTGTGTCCAGGTGGACCGCTTGGACCACTAATCTTCAAGTGATTTTCTGTGAGAAGTGATGAAATGACAGGAAGCTATGTCTTCTCCTTTGAATACTTATCTGATAGATGATAAGTAAGTAGGTAGGTTGGTAGATAGATAGAGTGGATAGAGTAGGTAGATGGATAGATATGATAGATAGATAGATAGATAGATAGATAGATAGATAGATAGATGATAGAGTGTATAGATGGATAGATAGGGTGAGGGGATGAATTGATAGATACAGATAGATGATAGATGGATAGATAACAGCGAGGGATACAGAAAGATGTTAGATATATTGATAGATAGATAAATAATAGGTAGGTAAATAGAGTAAATAGATAAATAGAGTGAATAGATAGATAGATAGATAGATAGATAGATAGATAGATAGATAGATACATAGATACATAGATACATAGATAATGGAGTGGATAGATGGATAGATAGATAAGATAGACTGGGTGAGGGGATGAATTGATAAATAGAGTTAGATAGATGATAGATGGATAGATAGATAATAGAGAGGGATACAGAAAGATGTTAGATAGATAGATAATAGGTAGGTAGATAGAGTAAATACATAGAGTGGATGTATAGATAGATAAAAGATTAGATAGATAGATAGATAGATAGATTAGATAGATTAGATAGAGTGGGTGGATGGATAGATAGAGAGAAAGATGGTAGATCAGACAGACAGATGAGAGATAGATATACAGAAAGATAGTAGATAAACAGATAGATAATAGATACATACAAATACACATATACAAAGATAGAGATGATTTATAGATAGATAGATTGAGATAGAAGATAGATAGATGATAGATAGATAGATAGATAGATAGATACTTGTTCAGTAATAGACAAAAGGAAAACAGCCTTGAACTGAGTCTGACTCTTCCTTGCCAATCTTCAAAACCAGCCCCAGCTTCTCTTTTGTTTGTTTTGTTTTACTGAATTTACTGACAGAAAATAAAGACATGCAGTGCAATAGCCAAGCAGCCTCGTCCCAAGTGCGTCTCATTTTAAATCGAGAGTGCTACTGCTGCCAACTGGCTCTGGGATCCAGGAGGTCAGAGACTGACAACAAAGAAGTACACATCACAGGCTTGCAGTACCTTCTGTTCTCCCTACTCTCTTGGAGCTGTCCCAGGTACCAGCCTCAGGCTCCAGATTTTGTGGTTCTATCTAATATATGTCTTTCCCTCTAGGACTCACCATTTGCCCTGAAAACCAAATTATCTGGATAAGGCATGAATTTTTGGCCTAACTCTTGCCAGTCACATTCCTGGTGACTGGAATGTTTCTCCTGCACCTCTGTCCATGGGCTACGATCTTACATTACGTAGAAAGAACTCCCAAAAGAGGTCTTCGCCCCGGGCTTCTGAGTGGCTGCTAACAGAATTTACAACTGCTAGGATTTGTTCCCACAACATAGATATTTGTCTGATTAATACTGGATCCTGACAGAGTGTGTAGAATCTGCAACATATACCATATTGCTGACTGCACAAGCCAGCTTCTTTGTCCCTTCAATTCCTGGCAGATATCCTAGAAAACAGGCCTTTTCCTTGTCTCCTCAGCTCTCCTGTGGGGTCACATAGGCTACACATGCCCTGCTACAATTCCTGCCCAGAAAGAATAAGGATTATTGAAGAACACCTCAAGAGGTACGGCAAGGTACTTGCTCTCCAGGAAGTCCTCGGCCCCACCCTGACAACCCTGCCTGTGGATACTGTCACAACAATTGATAGTAAAGCACACAGGCTGCTTCAGTTCAGGAGACACACGTCTTGGCCAGAGGATGGGGCTGTAGGCTTCCTACACCTGTAAGGAGCCATGTACTCATTTAAGCAAGAAATGCTTAGTCAATCTGGAAAAAAATTCAGTTCCAGAAGCACGCGCTACTTGGATTCATTACAAGCAACAAACCGTCCCCAGAAGAGAGCAAGTTTTACAATAAGGCAGGAAACTGAGAGGTAAAAGCAAAGCTGAGAAACCCAAGGAATGATGGGGCTTGGGGCAGGACTTATAAGTGTGAAGACGGAGAAACCTGTTCACAGGGAAAAAGGAAAGATATACAAAGAAAAAGACCTAGTCGGTCTTCGAGGGTTGAAGACTGTTTAAAAGGGATAACCAAGGCAACAACAGTAAGTATACCAGTTCAGAGAAAAGATACCACTTCTAGGAGGTATCACCCAATGGAAATTTCCTAGGCCTCTGGAGTCTGACAGCTTTGGAATTGAAATCAACACTCTGTCACCTAAAACTGTGGACAAATAATTTAAGCTCCTGGTTTTAAATCTCAAAGATAATAATACATATCTACATCCCAGTGGCCAGTAAAGTATTACTACATATAAAGTAATGGGCACAGACTGACATCCAAGACACAGCTCCTAAGTATTTCTCCTTGCCAAGCCCATGTCCACAATACAGGCATCTCCACAATCGCAGGATCGGCTGCCCCTGCCTACAAACCCTGACTCCACCCAAATTTAAAAAGACTCTTTTACCTCCAGTTGACTGTCCCAGTCTAGAGACCCATTCACAAAAACATCAGGAAAATCAGGCCAGACCTATGGAGAGGAACACGGTCAATAGCAATGCACTAGACAATTTCCCTTACATAGTATTTCCTAAGAAATTATTATATAAACCATGCTCCTAGAAGCAACAATACTTTGATTATCATGTAGGATTGATGTAAAAGAAAACTGAACTCCATAACACATTACATTATTTTAAACATCGTTAATTGTATCAACAAATATTGATTGAGAAAAGGAGAGCTTCTGACCTCAGAGCTCAAATAGAAAAGGCCAAAAACGACATACACAGGCATGTGACCCACTAACAGTGACCCACCCTCAGGCTAGGGACTAGTGGATCATCGCTTAGGATTATACCTTTCCCCAGACAATGTCTCCATCATTTGGGTATTTGATGAAGACGTCATCCTCCATGCCCCGAGTGAAGGCAGGATAGGGCTGTGTCTCATTGCCAGAAATGGCTGGATCCTGAAATCAAAGCATAAGTCAGTTGGGAAAACCAACGCCACAGAATGAGGAGAAACAGAATAAAGGAGAACTCCTCCAGGGTGAACTCGCTGGCTTCTACCTGAACGGTAGAGTTTCTGTGAGTCCTGGGAAATACACATTTCTTAGTGCACTTCAATTTATCTACTTGCAACATGGAAATGAAGTATAACACTTTCTCCAACAAAGCCCATACCTGCTCCCAAGCAGAACGCACACATTCACATCAGGACTAACCAGAATGAGGATGACCCGCATCCCATCAGCCTTCATGCGATTGATCAAAGCTGGAAACCCAGCAAACTTGGGGCTGAGGGTGAAGTCCAGCTGCCGCTCCATGTAGTCGATGTCTGAGTACTGCACATCCTGCGGGAGGACACGGGGAGCTGAGTGGCTGCTGCTGTACATGCCCAAGCTTTACAGGAGAACAACCCTCCACCACCCATGGTGGAATTCCAGACAGATTCTTGTTGATGCTTTCAAATCCCAGCTCTGCCATTTGTTAGGTACAGGTGCAGGGAAATTCACGTAACTATTAAAATGTTCAGTGATAAGATAGAAAAAAATCGAAGTCAGCATAAAGTAGGATGAAAATGTATCTCTAGCATGGCTATTGTGAGGATAAGAAAAAACAGTGGTTTGGGAAGTGCTTTGTAATTGCCAATAGCAGGTGTAATTGTGATGACCTCCCCCAAGAGGCTGCCCCTGGTATCAGTAGTTCATGTTTAGGAAAAATACTGTTAATTATCCAGGGCTAATGGTAAATCTACTACAGAACGAAGAAAAGATGTATAGTTGCTTTGGAATACCAAATCTTGAGGGTAATCATACACAACATTCTTCCTGAGACTGTAATATTGCATTTCACTATCCACTAATGGAAACACTATGTTCCACTAATGGAAGAATTGCAAACAATAGAAAAGTCAGATAAAATTAAATATGGGATGGTTCATGGAATCAATTCTCTGATGACTGGGTCCCCTCCTGTCCTCCACTGAAGGATAAGGTTTATTTTGATGTGTATGTCCTCTGCAAACCCATCCCAGGATGTGTATAATCCATCAGTTATTAGCTCAGAGCTGATGCAGGAACTGAGGTTGTATTCACATATACAATTGTTTGACTGATCTGTGGTTAGTCTTTTCAAGAATTAAGTAAAAGAACTGTGAGATATTATTATTTATTCTCATGAAACCAAAGACTTTTTTGACTAATTGTTTTGAAGTAATGTGAAAGAAATCGAAGGAAGCATGAGGCAGCAGAAAGAGCCCTGGAGCCAGCCTATCTCCCCCTCTGGCAAGTCATGGTGAGTCTTGAGCTATTATCTCTAGACGATGGAAACAAGTGCCCTTACCTATATTACTGTGCTGGGGTGGGCTAACTGTGATATTGTCTGAAAATGAACATTTTATCTTTATAGAATCCCACAAACATTAGACAAATGAACCCAGACACAGAGGCACCTGGCTTAGTTTTGAAACCCCAGAGCCATGACTGAGAACGTACATAAGGGATCTGGGCAGCCACCATCTCATCATACAAGCTGGCGATCTCAGAGTCGTTCTGGTAGCCATAGCGACACAGCTGGAACCCCAAAGACCAGTAAGGTACCATCACAGGCCGGCCAATCAACTAGAAAATAGACAGAAAATATTAGTCCTCAGAACAGAGGCACCAGATTGAAGTTTTACATCAAGTAATAAGAATATTTTTCCATGCCCCAAGCTAGACAACTAACTAATTGAAATCCAGACCCAAACTGACAGGATATAGAGCCACCAGGATACTTAGAGAAAGCTTTCTGTTAGACTTGAGCTCCTTCTTAAAAATTATGGAAAATTTGATGTTACTCTATTTCTAGAGACACTGTAGGTAACTGGTTAAGAAGCCCAGAATCAGAGACAAATGCCTGGCTTAGCATGCAGGCTCCAATCCTGCTAGCGGTGTGACCTTAGGCAAAAATTAAGTAATCTCTTAGTGCTTCAGTTTCTTCATCTGTAAATAACGGATAATAATAGCATCTGCCTGATAGTGTTTCTGTGAGGCATGAATGAGTTAATATGTGTGAAGTGCTCTAACATGCAGCAAGTGATCAATCAGTGATGCGCACTTGGTAGTATACAAGTGTCTGTTGTTGCTGCCACAACCACCACGGTCACCACACCATCATCACCGCCACCATCATCACTACTTTCAACATCACCCCCAGTACCACGATTGTGCCCACACCACCATCATTACCATTATCATTACCCTTCACTACCATCACCACCACCCCACTACCACCCCCACCATCACCCCACTACCACCCCAACCACCATCCCCCCCATCACCACTATCATCACAACCACTATCACCAACATCACACTCCTCACACCACCTCACTGTCAACACCACTACCACCACCATAACCACCACCACCATCATCATCACCATCACTACCACAAACACCATCGTCAGCCCCACCCTTGTCACCATCACCACCACTATCACCATCATCATCACCAGCACACCCATTACCACCAACCCCACCACTATCATCACCATCACCAACACCACTACTACCACCATCATTATCACCATTCCCACATCACTATCACCACCATCAGCCCCTACCGCCATCATCACCATCAACACCACCACCACAAATACCACCACCATCACACTACTATCACTACCATCACCACTACTAGTCCCACTATAACTTCTGCTATTCTGCAATGCTTACAGAGGCTATAAATTTTATGATAATTAGAATGTATTTATTTTTTCTCATTCTATAATCTCTCTCCAAGAAAGACCAATATTTCCAGTTGTCAACTGAGAGTTATACTAATGGATGTGGGCTCTGGCACCCAGAATGTGCTGTATAAGTACTTGATAAACAATTGGACTTCCCCCTACCTCAGTGTACTGCTGGGTCACAAGCTCTGGAGTCGGCCCCAAGAACACATAAAAGTCCAGAACTCCCCCTGTGGTACGGTATGTCAAGGCAGGCAGGGGCTGGAACGTCACATCTGAAAATGAAGAAAAATGCCAAGCCAGATGGAAATCTTCCATGTCACGAATCACCCCTGAAATCCACACATTCTCCATCTTCCTGCACCCTCCCTATCATAGAGTGTTAAGTACAGGCATTTTCTACCATACTCACACAGAACTGAAGAAGGTCAGTGGAAGTCTACAGGTCCCATTCCTGGAGCTGATTCTCTTTAGGGTACTTTACTATATTTTGTCATTCTACTCTTATAAAATTATTATTTTTTACATTTCAAGTTTTATGTTAGATAAAGAGATACATGTTCAGGTTTCTTACATGGGAATATTGCATGATGCTGAGGTTTGGGGTATGGATCCCTCAACCAGACAGTGAGCATAGTACCCGATAGGTAATTTTTCAACGTACCATACACCCTCATACCCCCAGACTAACTTCCCTGACCCATAGTTTTAGCCTAATTCAAATTATATAACTGTCTCTCACGAGCTGACCTCCAGGATATTCGGGACCCACGTGGTGTTACTATCCCTTCTTATGTGATTTATACCAAAATAAGAGTTGGGTTAGATCTTCTTATCACATGATACTAGACTGAAATAAACAGAAAGGCTAAACATAAAGAAAAAATAAACACCAATGCCTATAAAATGAAAATTCTGAATTCAAGAACACTTAGGCTAAACACATTCTAAACTGACTCAAGCATGATTGGTATCCCCCCAAAATAAGGGAGGCGCTGGATGGCCTTACCCATGGCATTGCTGTTCAGCAGGAGCACTCCATGGGCACTGCCGTCCTCCTCCAGCCCCATGTAGTAGGGGTGGACACCATAGGAATTCTTCTTGTACTGGAGGGTCATGGGAAGAAGCAGTAGGAGTTTAAGAGAAATTATGCCTAAGAAAGAAACTCAACAAAAATGTGCTTGCTAACATGGCTCTAGTTTTCTCCATGAAACTAGACACATAAACTAAACACATGAAACAAAGGAGCCTGAGAATTGGCCCACTTGCCTAAAAGCAGAATGTGACGACCAAGTGGAGTTTGGGAAGATGAAGCCCAAAGCCTGAGCAGTGTGGGTGGAGAGAAGCAGAGACACAGATCCCAAATGCTCTGTCCTTACCCCTGGGGGCTGGTCTCGGGAGAACATCCCCCAAGTGTGCCACTCCAAGTCTCTCCTATAGGACGTATGCTCAGTTTCCCCAAAGCCGTAGAGGTACTTGGAGGGAAGGCGGGTGGAGATGCGGATAAACATGTCATTGAAGGTGAAGCCAAGGAGCTGAGAGTCCCAACTGAAACACAAAAAGGCAGATTTGAAACAGAAAATGGGCTTTTCTCTCTGCTTCCAGCAGCTGACTTTTCAAGGACAACAGAATGCTTGATTCCTACCCAGAACCTGTTCATCTCTCAAACAAAACAGAAACTCAGTTTGATTAAAATATCATAGATATTCTTGCTAAAAGCCCAGGAGTTCTTCTTCATTCTTCTGTTTCCCTCTGTCACTGCCTCCTTTCAGTGGTCCTCTACAATACAAATCCAAGCACTCCTCACCATCACAGCTGGGACCACTCCACACCAGCACCACCTTCCACCCTTGCACCCCTCAGTCCATTTTCTACATAGCACTCAAAGTGATATTTACTTATTATTTGTTGTCATGAGAAGATAAACCTCAGCTGTCTATAAGGAGCAGCACCTAATCTAGAGAAGGCACCCCATAAACATTTGTTGGATGAATCCTCAGGCACGCTCAACTCCCTCAGTAATTATTTCTACAATGCTAAAGATTTCCTGTAAGAACAGGTCTGAAGGAAACAACTCATCTATGCATCTGGAAGTGGACAATGTGATGTTTTGAACCAGGATACATCCAAGGACAATGGAACTGGCAGCGAAGGCACAGGTAGCCATCAAACTCTAAGTCACACTAGAAGCCACTCACATTATAGTGCCTGTACTCTTCCGGCGTATTTCAATCCCAAATGGATTATTCTTAATGAGGACATCATAGAGTTGACCCTCAGGGGTGCTGGATGGCACACGGGGTATGTTCAGAGGGACTGGAACTTCATACCGATTGTTGTTGGGATCATAAATCTAGGCCAGAGGAAATCAATTTTAGGCAAGAATACTACTCTTGAAACCTATACCCCTAGCAGAACCTTTTTTATTTTTGGACAGAAAGTTCAGATGCTATGTTTCTGTCTTCTTTATGATATCTGAGATTTAATTAATATATCAGATAACAATGTCAGATTTAACATTTTTCTGTGATTTCTCATTATTAAGGCCTCTATTACATTAATATACTCAATGGGACATTGGTGCTGACTTGGAAAATCATTCTGGAATCAGTGTGGTATTTATGAATATGTTACTTGTTATTTTCTGTGGGTATATGAGTATATATAAATACCTTAAAATCATTATGAGTTCAAAAAAATACCTGTCTCCCCAAAATGAAATCTATTTATTAAAATAATCAGAATGTCCTTGCTGAAAGTGGTATCTAAACTGATTCATGAGTACCTACCATATCCTCTGCCTGACACTGCACAAGACACTAGGAATGTGAGCTGAATCAGGCAGTGTTATGATTTTACAAAATTCACATGCGAATGAGAAGTGAAAGAGAGCAGCTCACAACACCTGGGTGATGTGTGCTAAGGGAGAGCTATGTAGAAGTGCTGTGAGATTCTAGGGAAGGAAATGCCTAACATTGTTTCTGGGAGACTGAGATGGTCTCACAGGAGAAATACAGTCTAGAGTATTAAAAGCTTGGTAGTCATTAACCAAACAAAGAAAGGAGATCAAGTCATTCTGATGAAGAATAACAACCCCAAAGGCAGAGAGAATTAAAGTGGGCCAGAAAGAGGCAAATATTTTGGAAAGAGCTACTGTATGGTCAAGAGGTAGAGTAGGCAATGGTTAAGGCTAGAACTCCAAGGAAGTTCATTCACTTCAAACCCATTAGGTGCCTACAACATGCTATTGTTACGAGGAGGGTACAAACATACAACAGCATCATCCCTGCATTAGAGGATGAACAAGAACTCAGAATTCGGGTTGATGTCAGATTGTAAAGAACCTTTCAGGCAATGTGACAATGTCCTGACCACTTTCACTTACTCTGTCAATAACATTACAGCGCTAACTATCTGCCAGGCTCTGTAGATTTCAGAAGCACAAACAGGAAAGGGCACATTCCTGTCCTTGAGAAGCTTAGTTTAATAGAAAAATAGACATAACAGCTAGTCCATCCTTAGTCCTTAAATGCAATTAAATCTTGGAAAGGAATGAAATTACTGCACATTGATGGCTATTTTACAGAAATCTCAAATTCAGCATCCCAAACTAAACATATCATCTTACATTGATGAAGCACAAACTTTTCAGTATTCCTATTCAAGTTAATGCCAGCACCATCCATATTAAGATGCAAGCTAGAAACACGGTCATCATTCTTGATTTTCCCTCTCCATTGTCACCTGCTTGCAATCGAGCACTAGATCCTGTAACCCAACTTTCTCAACCTCAGACAGGTCCACTGTTCTCCACCTCCATTCCACTGTCTAGTCCAAACCTAATCCCTCACCTGACCTGCCTAACTGGTAGCCTCCCAAGTTGTCTCTCTGTACCCACTCTTGCTCTCCCAATCATTTTCCTAACAGTAGCCACAGTAATCTTTTCCAAATGAAAATTAGGACAGGTCTCATTGTTCCCTCAATGATTTCCCAATGCTCTCTGGATAATGATATAGTCTATTGTAGCATGATTAACTTATTTTAGGGTTCTGTGACCTAGACCAATAAAAGGTAATGGAACTGAAAAGGGTCTAATCACTAACTGATACATGTACTGTGTTTACCTTGAACTGCAGCATTTCATTCTTATGGTAAGTGACATCCAGGCGAAGGGGGTTCACGGGCGTGGAGGGGAAGGCACTGGCATAAACAGAAGACTTTAAGGAGATGTCAGCTGTGGCCCCGTGGGAATTATACTGAACATCACTGACAGAGTATAGGTCGTTGACAAAATAGCAAAAAGGGACTCCAGAAGAATTGGATGCCTGAAAAGTAAGGCCAAAGTCATGGATCAGCACAGCGTGTGATCTTAAAGTTCTCTAACCTAAACAGGATTAGGAAAGTCATTTTAGATGACGATAAAACCAGCCTATCACTTATCACTTGGCAATAACATAAATTTAAATTCCTGGTCTCCAAGCAAAATATTCATTTTAAAAAGTTTTGCACATGTCCCCACCTACTCGTCACATCCAGATCATGTCCCTTAGGAAGTCCTTTCTATGGATTTGAAGTAGTTATGTAAGTACCACTGCTATGCTTAAGAAAATACACATTAGGTGTGGAGATTTTCATGCACATGAACCCCATTGGCATGGTTACCTCCCAGATACAGCCACGGGCAGTGCAGTTTTCTGCAGAAGCACCATTCTCATCAGGGTAACAGTCTATTTTTTCTTCATCTCTTATCTTTATGCTCCACTCCACTGTGTATGCTTCTCCCAGGAGAAGATCGATATCTGTGATAATGGCAACCTGTAGGAATGTGGAAATCACAAGGAAATTCATCTTTAGGAGACAGGCTTTGCAAGATCTGAGGGTTTTTTTTAATAAAAAAAAATTAGAAATTAGACCAGACTTTCAACCATCCAAGCAACATATGACTTTAGCTTATAAGAAGAGAACTGCACATTGGGGGAATCTAGCAGCAACAGGTCAAACGTCTCCAATCTAGCAGAATCTTGTACATAGCATAATGAAAACAATTAGGTCAAATAAAACCTGTCGTGATCACCCCTTATTCTTTTCTGCCCTGACTCCTCTTAGCCGTCTGTGTCTTGTCAGGAAGGGTGTCTTCTGCACTTCCCCTTTAGCATGACACATGGTGTCATCCCAAAGTGAGCTGATCCTCTTGCTCTCCAGTCCCCAAACCAGTATCCGCCATTGGCGTGGAGTGGTAGAAAGAACACAGCAATAAGAATCATATGACCTGGTTATCATGCCCGCATTTCTGTAGAATGTTGGACAAATGATTTCTTTTTTTAATTTTTAATTTTAATGGGTATATAGTAGGTATACATATTTATGGGTTATATGAAATATGTTGATTCAGGCATACAGTGCATAACAATCACATCAGGGTAAGTCAGGTATTCTGTTTCATTTCTTTGGGTTTCAATTTTAGTAACAGCAAAATTGAAAAGTTGAAAAAAACATTATATTTCTTTCTATTTCTAACATCCCAGAGTGTTCATTTCTCTAAGCCCAAAGACTCCAATTTTGAAACCTTCCTTGAATACCATTAGTTCAAATATTTAATATTTTTCTATATAGTTTTCTTATCTTGACACTTCTTTAAACAACACGTCCCAAGTCAAAGTTCTCACTTGTCTGGAGTAAAAAAATCACATTCTAAAGATTATCATCCTTCTCCCAGTCTCCTCCCAGTCTAAACCATCTTGTACTTCCCTGTTCTACTAGTCCCCACACCCCATTCCCACTCCCAACAATGCTCACACACAGTAGCACAGCCTTCATTCAAGGATCAATATGAGACTGCTTGAGAATTAAATCAAGTTGGTACCTAAGACCCTCCAAAGCCTGACCACAAGTTTCCTATCCAAACTGGCCTTTTTCAAATACCAAATCTTATTTGTGCTAGTCATACAAAATTCACAGTCTAACAATGTAAGGCTGTTCCCCACTTTCCAACTTTGCTGTTCCTGTGTCTCATCATAATTATTATTCTATTTTTGGGAAAAGCAAGTGAAACCAGCTAGAGAGAGCAGAACACTGATAGGCAGAGAAGGGAATAAGAAGAAAAATACCCAACTCATTCTAGCTCTGGCCACCTCATTTTTTTCCCCAGCCCTCTCACTTCCCTAAAACAGGCCTCAAAGGTGCCCTGGTCCTTCAGGGACCCATGCAAACTTGGCAAGAACAAACATCATGGTGCTATGGAGAATTCTCAATAAACCATCTCAACAAAATGGGTTTACCTTCAGGTTAGAATCATAAGTGACTGTAGGAGAAGTCTGACTTGGGACACCATTGTGTTTCACTGTAACATTTCCAGGTTCCTCCATCCCAAGAATTTTAATCTCATTGAATGCTAAATTATTGGGGTCCTTGTAGGTTGATTGTGAAATATTCACCTCCAAGCGGTTCTGCAAAATAATTAAGCCCAATTATGCATAAAGGTATGCCTGTAATACACAGATTCTCAAGTCACTCAAATATTCCATTCCAGACCAGATACCCCCCACTGCCAGGAATGCCTCTCTGCTTTCTCTCAAGAAGTGCTCAAGAAGTACAAAATTATTTTGATAATCCTCTAATTTGATACAATCATAAAAACACACAGATAATTAAAAACTGTATTTAGAAACACTACTTGCTATATTCATGCCTCCTTTTGAAAACATCGATGAAATCATAAATAGAAATCTGCTCACCTAGAGCCAATAATGCATATTAAGTTACAAATATAATCAGGCATACACACAAGCACAGATGTGCTAATGATCAGTCCAAAGCCCACACCTAAGATTCATAAAAAGATGCTACTCACTTGAGTGACAGAAAACTCACATAAAAGATACACTTCATTGGCTACAGTATCTGAAAGTGAAAGAAAGACAAGTCAGATCCTGGCTTGCCCACCACAGAAGAACAGATTTCATCCTACCACTCCTTTCAGCTATGTCTTGAGGTCACACATAGCAGTTTCCTTTTCCTTATGGATGAATAATTTTCAATTGTATATGTGTATCACATTTCTTTATTCATTCATTCATCAATGTATAATTAGATTGTTTCTATATCTTGGTTGTTGCACATAATGCTGTAATGAACGTGGGAGTGACTATATCTCTTAAAGATACTGATTTCATATCCTCTGGATATACATTCAGAAGTGGGATTTCATGAGATTGTATGGAAGTTCTGTTAATTTTTTGAGGAACCTCCATACTATTTTCCATAACGGTTGTAACAATTTACATTCCCACCAACAATCTACAAAATTCCATTTTCTCCACATCCTCGCCAGCACTTATCTCTTATCTTTTTTATGATTTCCATGCTAACAGGTGTGAGGTGATATCTCACTGTGATTTTTGATTTGCAATTTCTGTCATTTTCTGATGTTGAGCATCTTTTCACATACCAGTTAGCCACCTGTATGTCTTCCTTGGAAAAACATCTGTTCGGGTCCTTCACCCAGTTTTTAACTGGGTCATTTGATCTTTTGCTACGGAGTTGCATGAGTTCCTTGTCTTTTTTATATTAATCTCTTCTGAGATATATGGTTTGCAAACATTTTTATCCATTCTGTAGTTTGCCTTTTCACTTTGTTGATTGTTTCTTTTGCTGTGCAGGAGCCTTTTAGTTTGATGTAGTCATGCTTGTTTATTATTTGCTATTATTTGCTATTTTGCCTTGCTTTTGGTATCATATCCAAAAAGTCATCACCAAGACTAATGTCAAGGAGGTTTTTTCCTGTTTTCTTCTAGGAGCTTTACAATTTCAGCCCTTACATTTAAGTTTTTAATTTTACTTTGCACAGTAGCAAAGATACGAAAATAACCTAAGTGTCCATCAACAGATGAATAAAGAAATTGTGGTATATATATATACAATAGAATATTATTCAGGCATAAAAAGAAGAAAATTCTGCTATTTGCAACAGCATGGAGGAATCTAGAAGACATTATACTAAGTGAAATAAGCCAGAGACAGAAAGTCAAATACTGCATGGTCTCACTTATATGTGAAACCTAAAAAAGTTGAGCTCCTAGAAGCAGACAGTATAACAGTTGTTCTTAGAGCCTGCAGGTGTGGAAAATGGGGAGATGATGGTCAAGGGTACAAACTTTTAGTTATTAGATGAATAGGTTCTAGGGATCCAGTCTACAGTATGGGTGGTGATGGATGTGCTCCTTAAGACAGCTGTAGTAATCATTATACTATGCCTATATATATATATATATATATAAAATCCTCACATTGTCCACTTTGAATATATTTCATCTTTATTTGCCAATTAAATATTTTGCAATTAAAAAATAAACATTTAAATCTACATATTGGATTAGATGGACAAGAGTCTCAAAGGCCAAGCCATTGTTTTTCCTTCTCTTTCCTACTGGAACAAAAGCTTTCCTTCCACAGGCTTCCAAGGCATATGCCTCAAGGGAACCTATTTCCTAAACTTGAAGCATAGGAATTGTTAGTATACTGGATACACAAATATGTTAAAAAGTATGTAGGTGAGTACACACTACAACAGTATATTTTCACTGCCTCACTGGCAGGGGCATGATTTCTGTATCATCAACATTTGCTCATTAGAATTTTAGGAGGAAGACATTAACATCGGGTTACGGGAACAGTCTTGAAACCATCTCTTCTAAGCACCCATTGACAATAAAAAGAGAGCCTATTGGCCAAGCGTGGTGGCTCATGCCTGTAATCCCAGCACTTTGGGAGGCCGAGCCGGGCGGATTACGAAGTTAGAAGATCGAGATCATCCTGGCTAACACGGTGAAACCTCATCTCTACTAAACTTACAAAAATACAAAAAATTAGCCAGGCGTGGTGGTAGGCACCTGTACTCCTATGCGGGAGGCTGAGGCAGGAGAATCACTTGAGCCTGGGAGGCAGAGGTTGCAGTGAGCCGAGATTGCACCACTGCACTCCAGCCTGGGCAACAAGAGCAAAACTCCATCTCAAAAAATAAATAAATAAATAAAAGAGAGCCTATTATAGATATCACTGGCCAATAGGAGAATTGCCAGAGATAGAAATGTATTTTTCTTTCCTTTGTAGGTCATCTACCACTACCTCTGAATGGTGCAACCAGAAACAAAATACTTAAGTGACTCTTGCGACTGTGCCTGCTGAGATTTCTCCCACAGCTGAATGACCAGCAGGAGTGAAGGACCATAAGTCACAGGTGCAGGTTTGGAAACAGCAACATTATCGTAACAGCGCTCACCCTTTGTTTCCCCATCATCCCAGAAAAGTTCTCCTTTTGCTTCTTTGTTCTCATCTAGGGCAATGATAAGACCAAGAGGGTTCTTTCGACTGTGGGGAACAAGATTCAAGAGACAAAGACAGGAGTCAGAGAATTTTGCCAACTGAGCTGAGAATGTTTCCATCAAATTTCAAATCGGAAAAGTTACTAGCAGCAGATGGTTCTGCTTTTCTTCAGGCACAAACACAAAATTGACAGGCGCCCCTATCTTTAATATCAACAGTGTCACAAGAGATAGAAATACCCCAAACATTAACAATAACATCTATGTTAGAGGCAAGAATTTAAGCACCAGAGTCTCTGCAATAGCTCAAATAAAAGCTGCTTCTGCAACTACTACTTAGAATACAGAGTATGAGAAGAGAAAGAAATCTTAGACAATAACTGGTTCAGTTATACCACTTTAGAAATGATGCCCTCAGTAGAAGTCCAGTGCTGTGAGGAAGATACATTTTCACCTGCCTAAGGACCATTTATACTCAGAAAGCAACAACATATAACAAGGTCCATCTATTTAGTAGTAAACTTATCTGATTATTGGTTATTAGTTTGTTTTGAAAGAAAAACAAATCATTCTAATGATCTACTTTATAATTTAGAATAAGAAACACAAAACATTACTCAAAGACATGGTAAAGTAGATGGACAGAGAGGAAGAGGGGGAGAGAGAGAGAAATTTTTACTTGGAATCTCTCCACACTCTATCACTGCTCTAAGCAATCTCCCAGTTTCCTGCTCTTCTTGTTTCTCTTCTATCACTGGACTCATATTCTCCATTGTATTCTTTCACAGTTCAGCCTTTCACTATGCAAGAAAGTTAGTTTTTATTATCAACAAAATCATCTGCTTTCATTAAATATTCACGTACTGAGGAGCAGTCATTCCTAGGAAGTCAATGAGGTACAAAAATTAATAAATCACAACTCCTGACCTGAATGACCTTAAATATTATAGGAAAAAATAGGCACATTCATTAAAAAATGAAGGCGAACAATGAAAACAACACAAAAGTTAGGATATTCTAGGAGTCCAGAACCACAGTTCCAGAAATATGGTGGACTGGAGATTCTTCTGGAGACTTACCCAGTAAAATATCCCCTGAACCGTAGTTAAATTACAACACATATTCCTGTTAAAATATTGTTGGATTTGCAAGAAAGTAAGAAATATATCCAAGAGACTAAAACAATAACAGGATAACAAAACACTGAGCTAAAACCAAAAGGGGGCTTAGTAAGCAAAACCTAGAATCTCCGTGTGGCAAATTCCCATAGCAAGGTTAAAATTGGGCTACTAAGCCTAGTGATCCAAGGTAGAGAATGTGAACCTCTGATTCCCACATGAAGCCGGGATCCTTGAAGGAAGCTAACATAATGCCAGTTGGAAGCAATTCTTGGCTTGCAAACAGAGGAGAAGGCAAATCATCTCTGGAGGAATGAGACCCACATTTATAAGATTATCACAGCTTAAAAAAATAAGATCACCAAGCACACAAGGTAATAAGTCAACATGAAAGAAAGTCAGCAACGTTAACTAACAATAGACTTAGACTCCCCTAAACATTTCAGATAATAAAATTTTCAAGCACACAGAATACAACTATTATTGAAATACTAACAGTATTAAGGAAGAAAGACAAAATCATCTAAGGAGCAAAAAACAAAACAAAACAAAATGTGTGTGTGTGTATATATATATATACACACACACACACATATATAAAATGACCAGAAACTTGGAAGTGGCAGTGCTTCCTCTGCTGGAAGATTAAGGAAAGATTTCTTGCTGCTGAAATGTAAAGTTTCATTTGGATCATTAAGAATACACCAGGCAAAGAATGTTGGAAAGGATAAGTGCAAAAGTCCAAATGTACTAAAATACATACGTATGTCTGGGAAAGAGAAAGCTTTTGGCATGGCTGGTCTGTATGTACATGAAGGCGTGGCAGGAGATAAGAGTTGTTAAAGTAATGTGAAACCAGGTTGTGATTGGTTTTGAATACCCTATTAATGAAAGACTTTGGACTTCAAGCCTGGGAGCAACCAGTTGAGATTTTCATTTTGGAAAAATCAATTTGGTATCAGTGTGCAGAACAGTTTGAAGGTGAACAGTTAGAAAAAGGAAGCCAACTGGCATTGGATTTAGGGATATTTTCCATTAGTATCATAAAAAGTCTACAACTTAGAAAATTAAAGCAGTAAGAGAGGTTCAAAAGAAAAGACAGGTTTCAGGCTTCCAAAGAGCTCCTAGTCTATTAAAGACAAGTAGGCTAATACTCTCAAAGGCATGAAGATATAAATGTGCACCTCTTTAGTACAGATGGAATCTATTTTTTTGGAATCAATTAAGTATAAAGGAAAATTCAGTGACTTGGAGATTTGAGGTTTGCATAAGGTAATTTTTGAATCACAAGAAAGAAATCTTAGTGGGAGAAAAGAAATAGGAAGTTGAAATTCTAGGAGAGAGGAGAGTCAAGATTCTCTAGAAATGAGAACAAGTGAGTCAAGCGTAAAGAAGCACGGATGCACAGTGTGGCCAAGGCAGACAGAGGGATCAACTGACGTGGTTTGCCCAGAATTGAAAAGCATCCCAAGGGAAGAGACTTTTGGTGCTAAAACTGCAACAGTCCTGGCCAAACCAAAGAGGCTGGCCACCTGGCTGTTAGTGTGTTTCAAAAAGAAATTCAAAGGGTTTAAGCAAGGAGATGAATTCTGAAAGGACACTCCAGCCATGCTATACCTGGCCAGAGTGGTTGTATTTGGCTGCTGTGTGGGGAAGATGTAGCCTCCTCGAAGGTGAAGTCCAATTTTGTCTCCAGGAAGTTCCATCTCGACTTTTTGCTTCCTCCATCTCACTTGGCTCCCCTGATGCATACAGATAAATCAAACACATTGGCATGACAGCATATTGCCCTCCACTGATTATCTACGTGTCTGGTGATACACAGCTCTCTCCCTTTTCCAATTAGCTGAATTACGGTCTAGCCAGGCAATCAAACAACAGAAGGAAAAAAATCAAGAATAACATGTTCTGCCACCAGTTGGGGGTTTGTGAAAAAATTTATGCCATGCTGAGGCTATTTGATATATTATATAAACTGATAGTTTTAAACAGATAATCTGATTCCTGACCAAGCTCACATTGTCCATCAGTCCCTCCAATATTAATTTATGAGATACTATGTCAGCCTATCTTATTGCTGAATAAAGTATATGAAGGTATTTTTTCACATTTCATCATGACTGATGTTAGCGGTTTAGGTTAACTTTACCCAGGTTCTGCTATGAAATTACAGAAAACACTAAAAAATACTCCTCAGCATGTAGATGGATGTTTCTCTCTCTATAAAGGTAGCTTGTCTATGCAGCTGCAGCTACAGTCTTAAGGAGTAGAAGAAAAGTCAAAGCTACTTACAGTCTCGTAGTCATACCAGACAGCATCAGGCACATATGCCATCACTTTCTCTGCACCCTGAAATTAAAAAAATGTAGTGTCGCCTGAGGGAAATAAAATGGATTTCTTTTTATTCTCTAGGGAGTTTCTTAATCATACACAGAGAGGGCAGGAATGTCCTTTCCATCCTCTGCTATTATGCTTTTCTTCTGCTTCTCCTCTAATACAAATAATAGAAGCTGTAACTTGGCAACCCAGAGAGAAATCCCAAATGTAGCCACATTAGTAATAATAATAATAATAAAATAATAACAAAACGTGTGGTGACAAACATTCCAGCTTTACATGATTGCCTCATTTAATTTTCCCAACATTCCCAAATGGTGGATACCATTATTATTAGTAGCAGTAGCAGTAGTTGTAGTATTACACCTCTGCAGATGAGAAGCCAGCACAATAGTCACCCCTGATCACACAGGCTCAAAGTGGCAGAGACAACAATCACATCCCGATCAGCCTGACTTTAGAGTGAGTGTTGGGTCACTGCTCCACCCTGTTTCTACGTCATGGAGCAAGTCAGGATCTGCTATGAGAATCCAACAACAAATAGGACCACTCCTGATATAGTTTGGATGTTCGTCTGTCCAAATCTCATGTTGAAATGTAATCCCCAGTGTTGGAGGTGGGGCCTGGAGGGAGGTGACTGGATGATGAGGGCGGATTTCTCATGAATGATTTACACCATTCCCTTGGTTCTGTCCTGGTGATAGTGAGTAAATTCTTGTAAGATTTGGTTGTTTAAAAGTGTGTGGCGGCTGAGCGTGGTGACTCATGCCTGTAATCTCAGCACTTTGGAGGCCAAGGCAGGTGGATCATCTGAGGTCGGCCGTTTGAGACCAGCCTGGCTAACATGAAACCCCGTCTCTACAAAAAATACAAAATTAGCCAAGCATGGTGGCAGGTGCCTGTAATCCCAGCTACTCAGGAGGCTGAGGCAGGAGAATCACGTGAACCCAGGAGTTGGAGATTGCAGTGAGCCAGGATTGTGCCACTGCACTCCAGCCTGGGTGACAGAGTGAGACTCCATCTCAAAGAAAAAAAAATAAAAGTGTGTGGCAACTCCCCCCACTCTCTCTTGCTCCTGCTTTTGCTATGTGACATCCCTGCTCCTCTTCACCTTCCATGACTGTAAGCTTCCTGAGGCCTCTCTAGAAGCTGCACAGATACCAGCATCATGCTTCTTATAAAGCTTTCAGAACTGTGAGCCAATGAAATCTCTTTTCTTTGTAAATTACTCAGTGACAGGAATTTCTGTATAGCAATGCAAGAACAACCTAACATAACTTGTAACTCTAGAGTTTCCAGTAGATGCTTCTAAACTGGTTGGGAACTTGATCAAGAGAAAAAAGAAATTCTAGAAAGAAAAATGTGTAGTTACCAGATGTCTAGCTTCTCAAAACCTAGCACACTCTCTTCAAGGCTGACTCAGTCACAGATGTCAGAAATGAGTTTGGAATAAGGAGAAGAGAGGAGTTTGCAGGGCAGCAGGAACAGATGCAGAGATCTTTAGTGTATCTCTGTGGGAACACTTACTTCATCCAGAACTGGAGTGATGAGGAGGCCGGGCCCCCATAAGAACTGTTGGTGCACATCCCAAGTGCTGTTGTCCTCATAGAACCTGAAAACCAGAGAGACAGTTCACTGAGATTTGAGCCACTGCCAGTGAGATATGTCGCAGCTCTACTCACACACAACCTGTTGAAAGCATTCAGGCCACCTGCCCAGGCAAACCCCCCAAATTATTCTGTGACACCTACTTAAGCCCCTCTGCACCCCTAGACAGATTCCCCTTCCCCAGCTCATGTCTCCTATTCTTCCCTCAGGATAAACAGATGTTTCTATTCCAGTATGTATGCTAGGCAGGTCCCAGGCTGTAATTCTATTTTCCATATCCCTCCTTTTTAAAAAAAGTCAGTTGAGATCCAGACATTTGCATCAAAATGGATGGAACTGGAGATCATTATGTTACATGAACTAAGTCAGGCATATAAAGACAAACATCACATGTTTTCACCTATTTGTGGGATCTAAAAACCAAGAACTTATGGACACAGAGAGTAGAAGGTCAGTTACCAGAGGCTGGGAAGGGTAGTGAGGGGCTGGGAGGGAGGTCAAGATGGTTAACAGATACAAAAAAAATAGTTAGAAAGAATGAATAAAACCTACCATTTGATAGCAAAATAGGGTGACTATAGTCAATAATAACTTAATTGTACATTTTAAAGTAACTTAAAGAGTGTACTTGGATTCTTTATAACTCAAAGGATAAATGCTCGAGGGGATGGATACCTCATTCCCATAATGTTCTTATTTCACACTGCACAACCAATATCAAAACATCTCATATACCCCATAAATATATGCACTTACTATGCACCCACAAAAATTTAAAATTAAAAACTTAAGTTAAATAATCAATACATTTCATAACTTCAGCTGACTATCAAGAAACTGGATCTGATCATACAAAATATCAGATAATTTAACATTTTACTTTTTTCTCTTTCAGAATATCTGCCTTTTAACAAGAAATTTCATGAGCAGACAAAAACTTCCCAAAATAATGAATATATAATAGCTCGATACGTGCCTGAGGGCCTCATATGTCACCCACATAAGGGAGTTAACTGTATTTTGACAAGAAAATGCTCTTAAGTGCCTTGTTTTAGAATTAAATTAGAGATGTTCATTGCCTGAGAAATAAGAATTCTGAAATTCTACAAATCCTTTATAATATCCTCATTTGTATTTATATTATAGGCTCATTCCTACAGCTTGAACATAGTTCTGGCATTATAGTGCATTACAGATGAGACCATCACAGTCAAGATTTCAAATCCTTTGAATTAAGACTGAAGAAACTAAGGAAAAAATGATTTGTCTAAGATATAGAGTTAGTGAATGGCAGAACAAAGAAAAGACCTGTAGTCCCATGACTTTTAGTCTAATTCTCTCACCAAAAGGGAAGAGGCAATGCTTACAAATACCAACTAGGTATTCCAGTTAGATGGATAGATAGATTAATGAATATAGATAGCTAGATTACAGATATAGATATAGATATAGATATAGATATAGATAGATATGAATAACCGCCTGAATTGTTTCAGTTTTCACTCTGATATTTGATGATATAATCAATGTCATTCCAGATGCATTAATAAAATTTGAGGAGGTTAGGTGAACTTACTCATGCAAAAGGGGCCTGGCCACCGTGTCCCCTCGGCTGTGAGCACGGAAGAAGAGGGTGTATAGGTAGGGCAATAGAGTATAGCGGATGTTAAGGTAGTGCCTGGAGGAATTCAACAGCACGGAGTCAGCTCCAAAGGAGGCAGGATCCTGGTCCTGGAAGGAAATAGGAGTTTGCAGTTGTGGTTTGGCTGCAGGACAGCAGAAGCACCTGCAGAATTCCAGACCTCATTCATTACAACCAAGAATTTCCCTCCTGAATGACAGAGGCCAACGTTGCAAACCTCGCTTCTGAGCAGTACCAAATAAGTGTCTCTGCTTGGGTTTTCGATTCACCCTGCCTCCCTCATTTTTTAAGATTCCTCTCTTGGGAAGCTGCAATTTAAATAATTTTGAAGTATTTCCTTGTTTGCTTCTTATTTAAAAGCAAACAGTGTAGATAAAGCGTACAGAAGTCTGATGAAAGGCCTTTACAGACACACTATTTCCTTGAATGCGGCAGTAAATAACAGGCTGAGGCCGTTGGGCATTTCGATGAGATTGCACATGATGGTGCAAATTAGAGTAAGTGAAGACCAGGTAAGAGGTTGGTTCAGCAGATCTCTTCGCAAGGATGCAGACAGATCTAGTCCTGATGTATGCCAAATTTATTCTGACTCTATTTCCTAGGAGCCTTACCTTGTAGCCTTGGCCATTATGATTTCTAGAAAATGGATAAAATGCACCCAACTGCATCCACCGCCTACAGAGCTCCTCAGGGGCATCCAAGGCAAAGCCACATATGTCAGCACCCACCTGGAAGGACACACAGACAACACGTATACCTCACTTCCTTCTAACCACACTCCTTTGCTTTCCACCAGGGACCTCCCAACTGAACCTTGCTTAAACCTCCTACCGAGAAGGCTAGGAGGGTGGTCAAAATTCGGTCATAGCCGGTGTCCACTATTGAATGCTGGATGACTTTGAGTAAGTTACTTAACCCTTCTGTGCCTCAATTTCCTCATTTTGTCTGTGAGTACTAAATTACTACACAAGTATTTAGTAAATGAGTGAGGTAATAAAAGTAATACACTTTACATACAAAAGCTTTCAGATGCATAGTACCTAGTAATACTGTTGATATTATTATTTTAACCTCACCACTATCAGCATTATTTTTCTAAAGCCTAACTCTGACCATGTCACTCACCTATTAAAAAATCTCCAGGACTTCCTTGCTGTTCAACCTTTTAGAGCTTTAAAACCTGGTTCCAACCCATCTTTTTAGCATCATTTCTCATTCCAGTCCCACACACCAATCCTTATAGATACATCAAATAATCCCCCTTATACAGTTTGTGCTCATTTTTATTTCTCAGTGTTAAAATGAACTTCCGCCCTCATTAGTCAGATGAAAAAATACTCACTTTTCAAGGTTAATCTCAAATGTCATCTTCTCCATGAAGTGTCCTTGACTCCCTGCCTTGATTCCTTTTGTCCCTCATAATTTTGTCAGATAAATCCCTTTCTCAAGATCCCTCTCTCAAGATCTCCCAAAACATTTAACTCATATGTCCCTGTTGGTCTTTTTACCCTAGTTTGTCACACTTATTTGTTTACACATATGTCTCCTCTTACTAAACTGTAAATCCTTGGGGCAAAGAGAAGGTACATCTTTACTATATTTATGCTTTCCTTCCCTCTCACCATGCCTACTCTGCTCAAGACCTTGAACACTCTAGGAGCTCAATTCATAAATATGTTGGATTTAACTAAAAAATGCCAAAGCCTGTAGGGTGCTGGCAATGTTATAGTTCTTCATCTTGGTACTAGATACACAGATGTGTTCAGGTGGTGAAATTCATCAGCTGTATTCTTAAGGATACATACACTTTTCTGTATAAAGTATGTTATACTTTAATAGAAAGATAAATTCCAGCACATATCAAAGTTGCACCTTCTGTCTTCATAAGGCAGTACAGGAAAGAATGTCATGGTATCAAAGCCCTGCTGATGTGCATGAAGCACATGCTCTCAAGACATTAAATCCCCAGCCATGGCAGGCAGGAGAGGGGAGCTTTGTGGTTTGAAAACTTTCTAGAATGAGGTTGCCTGGGAATTCAGGTTTATAAGAGAGCTTGAGGTAGCAACTCACCATTGGGATGCCGAAAAGGTTGAACTCAAGCACGCCAGGGATGGACCATCTCAGGTCGTCCCAGGTGGCAGTGTTGTCTCCTAACCAATGTGCTGCAAACTTGCCAGAGCCCGCAAAGGTAGAACGGGTCAGAATGAAGCTTCTCTTATTAGGGAACACAGTCTTGGCAGCTCTAGCAAGGGAGAGAGATTTAAGGAGTCAATGTGGGATCTTAGCTTGTCTCAGCCAAGGGGATACAGCAACAATACCAAAGACATTAAAAGTGAATAACCCATTCTCTTCCAACTCTCTTTCAGTACAATTAGAGTCCCTGTTGGGAGCATTCTGTATCAGTAAATGTTTTGTTTTGCTTGTTTTGTCTTAAGAAATTTTATGCATTGGCCCCATAATCTCCAAGAATTAAAAACGTATATATATTCTTTATATTCAATAATTAGCAGGTCATAGCCATAGTGGCCTTACTCTGCTGTGGCGACCGCCATGGAGTAGCCATACAGATTGTGAACGTCATACTGCTTGCCCCAGTGCTGCACTGCATCCATACAGAGAGTCTTGCAGAACAGGTACCCATCCAGGATTCCTGAAACAAAAGCAGGATCAGTGAGAGCCTAAGTTGCACATTTCCTGCTCCTTGACTATCACACAATCCGAAATGACAGCCCGCTGGGCAGGCACTTTTGTGGGCATCCTGTAAACAGTCACACTGCTCCCTTACTATTAGAATGCTATCCACTTGGAGTAGTTTCTCTGATATATAAATGAAGTCTGCTGACCCACACACATCCTCCCACTGGAGCTCTCATGTGATTAGAGGCAGACACTTGGAAGTAAGAAGATTCATTCAGGCCTGAGGTTCAATCTGAATTCTCCAAACTCAGCTAAGTTAAGTGGTCCAAGAATAGAAATACTGAATGAAAGTATAAATTAATTTCTGACTCCTTCTCTCCCCTGATCATATATTGTAGAGAATGATTTCCAATCTCTCCTGTATTCATCTATTCCTCTCTGCTCCCATTGCACCGCTCTGGTTGAGATCCACATTATCTGTGGATCTTAACTATTGCAGTAGCTTCGTCATGTCTTATTTACCTCCTATGTATCTATTTCTAGTTCACACTATATATTAATGCCAGGTTCATATTTCCAAAACCATCTGACTACCATGCTTCTCTATTACTAAAAGATAAGTAGCTTCTAACACCAAAAGAATAAAATATGAACTGTTTAGCCTCTCATCCAAGTCCCTCAGCATTTGATTCTAACCTTCCTGCCCCAATTTCCTCTCTTCTCACCATATTGAAGCCTTCATAAGTTATTATCATCTTAGCAGTTTTTTCCTTTCTCAATAAAGATATAATTTGTCCTTGAACCTCTGGCATTCTTCAAACTATGGCCGATGCTATGATGCCAAGGCCACACCCTGAGAGATAGTGTTGTCCAAAGTTCAATCAAAGCTGAGTATCATCGCGTTCACTGACTTTGACCTCCCAGGTCATGAGTTCTGTCTTTTCATCCTGTAACTCAGTTCTTCACACTGTGGACACATCAGACATAACCCTCACCTGACGACCAAGGCTGGTTACCTGGTGTCTCTCTGGTAAACCCTGGCCTGTGGGTGCATACCTGAGAATGACATAAACTTACCACTAGCCTCTGGCCTCTACACTTTATCCCCTCTAGCTCTTCCCTAGAAATAGCTTTGACTATAAGTAGAAGTACTAGATTGCCCCTTTTGAATTTGTGCATCTTTTAGGAAAGCATAGCGTGTTTTTATTTTCCTTCCTAGTTTTCCTTATATATTACTCACATATTTCTTTTTCTATGCACACTTATGAACAAATTCCCTTGCCAGATTTTTCAGATCTGTCCTTAAGAATTTATAATATGAAATACATACGGCTACTTTAATCTGCTGACCACCAAGACTTACTGGGAGTGAATGGGGGATTATTTAGGTTGTTTGTGGAACATCCTGAGACCGAACCATCAACAAAGTTGGAGACTTCATTCATATCCTACAAGACAAAGAGCAAAAACTATTACGAAAAAGTAACATGTTATCTTATGATGTAGTGATGGTGTCTTTTTTTAATTAATCAGATAAATTATTCCAGCTATTTTAAAGGGGTATTTATATAAATGGAATAGAGTAGGTATTCTTGTCTTGTCTACCTACTGATGGCTTCATGAAGAAGGTTCTTAACCTCTCTTCAAATACTATGTCTATAATCGCTAAAAATGAACAATTCCCAAACATATCAAGTGAAAAAAGTTTCAATTTATATGATGACGTGTTTCAACTTATACATTTTTCCATATATCGAAATGTAACTGTAAATACATACACATGTAAATACATATAAACATATATATGGAGAGAAAAGGAGAGACAGAGCACATAAAGGTCTAGAAAGATGCATTCCAACATATTGATAATAAATGTCTTTGGTTGCTATAATTTAAGAGGATTTTTGCTTTTATCTTTTTAACTCTCTGTATTGTTTGAATTTTCTACAGTTCTCTTAGAAAAAGAAAATTTCAACTCTGGAGCTCCCTAAATTTTGCTAACCCTCAGCTAGGTTACTTCTTTCATCTGACATCATATGAGACATTTTTCTTTACCACAGGCATAGTTTGTTCATGCACCTGAGTACTTTGGCTCTGATCAATTTGTTCAACATGTCCAAAAGGAAGAGTCTTCAACTAGCAATTGAACAATGTGTATACTTTGCAACAATGTAAGGAGTACATGACTTATTCTGACTTCAGCTCATTCCTTTGTAAAAAAAAAAAAAAAAAAAAAAAGAGCTAGACTTGGGAAAAAAAATTCTGAGTTTCCTTTCAGCTCTAACATTTTGATTTTTATTCTAAGCTATGTGTTTTAGCAAGATTATTTAAATAGTAAGATAGTGAATATTGAGAATGATTGTTAAACTTCCTTTCTTCTCCTCCTCTTCTCCCTATGCTCCGTGACTCAAAGATACAGATACAGATATGCACAATCTGAATATTTGTCACCTAATAATCCAAGTGTAAACAACTCACAATCCAGATTCCATCAAACTCCACTTGATTGTGAAAAAGCTCAAATTCCTTTGTCCACCAAACAGCACAGTTGGGATTGGTATAATCAGGAAACACAGTTTGTCCAGGCCAGACCTTCAGGAGAAAAAGAAAAACACTGATAAGAGTAAATTAAACAAATATAGAATAAAGTAAAGTACTTTGCAAAGAAATTCCTAATATGATCACAGCAACCGAGGTACCCAGGAACACATCCTTTTTAGTTAAGAAGGTGCAGTGCTCAGAATACTTAAAATAAATGCCAGGGTCATTTGAAGAAAAACGCATTTCAAAAAATGTTTAAGTCCTTAATGAATAAATTCGTGGATAAAGGCATTGTCTAACTTAGTCATCTTTAACTCTCTACACTTCTTTGTTCTTAATTCTGGGAATAGTAAATGGGGGAAGAGCATTGTGTAAATTTCAGCTAGTCCACTATAAGCTGTGGATTTTAACATCATTTACTTTTCTCTCTTTCTTTCCTATCCAATTTCCCCCAGACACTATACTCTGAAAAGGTCATCAGAGGCCTTAGAAGTGAACAAGCAGATAACACCTTCCTGAAAAAACAAGGACAAAAAACAATTGAGAAAAAAGTGGGTACACTTGTCAAATACTGCAGGAAAATTGAGTAAGAAGAGGTATGAAACAGTTCCGCTGGACTTACCAATGAGAAAGTAAAGGGTGCTTTTTGCCAGAGCAGTGTCAGGGAAGTGATGGGGGAAGAAAGGAGACCACAGTCAGCTGCAGAGTGTGTGGGAGGTAATAAAGTGGACACTCAGGGTGTGAGCTGTTGTTTAAAGGGACTTACTTGGCTATGAAGGGAATCAAAAAGCTATGATGGCCGGCTTGCACTTGGGCATGAAAGGGCAGAGGAGAATTTATCCCCAGTATATATAAATATACTGAAAACGTACAATAAAACAATTAGATGCACACACACACACACATTCACACACCCCTATGCAGCCCCTCCACCAGCCTCCAGCCTTCCCATTAAGTTACCTCCCCAATGAGTGGAGTCACTCCACCCGAACTATTCACCCATATCTTCATATCTGAACCCCTGTCATATGGGCCATAGGGTTTACTTGAGGAAGAGTTGTTGGAGATGGCTGGATCCTAAAAAGAGGAAGAATACAATGAACAAACTAGCTGGAAACTGGAGGCACTGAAAGGAGACTGCGAACTGGGGGAGAAAGCAGGGGAGATGGGTGTATGATACGGAGGAGCAAATACCTAATTTGGGGGAAAGAGGGCAGTACATACCACAATGATGACAAGCTTCTGTCCATTATTGTGTAACTCGTTGACAAATTCAGGGAAGCCTTTAAAATCCACTGGATCGTAAGTGAAGTCCCTTCTCTCATCCATATAATCAATATCAGCATGCTGAACATCCTGAAAGAATATACAAAGTCCACAATTAGCGCCTAGGAATTTCCATGGTAAAATGATATCAAATTTTCACTGTTATTATTCAGGATAAACAACAACTCTGTTCTGGGCTCTAAATAGAGTTCTTAATCATTTCCTGGCATCTGAGTACTTCTTTTCCAATGGTGATTTCAAAAACACACGACTGGTTGGTTCCCTAGGGCTTGGCCCCCTCCCTGCCATCAGGTTAACTGCATCATCCAGTCCTTGCCTGGCACTCTGGCATTAAAAAGCAATCAAGCAAACAACACCAATTATGACAAACTGCTAAGAAAATCAGACATATCCACCTAAGAAATGATCTAAATTTCACCCTATTCACAAGATAAAGAAGGGAAGAGACTGTCTCTCTCCCACATCTCCCTCATTTTACTACCCCATGTTTTATTTTGTTACTTCGCTTCTACCCCACATCTTTGTTGTTTATGCTATCCCAATTTTACCTGTATAAACATAGTGAAGCCCAGAATAAAATGTACCCTTCTCTACAACCTAGGTTTGTCTCCAATGGAATAGAGTAGGGGAGAGAAGAGGATTATTCTAGAGACTACTGAGCTTTTCCCTTTGCATCTCTTGTTAAATTTCACTCCCAATAGTACCCAATATCATAGGTACATTCAAAGTTAGCCATTCAAAGTACAAAAATATTTTATTACATGTCCATACTATATCCTTTCGTTCACTTAAATGTGACAGATTTTGACATGTATACTGAACTCAGGTAATAGTGTTCAATTCCCTGTCTAAACACTCCCTCTCACATCTCACACCACTAGGCAGCAGTAATAGTCCAATTCTTTCATTTCCTGGATCACTTAAAAAGGAAATATGTATCTATATGTAAGAAAAATGGCATAAAAAAAGAGATGGCCACTATGATATTAGAGATCTGGGCTTGAAAACTAGTTCCCCTAGTTTTCTAATATTAAATGGGATTTCTAATCTTAAATGGAGTTGTTTTTTTTTTCCCCCCCTCAAGACTGAGTCTAGCTCTGTTGCCCAGGCTGGAGTACAGTGGCACGATCTTGGCTCACTGCAACCTCCACCTCCTAGGTTCAAGTGATTCTCGTGTCTCAGCTTCCCGAACAGCTGGAATTACAGGCACCTGCCACCACACCCAGCTAATTTTTTGTTGTTGTATTTTTAGTAGAGACGGGGTTTCACTGTGTTGGCCAGGCTGGTCTCGAACTCCTGACCTTGTGATCCACCTGCCTCGGCTTCCCAAGTGCTGGGATTACAAGCGTGAGCCACCGCGCCCAGCCAATGGAGTTCTAATAGTAAAATGGAGTTGCTGAGATAACTAAAGAAGGCACCTAGCCCACTGCCTGCCATGAGAGTTCACCATGTTGTAGCACTCATTATTATGGTGGCTGTGTTAATTGTCCTTTGGCTCAATCCTGCTTTTACCACTTTTTCTGTTATCCCTCCTCCAACCCACCCCCACATGTATAAAGACACGTCATGCTGGAGAATGAGTAGTGGGACCCACAGCCAAACTGAGAGTGCATTCATCCACCCAAATGTCTTTATCTGCCCTGACTTTCTGCTTCCCCCATCTCCTCAGTGTTCCTAGGCTTTTTGAATCTCAATTCCATTAAGCACTTTCTTTTACACTTCATATTTATGGACTATCTTTCCGCCAAATTACAAAATGTCTACTGAAGCTCAGCTTCAATTGCAAAATGACCACTCTAAAGAGAAAGGCAAATTTTGCTTATTCCTAATTTAATAGTAATCAAAATATCAATGTAAAAACACATGGACCTAAACTTGCATTATTTTTCACATCAATGTAGTCATGCAGTACTTGTTCTGTCATCAATTATCTATGTGGTCTTGGTCATAGTATTTCCCCTGACAGCCTCAATTTACTATCTGTGAAAAAAAATGATGCTAACCCAGATGGCTCATGGTTGTTCCAGTAACATAATTATTTTGAACTAAATTCATGGAGTCTAGTACTACTCCACTTCCTCAATTCCTCTTTGAAATATCTGTTAAAACATAGGTAGGGAGCCTGGGGATCTGCACCATTCATGACCTGACACTAAACCTAAGAACCTAAGAATTTAGACATGAAATCTTATGCCAGAATCTTAGAGGAATTTCTAAAAATATGATAGAACTTTTATGGTAAGTCCCTGCCATGACACTTTTGAGTCAAAACAAACCAAGAACATGTGTAAGGCAAGAAAATCCATACTGAGAGGCATTAAAATGCTACAATTCAAGCTAAAGAGACAAATGCCTTGAAAACTCAAATGAAAACACCTGTAAAATGTAGTTGATACAGTAAGCACAAAAAAAGTTTACTAATAAAATACATGATAAGAAAAATAGAGACAAAAACAGATTGCCTCCCAACACATAATTATGGCCTCCCAGTCTATTTCATACTATAAAGAACAATGGTTCCTTGAAAAAATAATTGGTCCAACAAAAAAAATGTCTAGTATTCTGAGTATCTAAAACTCCTTTCATTACCAAATAAATAAATCAATTAAACTCAGAGAGAGAAAATATAAACAGTTGTTCTTTTTCTTCAAGGGAATTTCTTTACTTTTGGAGAACCGTTGAAAACCTTGCTTACATAAGGGAGCTGTGCTGCGCGATTTCTCTCCACGACTTCCCTCATGTTGTCTAAGGTTCCATATTCGTAACGACTGAGGTGAAATCCAAGCGCCCAGTAGGAGGGAAGGGCTGGCCGCCCAATAAGCTGAAAGAAATATGTGAAGTAAAAATTACCAAATGCTCTGTTTTTAATAAAAATTTTTCGAAGCATTGCTTTCAGAGCACCAAACATAGTCCATTTCCCAATGCACTGATTCATTAATGTTAGAATGTTAGTCTATTTTTCCAGCCCCTTCATAAATGTTTGAGGGTAGGGCCATGTTTGGGGCATCTTTATATTCTCTCACTTTCTTATAACATAAAAGTGTTATACAGCAAGTTTCCATTGCATATATGAAATCTGTTCTTTAATAGCTCAAATTTGTAACAGCAGATTTTGTGGGTCACACTAGCGCATGAATTTTACTTTTTTAAAATATTTGCTGTTTAGGATTTCCTGAGTCATAATCTTGACATCCTAAGTTTACCTCTAGATATTCTTGAACAACTTGCTCTGGAGTGTTTCCCAAGAACACATAGAAGTCGAGAATGCCCCCAATGGTGCGGTAAGTGATCGCTGGCGCAGGCTGAAGGACAACCTCTTGAAAAGTTAAAAATGAAGAAAATAAAAATCAGAATTGATTCTTAAATAGTAACTATCAAGTTTTAAAATAACACAGGATCACTAACCATGTGAACATTAACAAAGTGACCCTAGTGCCTCACATTTTGAATACCAAGGGAAAACCCTGACCATCCAAGTCCACCCTCACAGCACATGGCCGCCAAGGCATTTTTTCTGTGACAGATTTTAATAATACTGACTGGAGTGTCTTAGTGTCTTGTGCCAGGCCCCACGTTCTGGGGAAAAAGCAGCCAGGTTTATGAAGGGGTCCAGAATAAGCCACTGTGACATAAAAAAATTATTTTGGACTGAAGGCATTTAAGTTACTGAAATCCCTGATGTGCTAAAATCAGAGCCTCCCAAAAGAACTCAATAAAAAGCAATTGTCATAAATCTGCTCCAAGGAGTACCTCTAATCTTCTCTGAGACAACAGGCACCATTCCCAGATAGACAGTGTCACAAGACTATCACATCCTCCCACCTACTCTCCTAAGGGCCCATTTATCTTTCCAAAAAGTCATTTGTTCTCTCCTGTCTTTCCCCCTTCCCTTTCACCTATTAATTAAGATGGTATAGAAGCCCCAAGTTCTAATCTCTGCTTTGAGTTACTCATCACTGAGAACTCCTGTGTGTATGTGCATTACATGTGTAAATAAATTCTGTCTTTTCTATTGCTAATCTACCTTTTTGCCAGTTTAATTTGCAGGCTCCCATGAATTAACCCTAAGAGGTTAGAGGAAAAGTTTTTCCTCTCTGATTTTCACAACCACAGAACATGTCCCACCACATACCCCGTCATTATTGTGAGAATATAATTCAACTAGACATGGAGGTAACTATCCTCAGTGAATCTCACATCAAACAAAAGCCAAACTAAAAAAAAAGTCAGAAATTGTATCATAAATTCAAAACCCCTCTATGTGCCAATCACCATTCTCAAAAGTTGTGTCATTACCTTGATTTGTATCTAGGAATAAAATGCCTCAAGAAATATTGCAATGTACTCTTTGGTCATAGGAACAACACATACAGAGTATCTAGGATCTTGTGGCCTTTCCCACTAAGTCTGACTCATCTTATTTTCTGGTTCCTTTCACCTATCTAAAACTGTACAGTCCTTGTATTATATTATCTCAGTCTATTCTTAGCTTATTTGGTATTTTAAGCACCTTAGGACCATCTAAGATTCTATTAGAATCATCTTAGATTCATCTCTTAGATGTCCTAGAATCATCTTAGATCATTTAGAGTGCTTCTCGGATATCTGTGGTGGAGAATCAGATCTTTATTTTGTTTAATTTCCATTTCACTGCCAGCTGATATTTTCATAAAATAATATGAAAATGAATTACTAGAAAAAGGTTCATGTGTGCATTTGGAGGCTACAGTACTGCTTACTCGCCATTTCTATACTTATCTTACTATAGACCTGAAACAGTCTGTGACCCATTCAGGGACCACACTTTGAGGAGCACTGATTGAATCAATGACTCTCAACTGAGAAGAGGTATGGATCAATACCCTATGCCCACCATCAATCCTGGGAGATTCTGATACATCTTCTCTTCCCCTGTGGCAATTCATTGCCACTGGGATCTACTGACTAAAAGGCTGAAGATGGAGAAGAACACGTTGGTGGAAAATATCTCAGAGTAAATTATAGGGAAGGGTTAGCTCCCTTAACTTGATAATAGAAAATATTCCAACAGAGGCCACCAGATACAGGAAAATTGTAAGCTAGGAGAAAATCCCCTACTCATGGCTACCATGGATCAACAGGTAATGAAGTAGGGATAGCACAATTAGAGAATCTATAAGGCCCTTTCTATACTATGGCTCAGTCGCTCTTAAAGGGATCCATTCCTTTTATCACAGTGCTATAAGAAAGGGACTGAAAATCACTCTTGTGCTTGTTTTTTCCATGAATGTTCCTTTACCCATGGCATTGCTGTTCATCAGAAACACCCCAAAGGACAATCCACTAGCGTCTTCAAGGCACAAGAAGAATGTCTGCGCACCATACAAATTAGTTCCATTCTGCAGAAAGATAATTAAAAACCAAAATTTACAACTAAGAAGTCTCAGCATCGCACTGTGGGGTTGGTTTAGGAAATCAGTCTTAATCATGCAACTAATTGACAGGACATTCAGGGTCACAAAGACACATTTTTAAAAGATGGGGTCTATATCTAGTTGATGTTAACCAAGTGAACTCATCTTTTCTTACAGAATGAGCCAGCTATGATCATTCATCTAGAAGGAATGTGAACACTGTGATGCTTTTTAGAAGGTAAGAGGATAGAAATTTTTAAAATGTAATTCAAAAAAACTGCCCTCTCAAAGAGGCCTGTCTTAACCTGACTTAACCTCATCAGCAAAAGCTCCATCAATATGCTTTAATATGAATCAGGTAACTAGATGGAGCTCTAGTCTAGGCTTGTCTTCGAGACTCCAGAACAGGAGTTCTCAACCTAGACTGCACCCCAGACCAATTAAAACAGAATCCCTGGAGGTAGAAGCAGACATGGCTGTTATTTTTTAATTTCCCCAGGTAACTTCAACATGTGGTCACATTTGATAACTATTGCTCCTGAAAAGTGTTTCTCAAAATTTGGTGTATCCACAAACTACATGGGCATTTTAGTTAAATGCAGATTTTTTTTTTTCAGACAGGGTCTCACTCTGTTGCCCAGACTGGAGTGCAGTGGCGTGATCTTGGCTCATCATGACCTCCACCTCCCAGGCTCAAGCAATTCTCCTGCCTCAGCCTCCCGAGTAGCTAGGATTACAGGTGTGCATCACTACCGCCTGGCTAATTTTTTTTTTTTTTTTTTTGAGATGGAGTCTCACTCTGTCACCCAGGCTGGAGTGCAGTGGCTCAATCTCCGTTCACTGCAAGCTCTGCCTCCCAGATTCACACCATTCTCCTGCCTCAACCTGCCAAGCAGCTGGGACTACAGGCACTTGCCGCCATGCCCGGCTAACTTTTTGTATTTTTAGTAGAGATGAGGTTTCACCAGGTTGATCTTGAACTCCTGACCTCATGATCCACATGCCTCGGCCTCCCAAAGTGTTGGGATTACAGGCGTGAGCCACTGCTCCCGGCCCTAAATGCAGATTTTATTTCAATAGATGGAAGAAGGGACTGAAAGCCCACCTCTCTCACACGGTGGTTCCCCTGCTACATACACACTTTGAGTAGCAAGGATCTGAGGCTCCTTAATGAAACAATTGTCACCAACTATTCCTAGGTAAGCTGCTCTGACTCAACAGCTTTTCTGCTTTTCTGATAGGCATATGTACAGTACAGAGCCTGGGCTTAAAATTACACAGAGTAGGGATTAGATTCTTCCTCTGTTCTTACAAACTTTTTTTTTTTTTTGAGACGGAGTCTCGCTCTGTCACCCAGGCTGGAGTGCAGTGGCGTGATCTCAGCTCACTGCAAGGTCTGCCTCCCGGGTTCAGGCCATTCTTGTTCTTACAAACTCTTTTGCCTTGAGCTATTAATTTGGCTTTGCTGGGCCTCGGTTTTGTCTAACAAGAAATTATTATATTTTCTAGACTCTATGGCTAAATAGATATATATACACATACATGTATGTGTGTGTGTGTGTATATATATTATATATAGTTGACTAATAAATTATTACTGTAATTTCCTTTCATCCATCCATTAATTCTGCTTAGTCAAGAAAGCCCAGCCGGGCACAGTGGCTCACATTTGTAATCCCAGCACTTATGGGAGACCGAGGCCAGAGGATCGCTTGAGTCCAGGAATTTGAGATCAGCCTGAACAACATGGCAAAACCCAGTCTCTACAAAAAAAATACAAAAAAAATTAGCCAGGCATGGTGACACGCACCTTTAGTCTCAGCTACTCCAGACACTGAGGCGGGAGGGTCACCTGAGCCCAGGGAGGTTGAGGCTAAAGTGAGTCATGGTTGCGCCACTGCACTTCAGCCTGGGTGACAGTGAGACCTCATCTCAAACAAAGAGAGAAGAAGAAAAGAAAAAGAAAGGCCCTGAACAACAGAGTATTGCCAAATCCAGAAAACAATGTTACTTCAAATTTTAGCAGTCAAAGTGGAAATAAAATAAAACAATAACAACAAAACTCTGTCTATTCTTTCACTACCACAATCATTCTTTATACAAAAAATGATTGTTTTAGCTGAGACTTTATCCTATTGTGATGATAAACCTGGTGAGTCAGTGATTAAAGGTGAACCTAAAAGTATGGAGATTGCAATCAACTGTTGTTGAGAGTACAGATATTAATAATATCTTCTCCATATCTGGTTAGGAAAATATGAAGGAGTTGGCATTTATTGAGCACCTTCTTTCTGGCAGCCATTCTTCTAGATACTTTACATGTATCTGTTCATTTCATCCTCACCACAACCCCATTGAGGTATTACTTCCATTTTATAGATAAGAAACTGAAGACAGAGAGGTAAGTAACACCCAGAACCACGTAACTGGTGAGTAGCAAGACTAGAATTCAAAGCCAGGTAGTCTCACTCTAGACTCTTACTCTTAAACACTACACTGTAATACTAGAGGTGACCTTCAAGAATGAGACTATGATATTCAGTGGAAAGGGGCCCATTTGAAAGCTTACTCCATTGGGAGTTGTATCCCTGTTAAATATGGGCCAGGTCTTCCAATTCATATCATGCCGATACTGCTGGTGCACATGCTCTCCCAGGCCATACACGTTAGCGCTAGGCAGTCGAGTGGAGAGCTGCAAGAACTGGTCAGCAAACAGTAGGGGTCCAATGCTCGAGTCAAACCTAGACACAGGTGGAGAACACAAGGATGCATGAGCAAGCGGGGTGAAGAGAACCTAAGTGCTTAGAAAAGCATCCTTTATATCTCAGTGACTGAATAGCCCCCATTCATTCAGTCCCATTTGCCCTCCTGTGACTTTTTCTATGGAAAACAACAGATTAGGACTCCTTGAAGAAAGGGACCATGTGCAAATTTCTTACATTAGTCTCCCAGACCAGGCAGCCTACCACATGACCATAACACTATACTTAACGATAGGAGATGTTCAGTAAATATTTACTGGTGGACAGCTGGTTATATATTATAGATAGAGGGAAATAAAGGGAAAAATAAAGAGAAAAAAATGATTGTGCAAACAGAAGAAAGAGAAAGAAAGCCAGAAAAAATATATACTTTAGAAGGTAAAGGGTCTGGTCACTAATAATGGGCTCACAACCTTCAGAAATATTGTTGAAACACCCCCTTCTTCATGCTTACAGACCTCCCTGTAACCTTCCTACTCTGATCCTTAGATAGGTTTCCAAAACTTACAAAACACGATTGTTGCTTCTTCTGGTCACTTTGATGCTAAATGGCTCTCTGGAGATTTCAACTTGGTAGGTCAAAGAAGAAGCAGCATTTCCACTGAAGGACTGCACATGTTCGTGGGGCACTTCAAACCTGTTATTGTTTTGGTCGGTCAACTGTGCAGAGATAGAAATAGAAGGAAAGCCAAAATAAAAACTTGTCAGAGCTTCCCAATATCCCTACTTATGATACTGGAATCAGGCACTGATCAAACTGACCTCATATCTAAGGCAGATGTACTCATTATGTTACCAAATGCAAATGGTTCACCTTTGGGCATAAGTTAGTCTTTAGGTAGAGACATACACAGCACATTTGCAGAGATGGATTGAAAGCTGTGATACTTCCTCATTTTATCTTCCTACCACATTCCACATGTTATCTAGAGTAAATGAATGAAAGCCAAACTCACTAGTAAACTGTAATACATATTCAGGAAGTTATCACAGTAAAGGAAGGCTATTCTGTATATGTCTTTAACATACAGGTGCTAATTAATAATAGCAGTATAGAAAAATACCTCCAGTAGCAAAATTTTCTATTTTGTAGTAACTGCAGTCATCGGATAGGGAATAAAAGTCTCTCAAAAAAACTTAAAAAAAAAATAAACAAATTACAACCTTAAAGTGGAAACGATTAGATGTCTGATATTCTGCTGTGAGAAGAACATTGTCAACATTGCTTCCAAACACGGGTGAAGAAGGCAGATTTTTCAACCGGGCTGTGAATCCTAACACAGGAGAAAAAAAAAGGTTTTCATAGTTGACTCTGCAAATTATCAAATAATAGCTACATAAAAATTAGGATACATGGGGCTGGGTGCAGTGGTTCACACCTGTAATCCCAGCACTTTGGGAGGCCGAGGCGGGTGGATCACAAGGTCAGGAGTTCGAGACCAGCCTGACCAACATGGTGAAACCCCATCTCTACTAAAAATACAAAAATTAGCCGGGTGTGGTGGTGCATGCCTGTAACCCCAGCTACTCCGGAGGCTGAGGCAGGAGAATCACTTCAACCCCAGAGGTGGAGGTTGCAGTGAGCTGAGATCGCACCATAGCACTCCAGCCTGCATGACAGAGTGAGGCTCCATCTCAAAAAAAAAAAAAAAAAATAGGATACATGTCAAAGAGATTGAAGAAAAACCTTTATTTCTCAAAAGAAGGGAAAAGACAGATATATACCCCATCATACGCACATACTATCTATGGCAGATTCTGGAGCTAGATATCATCATTATATTATATAAAAATCTATGTCTCTCTTCTACAAAACCTGATTGAAAACCTCCCCCAATAAGCCTAACACTCATTCCACAAGCCCATCAGTCATTTGGTGTTAATTAGATACCCTTTACATTCTCAGACCTGATATACATATACATAATTCCTTCTCAGTTATTTTCATATTGCATTACAGGTGATTATACACATTGATGCCATCTCCCTAATTAAATGGTAAACCAGGTGAGAGTTGAGACCTTATTGCAACAGTCCATCAGGCCAAGAGCATGTGAAAGGGGAACATGCCTCCTCTTTATACTGAGAGCCTCCCTAAAGTGTCACCTTCTGCTATCCCCTAGAATGGTCATCATTGTCATCATTATACTCTGCATTTTTTTTTTTTTTGAGATGGAGTCTCGCTCTGTCACCCAGGCTGGAGTGAAGCGGCACAATCTCAGCTCACTGCAACCTCTGCCTCCTGGGTTGAAGCGATTCTCCTGCCTCAGCCTCCTGAGTAGCTGGGACTACAGGCACATGCCACTACACCCAGCTAATTTTTATATTTTTAGTAGAGATGGGGTTTCGCCATGTTGGCCAGGCTAGTCTCAAACTCCTGATCTCAGGTGATCCATCCACCTCGGCCTCCCAAAATGCTGTGATTACAGGCATGAGCCACTGTGCCTGGCCTATGCTTTGCATTTTAGAGTAGGAGGAAGAAGAGGAGCTATTCACTCTGTGAACACTTATATTGACTAGTAACTTTCATAACATGTTTATAAAATTGGAATTATTTCCATTTCATAAAAATAACATAAAATTTAGAGCTGGAAGTAGTCTGAAAGGTTACTGATTTCAAATCCCCCACTTTAAAAGGGATAAACTTGAAAACCAAAATGATCAATGATTATCGCACAGTCATGAAGGTCCATAAACGGGGAAGTTGGAAAGAGGACATGGTCTCTCAACTCCCAAGGCAGAGAATAATTTTTCCTTGGTGCCCACATAGGTTCTAGTCCTTGATTAAGAGCAGTGCCCACCTTCTGTCACATATGGTTATATGGCACCACAGAGCAGAACTCTGCAGGCTGCCCCTTGGGGATACAGAGTCAACCTCCAGAGGGTCTGGACCTCCTGCATCATGGCAGACTCTGGCTTACCTGCATTTGTGTTTACAAGGTCGCCCTCCATGTGGTAGCTATGATTCTTGGAATAGTAGCACCAGGGAACACTTACAGCTCCCTGGGGATTCCAGCAACAGCCACGTTGGTCACATGTGGCCTGAAACAAGAGGTCAAAGAAGCTCCATTTAGTTGTAGAACACGATCATTTACAAAGCACGAAACATCTCATTTGAGACTGTGGTATCAATAACTTCATTTTACAAATAAGGCAACTGATATTTAGATAAATTGTGCCATATACCAAGCAATGGCAGAGCTTCTACCCACAACCAATTTTTCTGACCAGTGTCCTTCTTATGTAACAGTATGGGAAGCAAAATGCATTCTATAACTTTTATCACAAAAAAACTCATCAATATATTTAAATAGTCTAAACAATAATATAGTTATATCACCAGTAATCCAAAATTACAAATGGAGCTTCATTTATATCGGCTTTGACTTTTAAAAATGAAAATAAGACTTTGAAATCATCTTTATTCTGAAGCTTTCAAATCAAACTAATGTTGTTTTGACTTTTAAATATATGCCTTACATTTATGTGGATTATACATATGTGAGATATATGACATGTTTACAGTCTCTCAACTCCTCCAGAGACAGAAAGTAGTCTTTCTTGACACTCGAATAGATTCTTACTTAAGAAAGGTGTGTGCCTTCTAACATAATTGATGACTGAATCAAGTAGAGGCCAAAATGAAGATAGTTTCTTTCTCACACCAACTAATTTGGGAGAAGCGACCAGGTCAAATACAAAAAAGGACAAAGAACTCTCTCCTCTTGAGTGCACGCTGAATCAAGTGATTTGCAAGTAATAGAAACCAGAGAAAATAATGAGATGCTGCTTTCAAGATTAGATCACAGAAAGATTGAAGCTTCTGTCTTGCTTGCTCTCTTTCACTTTCTCTGTTGGAGTCCTCGTTCTGGGAGAGGCAAGTTGTCATACTGTGGAGGGGCTCACATGGCAAGGAACTGAGGGAGGTCTCCAGCTAGCAGCCAGCAATGAACTGAGGTTCTCAATCCAACAACACCTGAAGAGCTGAATCCTGCCAACAATTGCATGAGTGAGCTTGAAAACAATCATCCCATAGTCCTGGAAGACACCTTGACTACAGCCTTCCAAGAGATACTGAGCCAGAGGCACCTAGCTAAGCCAAGGTCAGATGTCTGACTACAGAAGCTGTGAGAAAATATTTGTCGTATTAGGCCATTAAATTTTGGAATAATTTATTACACAGCAATAGATAACTAATATCTCCTGCCAGATCATTTTACAGATGAATTACCTTTGGCCCATAGTGGTAAAGCTTCTCTGAGGTAAAGTGACCTGCCAAAGGTTACTCAGCTATTGAGAAGGCAAGAACAAAACTTAGTTCTGTTACTATCCATTTCTTTTTTCTATACTCTGGGTTGAGTATCTCTAAGCACATTTTCAGGAGAATACAGCCTTGCAAATGGTCAGAAAAATGTTTTGCTTAGTTATACGGACAATGAAATTTAATCAAATGCTATTTTTTACACTAATAGCCAATATGAGGGATAAACAACGATGTCCATATGTGGTTTATACTGCTGTAAGATCAGGTTTCACTGTGAACTCAACCTCAATCCACAGTTTTGTCTTTGTTCTTGTAAAACGCACTCAGATGAAACCTCAGCATAAAAAGAAAAAAAGTGTTGAAAAGAGTGTTAAGCATAATGGCTTTTGTATACAGCCCAGAGTTTAATAATTTTTCCATTAAACTGGAAAGGACAAACATCAGAGTGGCCAAGAGAGCAAGGAATGCAAACAGTCTTTGTTGGCCAACTCAAAAATGCCAGCTTCTACAGTAGAGCTGAGCCATTGCAAGAAGTGGGAAGAGACATGGAGCAAGACCCATATAATAAGAGAAAACAAACTATGTAAAACCTAGGAAAATAGATTTAGAAAGAAACTATGGAAAATGATGGCAAGAATAGAATTAGGGCACACAAAAAGAATTAGGCCCATGACACAAAATGCCCCTTTAAGTTGGATATGATAATTAAAAATTTAAGAGAAACTGCCAAAATAATATAGAATGTGTACTACCAAAACAGTACTGAAGGAAAATTGTTGGAGTTGGGGAGAGTGTGGAAATCCTCGATCCAAAAAATTAAGAAAAAAGACATGTTTATGAAGGAGTGGGGGTGGGGACTAGCACATAAACAGAATGAAGAGAAGGCATAAAATGAGACCTTAGAAAGTGTGTCATGTCAACTATCACATGGGTTTAAATATTTAAAAGACAAAGATAGTCAGATTACATTTAAAGGAGTAAGTCCAACTAAATGTTTCTTATAGTTTACACATCCTAAACTTAAGCTCACAAAAGCCCTGAAAGCAAAGGGGAAAACAAATATGTAAAAAGAATGCCAGCTGGGTGCAGTGGCTCACACCTGTAATCCCAGCACTTTGGGAGGCAGGCAGATCACTCGAGGTCAGGAGTTCGAGACCAGCCTGGCCAACATGATGAAACTCTGTCTCTACTAAAAACACAAAAATTAGCTGGGTGTGGTGGTTCATGGCTATAGTCCCAGCTACTCAGGAGGCTGAAGCAGGAGAATCACTTGAACCTAGGAGGCGGAGGCTGCAGTGAGCCAAGATTGTGCCACTGCACTCCAGCCTGGGTGACAGGTGATACTCCATCTCAAAACAATAAAATAAAATAAAATAAAAGCCATATTAATATCAGGCAAATAGACTTTAAATAAAAATTCATTATTAGAGAGACATAGAGTCAGTACATGATGATTAAAGTTTCAAGATATTACAGCTCAAACTTGATATACACCTAATAATAAAGACTCAAAATATATACAAGAAAAGTTTAAAGGGCCAGGCGTGGTGGCTCACACCTGCAATCCCAGCACTTTGGGAGGCTGAGGCAGGCAGATCATGAGGTCAGGAGATCAAGAGCATCCTGGCTAACACGGTGAAACCCTGTCTCTATTAAAAATACAAAAAATTAGCCGGGCATGGTGGCGGGCACCTGTAGTCCCAGATACTCGGGAGGCTGAGGCAGGAGAATGGCGTGAACCCGGGAGGCGGAGCCTGCGGTGAGCAGAGATTGTGCCACTGCACTCCAGCCTGGGCAACAGAGCGAGACTCTGTCTCAAAAAAAAAACAAAAAAGAAAAGTTTAAAGAATCACAAGGTAAAATTAAGGGAGATAGTACATAAAAGAATATTTTAAGAACACCCAAAGTAATTGATGGATAATGTACGTAAAAGATGGAAAGATATGTTACTTTTTATGTAATACCTATACAGGCTCTTTCACCAACACAAAGAGGAGAAGTGAATAGAATTCAGAAATAGAGAAAAGCCAGATCCTGAAGACACTGCTTAAGAGTCAATCAAGCTCTGCTCTACCCTAATCCTCTCCTCCTCCAATTCCCAATGCTTCCTAACACTTAAAAGAGAGAGAAGGGAAGAAACAAAGAAAGTACTTTATGTCAAAAGCAAACATGAAACATAAAGGATAACTACAGCCCAGTCTTATCCATGAACATAAATGCAAATGCCTAAAAGAAAAAGCACACAAAGGATTAATAACAGAAATCAGTACATATCAAATGAATAATAACCAAGTGGTGTTTCCTCCAGAAATAAGGAGATCCTTTAATAATAGAAAATCTGTGTAATTCATAAAAAAAAACTCATTTTAAAAAGCATACCATATGATCATTTGAATTCATCAGCTATCATAATAAAATTTTTAGCAAACTTGGAACGAAAAGCAACTTCCTTAGTTTGATCATGGATATCCACCAAAACTGTACAAGTATCTTACTAAATGGTAACATATTAAAAGGATTCCTTTTAAAATCAGAAAAAAAAAAACCTAAGTGACCCATCACTATGATTGCTTATAATTTAAAAATACAATGGAGGTTCTAACAATTCAAGAGGACAAGAAAAAAATGTACAAGACTGAAAACAATGAAGCCAAATCATCCACTACTTCCAGACAAAATATTGTCTCGGTAGAAATTCAAGAAAATTTATAGAAAAAATAGAAAAAATAACTCAATTATTATTATATTAGATTCTTTTTTCTCTTCTTAAATCTATAACTTTTTGTTTTTTGCCTTTAGGCTTTTAGTCTTTCTGGAATTGTTTTTGAGATACAATGTAATATGGGAATATATAGTTATCAAAACATAAGTCACAATTGTTGATAGGCTTGACTCTATTAAAATGTAAAACTTTTGTTCATCAAGACAGTATAAAATAGATGAGCAAAGCCTCTTAACAGTAAATATTTGCAACATATATGATAAGAATAAGAATCCAGAATCACATGAATGAACAAACGTGAAGCTTGTACACATCAAGAAGATAAACATCTCCATATAAAATTGGGCAAGACAGAAAAATTCACAGAAAATAACTAAATGAGAGATGTTCACCAATATTAGTATTCAGAAAAATTAGCACTGAAACCACAACAGAACGCTATTTTATAATCCCCAAATGGCAAAACTTTAAAAGACTGTCAATTCCAAAGGAGATACAGAGAATGACAATGAGATGGTAAATCGGCACAGCCAATTTGGAGATCAATTTGATAAAGTCTAGTAAACTTGAAGATATATATCTAAAATCACACAGATGCAAGTAAAAAAAACTTACAAAGACATTCAGAATGGGACTGATGTAACTTCAAGATATTGAAGAAAAACTATTTTTTTTACTGTAGAAAGAGTGATTTTGATTTATTTTTGCCATAAAATTGATATATAATTTTATACAATTGTGTACCAATTTTATAGCAAAATAAATGAACTAGAGATATCTATCAACATAGTTAAATATCACAATGTTAAGTGCATAAACAAAAATGCATTTTGTTTATAGGCTGTATATATCTATTATTTACAAGTATATATAGAAGTAGTAAAGGTCGAAAGGAATGCATGGTAAATATCAATTTCAAAAGTGTGGTTACCTCTAAAGAGGATGGAGGAAAAGGTAATAATACAGAAGGGATATGCCCAGGGGACTTCATCTCTGCTGATAATATTTTATTTCTTAAGCTGGATAATGGTTATATATTTTTCTATATCTTAAAGATTTATTAATAATTATTTCAAAGAAGTGAATGCTATATAGAAAAAATCAAAACCATTGTGAAAATAAATAATAGAAAATAATATAGAACTGCCTATTTTCTCAACTCCCCATCTTTTATCAAGTCGCAAATGTGTCATTATTTTTCAAGCTTTCCTATACTGGATTACCAAGAAGACTATAATAATCACGCCTAACAATATAAAAACACAGACTGAAAACATTCCGTATTTTGCCAAAATCCCTTCCAACATAATGACCTACAGAACTGCTGAAAAATGTACAACTTTGCACATTGTATCAAACACATTTTAGCATATTCTCAAACTACGGTCCCTATCAGAATCACCTGGAAAATTTAGGAAAAGTATAAAAGCTCAGGCCCTATCCTCCTTCACTGAAGCTGGAGTGCTAAGGATTTTATTAGCTCTCTAGGTGATGCTAATACAGAACAATGTTTGAAAACCGCTGCTCTAGACCAATGGTTATTAATCTTAGCTGCACATTTGGATCACCTGGCAAGTTACAAAAATAAGCAGGCCCGGGATCCACTCGTTAAGAATTAAATCAGAATTTCTGGGACAGAGCCTAGGAAATAGAGAAAAAGAGAAGCAAACAGAAAGTAGTAAAATGAAAACCACTAAATGATAATCCATGATTCCTACTGTTACAGGAAAACAGAGAAGCCCCAGGTGCTTGTGGGCTGATCAGTGTAATGGGTAGAGAAGAACCAGAAGAAACCCAAAGGAATCTGTCACAGACTTTCTCTCCTAACACATTTTCTGTAGTAAGCATGTGGGCCTTTTAGTTTTAAAAATACTTTCTCACATATTTTTTATATAAAAAAGTGAAATTGCCACCCTATATTCTCAAAAGCCTATTCTAAAGGTGAAATCAATTATCAACCAGAAACTTTCTCGGAAGTAATTCCCTATGTCTTTCCACAATATGGGGTGAAAATAATTTACTGATAAGATTACAGGCGCCTTGAAATGCATAAACCATTAGGGTATTAGGAAGCAGCAGATCTAAGATTTAAAAAAAAAGAAAATCAAAACTTCAGCAACTGCAGCATTCAGGAAAGAAAGAGGGCAAAGTTGCAAGGACAAATGCAAGCTGGTTAAAAGGACATGATCCCAGACTGAGGCAGAGTCAGCCTGAGTGAGTCAGTGGCATCAACCATTTCCTACCACTGGAGGGAATAGGAGGAGCCCCTCACAATTCGCATTAGACCTCAGTCACTCAGCTCTGCCACCCACCCTATTCCCAGCGCTGACTCCTCTAACCTGTGCCACCCCATCCTGCTCTGTTCTGTATTGCCCAGGTCACCACAGCCTTCACCATTAATAGCAGCCTTTATGCTACTCTGGAAAAAAAATAAGCATTCCTCTGCAGTTGTTTAAAATGGCCATCAAGTTCTCTAACACACTTTGTGTCAAGAGGTGGAGTCTGTCGCTGTTCCTGTTGAATCTGGGCCGGTCTGAGACTGATTTGATCGACAAAATGCAGCAAAAGTGATGCTATGCTGGTTTAGGTGTGGTATTTAAGAGAACTGGAAGCTTTCGCCTCTGTCTCTTGCAGCACTGAGCTACCATGTAAGAAGTTCAGCTACCCTGCTGGAGAGAGTACCAACAGAGACTCCATGACTACATGGAAGGGAAGAGGGTGCAGTCAGCCTTACCACCATTTTCACCAAGGTACCAGGTATGTGAGTAAAGTCATCTTGAAACCTCCAGACTAGATCGGCCACCAACTAAATACCACCATATCATGTAATCCCAGTAAATACTATGTGGAACAGAACCATTCAGCCAAACCCTGGCAGAATCTCTGACTTATAAAATCACTAGATATAATAAAACCATTGTTGTTGCAAACCACTAAGTTTGGATACTTTGTAATTCAGTAGACAAATGGAGAAGCTGTGCCCTAAGAAAACAGAAGTCTAAGAAAATAGAAGACTTAGAGCAATTTCAGTTAGACTGGTGCTTTGGCTGGAATGTGCCCCCTCCAAAATTCACGTGTTGCCAATATGTTAGTATTAACAGGTGGGGCCTTTAAGAGGTGATTAGGCCATGAAGCCTCCTCCCAGACAAAGGGAATTAGGTGCCCTTATAAAGGAGACAGTGGGCTGTCTCTTGCCGTCTACCTGCCGCCATGTGAGGATGCAGCAAGAAGGTCCTCACAAGATGCCAGCACCTTCGTCTTGTTCTTTCTAGTCTCCATCCATAACTATGATAAGTAAATTTCTGTGTTTGATAAATTACTCAGTCTTGGGCATCATGTTATAGCAGCACAAAATAACCTGACGTTGTGAACAAAAAAGGTGGAACCAGAAAGTCTCCACATGAAGAAAATGAGTAGAATGAGACAAAGTATCCCATCTTCAAATAGAGCAGGAATTTTAGAAGTTGAAAGCACTTGATGATAAAGGAATTTCAAATCACCCTCTATTCATCAAAATGTTCTCTAGCTGTTTTCATTGTGCAGCAAGTTTGAACAAACGAATGAATAAAATTAGTCTCAACTCTGTGAAATATCTTAATTGTAGGCTATTTTATAATATGTGCATCTTGAGCTAGGTTTTGAAATTTAGCTTGTTAGGCTGGCCACTTCATTTAACCTCAAGGTGAAGTCTAACAGCAAAGACTTTTTAAAACAAAGTTGCCACCTCTGCCATTCCCATAATCCAGTCTTTCTAGTCCCCCAAATCAGACTGTGGTGAATTTTCAGAGAAACATTTGCCAGAACCTTAGAGATCACTATTCTAAAATATTCTGAGGTTAGTATAGTGTTCAATAGTCATTTAATCGAACATTGAATAAGTATGTTTAGCTGAGCATATACTGTCTCATTTTACTTAGAAGGATTTCACAGTTTATAAGAAAATGTGACTTACTGATCAAGTCAAAGAGCTTTCCAGAAGCAAAGCCAGGACTGAGTAACTCAATAACCTGGCTCCCCTTACATCCTTTCACTTGTCCAGTGGCTACACTATCATTTCAAGGTGCCAAACATAAACTTAAGTTTTTAAGACTTTAAGTTTTTATCTGGGCTCACTGCTCTTCCTAGCACCATATAATGGCTATTAACTGATGTTGTGTAAACACAGAGTAATTTAAAGGTGAAGACTCACAATGATCTTGGCAAAATGCAACACCCTTGCTGCTATATCATAAAACACGATCCCCAACACATTAATGATAAACTGGAATTTGGAAAAGGATATCATAAGCCAAATAAATGAGTAATACGTAGACAATTACCAAGTGTGTTCGCTGTAAAAGATGACAAAGCTTCTGTTTAAGAACTATGGTAACCTCTCAAATTAATTCAGATTACTACTTATGTTATTGTTATCCTTGGAAAACAATTGTGAATTTCTCTCAGCTTAATTACTCTGCAATGTTTACTTAGGGCATGCGGGTTTATCTTTAAGCATGTAACTTTAACCTGCTCTCCCATGTTTACACCATGCTTTATAGCCCTGAAAAATCAAAGGATTAAAAAGTATTAACTATCATTTCTTTCCTAAGCTGGATATCTGGAATTTGATGAAATATTCGTGCTCCCTGCCATCAATGGGATCTTTCAACTCTGAGTTCTGGAACTGGGGATAAAAGACTTCATCAAGAAAGTGGAAAGGATTTTAGAATTCAGAGGTTTGGAATAAGTGTAGAGAGTTGTCTTTAAAATCTGCATGGAAGTATAGCCTAAGTGAACCTATAGAGGCACAGAGGTAGGATCTTAGATGATAGAAGACAGTGTTTGAACTTGGCTAAACGTACAGTAATAAATCACTATATGTACTGAAGTTGGGTAGAAATAATAACAAAAGTTGGATGTAAAAAAGAGCAATTCTAATCCCACATGTAACGGAATGGATGGGAGAAATGGAATTCAGAAGTGGTGCCAGGGGGCACCTGGAGCAACCCAAGCATGAGGAAATGATGACCTAGGGATGGCTGCGAGAATGGAAATGAGATGCCTCTTCTGGAAAATATTGTTAAGGAAAATATTTTAAAATACATGGAATACTGGCCAAAGGGATAGAAGGGATGAGCCAAGCAGAAGTTCTGCTGTTTCTGCCTCAAGAACTAGAAGCTTAATAGAACTACTAACAGAAATCTGGTAGTTGAGAAGGAAAAGCAGATTTGGTGAGGAGGTAACGAGTTCAGCTGATATGATAGGAACGGATTCAGTGAAGATACCCTCCAACCAGCTTCAAGCCCAGAACTAAAGATCCGAACTAGAGTTAGATAATTGAGTGATCTTTTTTCCTAAGATCCATGAAGGGGACTCCTAGAGTCCATTCTCTCCAAAGAAGAGTCTCCCAAGAGTACTCAGGGTGTCAGGGTGGCTTGATACATTACTTCCTCCTGTACTGGAAAAGGATTCCCTCCCATAATTGGGAGAATGAAACAATGGTATTTACAACCAAGAATCATCTGCAGAGAAAGTTATTCTTTTAGTTCTTTTACACATAATCTTGGAGGACAGATGATAAGAATGATAAAATTATATAGCAATGGCTTCAACACCAGAACATTCTGCCTAGCCTATCTGTTGTGTTCACAACTTCTTCCCACCATCTTCTTTCAGCTATATTCCCTTTAATGTGAACGCCGTACAAACACATCATTATCCATAGCCTCAGCTCTCCACAACAATCTGGATCAGCATACAGCTCTCAGGATTCATAAAACATACAACAAAAGGTCTAAGATGTACCTTCTACAAGAAAATGAATCATTGAAAGTGCCAGTATTTCTCTCTGGCTGAGCAAAAAAGGAGCATGCCAATTAATAAACGCCAAGGCCGTGGAGTAATTCAGTTAGATATGACATGTAGAAAAGCCAAAGTTCATTTATTGAACTTCAATCTTGATACCACAGTATTTATCAAAAGATCTTACAATAAAGCACCAAAGAAACATTACTATGGCTGTATCTGAAGTTCACCAATACCCAGTGACAAGATGGAGTATTGCAGTAGCGTGACATACTGAGAATGTGATAATCTAGGTGAGCTTCCAAGTAATGAGTAAGCTATTTAGTACAGCTCGAGTGAGCTATTGAGTACAGCTCAATTGAGCTATTGAGTAACTTGCACAATATGACAGGGAAAGTAACTGCATGTGCATCAACTTTCTGTAAATTTGGCACACCAAACATAGGGTGTGGGCAAAGTACTTTATAATCATCATAATCAGCTGGACTTCAGCCGATAATCTAGAAACACTGGGCTAAGGTAAATGCCCAGATGTCTGCACTGTCTTTAATCTGGTATTAATCACCTTCTTCCTTCCAAAACAGAGCTCTTGAAACTTTGCCCTTATTTTAAATAATGTTTTGTGCACATGTATGAATTTTTACTGTAGATTCTAGATGAGCTTTGGAAATTCTGAAAGGAGAAGGAGAGACATACAGGGCATGAACAGAGTCAGAAAGAACTAGTAATCATGTAGTGTTGCCATATAAAAGACAAATACACTTTTAGTAAGTAAGCCCAAAATCTTTCACGGGACACACTTATACTAAAAGCTTATTCATTGTTTTTCTGAAATTTGAATTTGGCTGGGCAACTGCACTTTTATTTGCTGAGTCTGGCAACCCAAGGGAATTTTCCAGGTCTTCCTTTCCTGAAGCTGCACTGTCATACAAGCATGGACACAGGTTAATTTGCCTGAGCCACTAATGGCTGCAACATAAACACCTCTCTTGAGAGTCACTAATGAAGAAAACCAAAACAAAACAAAAACAAAAAAAATAAACTATCAAGTTGCATAAATTCTAAAATGGAAACAAAATTCATAACTCTAACCTTTGTTGGTGGCTGGTCAGGGATGCAATTAATTCGTTCCAATTCATTTACCACTGGACATTCAGCAGAAACAGGAGTGGTAGCAGTTGTTCCAGGATCTAGGGGACCCGTTGTCCTAGGATGTGTGGTACCAGTTGTTCCAGGATCTGGGGGACTGGTTGTCCTAGGCTGTATGGAAGCAGTTGTTCCAGGATCTGGGGTACCAGTTGTCCCAGGATCTGGGGCTATAAGAAAAGCAAACATAAAAAGACCATTAGACAAATTTAATTTCACAGAAATTCAATAGTTCTCAACATCTCCAATTAACTCCACTACTGAGTAGGCTTCACTCTGATGACCTCAAAATTTATGCATTCACTTTATAAAATGTCACTTTGTTCCTGCTGACTGTATTTACCTCTGTGTATCTCTATATCATCTCCTTCTACTCCCAACTCCCTCCCCTATAAGACAGTATGTATAAGAACAAGGACTCCACCTTTAGACTAGAAGCTCATGAAGGTGGAGACCACCCTTCCTTTAGTCTAGGGGTCAGTAACTATGGCCTTCAGGCCAAATTAAGTCAAAGCCTGTTTTACAAACAAAGTATTACTGGAACATTACACACATGCACATTACATATTATACACATAACAAACTTGTTTGTTTTTAGCTGCTTTGTGCTACTAGGGCAAAATTAAGTCATGGCAGAGGCTGTATGGCCCACAAAATCTAAAATATTTACTATCTGGTCCTTTACAGTAAAGTCTGCAGACCTCTGATGTGATTCTTTACTTCCAACCCCAGCAGCAAGGGCACACAGAACATGTGCAGTACAAGTGCCATCCTAATCATAGTAACCTCAGCTTTGCTTGCTCAGTCAACAGTCAATCCCCAGGTCAAAGAATGATTCTGAGCAACACCATTCTTCTGTAAATACAAAGTCCTATATGACAAAAGATGGAAAGAGAGCCCACCACTCTAAAAACTGACAGCTAGGACTTACCTAAGGGCTAGAGAACTTTGAATTCAGATTTAAAAATCAGTAAATTAGAAAAGGTATTTTTATTGTATCCTAAAATAAGGAGGTGAGCTTTCTTGAAGATATTCTGCAATAAATTAATAATGACATTAAGACAAAACAGTGTCTTTTGACTGGTTTTCTTTTCAGTGGGGGTTTCAAATTCAAATTGTGCCAATGTCTGCATAATGGTTTTAGTTACATCTTTAGAATCACATAATTTTAAGAGTTGAGCAACCTTTGGGACTTTTTTCTACAAAAAGTAGAAATTGTTGTAACAAGGGATGGGGTAGGAGGGGCAGAGAAGCCACAGATTAACCCTTGATTGCCTGGTTCTCCTAGGAAGTTGATCCTAGATGAATCAGGTAAGAAACCATGGATAACTCAGCATAATCCAGCTCCTTTTGAGGATACAAAAATTCCATAAACAAAAAAACTTTGATTACATGAGGGTCTTCAGAAAGTCCATGAAAAATATGTATTATGAAAAAACTATGTATAAATTTCAAATATTTTTGGTACTAAAATAAACTCACAGTAGATTGTTACAACATGTCTGAACAGGACTTAGCTTGAGGCACTAGGAAAGATAAGACATCAATTTGAAAAGAGCACCTATCAGAGCAACATAAATTCTGCTAAAATTGAAGCAAGAACAAACATCAAACTCACGGTGAAGCTTGGGTGGAAAAATGGTGAAATCACTGATACTTACAAAAAGTTTATGGGGACGATGCCCCAAAGAAATCAGCAGTTTACCAAGGAATAACTCATTTTAAGAAGGGCCAATACAATATTGAAGATGAAGCCCACAGCAGCAGACCATCCACATCCATTTGTGAAGATAAAAATTAATTTTGTCATGCCCTAATGAAGAGGACTGACAAATAACTGCAGAAACAATAGTCAAAACCATAGATGTCTCAATTGGTTCAGTTTACACAGTTCTGACTGAAAAATGAAAGTTAAGCACACTTTCTACTCTATGGGTGCCAAAACTGTTGCACCCACATCAGCTGCAAACAAGAGCAGAACCTTAAATGGAAATTTTAAACAAGTGGGGCTCAAGATTCTGAAGTATTTCTTCCAATAGTTGTAGCAGGAGATGGAACATGGCTTTACCGGTATGAGCCTTAAGACAAAGCACAAAGCAATGGCTCCCAAGAGAGGAAAGTGGCCCAGTCACAGCAAAAGCAGACCAGTCAAGAGCAAAGGTCATGCAACAGTTTTTGGGATGCTCACGGCATTTTCCTTGTTGACTTTCTGGAGGGTCAAAGAGCAGTAACATCTGCTTACTATGAGAGTGCTTTGAGAAAAGTTAGCCAAAGCTTTAGCAGAAAAACACCCGGGAAAGCTTCACAGAGAGTCCTTCCCCACCACCACAAAGCTTCTGCTAATTTCATCATCAAACAAGGGCAATTTTGCAAGAGTTTTGATGGGAAATCCACCTTATGGTTCCTATTTGGCTCCTTTTGACTTCTTTTAGTTTCCTAATCTTAAAAAAAATCTATAAATGGCACTCATATTTTTCAGTTAATAATGTAAAAAAGACTGCATTAAAAAGGTTAAATTCCCAGGACCCTCAGTTCTTATGGATGGACTAAATGGCTGGTATCGTCTTTCACAAAAGTGTCTTGAACTTGATGGAATTTACACTGAGAAATAAAGTTTATTTTTTTATTTTTATGTTTCTATCTTTCTTTCTAATTCTATATTTCTATTTTTCCACAAACTTTTTGAAGTCTCTCATATACTCGCTTGCCTTTCACATAAGGATATTAATTATCATTCTTAGCAGAATTAGACTTATTTAAGGAAATTTGGCAAATATATTTAAAATGTCAATTATGGAATCCTGCAATGCATTAATTGATAAGCCAAAGTATCAGAACTTAAACCTACAATGAATATCTACTGAGCTGTCCAAAACACATAGAACACACACATATAACAGCCCCCGCAACAAACACACACACACACGAGCATGAAAGCATTACTTTCCTGCCATTGATGAAGGTTTGCTCTAATAAGAACAACATATGGAGAGAGCCCCAGAGTTACTTCTTACCTGTTGATTTCAGTGACTCTTTGGCTAAAAGCACAATTAGAACAATACTGATGATAAACAACACAAGCAGAAGAACACTGAGCACAATCTCCAAAGTAGTAAATTTTTTCAGCTTCTTTCTTGCCATCTCTAAAAAGTAAGAGAAACAATTTTATATGTGAATTTGATTTACTATATAACTAGTAAGATTTTTAATGGAAAAGCTCAAATGTATGCAATGAATACCATAACAAGCCTCCCAAGCACCCATTATCTAAATTGAAAAATTACCAACTCATGGCCAATTCATTCTGTCTTTATTCTGGCCCACTTTTCCCCCTATCCCTGAATTACTTTGAAGCAATCTCAGGTCTCATGTCTTTTAATCTAAAAATACTCAGTATGTTTCTTTAAAAGATAAGAAATTTTGCAAAAGACAAAATATTATCACACCTAACGTATGTTTATAACAATTCTTTACTGTCATCAAATATCCAGTCAGTTTTGAAATTTCTTTCATTGTCTGATAAACTTTTATAATTTGTTCTACTCTCCTGAGGATGCAAGTAAGATTTATATCTTGTAATTTGTTTATACCTGTTATGTATTTTTTAATTAACAGAATTTGTTCTGTAGATTTTTCCTGCAATCTGAATTTTGTTGATTATATCTCTATGCATGCTAACATGTTTCTCTACCCTTATAGTTCCTGTAAATTAACTATTAGCTTTAGAGTTTTTATCAGATTTAAGTTTGATTTTTTTTTAGCAAGAATGGTACATAGATGATATAGCATCTTCCAGGAGACTTTAAATCTAGTTAATTCTCTTTTTTGCCATCTTCATTCTGAAAATAACCAGCTAGATTACCTTGGAAAATTTACTTAAGCTTTCTCATTCTCAGTTTCCTCATTTACAAAGGAAATAAATTGAACTAGAATATCTATGATATTCCTACCAGCATTTTTTTCACTTTTTAAAAATATTTTGTACTGATTTTAATTATTATAGATTTAGGAGTACAAATGCAATTATGTTACATGGATTTATATGCATAGTGGTGAAGACTGGGCTTTTAGTGTACCCATCACCCAAATAGTGTACATTGTACCCAACAGGTAGTATTTCACCCCCCTCCCACCCTTTCTCCTTTTGGAGTCTCCAGTGTCTATGACCCTGTACGTCCATATATACTCACTGTTTAGCTCTTGTGTATAAGTGAGAATATGCAGTTTTTTACTTTCTGTTTCTGGGTCATTTCATGCAGAAAAAATAGCCTCCAGGTCTATCCATGTTGCTATAAAAATATGATTTCATTGTTTTTTATGGATGAGTAGTATTCCGTGGCATATATGTACACTACATTTTTAATCCAATCATCTGCGGATGAACACTTGGGTTAATTTCATGACTTTACTATTGTGAACACTGCTGCAATAAAAATACAATTGCAGGTGTCTTCTTGATAAAACAATTTATTTTTTGTGTGTAGATACTCAGTAGTGGAATTGCTGGATTGAAGGGTAGTTCTAATTTTAGTTCCTTGAGAAATCTCCATACCATTTTCTATAGAGGTTGTACTAATTTATATTCCCACTAAAACTGTATCAGCATTTCCATCTTTCTGCATCCTCCCCAATATGTATTGTTTTTTGATTTTTTAATAATAGCCATTCTGACCAGTGTAAGATGACATCTCATTTGTGGTTTTAATTTGCATTTCTCTGATGATTAGTGATGTTGAGCATTTTTTCATGTTTTTTGGCCACTTGTATGCCTTTTTTTTTTTTTTTTTGGAAAAATACCTGTTCACGTCCTTTGCCCACTTTTTAATGGGGTTGTTTTTTTCCTGTTGAGTGGTTTGAGTTCCTTATAGATTCTGGGTATTAGCCCTTTGTCAGATACATTGTTTGCAAATATTTTATCCCATTCTGTAGGTTGTCTGTTTACTCTATTTTATTTTTTTACTGTGCAGAAGCTTTTTAGTTTAATTAAGTCCCCTATTGTCTAATTTTGTTTCTGTTGTGGTTTCTTTTGAGGACTTGGTCATAAATTCTTTGCCTATGCCAATGTCCAGAGAGATTTTCCTAGATTTTTCTTCTAGGAATTTTATAGTTTCAGGTCTTACATTTAAGCCTTTAATCCATCTTGAGTTAATTTTTGTACATGGTGAGAGATTTCATTCTTCTGCATATGACATTCCAGTTTTCCCAGTACCATTTATTGAATAGGGAGTCCTTTCACCAGTGCATATTTTTGTCAAGAATCAGTTGATTGTAGGTATGTGGCTATGTTTCTGAGTTCTCTATTCTTTTCTACTGATTTATATGTCTATTTCTATACCAGTATTGTGCTGTTTGCGTTACTATAGTCTTTTAGAGTAATTTGAAGTCAGGTAATGTAATACCTCCAGCTTTATTCTTTTTGCTTAGGATTACTTGGGTTACTTACACTCTTTCAGGGTTCCATATGAATTTTAGGATTGTTTTTTCTAAACCTGTGAAGAATAATGTTGGTAATTTGATAACAATTGCACTGAATCTGTAGATTGCTTTGGGCAGTATGGTCATTTTGATGATACTGATTCCTCCAATCCTTGAACATGGGATGTTTTCCAATTTGCGTCATCTACAATTTCTTTCATCAGTGTTTTATAGTTGTCTGTAGAGATCCTTGACCTCCTTGGTCAAATGTATTACTAGGTATTGTATTTTATTTTATTTTATTTTATTGTAAATGGGATTGAGTTCTTGATTTGGTTCTCAGCCTGATTGTTATTGGTATATGGAAATGCTATTAATTTTTGTACATTAATTTTGTGTCCTGAAACTTTACTGAAGTCATTTATTAAATCTAGGAGTCTTTTGGAGGGTTTAGAGTTTTCTAGGTGTAAGATTATATCATCAGTGAACAGAGGTAATTTGACTTCCTCTTTTCCAATTTGGATGCCTGTTATTTTCTTCTACTGCCTGATTGCTGTAGCCAGGACTTCCAGTATTATGTTGAATATGAGTGGTGACAATGGGCATCCTTGTCTTGTCTACATTTAGGGGGAATGCTTTCAATCGTACTGAACTTTTCCCTGTTCAGTATGATTTTGGCTATGAGTTTTTCATAAATGGCTTTCATTGTTTTGAGGTATGGTCCTTCTACACCGTGGTTGTTAAGGGTATTTTTTATGAAGGAATGCTGGATTTTATCAAATACTTTTTCTGCATCTATTGATATGATCATATGGGTTTTGTTTTTAATTCTGTTTGTGTGATGAATCACATTTATGGAATTGTGCATGTTGAACCATCCTTGCATATCTGTAATAAAACTCACTAATCGTGGTGTATTATCTTTTTCACATGCTGTTGGATTCAGTTTGTTAGTATTTTGTCAAGAATTTTTGAATCTATGTTAACAAGGGATATTGGTCTGTAGTTTTATTCTTTTGTTGTGTCTTTGTCTGGCTTTGGTATCAGGGTGATGTTGGCTTCTATATTAGTTTTTAAAAGTCATTTTCAAGTGAGTCACAGAAATCTCACACTACTCTGTTTCTCCCTTTCACAAAAGACACATGTGTTATACATTTCATTAGTGTCTTATTTTTTTATTCTATCCCCCAAGTTCTTCTCAGAACAGAGGGCAGTGCTAAATAGAGCATGAGAATCCCTGAGCTTGATTCCCAACCCTACCATTTTTTGCTGTGGTAGCTGAAACAATTTATGTAATACTCTTGAGTCTCAATTTTCTTATCTGTAAAATGAAACTACAATTTCTTTTGTTATTATCTATTGCCACCTTCTTATTGTGGAAATCAAATAAAAATATTCTAAGTCATAAAGCACAGGTCTCATTATTTACCAAAGAGAAGACAGGTAGTGGGTCCTGGGTAAGAAACAGAATGTTCCTACAAAATATGTCAGTTCCACTTTCCCTGAGTGTGGCACCACACCCGACTTGGTGTTCTGGTGGAGCAGCTGAAGAACAATGCTGACTGCTGTCCTGGTTGGCTTGCTCTGGTATGACCTCCATTAATTGCTTTATGGCCCCATGTGTTGGATGACTCATGCATTGCCTGGGACATAGGTGCAGAAAGCCAGGAAGAGGAGCCATAGCTGCAGTCTTGCCTATACAAGGCCTACTTTCTCCACCAACCCACCAATGCTTGCTTTCCCAGGCTGCCTTGTAAATCATACTCTCTTTGCTCAAAAAGAACATCCCCTTTCTTCTCCTGTGAGGTCTTAATTCATGACTCCCTAAATTAGGAATTGTTTGATATTTCCTTTCAGTCTCATTCTCCACCCAATCAATATTTCCTCCCACATTCTCTTCAGTAGGAAGCAGTCTTCCTTAGTCATTTATCCAAGGACTGGTTGAATAAGAGGATTTACTTCTCATACATTGATAAGAAACTGCTGTTAGTCAATGTAATGCCCTCTTACTATGCAAAAGGAAATGGAGCTGTGAAAGCAGCTCTACAACAAGGATTGCCTTGTGTTTGCTAGAATAAATTACTCCAATTCTAGTCTTTCTTACCATGACTGTCTCCACTATCCCACATTCCAAAGAGCTTCATAAGAAATCCTATAAAATTAAACCTGCTTGTTAAATTCTATAAAGGTTAATAACCTCTCATGCCTGGTATAATTAAATTAACTAATAAAGCAAAGAGTGATCTTCTTCACTCTTTGTGTTACAATGAGTTACAATGTCTATCCAAGTGACCATGTCTCCTCTTTGGTAGATGCTAATAGTTGTAAGATGTGAGATTGCTTTTTATAATAATATTTAATTTTTTTCCAAGTGTTTATTAACACACTATGTTAGATACTATGAAGAAACACCCACTGATTGCTGGTTAAACTATAAACACCCTATGCTCAATGAAGACTTGGCAAAAACTATTAAAATTACTCATGCCCATTACCCAGCAATTGCATTTATAGAAATTCATCCCATAAATACACTTACACATTTGGGAATCAATGTATATACAAATAAAGGTTTTTCATCACAGTATTACATGTAATAGCAAAAGACTGAAGACAGTTTAAATATCATAGAGACAGCACTCAGTAAATAAGTGAAGTAAAATATAATTCAATGTTACTTAAAATCATGACACGGCAGGTGTTTTTAATTTCACAAATTATTTGATACTCCTCCTTCAAGAGGTAGGCCAAGTCCCCACCACCTCACCCTTTGAGGATGAGCTGGACTTAGTGACTCACTTTCAACAGATAGGATATGGAGAAGGGATGGCATCTAACTTCCAAGACTAGGCATTACAGCTTCCTCCTTGCTCTTTCTCTTGGATCATTTCCTGAAGAAACCAGTTACCATGCCATCATAACATTCAAGCAGGACTATGGAAATTTCTAGCAAAGAACTGAGGTCTTCTGCTAAGAGCCATCTGAGTGAGGTCCCTTGAAAGCAAGCCTCTATCCCCATTCAAGCCTTGACATGACTGCAGTCCTGGCTGACATCTTGGCTGAATTCGTGAGAGACCCTAAATCAGTACCACTCGGCTAACCCACCCCCATATTTCTGACCTACATAAATTGGGAGATAATAAATGTTTGTTGTTTTAAACTACAAAATTGTAAGGTAATTTGTTACCCTGCAATAGATAACTAATATGCATAGGTAAATATGACTTTTTAATAAAATATCATTAGCATTTTTTAAAAAGCATGTTTGCTGTTTATCAATAGTCCTTTTGCTCCATACATTCAAATATGGTTACTTGCTCTACGGAACAATAATATCTATTTTCTAGCTATACAAGAGAAAGATTTCCTTAAACCTTAAAAAAAAACTCCAGCATTATCTGATTGACCTTACTTCCTGCATTATAGAACCCTTGATGGTGAAGCTTCCTATCTCAATTAGAAAAGCAATTGAAGAAAAACTAAGATCAGGAAAAATGGCAAGAGGCAAATAAAAAAGGAAATAATTTAAATAGGGTTAAGTGCTTTTAAAAATTTTTTTTAAAAAACTGCTACTTGGCAATCTGTCCTTAATCTCTGACTATTTTCTTATAGGACAAATATATAATTATGCAATTTTAATGCTAATGATAATAATGGTTAACAATGATTGAGCAGATATCCTAAGAGGTTTCCATAATTTGTCACATGGCATTTTTATAATGACTGCAAGTTAATCATGGCTACTATCCTCACTTTCAGATGAAAAAATTAAGCTTCAGAAACATCAAATAACCTGCCTGATGTCATACAGCTGATAAGGAGCAAAGCCACAATTTAAACACCTGCCCTTTGGACTCCACAGCCATGGCTTTTAACCATCACTCTATATTCTATGCTATAATGCCCCACAGTGTGCACCAGCTTGGGCTTTCTGTGAGATTATAGTTTTATCAAATAAAAACACATTAAGTTTATGGCCCATAGCACATTTTAAATTATCTGGGAGACCTAGAAGAAGCTACTGATGTGCCTCATTTGCCATGATCATTCATCATTATCTAAACTACATCTCTGGAAGAAAGAAATCTGCTTGCAGTTTATTTATTCATTCATGAATTATTTATTAAGTCCCTAAAATGTGCCAAGGATTCTTTCAAAAACTGACTATACAACAATGAACAAAACAGATAAAAATACCCGCCCTCATGAGACTTACATTCCCACGAATAGAAAAAAGAGACAATAAACAAAATAAATAAATATACAGTAGGTTATGCTGTATAAGTATATGGAGAAAAAGTGGGGGGTAAATGAGGAATGCTGGGGTAAGGGTGGCGATTTTAATTAGGCTGGTCAGAAAAAAAATCTTACCGAAATGTAAGAATTATTACTATATATATATGAACGCTTTTACACTATTGGGAGTGTAAATTAGTTCAACCATTGTGGAAGACAGTGTGGCAATTCCTTAAGGATCTAGAACTAGAAATACCATTTGACCCAGCAATCCCATTACAGGGTATGTACCCAAAGGATTATAAATCATTCTACTATAAAGACACATGCACACGTATGTTTACTGCAGCACTATTTGCAATAGCAAAGACTTGGAACCAACCCAAATGCCCATCAAAGATAGACTGAATAAACAAAATGTGGCACATATACACCATGAAATACGATGCCGTCACAAAAAAGGATGAGTTCATGTCCTTTGCAGAGACATGGATGAAACTGGAAGCCATCATTCTCAGCAAACTAACACAGGAACAGAAAACCAAACACTACATGTTTTCACTCATAAGTGGGAGTTGAACAATGAGAACACATGGACATGGGGAGGGGAACATCACACACTAGGGCCTGTCAGGGGATGGTGGGCTAGGGGAGGGAGAGAACTATGACACATACCTAATGCACGTGGAGCTTAAAACCTAGATGATGGGTTGATAGGTGCAGCAAACCACCATGGCGCATGTATACCCATGTAACAAACCTGCACGTTCTGCACATGTATCCCACAACTTAAAGTAAAATTTAAAAAAAGAATTATTACTTATATACATTATGCAAAAGCAATAGAATTTTTTTCTTCTTGAATTATTTAGTATATGAGTAATTGTCAAAGCTCATTGTCCTGGTACCGTTATAGTTCTTTAGGCAAAGTAGACAAACCACACGGGGACCCAAATTATTAAAATGGCTATCTAAATTAATTTGGAAAAACTGGATATTTGTCCTCTTTTCGGCATTATAGCCAGCGTTTGATGTATGCATGGAGGTCTAAGCCATTCTTTTAAAACCCTTTGCTAACACAAGACATGAGATCTAGTGGAAAAGAGGATTCATTGTAGATAGATAGACTAAGAACAACTTGCAAAGAGGACCCCAGCAAGCCATAGCTATTCATCAAAAATGCTGGGCAATATTAGTAGGTTGGGCCATCCTTTCCCAGCTGCTTGGTGAATGGGAAGGGATAAGGTAGCTAATGAATGGCTTTTTTCTTGCAAGTCTGGTCACACCCAAAGTGAGAGATTTAAGAGTCAGCTCTGACCCTAGCCAGCTGTGTGACCTTGGAAAAACCACTTAACCCCTCTGGGTCTCAGTTTCCCCATCTGAACTGCAAAGGGATCATCTCTAGGAAACAGCTAACTCCTCCTTGAGCCCAGCAACAGGTTGTGCAAAGCTTATATTTCTCATCACATTCCACAGCTGCCACCTGAACCAATTTTAAATGGAAAATTTCTTGCTTCTAGTTCCATTCCATGCTTATAGAACAATTTTTATAGTAATTTTATTAGCTCATTAAAATGTATTTGTGAGGGAATGCCTGATAATAAAAAATAATCATTGGCATCTTGTGAGAGTGTGAGTGAAATAGCAACAAGCTGTCTTAAATTTAGCGTCCCGCTTCATTTGGTCCCTGGTAGCACAGGGACCTACCAGCACCACAAGCAAAAGACCCCCTCCATCTCACCCCCTCTTTGCACACCTACAGACATACACTTACTGTCCCACACCAGGACACAGACTGTAGACAGTTTGGACATTGGGAGGTCCTCCTCGCCCAGCAAAGCCACTGATCAGATCCTGCATCAAGAACCTAGTGGTATCATTTTTCAGGGAGACCCATGGGGATTAGTCTCAATTTCTCTCTCTTTCCCCAAGAGTAACTCTCCCTTCCCACCTCTGTAACCAGTCAGAAAAGAAATTCCTGCATGTGTCTAGCTAGACTCTAGCAACTAGTAAGGATCCAACTTTTTTTAAGTTTTATTTTAAGTTTTATTTTAAGTTTATTTTAAGTATTTTATTTTAAGTTTTTATTTTAAGTTTAAGGGCCAACAACAGTTTATCACCTTCTCCTCTTCCCACGAGCACTCCCATTCTACTCCACACGTGACTGCCAGGACAGATATCCTACCTTTCTCTTTATGACTTCCTTCCAGATTCCACAGGAAACCTTTCCTACTCCCCAATGCACACCAACGCATAAATGCATCCCAATATTTTACACATATCCTCAGACTATCCCCTAAAATTATTCTGTATTTGATCAACAGAGGCACAAAACCCATAAGCATAGTGATAGATTTCTCAATTTTCTGATTATAATTGGTTCTTCAATTACATTTTCTCAATCACAACTCCACATCCTTTCAGAGGGAAAATGCTCTAATCTCACTCCCAAATTCTAACTCCTTTTATTCATTTCTCTCACTTCATTTCCAGAATCTGAAAGAATTTCTGCCTGCTACCTCAACCTAAGTGTTAAATAATTCATCACACCTCACACAGAAACACACACAAACACACAGGTTTCACTACAATCAGGCTTATAGATCCAGCCTTAGTTCAGAAAAATATACACACTAAGAAAAAAAGATAAATGAGAATTTTGTTCCATGTGTATGCATGTGCATAATTTTTTATTTATTATTGGTGTTGTTTATCTTTGTGTTTAACAAATTAACAAGGGCTTTTCTTTTTCTTTTTGAGACGGAGTCTCGCTCTGTGGCCCAGGCTGGAGTGCAGTGGTGCGATCTCGGCTCACTGCAAGCTCTACCTCCCAGGTTCATGCCATTCTCCTGCCTTAGCCTCTCCGAGTAGCTGGGACTACAGGCACCCACCGCCATGCCCGGCTAATTTTTTGTATTTTTTAGTAGAGACAGGGTTTCATCATGGTCTCGATCTCCTGACCTCGTGATCCACCCGCCTCGGCCTCCCAAAATGCTGGGATTACAAGTGTGAGCCACTGCGCCCGGCCAACAAGGGCATTTTGACTAAAAGAGATCAACTCAAATTCACACACACTTGTAGACACACATCTGTAACCATAAAAGAACCCAAGGTTCACAAACATACCTCATTACCTCTTGCAGCCGCTCCCTCTCTGTCTGAAGGATGGCTTAGCAATAAAAGCAGAGGAGCACAGTCCACCAAAGCAACCAAAGATCTGGTAACTATTTACTGACCTATCAAGAAAACGTTAATGGCTTTCAAATGCAAATGAATGGCCAGCTTTTATTTCCAGGATCAGAATTTTTAGTTAATTAGTAATCGTGGTCTTGCTCTAAGAAGGACATCCCTAAGACTTTTGGAAGGAAAAGCCAGCTCCCATGACCCACTCCATCCCCTCCAGGCACTGAATGTTTAATCAGTGGTGAGGACACCCTGTATGTCTGGTAAGAGAACACAGATACAATTTGTAGATGATAAAGAGCAAAAAAATAAATGACCCCAGTATTCCAAAAGAGCCCTGGTCTCTTGCAGTGACTCCGAATCTCTCAGGAAGTCATTGACGTTTAGTAGCACAATCTGATGATTGTGATGGAAGGAAGTTGTTTTAAAAATGTTTTAAAAATAGTTTTCTTCTTTCTTCTTTAAGGTGTCCTTAAGCTTGTTTGCAGTATGGAAATCCTTTAACAGTCTGGTGACTCTTGAACTGCCTTTGCAGAACTATAAATAAGAGAAATCTAACACGACTGACTCCATCTTGCTTCTAACCTCCCAGGCTAAATGACGTTTTCTGGGGGATTTTTTTGTTTGTTTGTTTGGCTTTTTGCTTATTCTAGTACAAAGGCCAAGAAAACTATGAGAGGCATTTAGTTTATAGTTAAACTTGGAGTCAAGGGAAGATGATCCCCCTCCTTGCCTGGAGCTTAAAGCCTCATTCATAAGTCAAGGTTGGAATTATGGTAGGGGCTTGGACTTTGCTAAAGAATAGGCATAAACAATGTCCTGCCATGGCTTAGTTTGTTTTTCTGTAAGTTGCTTACTGCCCCAGTCACATAACTAGTGTCACAAAATGTATAACTTCCCCAACTACCAAAGATAACATCACTGTATTGGTCCGTTTTCACACTGCTATAAAGATATGCCTGAGACTGGGTAATTTATAAAGAAAAGAAGTTTCATTGACTCACAGTTCCACAAAGGTAGGGAGGCCTCAGGAAACAATCATGGTGGAAAGGGAAGCAGGGACTTCCTAACATGGCGGCAGGCCAGAGAGAGCGAGCAAGAGCAAGGAAAACTGCTTTGTAAAACCACCAGATCTCGTGAGAACTCACTCACTATCATGAGAACAGCATGGAGGAAACTGCCTCCATGAGTCAATCACCTCCTACCTGATCCCTCCCTTGACACGTGGGGATTATGGGGATTACAATTCAAGATGAGATTTGGGTTCCGACACAAAGCCTAACCATATCAATCACTATTGTGAAACCTAAATAACTGGTCGTTTAGATATTTGTCAGCATTTCAGTAGACCAAGAGACACCACCTAGTCTTGAGGCCCCCCTCAACACACACACCCCTCCTGGGAACTGACTCAACTGCACAAAGCCAGTTTTAAGTGCTCCTGTGATTTCATTCCCTGCCAATCAATTATACAAGTTCTCCAGCCCCATGCCCACCAAAGTACCCTTTACAAACCTTAGCCTTTGAATCCTGGGGAAGATGGGATTGAGAAGTTTTTCCCTGCTCTTCTTTGGCCAGCCCTGTGATTATTCAACTCTTTATTTACTGCAGTGCCTGCTGTTCTCATTGATCTTTTTGGAGGGCAGTGGGCAAGAAGAACTTACTGAGCTGAGACACACTTATAAACCTCTCTTAGAATTAATTCTTAGGCCAGGTGCACTGGCTCACGCCTGTAATCCCAGCACTTTGGGATGCTGAGGCGGACAGATCACCTGAGGCCAGGAGTTCAAGACCAGCCTGGCCAACATGGTGAAACCATGTCTCTACTAAAAGTATAAAAATTAGCCGGGCATGGCGGTGTGTGCCTGTAATCCCAGCTACTCATGAGGCTGAGGCAAGAGAACCACTTGAACCGGGAGGCGAAGGTTGCAGTGAGCTGAGATACAAAGAAAATCAATTACATTGAAATACAGTTACTATAATATTTTTTAAATTATAGTTCATGCCTCTTTAATGATATACTAACAATAAAGTGATATGTCTAATAGCGATTGCAATTTCAAAAACATGATAAGCGTAAACAATATTTTGAGATTGTTTTAAATATATGATGTGAAAGTAACCGTGAGCTCTCTTGAAACCAAATTCATAGGTACTGCTAACACCACTGTAGTTTGCAGCCTAACTCTAAATTTCAATTAGAATTTAGCAAAGAAAAGATATGTAAATATTTTCCCCTTCCAAGTTCACAGGCTCTCAGAATTATATCTACAAACCCCAGGTTAAGAACTTCTCTCTGTTACTAAGTGGACCTTCCTCCTAGTAGGGCAGAGTTCCCCGCTCTGTGATACTCCAAGAGTTATCTGTAAACCTGTGGTTGTCAGCTTCCAGAGAAATAAGCACAGAAATTGAAGATAAGTGTTGAGAGACTTGCATTACAATTTGACAGAATCATTTCATGTCATTGATCTTGATAATTAAAAAACGGAGCTTGTATCTGCATATGCTTTTTTAAAATTTATTTTTCAAGTAATTTAGTTTTAATTTTACAAAAGCCACAGTCTGTGATATATTAGAAATTTTTAAAACAATTGCTGTTTTACCACACATCATTTAAAAAGTCCTGCTCAGCTACTGCTATTTCTAGGCATTTGTCTTTATGGGCTAGTGAAAATTCAGAAAACAATTTGGGCCAAGAGACCTAAATTTCTAAACCATGTATATCATCTGGAAAATACAAACAAAAATCACTATCTCTTATCACAGTCATTTCACAGTAGACATAGACAGACAATCAAAATTGAATCAATTTATCTCTTTGAAAAGTTTACTTCCTTATCCTTCCTTTTCTTATTTCACCAACCATCAGTGAACACCAACCACCGTGGGAACACTGACTTACCGTGTTTCTTCGGCATCATGGAATCAAAGAATTTACAGCTAAAAGAGGAAAGAAAGGAAAACTGGCATGCATGGAGGCTGGCCGAGTGCCAAGACCTTGGGTCTGAAGCAGTGGCTCATACCTGTAATCCTAGCACTTTGGGAGGCCAAGATGAGAAGATCACTTGAGCCCAGGAGTTCAAGGCCAGCCTGGGCAACATAAGGAGACCCTGTCTCTACAAAAAATAAAAAAATCAGCCAAGTGTGGTGGGCCACACCTGTAGTTCCAGCTACTTGGGAAGCTGAAGTGGGAGTATCACCTGAGCCTGGGGGTCAAGGCTGCAGTGAGCTATGATCACGCCACTGCAGTCCAGCTTGGGTAACAGAGTGAGAGCCCGCCTCAATAAAAATAAATAAATAAAAACAAGACCTTGGCCTACGTGATCTCACTGATGTTCGCAATGGCCCCAAGGCAGCAAATGTCTAAGCTGCCACCCAAATGCACATCCACCAAGCTCCTAAGACATGTGAATTGAGTTGTTTGGCATTGCCCTTAAAGAACTTTAAAAATCACTAAGCATAGCCTCCTTATTTTACAGAAGAGGAAATTGAGACCCAGGAATAGGAGGTTTGTGTGGGTGGTAACTCAAAGTTCCAGATCCGAACAGGGCAGGCCTGAATTGCAAAGCCCAGGTCTGCTTACTAACTGGGGGAGCTTAAGCAACTAAGTCTCTGATTCTTTAACTTAAATGAAGATTAAAATACTACCTCTCCAATAAATTTATAAACTAGACAAATTAATGTGAGTAAAAGACTTGATGTTACTTAGTAAATACTCAGTAAGTGTCAGTTACAATTAATATGATTAGTATGCATCTGCCACAGTTGTGACAAGAGCTCAGACCCTGAATCCCCAATCCAAGGCCCATTCAAATATGCCAATCTCTCATTTGACCCCAAATCAGAATTCTGAACATGGCAGGCAGTCATTCATGTTTACAAAGGAAAAATTATTGAACACCTACCATGCACAATATCTATGATGTTGCCTGACTGTGGCAGTGTAAAGGCTTAGCTCCAAGTCCCTGGATTTAAAAACATGGTTCAGGCCAGACCAAGGTATAATCATTGTGGTGCCTGGAGTGGCTTGCTGTCTGGTGACATGGCCTTATCTGGGCTTGGAGATATTAGCAAAGCATGTCTACTTGGGAGCCACGGAGACTATGCAAACGTGAGGACTGGAATGTGATTAAAATATCTCCTTTTCTTGGCCGAGTGCGGTGGCTCACGCCTCTAATCCCAACACTTTGGGAGGCCGAGGTGGGCGGATCACGAGGTCAGGAGTTCGAGATCAGCCTGAACAACATGGTGAAACCCCGTCTCTACTAAAAATACAAAAATTAGCTGGGCATGGTAGCGCGTGCCTATAATCCCAGATACTCAGGAGGCTGAGGCAGGAGAATTGCTTGAACCTGGGAGGCGGAGGGTGCAGTAAGCTGAGATTGTGCCATTGCACTCCAGCCTGGGCAACAGAGTGAGATTCTGTCTCAAAAAAAAAAAAAAAAAATCCTTTTCTCCATCCCCAGCCACCACCCTTACCCTAGCCATTGTGACGCCACCTCTGGATCAAGCATTAACCCTGGGGCTGCCTCCTCACTTCTGGCCACAGAAAATATAGCAATAACCACTTCCTCCACACAATTCCATCAATATACAGTCATTATATGTGTACTACAAACAAGGCACTATGAGAATAACAATAACAACATCTACGGAGTGCGTACTGTGGCCTGTGTTCTATGCTAAATGATTTCCATGCATTATTTCACTTCCTCCTGGTAACTACACTATGCAGTCGGTACTGTTATTTTCCGAGTTTTACAGATGAGAAACCTGAGGCACAAAGGCGACTTGCCCCAGGTTATGTAACTAATGAGAGGCAAACCCAGAATGCAAAGCCAGGCAGTCTGGTCAAGCCTGCACTGAAACATAGAAGAGCGTGATTCCTCCATGACCTCATAGCAGAGAGAAGTCAAATGGCTATGATGCTAAAGAGAAGACAGCACCAACAGATGCTACTGGACAGAGAATACACACGCTGGGAGGGACAGGAAAGAAATCAAAGCCATAGCTAGGTGAAGTGGGAAGGGAAGGAGAAAAGGAAAAATATTTTGGGCGAAGGGAGCAGCATTAGCCAGACCCACAGGTAAGAAATAACAGAACCTGTTTTAGAAACTGCAGTAAAAAGACACAGAGAAGACAGTTGTGAGACAATCAGGGACACTTCTGGGAAAGTACACTGGAGCCACAATGCAGAGATTCTAGCATCTCATCTCAGCAAGAAGATTTTGCAAGCAATAGGGAACCATTGCAGGTAAGAAACTGCCCATCGCTGTCATAAGCACGAGATAGATTTCTACACAGATTCAAAACACTGGATTATCTGCTTCTTTCAGTTTTTAGTCCAGAAGAATATTACTTCTCCCCACACCTCCACGCAGACCAAGTATCCACAGGGGACTCTGGAAGCTGCACGGATGCATGTTCTTTGGAGTGAAGTTGTGTAGATATGAGGAGGGAACGAAATAATGCATGTGAATCATTTGGCATGATACATACGCCATAGTAAGCATTCTATGTGTGTTGTAATTGTCGTTCTGACATTTCCCCTTTCCCAAGCCGCTGGAGTAATAGTGCATTCCAGAATATATTGCTCTGTTTTATAGGTGTGCAATCCCCAAAGTGCTCAGAGGAGTGCTAGCCACTCCTTAAGACGCTGCCCACAGAGCTTCCTCAAACTCTCTGTCAAAGCCAGACCCACATGAAGATCCCATTCTGAATGCTGACCCCAGAAGGGACAGATGAGGCCCAGTGTGCATCCTTCCTCCTCCTACATGGAACATGACTTCATGTGTTCTCCCTTCCTGGAATAAAATCCTTGTAGAAAATAATAATTTTATCTGTGTGGATTTTACCAGTAATTAACTGTGGGTGGATTAGGTGTCCCTAAAATATCCCTTTACTATGAAATTGTCAAATACAGTATTTCATTCAAGATAAATCATTTCTTGGAGAGTATTTCATGTTAAATTTTCAGATGATTTCAACTGAAAATTTGGGGAATTTTCCATAAAAATTGAGGAATTTTGGAAAATTTGGAGAATGCACTTTAGGGATTCTCAGCCCCCATACAGCAGCAGGAGGATCACTTGAGCCCAGGAGTTTGAGGCTGCAGGGAGCTATGATAGCACCACTGCACTCCTTCCTGGGCAACACAGCAAGACCCTGTCTCTAATAATCGAAAAAAAAAAGAAGGAAGAACATGGAGTTTCAAATCAAACTAGCCTGGGCTTAAATATGAGGTCCTCTACTTACTTTCTGCAGAACTTAGACAATCATTTCAATTTTCTGAAGCTCAGTTGCCTTATCTGGAAATCAGGGATGATCATGAGTACTTCATGATGTTACTTTGAGCCTAAGCTGACATAAGTACCTGACATCCAACGTCAGTTTCCCAACCCCTCCTCAGCCAGTCCTTTCTGAAAATGAAATAATATCCAACAAGCAGTATCATTAGCTTAAATTCTGTTAAGAACTACTCCTCCAGTTCCTCAACCCTTAGGAATAGCCACAGTAAACAGTCAACACATCCCACACTGAACTGATTCCACAGGCCAATGGAGAAAAAACCACTACTACAAGACTCTCTTTCTCTCTCTCTCTCTCTCTCCCTCCCTCTTTCTCTCTCTCTTTCTCTCACATACTCACACACACACACACACACACTCACAAGCACATGGCATCTACACCCCCTACCTATCAAAATGATTTCTCACAGTCTTCATAGCCTACAAATGTTAATTTTTACCTCTGTTTTTATTGTAGCCAAGTTGTTTTCCTTCTTTTGTCCCATATAAAAGACCTTAACATCTCATGCCACCTGCAAAGGGCAAAAAGGAGTTAGCTGCAGTAGGAGTAATTTCTCTGCCTAGAAATGTTCAGAGGAAGCTGAGAGCAGAAACAATGTACACAGGACATTACAGCATTTCCTTGTCTTGTGAAATATCTATTATTTAGCAGCTTTACACTGTCTTCTACTCCTTTCCTCTTCACCACCACAAACAAGAACACATGCACACACAAGTATGAGTACAGAGAGAATTTTAGGAATAACACATCACCTAGTATTCACATAAAACTTTACATTTGGCCATGCACGGTGGCTCACGCCTGTAATCCCAGCACTTTGGGAGGCCGAAGCGGGTGGATCACCTGAGGTCAGGAGTTCGAGACCAGCCTGGCCAACATGGTGAAACCCCATCTCTACTAAAGATACAAAAATTAGCCAGGCATGGTGGTGGGCACCTGTTATCTCAGCTACTCAGGAGGCTGAGGCAAGAGAATCGCTTGAACTTGGGAAACAGAGACTGCAGTGAGCCCAGATCGCGCGACAGCACTCCAGCCTGGGTGACAGAGTGAGACTCTGTCTCAAAACAAAACAAAAAACAACAACAACTTTGCATTGTGTGACACTTTGCAGTTTTCAGAGTACCTTTTAAATTTTTTTTGTTTTTTTTAAGACAGCGTCTTGCTCTGTCGCCCAGGCTAAAGTGCTGAAGTGCAGAGGCGCGACCTCGGCTCACTGCAACCTCTCCTCCTGGGTTCAACCTATTCTTCCACCTCAGCCTCCTGAGTAGCTGGGATTACAGGCATGCACCACCACGCCCGGCTAATCTTTGTATTTTTAGTAGCTATGGTGTTTCACCATGTTGGCCAGGCTGGTCTTGAACTCCCGACCTCAGGTGATCCACCCACCTTGGCCTCCCAAAGTGCTGAAATTAAAGGCATGAGCCACCACGCCCAGCCTCAGAGTACTTTAATCTGTACTATTTCATTGATCACAACAATCCTTTAAGATAAGGCAGGTATTTTTAATGACCATGTATAAATAAGGAAACAAACTAAGGGAAATGAGTTGCTAAAGGTCACTTATATAGTGGTGGGGTTAAACTCATTCTAATTTAATTTCAATCCAGGAATCCAATTGTTCATAGGGTTTGAAAGCAGTAAATACAGAAAATGGCTTTTTCAAACTAAATGTTTGTTCATTCATTCAACAAATTCAAAGTGGATTTGCAACCAAGTTTCCCAAACGGGAATCCCTCAAATCCTATCAGTTGTCAAATTCTAGCATCCTCACCTCAGAGATGGCTATTTCTCTTTATGCTCAAATCTTGTTCTAGAAACCCCCATTATTTCCTCCATGCCCCTGTCCCCTGTGCCTCGATGACACCTGCACGGTTCACTTCTGTGTGGGAAGCTCAACATAACCCTAACACTCTGACCTCAGCTGAGTGAACCAGCTGGACAGATGATCCGACCTCGTCCAGATGGATTCGCCCTCCCAAAAATTTGGATTTGAGACACAGTGCCTGAATCATACTGCACTGAGTGAGCACTATGTCTGTGGGATTACAGCATGTTATTAAGACACAGAAATTAGTTTTACTGAAAATGTTTGTTTGTCCAAAAGAGAATGGGATACACATGTAGAGAGTAACAGAAAGAAAACATTCAAACCCAAAGAAGGAAAAGCAGAGAGATTAACTGCCAGTATTCTTTTCATTTCTGTGAAGGCCAAGGTACAACTTAATTTCATGTAATTCTCCTATTTCTTCACCAAAACACTACCTTTACTATGCCTATGGCTACCACCACCACCACCAGCACCACCACTATCCTAACTTCCAGTTTTTGTCAGTTTCTGTGCCATGTGACAAAATGGTCCCTGCTAGCCCTGCTATGACAGGCTCGGGTTGTCTCCATTGTCCAGTATAAATAAATATCTCCACCAAAAATGTCCAATCATAGTCTACCCTATGAGCAAAAATTTATCCTCCTGTTATCTGCATTTTTCTGGCTTTTACCACCACCTGCAAGTATAGGACCTCCAAATCTCCACAAAGTCCCTCCCAATTGTTTGGCATCCCCATTGAGTTCTATTTTTTAGATGAGGATACATGTACCCTAGGAGGTATGTGGTGGCATATTGAGAGGTTCATAATGCATTTTCTTGGAAATTCCATTTTAGTTCAAGATTATTGGAAAAGAAAAAGTAATTTCAATCAATATTTTGAAGTGCTAAAATTGTGGCAGTATAATATAATAGTACGCAAATGTACACAATTGTTTTTCAACATTGAACACTAAATTCTGCAGAAATTTTCCCCTATAATGAGCCACTGGTAGGTATATTTCCCCTCAGTCCCCTACCCCAAGGGAAAAATGTGAAAAGAATGCCATAGGAAATGTCTTAAATTCACAAACAGTGTCTTACAGCCATGTACGGTCTCTGTCATGTTTGCTGTCTTCTCTGGCTCAGCATCCTTCCTCCAGGTACCTCCCTCTCCTCCTGGCCTGCTCTCTGGGAATCGCCATGTCCACACTGTCTCTGGGTATGGCTTGAGCTCCCATGTCTGCAGAAGAGAAAGAACCCTCCAAGTGCCAGTGCTACACAGTGTTCTCTTATATGAAATCTGCTAGGAAGAAGCACAAAAGGGCTGTCATCCAATGGCTTACAGCTCTATCAGCTTTTACTTAAAACCTCCTCACCCTTAGCTCATGTTTGTGAACAAAATAAAACTTTAAGAGGGGTCCAGAGATCCCTCAAAAGGAATCCCCACCCACGGGTCCCTGCTGAGAAAAGTGATCTTATGTCCCTAATCACAAGTTCCATGCTGCCATTAAAGATGCTGGGACCAGGGATGGGCACCTAACCCAAAGACAGCCAATCCTTAAATTGGCCTACAGCTCAGGAAGCGTCCCACTCTATCACCACTCAACCACTCAGATTCTCTTTCTCAGTGTAAGACACAGAAAGAATTGCTAGCAAGATCAATTAGTATCAAGAACAAAATGAAAAAATAGAAAAACTGAAATAAAAACTGTGTGAGAGAATCTTTAACCACATGTCCTCATACCAGTACCACTCTGCCAACCTCCCTTTAACAAATACATGTGGGCAAAAACAATATGCCTTAAAATGTAGGAAGTAAAGACATCTTTTCTTTGGTTTCCTCTACTGTACTTCTCGTTTCCTGCCTCTTCTTGACAAGCAAACCTAGACAGGAAGCAGGCTGCCCTTCTCTCCATTTCACCCTTGGCTTCTCATGCTTAGATGGGCAATTAGATCCAAGATCCTTCATGCAGGCAAGTTATCTCCTCTTTCTCTCTTTCTCCAAATAAGTGGGTAAGTAATCTCTCTCTCTCTCTCTCTCTGTCTCTCTCTGTCTCTCCCGCTCCCACTTCTTCTCTCCCTCTCTCCACTCTTGCGCATTCTGGTCCCAAGGTGTAAGTTTCATATTGGATAAGTTAGTAATTGCATTCAGCTTCCAATAATAATGTTCCAAGCATTGTAGCTTAAGGACATAAGCGTTTCCCATTATCACATAATGAGAAGGCTGGAAAAGAGTAGTTGCTGGTGTGGTTTCAGCCATCAAGGATTTCAGAGTGAAGCCTTTGAGATTCTCTTGGCTTTTGCCTCATGGTTAGAGTCCAACAATAACACTCAAGTTCAGGCACAGAAAAAGGGAAATGCAACAAGGGCTTTCTAAGAAATTCCATCCAATTACTTTTTCTTGTGTCATTTGGACATTCCTATCTGAAAGAAGGATGAGATTTGTAGTTCTTTTAAATTGGGAATACTGACATGCCTAATAAACACAGAAGTTCTGCTGATAATGGGGAGAATACCACATAGGCGATTGGTAGTAACTACCCTGGAAAGAATGGCAAATTGGGTGTGTGGATTCTACCTAGGCCTGCTGCTTGCTTAAACCCAACTGGTACCAGGGCTCTGCAGCGAGAGCTGTTGGGTGCTGCTGTCACATTTAAAAGAGTAATACCCACATTATACCCCCTTTCACTGCTGTTCTTCTCAGGTAACAGGAATAAATGGCAGAGCTAGATTTGGGAATTCCTGGGACTCTTGGCACTATACCATCTAAAACCATCAAAGCCCTCCTTTTCTAACAAGAGTCTGAATATCCCTTACAGTGGAGCATTCAAGTGAATGGCAATTAACTCCTACTGCTAAAAAAAAAACCCAACATGGATCCTGAATAAAGTTTCAGCACCCAAGTGATGTTTAATCTCTGTGAAATGTGGCTCATTGCTGAAGTCCTGGAACATCTTTCTCTCTTATATCCCAGTGGTTGTCAAACATGAGTGTGCGTCAGAATCACCTGAGTGGCTTGTTAGAACATAGAGTCATGAACACCTTCAGAGGTTTTTATTCAATAGGTCAGGGGCCTTGCATTTCTAACAAGTCCCCTGGTGATCCTGATCTCCCTAGTGTGGGGCACCTTAAGCCTTGAGAACTATTGATATAGCTTATAAAAATCCAGATTACTGGAGCTCACCTGAATGAATCTTTACTGCTTGCAGCCAAAAGAGCTTACTTAATAAACTGTTCTTTGGATTCAGACTGAAGTCCATCGGACTGGAACAGAGGACAAGCCCTCATAGCAAACACCATGTCCCCCGAACAAGAGCCTGCCTACACTTTGGTGCCTACAGTTTTGTTAATGAATCATTTCACTACCTAATTTTTTCTTCTCTTAAGATGAGTGCTCTCCTGAATGGCTACATAATGGGTTATAAAGACATTCAGCCTTTGATCTTCAGTGCAGAAAACACGTTAGAATCCCAGGAGGCCAGATGCAGTGGCTCATGCCTGTTATCCCAGCACTTTGGGAGGCTGAGTTGGGCAGATCGCTTGAGCTCAGAGGTTTGAGACCAGCCTGGGCAACATGGTGAAACCCTATCTCTATAAAAAAAAATACAAAAATTAGCTGGGCATAGAGGCGTGCACCTGTAATCCCAGATACTCTGGAGGCTGAGGTGGGAGGATGGCTTGGGCCCGTGAGGCAGAAATTGTAGTGAGCCGAGATCACACCACTGCACTCCAGCCTGGGCAACAGAGTGAGACCCTGTCTCATAAAAGGAAATAAATATAAAAAGAATCCCAGGAGTGAATTCATCTAGATTTAAGCAGGGCCAATATACCTACATTCATAAGAAAGCAAGGTTGGTCAAACCATTACTTTGGATTTACAGTGAATGGCCAAATAAACCAACAAAAATCTAATTACTTGTCATATACAATAAGGAGTAAACAAAAAGAACAATACATAATCCCTACTCTTGAAGAACTCAATATAATTGAGGATACCCATGTAAACAAATACTTTTTTTTTTGAGGCAGAGTCTCACTCTGTCGCCCAGGCTGGAGTGCAGTGGGGCAATTTTGGCTCACTGCAAGCTCTTCCTCCAGGGTTCACACCATTCTCCTGCCTCAGCCTCCCAAGTAGCTGGGACTACAGATGCCCACCACCACGCCCGGCTAATTTTTTTGTATTTTTAGTAGAGACAGGGTTTCACCATGTTAGCCAGGATGGTCTCGATCTCCTGACCTCGTGATCCGCCCACCTCGGCCTCCCAAAGTGCTGGGATTACAGGCGTGAGCCACCGCGCCCAGCCACAAATACATATTTTAATACATATGGTAAGTGCTACAATAGTGCTATGAACAAAGTATAATGGAAGCAAAGAAGATATAGGAAGCCTGTAGGAAGGGAATAAAGGAAGACATCATCCCAGATCCACCTGAAAAAATTCTGAGGAATTTCCTTTTATGCTCCAGGGCTCTAACTTATTAATAGCTATGTTAACCTGTTGCATAGATCGACATGTTCTTTCAACGAGCCTAGCGAAATTTTCCCCACCCCTTCCCTTACCAGAACAGTGGCCTCCTGAGATGTAAACCTATCCAGACTCAATTTTTCTCTCTCTCCTGGGAATGGAATGAGCTATCACCCTGAGGGAGTCCAGTCCACAAGAGCAACTGCACTCCCTCTGCCCACGCGAAAAAAAAAAAAAAAGAATAAGAATAAGAAAAAAGCTCAGATAGGGCTGAGGTTGGGGAAAAAAAAAAATGTTACCAGGTGTCTTATCAAAGCAAGGGTATCTCCTTCAGCCCGTACTCTAGATTGGGAATTAGGCTCAGAGGAAGGAACGCCAAAGGTGAAATCAGAATACCTGCGGTTGGAATCCCAGCTGCTCACTAGGTTAGTTACCTTGGCCAAGATATTTAACTATTTAACTTTCCTGAAACCACTTTCTCATCAGTACAATGGAAATATGATTACATTCTTCGCAGGGCAACTGTGAGATTCAAGGAAATTCAGCCTATCATAACGCAGTAAGTGGAGTCTAAAATTTCAATTGCGTGAGATACGGAACCCCATTATTGCTAGATTTAAACGGCTGAGGTGAGGATGCGCTGAGAGCCTGCCAGGAATTCCAGGCCTCGCAGTGTTCTGGCGCCACCTGGTGGGAGCTGTTAAGTAGCGATTGGGGAGGACTCGGTCGCAGGGGAGCTGGAACTTCCTGGAAAAGCTGGAGTCCATTGCTTTGCCCGATTATTTGGGGAGATTGGAGGTGCAGAGACTCCTCCTAGGTCTGTTGTTTCCCACCTGTCTCGTTGTCCTAGGAATTCCGGCAGGGGGAGAACAGGAGATAGCCAATCACAGGGGAAGAATGGGAGATAGCCAATCACTGGTTACTTTATATTGTAATTACACGGTAGTGGAAGAAGTCACCCTCCAGTCTCACCTATGGTTACAAGCCAGCCACGCGGGCCTCCCCTCTCCTCGTGAAAGCACCGAGCTCCTTCCTGCCTCATCGACTTCCTGGGTGCCATTTCATCTGTTTTGAGTGCTGTTGATGATGGCCACTGCCAGTGTTTCCTATTGACACTACCCCAATTGTCTGTTTCCTGTCCGTTGTCTCTCCCCCAACATTGTTTCTTTCGGTTCACTCTGCTATCTGAAGTCATCTAGTGGTGTTTTTCCTCTAAAGTAAGGTATGGCTTACTTTAAGCTTTATGGCTTTACTTTTATGGCTTTAAGGCTGTGCTCTTTCAGCTCCTCTAATACCCCTTTGTTTACCAGTGTGTCCTCAATGCCCATTACAACAGGTGGAATATATTTTGCTCTTAATAAACATATATTGGTATGTCCATTTCTCTAGCCATTGGAAACATCTAAGCAAGGTATTTTAAGGGAATGAGGTTTGATATTACTGATCAAACTAACTAGTTTGATATTAATCAAACTAGTTAATCAAACTAGTTTGATATTAATCAAACTAGTTAATCAAACTAGTTTGATATTACTAATCAAACTAATTCTTCTGTCAAGCTAACAAAGACCAATTTTTAAAAATCAATCCAAAGAATGTAATTCCAATCTCCAAAAATAAATGGCAGCAAAAGTCTAAACACAAATTTATTTAGGTTAAGAATTTTTAACATCTGTTTAGTTGCAAAATCCAGGGACTAAGATTTTTTTTATTACATCTGATAGAGATGTAATCACTGACTTATATCACTACTAATAACAAATAAGGAGCTTTTGTGTTCCTACCACTGCTCTTACTGGCATTGCAGTTGACTTTACTGTTTTTTAGCTTCCTAAGTAAACCATTTTTCAAAAAATAGCCAATAGCTAAGGACTATCTGCAAAGGCGATTACTTAGATAATCCCAAACACTGTGTACATAAGTCAAATGGAGGGGGAGTATCAGTGAAGGTTTGTGTTACCTTTCTCTGAAAGAGCCCTTGATTACTGAAAAAAGATTGGATCTGGTGTTCCAAGAAATAACATAAAGAACTTTATTTTTTAATAAAAGGTTATAATCTTGATATAAATGGCTCTGCTGTACAGTTATATATCTCTGCTTGTGCAGTGGAGCAAGTTTCTACCTAGACTTTTTAGGGAGGCAAACATCTTTTCTAAACACCTTTAGTGCAACACTGCCACCTGGTGTGGTGAAGACAAGGAGAAAATTAGCTTAAGTTGAAAGTGCAGAACTCTGTGTTTGACACTCTGTAAGCATGAATGACCCAAATGAAGTGGTCACAAACACAATTAATTAAATACAACTGCTACATCATGATGCACAAATAAGGACTATATAAATATCTGCATATGAACAGTTCAGAATAAAACAAAAGTGAACATCTTTAGTAATCACTGACATGTCACTACTAATAATAAATAAGGAGCTTTAGTCAAAACATAAAAAATACAAAGAGAAAGTATCTAAAAACACCAATGGGGCAGCACCAATAACTCTTAAAGGATTTATCGGGGGAAATTCAGCGAGATATCGGGCAAAATTCTCCCCCGATATTTCACGTAGTTTCTTTTCTATTTTCCCTAAGCGTCAGCCGGTTTGAGAAATAAAGGGGCAGAGTACAAAAGAGAGAAATGTTAAAGCTGGGCGTCCAAGGGAGACATCACATGTCGGTAGGTTCCATGATGCCCCACAAGCCGCAAAACCAGCAAGTTTTTATTAGGGATTTTCAAAAGGGGAGGGAGTGTACGAATAGGGTGTGGGTGACAGAGATCACATACTTCACAAGGTAATAGAATATCACAAGGGTATTGATTGGGGAAGTGATAAGTGTCCATGGAATCTTCACAATTTATGTTTAGAGATTGCAGTAAAGACAGGCATAAGAAATTATTAAAGTATTAATTTGGGGAACTAATAAATGTCCATGAAATCTTCACAATCCACGTTCTTCTGCCATGGCTTCAGCCGGTCCCTCCGTTTGAGGTCCCTGACTTCCCACAACAAGGATTAAAGGAGTATTTTAAATGAATATGCAAAAAAGGCTGGGTGAGGAACATCAAGAGCAACACTTTAGAACAGTGGTAATAATAACTAACATTTATTGATTGGGCCATCATATGCCAGTCACAATTCCAAGCACATCACGTGTGTTAAGTAATCCTTGCAACCCTCTTAGGTGTGTGTTATTTTGATCATCTCCATTTCATCTGAGATGAATGAAAGAGTTCAGTCACTTGTCAAGATCACACAGTGAGTAAGCAGGAGAGCCAGACCTTAATTCAAAGTGGCCTGGATCCAGAGCCCACACTCTCAACACAAGCCTTTGCCTCTAAGCTGGGAGCACACTTAGAGAAAGTGGAATGCCCAAAGTGCAGCTGTGTATAAAGAGTAAGTTGAGGGGGCCGGCAAAGCACTAGGCAGAGCAAGCTCCACTTCTTAGAGAAGATGTTATCACACAACAGATAGCAAGTGAAGGCAGAGCCACTCAACTGCTCCTCTCCTTCCATCTTCACTCGTTCCCCAATATGAGTGAATGAGACATGAAGAGCAATCATAAAAGAACTGGAAAAGTCACAGCATTTGTAAGAGTGGGAAAGAAGCACAAGAGTGGGAGGAAATGTTGGAAAATAACAACCAGTCTCTAAATAATCAGTTCTCCAATTTCCACTGAGTAACTAGCCTGAATTTTTCCAAAGCTTATAGATGTGACCATGAAATCCATCCACTTCCTTTAGAAATCAAGGAGAATTAGAAATATTGGAAGGCCAGAGTTCAACAAATATTTGAAAATGTTTAAAAGGAGAAAAAGCTAGACTTCAGAAATTATACACATGTATGTTAGAATATAATTCCTGGAACATTAAAAATGTAATACAACATTATGTTATAAATATAACATGTGGGGATGCTATAGACTACTAAATGTTTCATTTACGAAAATTTCATTCATTCAAAAACATGTGTTAAGTAATAAATACCCTCATGAAGCTTACATTTTTAATGGGGGGTGGTGGGTATAGGCAACAAATAATTGAATCTATGCAGAAATATAAAACAGGTTAAGTATTACAGTATGCACCTAATATAGGGCAAGGGATACAATTCATAGGGAAAGTCTCTCTAATAAGATGACTTTTGAGAGGAGATCTTTTAAAAACAAAGTGGGACACGGGAAGACATAGAGGAAAAATAATTCAGGGAATGAAAAGTGCAAGTTCGATGGTTCTGTGGTAGGAGGGTGCTTGGTGAATTCACAGAACAGGAACAAGGTCCATGAGGCTGGTGTGGAAACAGAGACAAAGACAACATCTGAGCAGGAACAGAGGCTCTGATTATGTGGGACCTGTAGGCCACTGTAGGAACTTAGCTTTTATAGTGTTAAATCAAGTTTAGCCTAAAGCTACCTTACCACATATTTTAAGTCCGGCCTAAAGGTTTCTCTGTACATTGTGAACTATAACATAAACGGAGTTATAAACAGACCATAGCCTACGCTTGTGCCAATCACCAAGTTTTGGCCAATCAGTGGTGGCCAACTATTCAAACTGTGCTCAAATATGGCAAATGCCAAGCTGTAATCAATCCTGCTGTTTCTGTACCTTACTTCCGTTTTCTGTACATCACTTGCCTTTTTCTGTCCCTGAATCTTCCACCATGTGGCTGTGCTGGAGTCTCTGTACCTACTCTGTCGCTGAAGGCTGCCCAATTCATGAATTGTTCTTTGCTCAATTAAACTCTGTTAAACTCAATTTGGATAAGGTGTTTCTTTTAACAATAGTGAGGGAGTTTAGAGGCCCTGAAAGGTTTAAACAGGGGAATGACAGGCTCTAAGTTAGATCTTATCAAGATTGCTACTGTTGCTTTGTGGAAAATAGAGTAAGGGAGTTGGGAAGCAGAGAGAGCAGTTAAAAGTCTCCTGTAATAATCCAAGCCAGCACTGTTCACAATAGCTAAGACTTGGAAGCAACCCAAATGTGCATCGGTGATAGACTGGATAAAGAAAATGTGGCATATATACACCATGGAATACTATGCAGCCATAAAAAAGGATAAGTTCATGTCCTTTGCAGGAACATGGGTGAAGCTGGAAACCATCACACTCAGCAAACTAAAGAACAGAAAACCAAACACCACATGTTCTCACTCATAAGTGGCAGTTGAACAATGAGAACACATGGACGCAGGGAGGGGAACATCAAACATCAGGGCCTGTCAGGGGGTTGGGGGCAAGGGGAGGGAGAGCATTAGGAGAAATACCTAATGTAGATAACGGGTTGATGGGTGCAGCAAACCACCATGGCACGTGTATGCCTATGTAACAAACCTGCATGTTCTGTACATGTATCCCAGAACTTAAAGTATACTAATTAAAAAAATAAAAATAATAATAATCTGAACCAGCTATGCCCCCCTTTCCTCTCCCTTCATGACAGAGTGCTAGTCCTGTTCGTGTTAATATTCTCCTTGCCAAGCACAGTGCCTGGCATAATAATGATGATTGCATGAAACCTTTGGCAATAGCAAATAAAACTGCAGTCATACACTGACACATAGAAAGGAACCATGCGTTTGTCTATATTAAAAACACAGTCTGTGATAACAGTCATTACTTCACAGATGAGAGAAGGAATGCAAATGAAAAGAGACTCTATTTCAAACCTTAGATCACCAAGAATATCTGCTTTGCCTGCTGCAGGTTTCCTCAAAACCCATAAGCAAATCCTGTTCTCTTCTCCACCCCCACAGGTCCAGATGGGCATGCAAAACTGGATTTGGGAAATTGAGGCCCTGTTTTGTTTGCATCCCTGATACTGTGCTATGGCCTTCTGGGAAGGCGGTTGTACAGGAACACCTGGATTTATTAATCTTGCATCACCCAAGAGGTAGAACCATCAGTCTTCTACCCTATAAGCTCTTATATGTATCCAAGAGATGTTCTAGAGAAACAACATCCCTCTAAGTTTCCTGCCAGAACTTTTTATGTGCTCGCTTTGGGATAGATCTAGGCAAAGAGCTGGATGCTTTGTGAAGGAAAGGTTCTGGCTTGGAACGTACATTTACCTTTCTGCACTGGGTGGCAACTAGGTCTTTAGATTAGCCAACTAGAGAAGAGAAGTAGAGTAGCCAATTAGAGAAGTGACATCATGTTGACTCTAACTCGCATCTGCGCTGTGTCCTATGAAGTCAGGAGTACATTTCTGTTCATTTCAGTCCTGGAGTTTGCAGTGGGGTTTCTGACCAATGCCTTCATTTTCTTGGTGAATTTTTGGGACGTAGTGAAGAGGCAGCCACTGAGCAACAGTGATTGTGTGCTGCTGTGTCTCAGCATCAGCCGGCTTTTCCTGCATGGACTGCTGTTCCTGAGTGCTATCCAGCTTACCCACTTCCAGAAGTTGAGTGAACCACTGAACCACAGCTACCAAGCCATCATCATGCTATGGATAATTGCAAGCCAAGCCAACCTCTGGCTTGCTGCCTGCCTCAGCCTGCTTTACTGCTCCAAGCTCATCCGTTTCTCTCACACCTTCCTGATCTGCTTGGCAAGCTGGGTCTCCAGGAAGATCTCCCAGATGCCCCTGGGTATTATTCTTTGCTCCTGCATCTGCACTGTCCTCTGTGTTTGGTGCTTTTTTAGCAGACCTCACTTCACAGTCACAACTTTTCTATTCATGAATAACAATGCAAGGCTCAACTGGCAGATTAAAGATCTCAACTTATTTTATTCCTTTCTCTTCTGCTATCTGTGGTCTGTGCCTCCTTTCCTATTGTTTCTGGTTTCTTCTGGGATGCTGACTGTCTCCCTGGGAAGGCACATGAGGACAATGAAGGTCTATACCAGAGACTCTCGTGACCCCAGCCTGGAGGCCCACATTAAAGCCCTCAAGTCTCTTGTCTCCTTTTTCTGCTTCTTTGTGATATCATCCTGTGCTGCCTTCATCTCAGTGCCCCTACTGATTCTGTGGCGCAACAAAATAGGGGTGATGGTTTGTGTTGGGATAATGGCAGCTTGTCCCTCTGGGCATGCAGCTGTCCTGATCTCAGGCAATGCCAAGTTGAGGAGAGCTGTGACAACCATTCTGCTCTGGGCTCAGAGCAGCATGAAGGTAAGAGCCGACCACAAGGCAGATTCCCGGACACTGTGCTGAGAACGGACATGAAATGAGCTCTTCATTAATATGCCTGTGAGTCTTCATGAATATGCCTCTGATTCTTCAGGAATACAACTCTGATTCCTCACAAAGCCTTCTGATTTCTTCTATAAAATACAATTGAAAGTCTCTCCACTTCGTATCAATGAACTCACTTATAGATGAATAAAATAATTATGCACTATACATGGCTTAGGCAAGAATAATGTTGTTGGTGCCCTAGGTTTCTTTTGATAAAATGCACAAAATAATTACAGATTTGGTGTAAATCCTTTATAGACTATAGCTTATTATTGGTATAAATCAAACCATGAGAAATCATCTCTTCTGAAATAATATCTAAATCCCAAGATAATATGTTTGGCTTTTAACATGACTGCTAAACCTCTTTCTCAGAACTGGTGCTAGCATCATTTTTGGAAATATTCACTACTACAATAAGTATATAATCCTCTTCAAACTCCACAATTTTCATGGAAACAAAGACAAACTTGGAAAGATAACCATCATAATTTCAGCTTCAAGAGGTACCACATAACTTCAAGAGGCACAAGAGGATAGGGGTCGTTTTGTCTGAAAATACACTGATCCAGAAATGCACTTTGACCTACTTTATAAGGATGGAAGAGAAGCAGATATTTGCTCAGTAGGTGACCTGGATGCCAGTAGGTGCCTTGTGTGGGCTTTCTGGCTATGCCCAATTTGCCTTGAAGATGGTGCTTTGCCTGGTACCAAGTATTGGTCTCTCTAGTTGGGGACCCTACCAAAATCACCTAGCTGAAAGGTATATTTGTAGAGATCTGACATTCTCTGTATTCCTGCACAGGAACCCAGCCAGGAAGGCTTTCCTCAAATCAGGTACTGAAAGACTCAGGAGAAAACAAGGCATACCAGACATTTAAATCTTGATAGGCTTCGCAGTTCACAGGCTTCACAGTTGTAGCATCTCACCACCAAGGCTCTTAGTTCTGCCAGCTGTGGGGCCAGAGAACTGTTTCCTCCTCTCAGGCACTTGGTCTTAATAGATCCAAATCTTCTTCACCTCAGTTTTCCTCCAAAAATTAGCCATTTCTTCACCTCCAGTGGCTACAAAATTTGCAACTTCATCTGGCTTCCTTTCCTTGGTGGACACTGAAGTTGTCCCAGGATTCCCTCAAAGACCTAGGTCCTCGCTCTTGGCTGCACATTGAAATTATCTAAGGGGCTTTTTAAAAATCTCAATGTCCAGGCCAAATACGACCAATAAAATCAAATCTCTTGAGACGAAATGAGGCTTCTTTTTCTTTAATGCTCCTCAGGTGATTTCAGGGTGCAGCCAATGTTGAGATCCACTCTTCTAGATGCCCTGTTGGTGTAGAGGTGGAGCATTTTTTCATATGTTTATTTGTATGGCTTTATTTTTAACATTATGTTTCTGAGATTCACCCATAATATTATATGAGTCACTGCTTGCTTACCTACTCACTATTGCTGAACATTTTGCATTGCCTACAGTGTGGGGCTACTATGAATAAAGTTTCTATACACATTCTTGATTCCATTTCTTTGTAGGCATAGGTTCATTTCTCAGGTAAATACCTAGGGGTGAAATTACTGTGTTAAAAAATTTATATTCATTTAACTTTATAAAAACTGTTAAAAAGTTTTCCAAAGTGATTCTAACATTTTATGCTCCCCTCAATAATGTAGGAGAGCTGTTCCACATTCCCACCAACATTTGGTGTTGTCAGTCTTTTTGATTTTGGCCATTCTAGTGGGGATGAAATGGTATCTCATTGTGGTTTCCATTTGCATTTGTCTTCTAACTCATGATATGGAGAACAATTTTGTGTGCTTCTTGGCTATTTGTATTTTTTCTATTATAAAGTAACTGTTGCCCATTTTAATATTATGTTTTTATTATTGATTTATAAGAGTTTATTGATTTGTAGCATTTGTGTATGTGTGATAATATACATATATGTATTCTTATCCAACTCCTATATATACACAACTGTTTTATATTAGGTTGTCTTTTTATAATTGATTTGTAGAAATTTATTGATTTGTTTGTGTGTGTATATACATACATATATGTATATATGTATGTGAAAATATATATATATAACATATACACTCTGGATACAATTCCTTTGTCTGATATATGCATTGTGAATATTTTGACCCAGACTATGGTTTTCCTTTTTATTTTTTAGTAGTGTGCTGATAAGCAGAAATGATGACTTTTAATAAAATCTAATGTCATTTTTTTTCTACAATGCTTGTGCTTTTTGTGTCTGCTATAAAAAATATCTGCCTGCCTCTGACATGAAAAAAACAGTTTGTATGATTTTCTCTAGAATTTTCATAGTTTTTACTTTGATGTTTGGGACTATATTTGATCTTGAATTAATTTTTTTGTGTAGTATTAAGTAGGGCTGAACTTTACTGTTTTTATATGTCTATCTAAGTATTCCAATATTATTCATTGAAGATTTTTATTTTCTAATTCACTTGAACTCTTGTTGAAAATCATACGACTATATATGCATGAATCTTTTTCTGGTTTCTATATTGCATTCCAGTGATCTATTTGTCCAGGCTTTAATCAATACCTCACTTTTTGATTATGGTAGATTACTAACAAGTTTTTAAATATTCAAAAATATTCCATCTGAAAATCTATAAACATATCTCTTTATTTTCTGTCTTTATCTCAACAATGTTTTGTAATTTTTAGTGTAAAGGTCTTTTGGTAAAATTATTCTTATGTATTTAATATTTAATAATGTTGTTGTTATAGAGTTGTTTACATTTTTATTTGCTACCAGCATATAAAAATACAATTGATTTTTGTATGTTAACCATTATCTTACAACTATACCAAATTAATATATTGGTTCTAGCAGCTGTTTGAAGATTCTTTGAAATTTTCTACTTAATTATGTCATCAGCAAATAAAGACAATTTTATTTCTTCTTTCTCCATATGTATGACCTTTATTTATTTTTTTTTAAATTTATTTCACTGGCTAGGATCTCCAGTGTAGTGCTGATTAGATTTAATGTGAGTACACATTCTGGCCTTATTCCTGTTTTTAGGAAGAAAATATTCACTATTTCATCACTGGGTATAAAGTTAACTGTAGGTCATTTTTAGATTCCCTTTATCAGATGTAAAAAGCCCATTTTAATTCCTACTTTGCTAACAATTTTTACCATTAATGAGTATTGAATTTTATTTTAAAATTTTGTATTTATTGAGATTATTCTACAGTTTTTCTTCTCCATTTCGTTAACATGGTAAATTACACTGATTAATCTTTGGATGTTAAATAAACTCTGCATTCCTGGTATAAGCCTCACTTAGTCATAGTGTATTATTCTCTTTATATGTTGCACTACTTTATTTGCTAATATATTGTCAAGGATCTTTGTATATATGTTTATGTGGAATACCAACCTCTATTTTTCTTTTTTTTTTAATTACGTATCTTTGTCAAGATTTGGTTACAAGGTTATTCTGGCCTAATGAAACAAGTTAGAAAACATTTCCTCCACCTTTATTTTCTTAAAACTTTGTGTAAGATTGGTATTATTTCTTCTCTAAATATTTGATATGATTCACGAGAGAAACCATTTGGACCTGAAGTTTTTTATTCATGAATGTTTGCTTTTTTTAAAATAATTACAACCTATTTAATAGATATAGTACTATTAAGATTTTCTATTTCTTCTTGTGTCTATTTTGGTTTCACTTTTTAAGGAGTTTGTCCATTTTATCTAAGTTTTCAACTTTTTGCCATAAATTTGATCAGAATGTCCCTTTATTAACATTTTAATGTCTGTAGTATCTGGTTTTCTATTCCCTCATTCTCAGTTTTGATTACTTTGTTGTCTCTTTTTATTTATTGTTCTAGCTAGTGATTCATCAACTTGTTGATGTTTACAAGCAATCATCATTTGGTTTCATCTGATTTTCTCCACTTTTATTTTCTCCTATTTATATTTTATTATTTATTATTTCTTTTCTTCTTTATTTGGTTTAATTTCTCTTCCTGTTTTAGCTTCTTAAGGCAAAGAATTTGATCAATAATTTAACATTTTTTTGTTCTAATATAAACATTTAAGCTTTAAGTTTCCTGCTCAACACTTCTTTGCTGCATCACACAAATTTTGATATGTTGCATTTTCATTCTTATTCAATTTGAACTTTTATCTAATTATACTTTATATTTGTGGTTTAACCAATGTTTTATGTAGAATTGCACTGTTTAATTTCCAAGAATTTGGGACTTCACTAGATATCTTATTGATACTAATTTCTAATTTAATTCCATTGCCATCAGAAAACATATTCTGTAATATTTCAATCTTTTGAAATTTATCAAAATTTCAATAATTTGAAATTACTTTATGGCCCAGCATATTGTCTATCTTTGTGAATAAGTCATGTGTATTTGAAAAGGATATGCTGTTGTTGAATGTAGTGCCCCATAACTACCGATTAGGTCAAGGTGCTTGATAGTGTTATTTAGATCTTCTACATTCTTACTGACTTTTTGCCTCATTTTAATCTCAAATAATGAGAAAGAAGTGTAAAAATCTTTTGCCACAATTATGGATGTGTCTGCTTCTCTCTGTAGTCCTGTCAGTGTTTGCTTCATCCTTTTTGAAGCTTTGATATTAAATCTTACATGATTATAATCGTTTTGTGTATTTGATGAATTCACCCTTTATAATTTTAGAATTATAAAATAATTTAAAATTACCTTTATCTCTCATAATACTTTATATCTTATAATACTTGCCTTGAAGTTCACTTTGATATTAAAATAGTCACTCTAGCTTTCATATGCTTTTCATCTTCTTGGTGTGTTAGGTCGTTCTTGCATTGCTATAAACAAATATCTGAGGCTGGATAATTTATAAGAAAAGAGGTTTAATTGGCTCATGGTTCTGCAAGCTGTACAGGAAGCACAGCAACAGCATCTGCTTCTGGTGAGACCTCAGGAAGTTTACAGTCATCATGGAAAGTGAAGGGGAGCAGACATCTCACATGGCAAGATCCGGAGCAAGAGAGAGAGGGGAGGGGAGATGCGCTACACTTTTAAACATCCAGATCTCATGAGAATTCACTCACTATCGTAAGGAAAGCACAAAGCCACAAGAGATCTGCCCTCATAGTTTAAACACATTTCACCAGGCCCCACCTCCAACATTAAGGATTACATTTCAACATGAGATTTAGAGAGAACAACATCCAAACTATATCACTTGGTTAATTTTTGTATCCTATTACTTTCAAATATCTCTTTACTTTTCAAATACGTCTGTTAAGACAAAGGCACTGGACCAATATATTCAAAGTGCCAAAAACAATACTGTCAACCATCCTATATTCAATAAACCGTCCTTCAAATGTGATGAAGAAATTGACACATTTTCAGACAAAGAAAATCTGATAGAGTTCATTACCACCAGATCTGCTCTGCAAAAAATGCTTAAGGGAGCCCTGCAAGGTGAAACAAAAGAACATTAGATAGGAATTCAAAGCTGTATGAAAAAAAAAGACCTTAATAAAGCTACATGGGCAGTTAATAAAAGCTAGTGTAAGTTAGTAAAAACAGTTTGTGACTCCACTTTTTGTTCTCTACATGATTAAAGGGACTAATACACTTAAAAAATTATGAGTCTAAAAGCTAGTATTATTGTAACTTTAGTTTGTAACTCCACGTTTTGTTTTGTACATAGTTTAAAAAGACTAATTTAGGCTGGGCACGGTAGCTCATTTTTGAGAGCCTGTAATGCTAGCACTTTGGGAGGCCAAGGCAGGTGGATCACTTGAGGTCAGGAGTTGGAGACCAGCCTGGCCAACATGGTGAAATCCTGTCTCTACTAAAAATACAAAAATTAGCTGGGCGTTGTGGCATGCGCCTGTAATCCCAGCTACTAGGGAGGCTGAGGCAGAAGAATTGCTTGAACCTGGGAGGCGGAGGCTGCAGTGAGCCAAGATGGCACCACTGAACTCCAGCCTGGGTGACAGAGCGAGACTCCATCAAAAAAAAAAAAAAGGCTAATTTATGTAAAGACTTATTAGCTTAGAAAAGGGAAGGGGAAGGGATGGAGCAACGTGGCTGAATAGAAGCCTATACCCCTCCCCATGCCTTGACAACAGACACATGGCATAGAGTGTCTGTGTGCTTGAAGGAGGGCACAGCAGGTGTGAGGCTTTGCATTGACTCCGTGCTGCCCTGTCACAGCAGAAAGCAGAACCAGGTGAAATTCAGCTGACATCTGTCCACGGAGGGGGCATTTGAATTGGCCCTAGCCAGAAGGGAATTGCGTATCCCAGAGGCCAGAACTTCTGGCCAGCCTTGCCACTGCAAGACGGAGTGCTCTAGGGCTCTAAGTAAGCTTGAGGGGCAGATTGGGCCACAAGGACTGCAATTTCTGGTCAAATCTTAGTGCTAGGCTAGGCTCAGAGCCAGTGGACTTGAGGGGCACATGACCTGTGTCAGAGTGGCTAAGAGAGTGTTTGTGCCACCCTGCCCACACACCCCAGAAGCAGCCACACATTGTGGAGAAATCAATTTCTTTGGGAGAGGGAGAGTGCAGTGATTGAGGGACTTTACATTGAACTTGGTGCTCCCCTGTCAAAGTGGAGATCTGACAGGATGCATCACCTACTGACTAAAGAGACCCCAGGCCCTGAATAACCAACAGTAATATCCAGGTAATATGCTGCAGTTTGGGCTCTGAGACATGTTGGCTTCAGGTGTGATCCAGCACATATTCAGCTGTGGCGGTTATGGTGAAAGACTCCTTCTGTTTGAGAAAAGCAGGAGGAAAAGTAAATGGGGCTTTGTCTTCCACCTTAGGTCCCAATTTAGCCACAGTAGGTTAGAGCACCAAGCAGCATCTTGGGGTCCCTGAATCCAGGCCTAGGCTCTTGGTCAGTATTTCTGAGCCTGTCCTGGGCTGGAGGGAAATCCGCTACCTTGAAGAATGAGTTCTAGGCCTGGCAGCATTCATCACAAGCTGACTGAAGAGCTCTTAATGTTTAAGTGAACATCAGTGGAGGTCTGGCAGAACTCCCTGTGGAACCGTGGTGATGGTGGCCACAAGACAGGCTCCTCTGCCTGGGGAAAGGGCAGAGAAGAATGGGAAGAACTTTGTCTTGTGGTTTGAGTGCCAGCTTAGCTTCAGTAGAATGGGATACCAGGTAAATTTCTAAGGTTTTTTACTTTAATCCCTGGCTCCCAGATATCATCTGTGGACCCACCCAGGGCCTGGGGTAACTCACCACTCTGAAGGGGGGAACACCAACCTCTAGGGGGTATTTAGACCTGAAAAGATTCTGTATTGGGCCCTTGAGCCCACTGCTTGGGCCTGCTCCCGCACTGTGGAATATACTTTCATTTTCAATAAATCTTTGCTTTTGTTGCTTCATTCAAAAGAAAAGGGCGGTGGATGGGGGGGGGGTGCCAAAGGACTTGAATGGACATTTCTGCAAAGAAGACACACAAATGGCCAATAAGCACATGAAAAGATGTTCGACATCATTAATCACTGGGAAAATGAAAATCAAAATTATAATGATTAAAACTCTCAGCAAAATCAGCATAGAAGGGACTACCTTAAGGTAATAAAAGCCATCTATGACAAACCCACAGCCAACATTATACTAAAAGGGGAAAAGTTGAAAGGATTTCCCCTGAGAACTGTAACAAGACAAGGATGTGCACTTTCACCACTTCTATTCAACATGGTATTGGAAGTTCAAGCCAGAGCAATCAGAAAAGAGAACAAAATAAGGGGCATCCAAATTGTCAAAGAAGAAGTCAAACTGTCACTGTTTGCTGATGATATGATCGTATACCTAGAAAACCCTGAAGACTTATCCAAAAAGCTCCCAGAACTGGTAAATGAATTCAGAAAAGTTTCAGGATGCAAAATTAATGTACACAAATCAGTAGCTCTGCTATATATTAACAGTGACCAAGCTGAAAATCAAATCATGAACTCAAACCTTTTCACAATAGCTACAAAAAAAAAAAAAAAAAAACCTGAGGAATATACCTACATACCTAACCAAGGATGTGAAAGACCTCTACAAGGAAAACTACAAAACACTGCTGAAAGAAATCATAGATGACACAAACAAATGGAAACACATCTCATGCTCATGGATGGGTAGAATCAATATTGTGAAAATGACCATACTGCCAAAAGCAATCTACAAATTCAATGCAATTCCCACCAAAATGCTACCACCATTCTTCACAGAACTAGAAAAAACAATGGAGTCCACATAGCCAAAGCAAGACTAAGCAAAAATAACAAATCTGGAGGAATCACATTATACAACTTCAACTATACTATAAGGCCATAGTCACCAAAACAGCATGGTACTGGTAGAAAAATAGGCACATAGGCCAATGGAACAGAATAGAGATCCCAGAAATAAAGCCAAATACAAAAAACTGATCTTTGACAAAGTGAATAAAAACATGAAGTGAGGAAATGACATCAACAAATGGTGCTGGGATAATTGGCCAGCCACATGTAGAAGAATGAAACTGGATCCTCCTCTCTCATCTCATACAAAAACCAACTCAAGATGGATCAGACTTAAGTCTAAGACCTGAAACCATAAAGACTCTAGAAGATATTAATAACATCAGAAAAAATCCTTCTAGACATTGGCTTAAGCAAAGACTTTCCATACCATGGAAAACAGTATGGCAGTTCCCCAAAGAGTTAAAAATAAAATTACCATATAATCCAGTAATTCCACTTCTGTGTATATACCCAAAAGAATTGAAAGCAGGATCTCAAAAAGATTATTTGTACACCTGTGTTTATAGTAGCATTATTAACAATAACTAAAATGTGGAAGCAACCAAAGTGTCCATCAACAATGAATGGATAAGAAAAATGTGGTCTATTCATATAATGGAATTTTATTCAGCCTTAAAAAGGAAAGAGTCTGCATTATGCTAAAACATGGTTAAACCTTGAGAACATTACACTAAGTGCAACAAGTCAGTCACAAAAAAAATATTATATGATTCCACTTATATGAGATACTAGGGTAGTTAAAATCATGGAGGCAGAAAATAGAATGGTGGCTGCCAGGTGCCTGAGCAAGGGGGGAATTAGAAGTTATTGTTTAATAGGTATAGAGTTTTGGTTTCATAAGATGAAAAGAATCATAGAGATGCACAATGATGATGGTTGCATATTATGAATGTATTTAACACCACTGAGTTGTACACTTAAAAATGGTTAAGTTGGTAAATTTTGTTTTTCGTATTTTACCACAATAGAAAAAAATGAAGAACTAGTATTTTACAAAAAGAAAAGTAAAACAAGTAGACCAGCACATTGGAGAAAGCACAGCTCATAGTGACCTGTGTTTACTTTGCATTTTGACCTTAGAAACCATGTCACTCCAGACAGGCCCACATCACTCTGGACTACAATGAGTCAACCCCCCTTGAAAATAAAAGTGTCAGCTATTGCGGTATCTGGCCAGCAGCCTGCAATGCAACGGGGCTCTCTCTTTGTTCCCAGGTGGACCGGCAGGTTGAGAAATAATAGACACATACAAGATAGTGAAAGCTGGGTCCAGGGGGGTCACTGCCTTCTGGTCCCGCGGTGCCAACAATGCACTGGATATACCAGCATTTATTATTAAGTTTAGTGAGAGCGGGGGTAGGTTAGTGAGGGATTTAGGGTCATTTGATTATAAGGTGAGATGGTCACATGGGGATGAAGTAATTCTTTAACATAACATTTGTATGTAGAAGTACAGTATGTTTGTTTGTAGAAGTACAGTATACAGAGATAAGAATTTACAATATAGTGTGTGTGTCAGTAATTTCTAACAGAGCCTTAAAACAGAAACACAATCTTTCCATAACCTATGATTAGCAAGATATTAATCAGCAGTAACAATTGCAACAAAAGCTGGTTACAAACAATCCATGGAAACAGGACATGAAGCTAGACAACTGGTTAGATCAGAAATTCTCAGAAGAGAGTATGACTTAACCCTAAAAAGGCCTAGAAGAGCCATGGCAAGATGAGGGCGTTTATAGCCCTATCTTATCCATATGGACAGGCGCCCCCCCATGCATCCGTTTATAGGCTCTCCACAAGGGTCACATTCCATTCCCAGAGCTATGAACATCTGCTTTTCTGGGACAGGAATCTTCTTGGTGATGTGAAACCTCCTTGACTGCACGTCCATTCATAGGCTCTCTGCACGGGGAAGCACATCACGCGCTGTTGGCTCGTTCTGGCAGTCCAACCTGGCATTGTCTTTACACAATCCTGCATGCAATTTTGTATTTACAATAATCAGGAGCATTTCATCTTTTATTCCATAGCAATGGTTTCAGCAGGTCTCCCTACAGTCAGCCATCTCAGAAAATTTAAAAAAATGTTTGCTAAGGGAAGAACATTGTTGGATATTATTTTTATCCAGTCTTTTAATTGCTGCCCTTTGATTATAGCTCATTTACATTCAAGGTAATTTCGATATGGTTGGATTTAGGTGTACAATGTTGGTATTTTGTCTTTTATGTGTTCCGTCTCTTTTTGTTTTCTGTTCCTTCTTTCCTGACTTCTTTTAGAAAAAAAATTTTTTTAATCTTCTATTGCGCTTTAGATATACCTATTTTAATAAAAGTTTGGTGGTTGCTCTAAGGATTACAGAATCAATTCTTATCCTGTGATAACTACTTAGAGTTAATATTATATACAATTATCTTGCAAAAGTATGGTTTCATTGGCTACCAATCCTCATCCTTTGTGCCCTTTTTGTCATATATTTTACATACACATCTATTGTAAATCCCACAATGCAATGTAATCATTTTTGCTTTTTGATTGAAAAATAAAAATTGTATATATTTATCATATAGAACATGTTGTTTTGAAATAGGCACATGTTGTGGAATGGCTAAATCGAGCTAATTAACATAAGCATTACCTCACATACATACCATATTTTTGTGGTGAAAACACTTAAAACCTATTCTGTTAGCAATTTTCAGTAATATAATACATGGTTATTAACTACAGTCATGATGTTGTACAGTACTTCTATGAGTTCAACTTTTTTGGATTCCACATTGGATTTTTTCTTGAAATTGTTACATTTTCAAGAAACTAAGAGAAGAGAAAATAATAGTTGTTTATATTTGCCCACATGCTAGCCATTTCTAGTACCCTGCATTTAGGCTTGAAGGGTGATGCAGAGTAATAAAATGTGGTCTGTTTAGCATAGAACCTTCAATTTAGTTGAGGGTTACACAAAAACATATAGGAAACATTTAAATAGCAATAAGAGGCTGCATCTAATTAGGTGTCAAAATTATTGGTATAAACAAACTGTGTAACCAGGCTTTGGATCGGAATGCAAGTGAATGTCATAGACAAAGGTTTAGAGGTGGGAATGAGCATAGCAAGTTCTCTATAGCAGGTAGAGGTCAGATTATGGAGCTAAGCTCAAGAGCTGGGGCTTTTTCATATTAGCGGTTATAACAGAATCTTAAGTAAGGAAGTGACACGATCACAGCAGTTATTTTATGTGCAGGATTTATTTGACGAGGAGGAGGCAGAGGATTTGAACTGTCTATACTTCAGTTACAATAAAAGGAAATTTGGTCTGGGATGAGGTGGTAGGAATAATGAAGAAGGAATAGACTGAGAGACCTTTGGAAAAACATCATCAACTAGTGTCTTAATATGGTGGTTGATAGGGAAGGAAGAATCAGGGAGGATTTCATTGTGGGATTCTAATATGATGTAATCACTTAAGAAAAATTAAAGAAGTTGAGACAGGAAGTTGGTTTGAATTTGGAAGAAATAGTAAAACTTGGAGTGTATTACAACTGGGTAGACATCATGTTTTCCACTTAGAAAACACCAGCAGACCTTTGAAAATGAAGAAATGAAACTCAGATTAGAGGTTGGAACTAGAAATAGACTTGTAGTCATCAAAAGAGAGGCTACCCTGAAAAATAAAAGATTTGATCTGGGTTATAAAGGTAGAAGGAAGATGTTGGGAAGATTAGAGGCTGTAAAATTCTGGGGGGAGCAAGTGGGCAAGAGGTAGTGAGGATGGTTGGAAAAGGCCTTTTTCTTTTTTTTTCCTGCCTTCTCAGTCCCTCCTTTCTTCAGAGAACAACCACCTCCATCTAGAGGCAACTGCTCCTCCTCGTGCTGTCGCCAAGAGTTCTCCATGATCCTGCCCTTTACCATATTTGATAGATCCATTGCAAGCCCATCAAAGTCTGTTTTTGGGAATTTTCTAACTTGATCAAAGAAAACATTGGTAAGACATGAAATCCAGCAGCTTCTTATAGCTATATTCTCTACCATATAGCCTATTACCGGCAGAAATGAACAGACACAAGAAGTGAATATGGCTAAAACCTGCTTTTATTCAGTTCCTGATGTTCCAGAGGCCCAGCTATATCCTTGCCCTGTTTTGGTTTCATTGTACAACCTTTTATCATATTCCATGAACCAATACATACCACTTTTGCCTAAATCTGTTTGAATTGAATTTCTGGCCCTTGTAACCAAAAGATTTATGCTGAGCTGAGTGGTACAAAATCACTCATGAGCAGCCACGTAGAGAAGTCCATGAGCAGCCACGTAGAGAAGGGATAAACACATAAGTTAGTTGTGGACCAGGAAAAAAAAAGCATCATTCTTAGAATGGCCTGGCTCAGACTCAATGGGAAATTTAAATAGAAGATTAAATTTCAGTACCAAAAAAAAAAAAAAAAAAAGATGAACTGTCAGAGAAGATCTAAAGAATGGGTTATTGCTACAGCCTCTTATGTAGTTTGTTTTATTCTACTTGATCCACTTTGTTTGCAAGGTATATTTAACTTGATAGGTTTATGATTAAATTTAAATAAAGGTTGATTTATTTAATGGTGCTATTCACTTAAATACTGCCTGAGCAGGTGTTGTGCTTCTAAATAAGGTTGGGAGATGAAATGACGACACAGGCATTAACCTCAAGCTTTTCTGTGCAAAAAAAGGCCCTAAATATACACAACTATTTAATCGTTTGTAATTATATTGGGAGAATGCTCCAAGTCCCTCTCATTACAGGTCATCTCTTCTCCTAATCATTCAGCAAATATGCTATGTGCACTTGAGGGTCATCCATGCCCGTAGTAGAAGTAGGGGAAACTGAAGAAGAATTGGTGAAGACAAAGTATATGGACTTCCCTGTTTTGCTGAGGACTAGCATCTCCCAAGTTGCAGACACAGTTCAGGTCCTCAGGCATTGCCTAGTTGGAGGAGAGAGGTAGTGGAGCCCTTCATATGTGGAAGTGTGAACACAGATATCCATAGCCTGAGGGAAACATGAGAAACCTAATCACCCATCTATGAACTTTAAGGATTTCCAGAGTTAGCCCCAGACATTCCAACCTCAGATTAATTATGGAAATAATTAGTAAGAGCCTGGGGAAGGTGATATTTGAGTGCCTTTCGACTTGTTTAAACACCTGATGGAATTAAGTAATTGATTTTAACACATGGTTTAGTTTGCTATAAACCTGGGGATTCCTACTGCACTATTTTGTGTCTTTTATTTTCCATTTAGATCTTTGAGAAACGAGTTTGAGTATTATGAACAGAGGTTTTTCCACTACTTTTTGCTTCTAGGATATGAACTTTCAGAGAGACTCCAATTGAAAGAGTGTAGTCAGTTGCTTAGCCTGCAGCTTCTGGAGTCATAATGGCTGATAACTGCAAATCTCAGCTCCAACACGGACCAAATTAGAAACATCAAAATACATATTAATAGATAAATAGATAAACACATTGTGATATATTCATGCAATGGTGTGCTACACAGCAGTGCAACTGAACATGGATGACCTCACAAACATATTGTTGAATGAAGAAACTTTTAGGGCAATTTATATACTAGGATACCATTATTGCAGTTCTTAAATATCTACAAAACACCACCACATATTATACAGGGTTCCATAAGTGTGTGAGAAAACAAGAAGAAATGTGTGAGAATTATAAACACCTCATTCAGGAACGTGGTTACTGCTGATGAAAGAGTAGTATAAAAAGAGATTCCATTATTTTGTAATGGTTCAGCACTTAGGTTAGGAGATAAGTGTTTATTATTATTATATTATCATTTATACTTTTATGTATACCTGAAATATTATGGGTTTTTATATATATATATATATATTTTTTTTTTTTTTGAGATGGAGTTTTTTGCTCTTTCCCCCGGGTTGGAGTGCAGTGGTGCGATCTCAGCTCACTGCAAGCGATTTTCCTGCCTCAGCCTCCTCAGTAGCTGGGATTACAGGCGCCTGCCACCATGCCTGGCTAATTTTTGTATTTTTAGGTGAAACAAGGTTTCACCATGTTGGCCAGGCTGGTCTCGAACTCCTGACCTTGTGATCCACCCACCTTGGCCTCCCAAAGTGTTGGGATTACAGGCGTGAGCCACCACATCCGGCCCTGTAAAATATTTTTTAAAGATTACATCATAGATTTGGCTCTATTTTTGTTAACATTACACACTATGTAAGCACTTTAAATATTTCTCTGATAGGACATCCTCATTCCATGAGGCCAGGCTGGTCTCAAACTCCTGACCTTAAGTGATCCATCTGCCTCAGCCTCCCTCCCAAAGTGTGGGATTACAGGCATGAGCGGCCGTGTCCACCCCAATTTGAATTTAATATATTTTCTCCAGTATTATGCATGTTTGTGTTATGTGCTTCATTCAGTAAAATAAAGTTTTACAGTTCTGACAGATGTTTTTCTTATCCCTGGTTGACTTCACACATTGTACTAATTTTCAGGTCCTTATAGGTATTTGAGTTTATAAACCATTGGTTTATAGGCCACAACACTATAAAAACAGATAAACAGATCTTGCTTTGGCAGAATTATATGCACTATCCATCACCAAACAAAATAATGAAACTTTAGCTTGATGCACCTTCATAATAGTCAGTTCACCATTTATACCAATTCACCATTTATACCAATTCACCATTTATGGCTTGGCTGTGTCCCCACCCAAATCTCACCTTGAATTGTAATAATCCCCACGTCTCAAGGGTGGGGCCGGGTGGAGATAATTGAATCATAGAGCAGTTTTCCCCATACTGTTCTGATGGTAGTAAGTCTCATGAGATCTGATGGTTTTATAAATGAGAGTTCCCCTACACAATCTCTTTTGCCTGCCACCATGTAAGCCACGCTTTTGCTTCTCCTTTGCCTTCGGCCATGATTGTGAGGCTTCCCTAGCCATGTGGAACTGTGAAACTGATTCCATTAAACATCTTTCCTTTATAAATTACCCAGTCTCGGGTATGTGGGTATTTTTTTGTTTGTTTGTTTGTTGTTGTTTTGAGGGAGTTTTGCCTTGCTCTGTCACCCAGGCTGGAGTACAATGGCATGATCTCTGCTCACTGCCACCTCTGCCTTCTGGGTTCAAGCGATTCCCCTGCCTCAGCCTCCCAAGTAGCTGGGATTACAGATGCCTGCCACCACGTCCAGCTAATTTTTGTATTTTTAGTAGAGACGGGGTTTCACCATGTTGGTCAGGCTGGTCTCAAACTCCTGACCTCAGGTGATCCACCTGCCTTGGCCTCCCAAAGTGCTAGGATTACAGGCATGAGCCACTGTGCCCAGCCAGGTATGTTTTTATTAGCAGCATGAGAACAGACTACTATGACCACCCCCAGCCACAATCACAAAATTTGTAAGTCTTACCTTTATAATTGTGTATCTGTGTAATTCAAAATATTTCCTAAGTTCAAAGACTATTGATCCTCAAAAGTGATTTCAAATTTAATCTTATCACAGAAATTGCTGCTTTCAAATGATATTTTCTGGCAGCTTATGCTTTACAATTCTTCCAAAATCATAGGGCCATCTTTTAGCTAGGGCACTTCAAAACTTCTATTTCTCAAGTCAATTTTGTTAGGTTCTATTTATATAGCTATTTATCTATTTTTTATAAGTTTTAAATTGTAATGGCTTAAATTTGTGGCATTCTCTTATTATCATATTTCACAGAATCTCAGATAACATAAATCGTAAGATGCACCATAATTATATATATCACTAAGAAAAAAAAATTAAAATCTGCCTATTAAAATACTGCACAGTGCCTTCTTATCATTGACTAAGATATATCCCGAATTCAGAGATGGTATTAAAAACAATGTGCAAAGTCAATGAAATGTACTCTTTTAAATCCGTGTGTACCTATATTTCTTTTGTTCATTTATGTTTTTTAGTACACATATGGAATATAACAGATTATTGTGTTATGAATCTAATTCATCATACAAAGCACTGAATATTTTATGGTCCTAGACATTCAAGCATGTCTGGTATACTATGTTAACTACCACATCTATAAATACATTAGTACAATGTGTTTCCTGATGAATGATGCAATAAACAGACTTCACTTCCTTGCCATTGCAAAATGTTGCCACAGTGGTTTTAAATTCATAAATAAGTCTGTCTTTTAAATGTATCATCACAGAATTTCTCTATAGTCATGCTTACTAATTTGACTTCTCTACAGTAGAATATCAAGGCTTTTCTTGGCACACAAAAATGTCATTCCTTGATATTTTAGGTATCATGGGTACCCTTTTAATGAATTCATTGGTTGCATAAAATTTTTCATCAGTACCACAAGTAAATATAGCTAGCTGCTTAGAATTATTATTTATATCTTTGTTTTCATCAGCTGCAATATAAAACACCACAGAACATTTCATTTTTCTCCAATAAGTCCCCAGGTATGGTCACTATTCTCAGCAACAGTATTTCTCATTCACTCCATAGTTTCACTCTTTGAGAAACTCATCATCTGTAAAATATTTATGGCCACTTTTTCACAATAGCATCACTTATTTGCATTCAGAAATTCATCCTGTGGAAATTCTAGTTCTTTCTTTTAGTTAATTAAGTTTTAATCATGTAGGTTTTCTAGATAACAGTTGTTCTTTGTTTCATAATGGTATCTTTTGTTGTATTTTTTGGCAAAGTCACACTTTGGGAGGCCAAGGAGGGTGGATCACGAGGTCAGGAGATCGAGACCATTCTGGTTAACATGGTGAAACCCTGTCTCTACTGAAAATACAAAAAAATCAGCCGGGCATGGTGGCGGGCGCCTGTAGTCTCAGCTACTCGGGAGGCTGAGGCAGGAGAATGGCATGAACCCAGGAGGCAGAGCTTGCAGTGAGCAGAGATTGCGCTACTGCACTCCAGCCTGGGTGACAGAGCGAGACTCCGTCTCAAAAAAAAAAGAAATATGTATATATACACACACACACGTATATATATGTACTTGTGTATATATATGTATATATGTGTGTATATATGTATATGTGTGTACATATGTATATATGTGTGTATATATACATATATACATATGTATATATACATATGTGTATATGTGTATATATATACATATGTATATATACATATGTGTATATGTGTATATATACATATGTGTATATGTGTATATATACATATGTGTATATGTGTATATATACATATGTGTATACATATGTGTATATGTGTGTATATATACATATGTATATATACATATGTATATATGTGTATATATACATATGTATATATGTGTGTATATATACATATATACATATGTATGTGTGTGTATATATACATATATACATATGTGTATGTGTGTGTATATATACATATATACATATGTGTATGTGTGTGTATATACATATATACATATGTATGTGTGTGTATATATACATATATACATATGTATATGTGTGTTTATATATACATATATACATATGTATGTGTGTGTATATACATATGTGTGTGTGTATATACACATATATACGTGTGTGTGTATATACACATATATACATATGTGTGTGTATATACACATATATACATATGTGTGTGTGTATATACATGTGTATACATACATATATACATATGTATATGTGTGTGTACACATACATATATACATATGTATATGTGTGTGTACACATACATATATACATATGTATGTGTGTGTACACATACATATATACACACACATATACACACACATATATACATATATATACACATAAAAATTTATACAAAAACATACATATATATAGTCTAATATTCACAGAGAAATATGTTCCCTCAGGGCTCAGTCACCCTTGATACGGTTTCCAATTCTACACTTCCAGGTTCTCCTGTGTGGCCAATCCCGATAGGTGCCTTATACAACTGCCTCCTGGTGACCAGCTCATTATAGGTCAGCTGGCTGCAACCTGCTCTACTTGCCACCCTGACCCCCACACCCAACATGGACTGTGCAGACATGCTGCAGTGACCACCTCTGTGTGCCACTGGAACTTATGCCTGCTTGCTTTAAACGCAACAATTAAAACTCCATGTGGAAAATCTGTTTAGATGATTCCTTGACCCCAATAAAGTGTTGGCCCACAGATCCCTTTCTCTCTTTCCCTGCCCTTGCTCCCTGACCTCCAGGTATGCCATGTAGCCTCCAGGGTCCGCAAATACTAAAAACTCTTAAACTTTCTCTCTCTCTCTCTGTGTGTGTGTGTGTGTGTGTGTCTGTGTGTGTATCTTTTATGTTTATATGTGTATATACATGTTTTTCATTGTTCTGGAAGCCTGTGTTCTCTTCATTCTATCTTTTGCTTTCCCTCTTCAATAGATGTATGACTGTAAACCATTCTCACTCTACTCTAAGAAAAAAAAAGCTTTGCATGCATGACAATGACTGGCAACTGGATTCCTTCCACAGAGGTGGTGAGACTGGAGACAGACTTGGTGAGGCCTGACTCCTGCTCCAGGTGACCACTGGCCTATGCAAATGTGTTCTCCATAGTGTGAGATCTCCTAAGTATTGGGATATTGGTTGAAATCTAAATTTCAATATGTTGATCCAAATTTTTTAAAACACTGAACAGGTCAAACTAAATACAGCTGCATACTGAGTGCAATCTATGGGCCACGAGTTTGCAACCTCTCTCCAATGGGGTATGAGAGTGTGTTTCTGCATTCAAGCACTTGCTTACAAGGGATAAGGAACTGAGACAGAGAACTGTGAAATAAACTCTTTAAAAGATGCTATTTTGGCTGGGTGTGGTGGCTCACACCTGTAATCCCAGCACTTTGGGAAGCCAAGGCAGGCGGATCACCCAAGGTCAGGAGTTTGAGACCAGCCTGGCCAACATGGTAAAACCCTGCCTCTACTAAAAATACAAAAATTAGCTGGATGTGGTAGTGCATGCCTGTAATCCCAGCTACTTAGACAGCTGAGGCACGAGAATCGCTTGAATCCAGGACGCAGAGGTTGCAGTGAGCCAAGATTGCGCCACTGCACTCCAGCCTGGATGACAGAGTGAGACTGTCTCAAAAAACTAAATGAATAAATAAAAATGATGCTATTTAGGTTGAGTAACCCAGAATATAATGATAGATTATTGTATTCTGGTGTCATTTTTCTGTGGAATTCTTCTGAAGAAAGTCAAATGTCTAGACTAGAGAGGATAGACCCTTTCCTCTTACCAGGCATCCCATTAGACCACAGGGCTCTGAGCACTCTGTGTTAGAGGGAGTGGAAGTTGGGCTATAAATCACAAATTCTAACAGCCACATCCCCGAGCAATTTTAAGTTGAATCTGGATTGTACTTTACGTTTATTATTGGTTTCTGAGTCACAACATTTCACTATCAAAACCCTAGATGTTTATCTATGATCATCTAGGATTTAGAATATTTCAACAAATATTTTAAAGACACTTAATATTTTGTTTCCTTCACAGATTTTTCTACTTAGAGGCTTCCAGAATATTTCTTTTTTAAAGAAATCACCAAATGATGTCTAGGTTTAGATTTCCTTTCATTGATTTTGCCTAATTTTCAGCTTTTTCACTTATATTTTCTTTCACAATTACTTTGATTATTGCTGTTCTTATATGTGATTTTTTCATGCTTTCTCTTTTGCAAGCCACAGAACGTATAAGGATCTGTTGGATCTAATATTAATATCATCTCTCTTTCTTTCTCCTCTACTTGTATTTCTTTTTCACTTTTTCTCTGAATTCCAAATTAATATTTCAATATCTTCTGATTTACTTATTTTCTTTCTATTATATCCAATCAGCTATTCAGAGCCCTTCACTTCATTGTTTTTTTAAGCCAGCAATTAAATCTCAAAGTGTTTGTTGGTCCATTTCATTATATTAAGTCATATTTCTTTCATAGAGTTAGTGTTCTCTAAAATCTTAATAAAAACATATGAGGTGTTTTCTAACATTTCCTATGTCTTGTAATGATTTTGTTTCACAGATGGACATTGGATCTCTTTCTTCATAATGCTCATCTTATTTTGAGTTACTGTATTCTCGCATACCCATTGTTTTTTCCACGGGTTAAACTTTGAAGTGAGAAATGAGAGAGTTTTGCCCATATTCAAAGTCCTGAAGCCTAGTGATGGGTTCTGATAGATATTGAAAATACCAAATCTTAGAGGATTTGATCAAGGAAAATGGGGGAAGTTTTATATTTACTGTAGTTCTGTGTTGCCAGGCTAGAGACCAACTGAGCAGGAAGTTTGACCACTGAGCATAGTGTTTCTTTGGCTTGGTGCAGGGGCAGCCTTATATTAATGGGGTAATGTCATCATCATCCAACTGGAATGATTGTTCTCTGCAATAGGATTTCCAATTCATTTAAGGAGTCACTGTACAATATAGAAGCCAAGTGTGTCTCTGCTGCTGGTAGGCTCCAGAACCATACAGCCTTCCTGCAAGCTCTAAATCAGCCTGTCTCCAGGCCCCACAGCCTCCCCTCACCTCAAAGCTCTGACACATCAGGTTCAGGTATATATAATAGAGTTCTACTAGAGGTTCCTTCTAATTATTCCCAAAGCAGCCTTTTTCTGTGGTTTGTATGAATTCTGGTGTGTTGTATTATCTGAGCAGCAATTTCCTTTAAAATATATAGTTTTATTAATATAGTAAGGGTGAATATAAGTTAACTCTACTTACAAACTAGGGGATGGTTTGATATTATTTAAAGTACTATAATCACAATGCATTCTCCAAGGTGGTTATTTGAGATAGAAAGATTTAATCAGGAATGAATACTTTTGGAGATGGTCTGGCACTTAAATGATCATTCTTGAACACTATGACAGCAAATTTGTCAACTAGTATAGAGAATATTGCACAAAGTTTTGATTGGTTAGAAATATTTTTTAGGCCTTACCATGCTCTCACAAATAAAGGTTTAGATTACAAGTCTAAAAGCCTAAATCCATGGTGCAGTGTTCTGAGCACTGTGGATATGCTGGAGCTTCAACAGTGAAGAAGACAGACTCAGCCCTGCCTTCCTGACTTTATAGAGTCTAGTAGGGGAAGCAAACAAGTGCATTATCATGCAATAAGTGCTCCCAGTGAAAAAATACATGGTATTATGCGACACCAAAGATAACAGTCACTAAACCCAACTGGGCCAGGGAAAGAGAATTCGCAAGAAAGTTTTTCTGAAAAGATGAGACCTGAAGGATAAGCTCAGACCTGAAAGATGAGTCAGAATTATTTAGTCACAGAAAATATAGGAGTATATGTGTGTGCTTGGAAGACAGCAAGTGGTGCCGTTAGTGCTTTGCACATATTATGTGCTCAATAAACATTGATAGATAAATATTTGATAGATTAGATTCAGATTTCAGATAAATATTTGATAGATTTGATAGATAAATTTTGATAGATTTGATAGATAAATTTGATAGATTTGATAGATAAATATTTGATAGATTTGATAGATTAGATAGATTGAGATTTGATAGATTAGATAGATTCAGATAAATATTTGAAGAGTTGGATCCAGGAGAGAGTGCATAAAAAACTAGAAGTTTAATGTCACTAGCAGACAATGGTAGGGTAGCTGTGGTGTCACGAGAGGTACAGAAGAACCAGCACATGGTCCTCATTGCCCAGAAGAGTATCTGGTTCATGAACAAACATGCAAAGACTTAAAGACCATGTTAAGGGGCCCAAGCCTTATCCTAAGTGCAACATAAAGTTACTAAAATGTTTAATCATGGGAATTATATAATCAAGTTTGCATTTAGATCATTCTGACTAAAGAGTGGAGAACTATTAAAGGCAAGATTATAGCAGAAATGTTTCTTTGGAGGTTACTGAAGGAGTCAAGGAGAGGGCCAAGGGGTAGCAGAGAGAAAGTAGTAAAGAGGATAGATTTGATAGACTTTGAGGAGGTAAAGTCACCATGACTTTGAGTTTTATTAGATGGTGTATTAGGGTTCTCTAGAGGGACAGAACTAATAGGATAGATATATATATATATATATGAAGGGGAGTTCATTAAGAAGTATTGACTCATACTATCACAAGATGAAGTTCCACAGTAGGCTGTCTGCAAGCTGAGGAAGAAGGAAGCCAGTCGGAGTACCAAAACCTCAAAAGTAGGGAAGCTGACAGTGCAGCCTTCATCGGTGGTGGAAGGTCTGAGGGCCCCTGGCAAACCACTGGTTTAAGTCCAAGAGTCCAAAAGCTGAAGGACTTGGAGTCCAATGTTTGAGGGCAGGGAGTCTCCAGCACAGGAGAAAGATGAAGGCCAGAAGACTCAGCCAATCTAGTCCTTCCACATTCCTCTGCCTGCTTTTATCCTAGCTGTGCTGGCAGCTGATTAGATGGTGCCCACCCAAATTGAGGGTGGGTCTGCCTCTCACAGTCCACTGACTCAAATGTTAATCTCCTTTGGCAACACCCTTACAGACACACCCAAGAACAATAGTTTGCATCCTTCAATCCAATCAAGTTGACACTCAATATTAACCATCATAGATGGGATGGAACGAGAGAAGCCAAGGATAATACCCACACTTCATGATTCAGGCAACTAAACAAATGGTCTTTACATTCAGAGACATGGAACATAAGAGAATGAACATGTTTTGGCCATGGTATAGCAATTAATACATTTTGGGAAATGGTGACTCTGGGGTATCTGTGAAGCATCTCAGTGAAAAATGTAATTAGTCAGAGATATATAGATCTGAAGCTCTCTGATAAAGATTTAGGAGTGAACTTCATGAACATGGTGATTAAAACCATGAGATGAAAAGAGGGATAACTACAGAATTTGAGGAATAGGCAGAGGATAAAATAATAAATGGAAAGGCCAGGGAGAAGGGAAGAAAGCCAGGAGAATGTAAAATTATGGAGACCAAGAAAAAGATTATATAATACAGGCTAATGTGAGCCCCTGCCACAAGTGGCATAAAGACTGAAAGGAGCCCATTTAATTCATCGAGTAGGAGTCAGCACTTAGTGATGTGGTCATAGTGGAACTCAGACTGGCGTGAGCTGAGGAGAAAGCGGGAGGTGGGGAAAAGGCGGCTGTGAAAACGCAATCCATTCAAAAATTCTGACTGTGAAGATAAGGGGAAACATCAGGTCTCTTTCGAATTTTCAGGTTTTCTCAATGAACTGTCTGAGAGAATTCCTGCAATATACATTTAAGGAAATATACATATACTTACATATATATACATAAATATATATGCCTACTAATAAGGCTCAAGAGACAGTAGTAGTCTTTATCATCTTATTATTACACTTTAAGTTCTAGGGTACATGTGCACAACGTGCAGGTTTGTTACCTATGTATACATGTGCCATGTTGATGTGCTGCATCCATTAACTCGTCATCTACATTAGGTATATCTCCTAATGCTATCCCTCCCCTCTCCCCACACCCCACGACAGGGCCCGTTGTGTGATGTTCCCCTTCCTGTGTCCAAGTGTTCTCATTGTTCAATTCCCACCTATGAATATCATCTTGAGACACAAAATAAAGTTATGTCTGTAAATATTCATGTTGATACCACTTTGAAACTCCAATTAATGAATCATAGGATGTCCTTTCTTCTTTTGGTTTCCTTTCTTGATACCCCATGGACACCTAATCCAAATGTGGCAGTTACAGTTACTACTTTGACAAAGTCTGGTCAGTCCACCAAGTTGACATTGTTGCTGCCACTGTCACCATAGGGTAAACATTCTGAACATAGCAGTCCATCTCTGTGGTGCCATACCCTATCAGCACCAACAGGTGATCCTGGGAGCTGGAGTAAGAAAACTTTATAGATCCTCTTTTTGCTCTTGTTAGGATAGGAGAGCTCTTGATGACTATCCATGTCAATACACATACATACACATACACACACTGCCATTTTTCCCCACAACACACACACAATATACCCAGAAGCCTTGTTTAGCCATATACTGTGTCCCTTCCAAATTACCTACAATTGTGGGCATGGTCTTCTTAACTCTTTGGTAATTACAATGCAGAGCTGACTCCGTTGTCTGCTCAGGCAGTTATAATATTGCATAATACAGTCCCTAAAGACTTAGCATTTCCAACTTAATGTCACATGAAGATTGCCAAAGTTAAATTTCAGTTTTACTCTTTAATAAAACTTTTTTCTTTATTTTTAGGATTCAGCCTAGTGAAAAAAATCTAATTTGACTCACTAAGCAGAGAATTTATTATTCCAGTCTATAACAACTGATTAAAAATTAGTGATCTCATGTTTTTCCCCCAAAAAACAATGTGTGGGTATTTCCTTACAATTGTGTGACTAGAAGCCCCTTTCTTATTATTTTCCCAAAGCAATGGGCATGGGCCCCCAATGCTATTGACTTCATCTCTAGTAACCCCTCAGTGGCATTTGCCATTGAAGATATTGGCTTTTTTTTTTAGCAAGGTTTCTGATAATGTCAAGTTTAAGGAAAGCATTGCAGTCCGGAGCCTTGAACAAGAATTTAGACTTTTCTTTAGATTTTCTAGCAGAGCAGAGGTGTCCCACAATGCATCAGTCAGAGTACTACCCCCAAAACTTCTGTGGACATCCTTTTATACTATGACATTTTCTTCTCTTTTGATGGTATTTGTAAGATTTCTTATACCTCTTTGTTATAAAAGATTCACTTGCTATCCAAGTGTATAGATTTTATTAAGTTATTCAGAAAGTCTCTGTTAAAAATTTTCTAAATAATAATAACCCAAGACCCCTGAATCCCATACTTCCTAACATAGCTGGCATAATTGGCCATATTTATTGTCTAATAAATATGTGGATCCTTCTGGACAGCAGTCTAGGGTCTAGAGGTAATTACCTTGTGACCAGACAAATCAGGTTCAATGAGATTTTTCAAAAACTCAGAGGATTATCCAAGTTAAACAAAACACAACTTTAATGTTCCAAAGCCCTCCAAATGTACATGTCTTTTGATCCAGCATTTACATTTCTGATAACTTAGCCCAAGAAAATTATTAGGGACATGTAGAAGGATGCATGCACTTAGCTGTTCACTGTGCATTGGGTGTTTCAGAAAATAGTTAGAATACTAAGGATTTATGTTTAAGATGCTGAGTATCACACTATTGAAATTATAAGCATTATCTTCCTCATTTCTCAGAACAATCCTATGTGGTATTTACTATAATTACTCCTATTTATAGATAAAGAAATGGAAGGTAAAGAGACTCAGTAACTTAATCAAGGATGTTCAGCTAATGAAGGTCAGATGAAGGAATCAAAACCAGGACTGATTTTTAAACCTTTGTTCTTGTCCACCACACTTTACTAGAAGATTTGTGGTTATGCAATTGTTAAAGAAATAATATACTTTTACACCTGAATAAATAAATCATATACTTTTACACCTGAATGCTATGCACATATTAAATAATACATTATCAAAATCTATATTTTGACATGAAAACATATATATAACATAGTGTTAGCTTAATCTGGAGCAGATAGATTACAAAACAATATGTACAATATGTTCCCATTGTTCTGTGTGAACCAGTGTTTTTCTGTCTATCTATCTATCTATCCATCTATCTTTCTATCTACCTACTCATCTCGAAAGGATACACCCTGAGGTGCTAGCAATGACTATAACTAAATGTACAAGGTTATAAATGTTTTTGTTTTCTCAATTTTCCTTGTTAATATTTTCCAGCCATTTTTTTTGTCATGGGCACAGTAGCCTTCACAGTAGGGAAAATAAAAGCAAATTTTCAAATTTAACATGCAATTAAAAACTCCTTGATAATAGGACTTGAGTATTGTTCACCCCAGCCCACTGCTGTATCCAGCAGAGTGCCATGTTCAAGAAACACTGAAGAGCCACCATGAGTTCTGGAAGGTGAGCAGGTGGTGCCAGAGAGGAGTCCATGATGAAGGGGAATGAGCAGAGCTCCAGCAAATGGAGCAAATGGAACAGCAAGAACCTGCTCATTAATATTAGTGTCTTCAACTGTATTTCTTAACATTTTTAACTTGACATAATTTCAGACTTGCAGAAATGTTGTAAGGAAAGTACAAATAACTTCCAGCTACCTTTTATCCAGGGATAGCTTTAGGAGATATACCTAATGCTAAATGACGAGTTAATGGGTGCAGCACACCAGCATGGCACATGTATACATATGTAACTAACCTGCACATTGTGCACATGTACCCTAAAACTTAAAGTATAATAATAAAATAAAAAATAAATAAATAAATAAAAAGAAAAAAAGTTTAAAAAATTAAAAAAAAAAAATTTACTACATTTCTCTTCCCAATGTCTTTCAAGGAGATTTAAACACAGAGGAAGGGTGAATCTGTGTTGAGGTATTTTGTTTTCCAAATTGTCCTTAAAATGTTCCTCTGCATTAGAACTCCCCTGGCAGGAAGTTTGCTCTTGCCACCACTCAGGCTAGAGACTCTCTTCCCTTCTTTGCCCCGCCTGCTCCCTTTGCCAAGAACCCCACTGAACAGGAAGAGGTATTTCTCGGGGATGCTACCAAGACAGAGACTGTGAAGAAGGAAGAACGTTGCTTGGGCAAAAGGAGCATATTCTCAGGAGACGGAGCCCCTGCCTGCCACACCAAGCATTAGGCCACCAGGAAGACCCCCACCTGCAAGCAAGCCTAGCCTTCCAGGGAGAAAGAGGTGAGTCTGTCTGTCTGTCTTGGGTGCATGGACTGTTGACCAATTCCAAGACCTTCAGGGATGCCTGTCCTGTCTGTCACCTACCCCTGGTATTTGGAAGATTGAGGCTTCTGACAACTTAAGTCAGTATGGTGAAGGCTACAAACTAAGGTCCTTGGGAACAAGGGTCATTACAAGGATAAGGGTTCTCAAAATACAGGAGAGGGTTTAATTATTAGACAGAATTTAGGAGGCTACAAATAGGGCAAGGCTGAGGCCTGGAGTAGGGAATGAGTGAAGGAGAGGCAGTATGCCAAGTTCCAAGGCTCCAATCAATACATGGTTCTTTCTGTGTTCGGGGCCCATGCTGGGTCACCTCCTGGTACCTGTCAATGTCATGCCTGTCTTCCAAGCCTGCCTTGCTTTGGGTACTCTGAGCGAGAGGCTGGGATATGTCCTACTGAAAAGCAGCCTTGTTCCCGAATTCTGATGCTGCTGTGCTCTAATCTTCACAGGCCCCTGCAGCTCCTTCATCATGAACTGGCACATGATCATCTCTGGGCTTATTGTGGTGGTGCTTAAAGTTGTTGGAATGACCTTATTCCTACTTTATTGTGAGTATTTGAGCAACCTCTTGCCCCAAACTTCATGTTGTCTTGCTCATTGATTCTTCTCTCAGAATGCATGGTTGTGTGTAAGGGTTACATATCCAAGTCTTTCCACCTGAGACTAACTGACCCAACCTGAGGTCAATTGGCAATGCCTTTCTCACTCCCCAGCACACACAGTGAGCCAGGCTCCTTGGTCTACCTTGGAGATATAGAACTTACCAGTCTCTGATGGTTAGAACGCCACGCAAAGCTTTTGCTAGTAGAGTATTAGTTGGGTGATCTCAGCTGAAGTACTTGGCAGCGCTTGTTATTGTTGGCAAAATCTAAAAATACAGCTCCAGTTCAACCCAATGATAAGGCCATGGTAAGAGCTGAAGTATAATGTAACAGGATTTAACTGAGAAAGAAATTTCTCTTTGTATACATATAAATTAATTCATCCAAATGCCTAGTAAAATAAGCCTCCTATGAAAGGATTTTACTGCAATCAGAAACTAGAATCTTCTCCAGCCCCAGAAGCCACTAGGGAAAATAAATGAGGAAGGAAATGTGAGGGGAGGCAGTAGTTAGCTAAGAGGTGTCTTCCTCATGATGCAATCTGAAGGTGCAATTCCTATCATGTTAGACAGCAGGACAGAAATATGAATAAGGGAACGTAGTCACAAAACCACATTTACGCAACTTCACTGAGTCAGAGAGTTCAGTATTTCCCACTAATAGTCACAGTACCCTAGCAGTCCCTGTGGTGATACTTGTTTGTCATATTCATTGTGCAGTCACATTTGGGGCTGAGCCAACAGCTGATTTTCTTTTCAGTCCCACAGATTTTTAACAAAAGTAACGATGGTTTCACCACCACCAGGAGCTATGGAACAGGTAATCTGCATGGTGGTAAATCTTCTCCCCATCCTCCTGCTACTTCTATGCTGAATTCCTAGAGACCTTCCACACAGCCTTCTTTCCCAAGAAATTCTTTGGTAGAAAGGGTCCATAAAGATCTTCTAATTAATCCCTTTCTTTTACATATGAGAAAACCAAGAGCAGACTGAGGGAAATTTCTGATCCTCAGCTTTTCTCCTGGATATGGGGATGATTTATATCTAATCATTGTAATAGAATGTGAAAGTGCTTAATAGCCAGTAGCTATGGGAGATAGAGAGATGAGTGGACCATGGTTCTCCTCTCCCTATTAAACCAGCTTCCTCCTGAAGCCTTTCCCAACAACATCCTCTCACTTCCTCTTAAGACACCTATTACTACTGACATCGTTAGGAGAAGACCATTTCTCATTTATCTTAGTATCAACAGAGGCAACCCAATACAGTGAGCTGTATGGAGAAAATACTCATAAAATATTTATTGAGTCCTTAAGTTATAATCTCAAAGTAGTTTCTGATGAAAACCAGGCTATTACATCTTAGAGTCTATAAACGGGGCACTGAAATAAAAAGTGAATGCCAATTTGTTTCATTAAGATAATTGTAAGTAACTAATTTGATGTCAGAGTAAAGTGGTCTTCAACCACAACGGACAAATAACTGGCACCCCGATTAGATGTTTGACCAGCCTCTGAAGCCACTGCAGCTGCCTGCTCAGACAGCCAGTGTTCCCAGGAAAATGAGGCCCCTATGTGGATTTCTAGAAATGAATGGACCCTTCCCTGCTTATAGAAAATCTCCCTAAAGTTCACCTGCTTCCTTGTCTGCTAATATCCCCTTGGCCCTGAAATTTTGTTCCAATTAGCTTCAATCCTTAGAGCTAATACAGTGCTGATGAGAAAAGAGTCCCAGAGTTGCCCAGGATTATGAATTTTCATATGTAATCTGGGACACCAGAAATAGCAAGAACAGCAAAGATGCTGTGTGGAACCTGGGCAAGAAGTACTCCCAACAGTCCTTTGGAGAAAACTCTGTCAAAGGTTTATATATGATAGGTGTGTGAGAGTTTCTCTCTGATAGTAAATTCCTCCATTACTTTTCCTTTCTTCTGTTCTTTTTCTCAGGATTTGATGCCTATGGCTACATCAAAAAAAGGAGACATGAAATAGGATTTGGGTGTTGAGCATGACAAATAATGATAGTAGTTAGATGGAAGGCTCAAAGAAAGAAATTATTTGAAATGTTCTAGCTCAGAGTGGCCAAGAACTTCTTGTCATCTCCATGATTGAGAGTCACACACCCCATACTCTGATGTTGTTGTTTCTGTGCTGTATTCATCATACCATAACCTTCAGGTTTTCTTTTCACTTCAGTCTCACAGATTTTTGGGAGCAGTTCCCCAAGTCCCAACAGCTTCATTACCACAAGGAGCTATGGAACAGGTAAAGTGCATGGTTACAACCTATTCTCCATCCCCTAGGTTCTCATGCACTGAATTCTTAGAGATTTCTCCCATAGTCTTTATTCTTATGGAATTTTTTTGCTCAAAGGGACCATAAAGACCTTCCAGTTCATTCTCTTTGTATATATTATTTTGGCTTTTATAATTTTCTCAGTACATAGTAGGTATATATATTCATGAGTTACATGATATATATTGATAAAGGCATGCAATATGTAATAATTATATCAGGGTAAATGGAGTATCCATCACCTCAAGCATTTATCTTTTGTATTACAAACAATCCAGTTATACTGTTAGTTATGTTTAAATCTGCAATTAAATTATGTTTGACTATAGTCACCCTGTTGTGCCAGCAAATACTAGATCTTATTTATTCTTTCTATTTTTTAGTACCCATTAAAGCCCCACTTCTCCCCCATACCTCCCCACCAACTACCCTTCCCAGCCCCTGGTAACCATCCTTCTATGCTCTATCTCCATGAGTTCAATTGTTTCAAATTTTAGCTCCTGCAAGTAAGTGAAAACATGTGAAGTTTGTCTTTCTCTGCCCAGCTTACTTCGTGTAACATAATGACCTCCAGTTCCATTCATGTTGTTGCAAATGACAGGATCTGATTTTTTTATGGATGAACAGTACTCCATTGTGTATATGTACCACATTTCTTTATCCATTCATCTGTTGATGGACACTTAGGTTGTTTCCAAATCTTGGCTATTGTGAATAGTGTTGCAATAAAAACGGCAGTGCAGATGTCTCTTCAATATACTGATTTCCTTTCTTTTGGGCCTATACTTAGGAGTGTAATTGCTGGGCCATGTGGTAGCTCTATTTACAGTTTTTTGAGGAACTTCCAAACTCTTCTCCATAGTTGTACTAGTTTACATTCCCACCAACAGTGTATGAGAGTTCTCTTTTCTCCAAATCCTTTCCAGCATTGGTATTGCCTGCCTTTTGGATAAAAGCCATTTTAACTGGGTTGAGATGATATCTCACGGTAGTTTTGATTTGAAATTCTATAATGAGGAATGGTGTTGAGCACCTTTTTATATTTCTATTTGCCATTTGCACAACTTCTTTAGAGAAATGTCTATTCAGATCTTTTGCCCAGTTTTAACTAGATTATTAGATTTTTTTTTCCTATACAGTTGTTTGGGCTCCTTATATATTCTGGTTATTAATACCTTGTCAAATGGGTGGTTTTCAAACATTTTCTTCCATTCTGTGGATTGTCTCTTCACTTTGTTGATTGTTTCCTTTGCTGGGCAGAAGCTTTTTTAAGTTAATATGATCTCATTTATCTATTTTTCTTTTGGTTGCCTGTGCTTGTGGGATATTACTCAAGAAATCTTTGCTCACTTCAATGTCCTACAGAGTTTCCCAAAGTTTTCTTGTATTTTCATAGCTTGAGATTTTAGATTTCAGTCTTTAATCCATTTTGATTTGGTTTTTGTATAAGTCAAGAGATAAGGGTCTCCTTTCATTCTTCTGCATATGAATATCCAGTGTCCCAGAACCATTTATTGAAGACACTGTCCCTTCCTCAATGCATGTTCATGGTACCATTGTCAACAATGAGTTCACTATATATGTAGGGAATTATTTATGGGTTCTCTCTTCTGTTCTGGTCTATATGTCTGTTGTTATGCCAGTACCATGGCATTTTGGTAACTAAAGCTCTGTAGTATAATTTGAAATCAGGTAATGTGATTCCTCCAGTTTTGTTATCTTTTTGCTTAGGATAGCTTTGGACAGTCTGGGTCTTCTGTGGTTCCATGTACATTATAGGATAATTTTTTCTATTTCTGTGAATAATGTCATTGGGTTATTGACAAAGATTGCATTAAATCTGTAGATTGCTTTGAGTAGAGTGGACATTTTAACAATATTGATTCTTCCAATCCACGAACATGGAATATTTTTCTATTTTTTGGTGTCTTTGTCAATTTCTTTTGTCCATGTTTTATAGTTTTCATTGTATAGATCTTTCACTTCTTTGGCTAAATTAATTCCTAGATATTTTATTTTATTTGTAGCTATTATAAATGGGATTAGTCTCTTAATTTCTTTTCAGAGTGTTCACTGTTGGCATATAGAAATGCTACTAATTTTTGTCTGTTGATTTTGTATCCTGGAGCTTTACTGAATTTGTTTATCAGTTATAACAGTTTTTTGGTGGAATCTTTAGGTTTTTACAAGTATAAGGTCATATCATCTGCAAACAAAGATAATTTGACTTCATCCTTTCCAATTGGATGCCCTTTATTTCTTTCTCTTGTCTGACTGCTCTAGCTAAGCCTTCCAGCACTATGTTGAAAAAGAGTGATGAAAGCGTGTGCAGCCTTGCCATATTCCAGATCTTACAGGAAAGGCTTTCATTTTTTCCCCATTCAATATATGCTGGCTGTAGGTGTGTCATATATGGCTTTTATTTTGTTGAGGGATGTTCCTTCAATACCCTGTTTTTTGAGAGTTTTAATCATGAAGGGATGTTGACTTTTATCAAATAATTTATCAGCATCAATTGAAATGATCGTATGGTTTTTGTTCTTCATTCTGTTGATATAATGTATTACATTGATTAAGTTGCATATGTTGAACCATCCTTGCATTCCTGGGATAAATCTCACTTGGTCGTGATGAATGATCTTTTTAATACGTTGTTGAATTCAGCTTGCTAGTATTTTGAGGTGTTTTGCATCAATATTGATTGGCATATTTGCCTGTAGTTTTATTTTTTGATGTGTCTTAGTCTGGTTTTGGTATCAGGGTAATGTAGGCTTCATAGAATAAATTTCGAAGTATTCCCTCTTTCTCTACTTTTCAGAACAGTTTGAGTAGGATTGATATTAGTTCTTCTTTAAATACTTGGCAGAATTCAGCAGTGAAGCCATTGGATCCTGGGCTTTTCTTTATTGGGAGAGTTTTTATCATGGCTTTCATCTCATTACTTGTTATTGATCTGTTCAGGTTTTGGATTTCTTTGTGGTTTAATCTTGGTAGGTTGTATGTGTCTAGGAATTTGCCCATTTCTTCTAGATTTTCCAATTTATTGGCATACAGTTGCTCATAGTAGTCACTAACGATTCTTTGAATTTCTGTGCCATCCATTGTAATGTCTCCTTTTTCATCTCTGATTTAATTAATTTGGGTCATCTCTTTTTCTTTTTTTTTTTTTTTTTTTGGTCTGGCTAAAGGTTTACTGATTTTGTTTATCTTTTCAAAAAGCCGACTTTTGTTGCATTGATGTTTTGTATTGTTTTCTTCATTTCAATTTATTTCTGCTTTGATCTTTATTATTTCTTATGTTCTACTAATTTTGGGTTTAATTTGTGCTTGCTTTTTTAGTTCTTTAAGATTTGTCATCAGGTTTTTGGTTTGAAGTTTTTCTTTTTTCTTGTTTTTTTTTTATGCAGGCTCTTATAGGTATAAACTTCCATCTTAATATCCTACAAGTTTCGATATGTTGTGTTTTCATTATCATTTGTTTCAAGAAGTTTTTCAATTCCTTTCTTGATTTCTTTATTGACTGATTGGTCATCCAGGAGCATATTGTTTAATTTCCCTGTATTTGTGCAGTTTCCAAACTTCCCTTGTTACTGACTTCTATTTAATTCCATTGTGGTCAGAGAAGATGCTTAATATTATTTCAATTTTTTGAATGTTTTAAGGCTTGTTTTGTTACCTAATATATGGTCTATCATTGAGAATGATCCATATGCTGAAGAAAAGAATGTGTATTCTGTAGCTGATGAATAGAGTGTTCTATAAATATCTATTATGTTCATTTGGTCTATAGCATAGATTAAGTCCAATGTTACTTTGTTGATTTTCCATCTGAAAGATCAGTCCAATGCTGAAAGTGGAGTGTTAAACTCTCCAGCTCTTATTGCAATGGAGGCTATCTATTTCTTTAGCTCTAATAATTTTTGCCTTACATATCTGGGTGTGCCAGTATTGGGTGCATACATATTTACAATTGTTATATTCTCTTGCTGAATTGACCCCTTTATCATTATATAGTGACCTTCTTTATGTCTTCTTATAGTTTTTGTCTCAAGATCTATTTTGTCTGAGGTAAGTATAGCTACTGTTGCTCCTTTTTGGTTTCTGTTGGGATGGAATATCTCTTTTTATCCCTTCATTTTTAGTCTGTATGTGTCTTTATAGGTGGAGTGGAGTGTCTTTCTTGTGGAAAATAGATCATTAGGTCTTGTTTTTTCATCCATTCAGCCACTCTATGTACTTTGATTGGAAAGTTTAATCCATTTACATTCAATATTATTATTAATAAGTAAGCACTTACTTCTGCCACTTTGTTATTTGTTTTCTGGTTGTTTTTTGGTCTTCTCTTCCTTCTTTCTTTCCTTCCTGTCTTCCTTTTAGAGAAGGTGATTTTCTCTGGTGGTATGATTTAATTTCCTGCTTTTTGTTTTTCATATATCTACTGTATATTTTTTGATTCAAGGTTACTATGAGGCTTGCAAATACTATCTTATAGCCCATTATTGTAAGCTGATAACAACTTAACTCTGCTTGCATTAACAAACAAGTAAGCAAAAAAAGAAAATTAATAAAAACTCTACATTTTAACTTTGTCTCCCACTTTTTAACTTTCTGTTGTTTCTATTTATAACTTTGTTTTTACTGTCTATGTCTTGAAAAGTTGTTGTAGTTATCATTTTTATTGGTTCATATTTTAGCCATTCTACTTAAGATAAGAGTACTTTACATACCACAGTTACACTGTTATGATATTGTGTTTTTCCATGTACCTACTATAATCAGTGAATTCTGTATATTCAGATGATTTCTTATTGCTCATTAATGTCCTTTACTTTCAGATTAAAGAGCTATTTTTAGCACTTCTTATAGGACTGATGTGCTATTGATTAAATCCCTCAGCTTTTATTTGTCTGGGAAAGTCTTTATTTCCCCTTCATGTTTGAAGGATATTTTCATCAGATATGCTATTCTAAGGTAAAGGGTTTTTTCCTTCAGCAACTTAAATATGCCATGCCACTCTCTCCTGGCCTATAAGATTTCCACTTGGGGGACATCCCAAGCCCAGTAACGCTGTGGGTCTGCTACCAGACATATTGGAGCTCCATTGTACATTATTTGCTTCTTTTCTCTTGCTGCTTTTAGGATCCTTTCATTATCCTTGAACTTTGGGGGTTTGATTATTAAGTGCCTTAAGGTAGTCTTCTTTGGCTTAAATCTACTTGGTGTCCTATAACCTTCTTGTACTTGGATATTGATATCCTTCTCTAGGTTTGGGAAGTTCTCTGTTATTATCCCTTGGAATAAACTTTCTACCCCTATCTATTGCTCTACTTCCTCTTTAAGGCCAGCAACTCTTACATTTGCCCTTTTGAGGCTATTTTTTAGACCTTACAAGTGTGCTTCATTGTTTCTTATTCTTTTTTCTTTTGTCTCCTCTGACTTCTGTGACCCCTCTGATTCTGTTATTAATATACTCTGATGCATTCCTCAGTATGTGAATTTCATTTTTCAACTCCAGAATTTCTGCTTAATCCTTTTTAATTATTTCTATCTCTTAGTTTATCTGATAGAATTCTGAATTTCTTCTCTGTGTTATCTTGAATTTCTTTGAGTTTCCTCAACAAAGGTATTTTGGATTCTCTGTCTAAAAGGTCACATATTTCTGTTTCTCCAGGATTGGTCCCTGGTGTCTTATTTACCTCAACTGGTGAGGTCATGTTTTCCTGAATGGCCTTGATACTTGTGGATGTTCATCAGTGTCTGGACGTAGAAAACTTAGGTATCTATTGTAGTCTTCATGGTCTGGGTTTACACCTGTCCTTCTTGGGAAGGCTTTCCAGGAATTCAAAAGGACTTGGGTGTTGTGACCTAAGCTCTATCTGCATGGGGGACATCCCAAGCTCAGTAATGCTGTGGGTCTTGCAGACTCGTAGAGGTACCCACCTGGTTGGTCTTGGATAAGATCTGAAAGATTTATCTGGATTACCAGACAGAGACTCTTATTCTTTTTCCTTACTTTCTCCAAACAGAATCTCTTTCTCTGCGCTAAGCTGCCCAGACCTGGGAGTGGAGTGACACAAGCATCCCTGTGCCCACCACCACTGGGACTGCATTGGGTCAGACCTAAAGCCAGCACAGCACTGAATCTCACTCAAGGCCCACTGTAACCACTACCTGGCTACTGCTTATGTTTTGTCAAGGTCCTAGGGCTCTATAATCAGCATATGGTGAAGCCAGCCAAGCCTGTGACCTCCTCTTCAGGGCAGTGAGTTCCACCAGGCCCTAAATAGGTCCAGAGATGCTGTCTTAGAACCAGGGACTGGAGTCAAAAACCTTACAAATCTACCTGGTGTTCTGTCCTCCTGTGGCTGAGCTGAAACTCGAATCATGAGACATAGTTCTTTCCACTCTTCCCTCCCCTTTCTGCAGGCAGAGGAGCTTCACCCTATGACCACTACCATCACAGGCCCACAGAGTCACTGCCAGACTACCACTGATTTTTGTTTAAGGCACAAGGGCTCTTTGGTCAGCTTGTCACGAATGCTGCCAGGCCTAGAACCTACCCTTTATGTCTGTGTGCTCCTATCTGTCTCAAGGCAGGTCCAGAAATGCTATCCAAGAGTCAAGGCCTAGAATCTTGGACCCCAAGAGCTGACCTTTACTTCTCTGTGGCCAGTCTGTTACATAAGTTGCAAAACAAAGCCCTCTTTACTTTTCTGTCTTCTTTTCTCAAGCAGAAGAATGTACTGGGTTTCATCTGAAGCCCAAGACATCTCAGTCTCACCCAAGGCCCATAACATACCACCTAGGTATTGCTTCTTGTTATTCAGGGCCCAAGAATTCTTTCATCAGCAGGTAAGGGATCCTGTCAGGACTGTGTACTTATCTTCAAGACAGAGGATTCACTTTTGGCCCAGGGTATGTCTGGGTGTCTCTACAAATGTCTTTCAGGAACTAGGGTTTGGAATGGGGACCTCACAACTCTGACTAGTGCCCTATTCTACTGTAGCTTGCATCCAAGATGCAAGAGAAAGTACTCTTTACTCTTCCCTCTCCTCTCCTCAAGCAGAAAGAAAGGGTCTCTTTTGGAGCTGCAAGTTGTGCTGCTTGGGGTTGGGAGAGCAATGACACAAGCATTCCCTTGGCCACCCTGGCTGGCATCTCGGTAGGTGCCCCCTAATTCCACTGGCTCAAAGCCCAGCACAGCACAGGGACTTGCCTAGGAGTTGCAGTCCTTGTGGCCTAGTCTACCTTTCATGTTTATTTAGGGCCCCAAAGTAATTCAGCTCACAGTGGCGAGGCTTGCCAGAACTCAGGTTTCAACCACTGGGATGGGTTATTCCCCTCCGGCTAGCGCTCATCTAAATGCTTCCTCCATGGGTGGGTATCAGCTGAGTTTGGTCCATTTTGCCCTCCACTGTGACAGGGCAGCACTGAGTCCAATGTAAAGTCTCACAATCCCTGCACACTCCCTCTCCCATGCACATAGACTTTACCATGTCATGCTGTCACTGCAGCAAGGATAGTGTGGGAGTGGTATCAGCAATTCAAGACTCTGTCCTACCCTCTGCAGTGCCTCTTTCAGCTATCCAGGTACTGAGTGTTCATCTGATTTTTTTTTCTCATGTATGTATATGTGCTTTGTTGTGTGTAGATAGTCATCAAATTTGGTGTTCCTGTAAGGGGATGACTAATGGAAACTTTATTCAGCCACTGTGCTCTTCTCCTTATTCTCCTTATATTATTGTCAAGGAACCAGACTAGACTGGGTGGAATTTCTTCCTGGATGGAGAATAATTTTTACCAATATAATTGTTAAAACAAAACAAAAATATGTATCACTGTTTCATGACTTAGTTCCAGGATTTATAACCCAAACCAGTAAACTTATACTCTCCTTTCTTGGACCTCTTCAGTCTGCCCCAAAGACTGGGAATTTTATCAAGCAAGATGTTTTTTCTTATCCACTTCTGAATCACCTTGGAATGAAAGCAGGGACTTTTGCAAAGGAAAAGGATCCACATTGGCAATTGTCAACACGCCAGAGAAACTGGTGAGGACACTGGAATGGTACAGTAAAGCCACACACTCCACACAGCCTCAGTGGGTGGGATGGGGTGGAAACTCGGGGGAGTGGGGATGGGATGAAGTGAGGAATGGAGAGGTGGCTGGCTGAAAAACTGAAGCTATTTATTATGGACTGGAGGTTAGGAGACGCTTCTTAGTAGCAGTGAAGCAGCATGTTTTTCAGTTTCATTTAACCACAGAAATTCGCACCTTGTGGTCTTTTCTACAGGGCACTGTAATTAGCTGATATCCTGGGGATAGGCCAAGATATTTAAAGTGAAGCAAATGACCAAATGAGATGATGTGTATAAAAGTTGTTTAACAACAAAAAGAATACCTTATAGATGTGATGTCAATGTACCATCCCAGTCTGCATAGTAAACAAGGAAGACGTGAATTGACAAAATTAGTAATGTGAAAAAGTAAGAATCAGGTCATAGAACTGAATTTGCAGTTGATGATCATGATAATAATCATGAGGATGTATTATTATCCACATTTTATAAATGGCAACTAGGGCACAGAAAAGTAATTTGCCCAAGGTCAAATAACAGAACATGGAATTTAATTCAGATCTCTCTGACTCCAAAACCCATACTCTAATCTGTGCTACATACACTATACTCTTGCTTCTCTCACTTCTATCCCTTTATTCCTCCTCTAAAAAGTCCTCCTGTGATTTAGAAGAATTTGTAAGAAGATCTCCTTTCTGAATCTTGGTAATAGATGACCAAGGGATCTGGATGCTACAAACCCTCTAGGGCTAAGTACCCAGGTAGCAAGGGAAAATGTCTTAAGGTAGAAAAACAGGAGCAAGACAGGGGAATGAAAAGAGGAAAGGAGGGAAGGCAACGGGAAGAAGCAAGTGTGACAAGTCTGCCACACCCATTAAGTTTTGTGGATCCCAATTTGCTTGACCAAAGCACATCCATGTACCTTTTCCTTGGTGATGAAAAAGGTCATCACTACTAGCCTGGCCAACATGGTGAAACCATGTCTCTACTAAAAATTAGCCAGGTGAGGTGGTGCATGCCTGAAACCCCAGCTACTTAAGTGGCTGAGGCACAAGAATTGCTTGAACCCAGGAGGTGGAGGCTGCAGTGAGCCATGACTGTGCCACTACACTCCAGCCTGGGCAACAGAGCAAGGCTCTGTCTCAAAAAAAAAAAAAAAAAAAGGGAAAGAAAAAGACAAAGGTCATCATGCCAATGGTTTCCTGGTGACTCTCAAGTCTGTATCTCCAGCTCATCCTTCTCCTCCCAACAAGTATACCAAATTCCACTTCGATGTTTCAAGAGGCCCACAAACTCACTATGTTCAAAACTGAGTCAATTATATTCAACCCCCCCCACCCCCACTCTTCCTGTTGCATTCCAAATACTGGTGATTACTCATGTCACCCAAGATTGAAGGCTTAAGAGTTTTCTGGGACTCTACCTTCTCTTTTCCTCCTCAATTATTTGTTAAACAAGTCCTTTTCTCTCTATGCCGACAACAAATAGTTCAGTTCTCACCTAGATTTCTTCAGAATTCTTCTAATCCATTCCTTGCCTCCAGTTTTGCACTCTTTCTAGCTATCCCCCTCAGAACCGACATCTAAGGCTCTAAACTGTACCATTTTCCAAATTAAAGTGGGTTAAACACCAATTGTCCTAGCATGGCATATGTCAGATTCATGACCACACCGAATGTCACACTCAGGGTCAGGTTCCAGCCCATGCTAAGGTCCTAGGGGAGTGGCTGGGTGGCAGATAGCTAAAGAAGACTCGGGGGGCCATACGCAGGTGAAATGTAGTTTTATTCAGCAGCTCTTTCATCAGCAGCTTTCTCATACTCTCTGTCTGTCTGCCTCAGCTGCGTGCTCCAGCCGCTCCCATGCACAGCTGCGCAGCCGGCTCTCCCTTAGCGTTCAGGGTCAGCAGCTTAACTCTTTCACCCTCTGGGCATGAATGCATGCTGAGCCATGTCCTGGCTGCCCTCTATCAGTCTGCAAGATGGACAGCCTTGGTTCTCTCTCTCTTTCTCTGGGCACCAGAGCCTGTACCATGTCAAGACACGTTGAACCGAGCCAAGCTGTGTGCACAGCATCGGCAGGTCAATTATACCTTTTTCAAACAATAGTGACTCTGAGCTAAGCATGAGCTTACACAAATAGGTTATATAACCAGTATATATATATGCCTGCTCCCTAAACTCGCTGAGTCACTTTGGCCTGGATATCCACCTCAGGCTGTTCCTTGACCAAAGCACATCCATGTACCTTACATCATATCAGGCCTTGCACAGTGCCGCCTCTGCCTTTGCTCCAGACTTGTCTCTTCAAACCACCTCCCTGCCACCTCTGCACTAACTACGCTGAGCATCTCTTAGTTCCTCAAGTGCTCCAGGCTGCTTCCCCACCTGCCAATAATCCATGCTCTCTTCCAGGAAGCCCATACTCTCCCCGACAGTTTGTCTGACAAACTTAACTATCTCCTAAAATTCATCTCATGTATCACCTCATCTATCATTCTAGAAAAACTTCAGATCTATGTAGAATGATCACTTCCTCCTTTCTGCCTCTTCCAGATCCAGGATATAATTTCCTAGTACTACACCTGAGATACCTCATTATGCTAGTTAAGTTGGTTGTCTTCCCTCATTAAATCTGTGGTTCTTCAAACATGATGGGACCACTGACTTTTTTAAAATGGTGATAAAATCTATGTACCCCTTCCCAGAAACATTACATACGCAAAATATTTTTCATAACATTCCAGTGGTTTCATAGTTTTCCTGGGAAACCATCCATGGCTTCCAGCATGAGAGTTCAGCATTAAGGATTCTGGTTTTAGACCATGGGTCAGAAAACTTTTTCTAAAAAGAGTCAGATAATATACATTTTAAGCTTTTCAGGGCATTGGTCTCTGCTGTTGTAACTTGAAAGCAGCCATAGATAATGTGTAAACAATGGGCATGGGTGCATTCCAATAAAACATTTACCAAAACAGGATGAAGTCTGGATTTGGCCCACTGGCTGTAGTTTGCCAACCCTCTTGATCATAATTTCTTTGAGGAGAAATATATTTGTTTCCATATCCTCAGCCTAATACAATGCATGGCATATAACAGACACTTGAGAGATGTTTGGTGAATGAGAACATTCAGTAATTAATTAAAAAGTAATGAAATAAGATATTTCAGAAAAGGAGAACATTGAAAAGCGAGAAACTAAGGAAATAGCCATGGGGATGTAAAGAATAAGACTTGGATACCCACTGATTATGGGAGGTATGTGACAAGTATAGGAAACACTTCTGGCTGAAATGATTTGTAACTTACCAATTAATTACAGAACAAAGATGTCTAGGACTAGTGTCAAATCAGCAAATATTCAACAAGCACTTGCTTATTTCTTCTTGGATTACACTTTTAAAAGCAATACACTTTTAAATCTCACCGTTTTCCTTCCCTAAGTACTCAATATATAGAAACACATTTTGTTAGCACTTGATTCAGCCTCACTTAGCATACAAAATTTCTGGCAACAAAAACAATCCTATGGATAGAAGCATGACATATTTTTTTAAATGACCCTGTTTTAGATTGTACAGTACCCCTTCCCCTTCATTCTCACAGTGTGGTCCCTGGACAGAAACATCAGTATCACCTGGGCATTTTGTAGAAAAGTAAATTATTGGTTCCCTTCACTAGACCTACTTAACCAGGAGCCCAGCAGTCTGTGTTTTAACAAGACCTCAGGCTTTCCAGATTCCCTGTGAATCTTGACAATGACTTCTCTAGGGTTAGTGGTGAGTCCCAGCTATAGCCGGTCTCAGAGTTCCCTACCAGCCTTCCTTATTCCCAGGATCAGATATAATCATGGGCACATTGGCTTAAGAGAGGCATCATTAAAAGACTCACTGTTGAAATTTTTTTTAATTTCTAGAAGTTTCTTCAGGACATAACTGATGCTGAGAAGTATTTTATTGGCTTAATTTACCACCGTGAAGAGAAAAGGTGGCGTTGGATCAACAACTCTGTGTTCAATGGCAAGTATGTGAACATCCCACAGTTTCCAGGGGATCTTGGTTTGCTTCAAAAGACCAAACCTGAGATTGGTGGGTTCACGCTGGAATAGCTCAAACACTGACACTTGACTCTGTTCTGCTGTTCTCGTTTCTTCCAACCCATCTATTCCCTGAGACACATTTTAGTAAACGTTTTCTTATGAAAGAGATCAAACTTTCATAAGGAGAGAGAAGAATATTCATATAGCAAATTATTTTATTCAAATCAAGAGCCAAACAAATCCACCTACATAGCATTCATTTGATGTATCTTGTAGCTCTCTAGATGCTAGTTTCTATAGCACTGAGCATTTCTGACTGATCAAAAAAGCTTAGTCTCTTGACTTCAAACAGACTAGATATGAGTCTAGACTGGATGCTAGCCATCTCTAGGAGACAGGGTCAGTTTTATGGAGGCAACCCAGTTGGTGTAGAGAAATGCTATAACACTAGCATTTCTGACTGATCAAAAGGGCTTCGTCTTTTAACCCACAGATCACATTTTATTACAAAGTACTTACAAGTTTCCCCAGATGTGCCTTCTTTATCTAAAGAAAGGTTATTATAAGCAACTTGTCTGTGTCTTAAAGCTATCAACTTCTGACCCCCAAGAGCTATCTTCTGTGAATTGTTCCATGGAGATTAGGATTGGTGAGAACACCAATAATTTTCCCAGTGTTTATACAAAAATAGTGATTCAGACAGAGGTCAAATCAGTCCCCCAGCCTGTAACTGGGCTTCCCTACAGAGAGGAGGAAACTGATATTTATTCAGTGTCTGCTAACGCCAGCACTATGCTAAACACTTTGCATATGTTGTTTCCTGAAATATTCCCCATGATGCTACACGAAAAGCTTTTATCACTCCCCATTTCACAGACAGTTGAACTGAGGACAAGAAAAGCTTAGAAATGTGTTAAATATCATAAAGCTAGTCCAAAACACATGACATTTCTCTGAAACCAGAGTCTTTTCAGTCAGACTGAAACAGACTGAATGACAGAAAAAGAGGTGGGAGAGCCAACAAATACCTCCATCAAGTTTTTCTGAAGCCACTATGGTCTGGAAAGGGATGCACAACCTCTCTCCTTTTCCTTCCTGTCCTCCTGCTGTGAACACACATACTGTCCTAAACAGTACTTTTGGAAGAAGAGACAGCCCATGAGATGCTTCTAACCGAACGCCAGAGTGAGTTAGTTAGTCCAAGACTGTGAATCCATACAAGCTCACAGGAGAGCTGACAGGAAAGGGTGGGTTTAGAGCTGCATTTGCGGAGCTGGATTAGGAAAGGGATCTGAGCTAAAAAGGAGGCTGCCCAGATGGAGACGTGTGTGGGCCCGGTAGTCTGCTGCCCCTCCAGGCAAAACTCCTGCAAGACTCTCACTCTGGAATCAGGAAGAGGCTGGGCTAAAATGATGGGCCATCACCATGCTTTGTTTTTTTGTTTGTTTGTTTTGTTTTGTTCTCTCATTTAGTGTTACCAATCAGAATCAGAATTTCAACTGTGCGACCATTGGCCTAACAAAGACATTTGATGCTGCATCATGTGACATCAGCTACCGCAGGATCTGTGAGAAGAATGCCAAATGATCACAGTTCCCTGTGACAAGAACTATACTTGCAACTCTTTTTGAATCCATACAGGTCGTCTGGCCAATGATTCTTTTACTTACCTATCTGTCTACCAGTAGCGGTCCTTGCCCATTTGAGAAACTGAGCTTCTTTCTTCTGCACTGGGGGACTGGATGCTAGCCATCTCCAGGAGACAGGATCAGTTTTATGGAAACAATTCAGTTGGTATAGAGATAAGGTCTGCTTCTGTAGTACTGAACATTTCTGACTGATCAAAAAGGCCTAGTCTGTTGACAGGGTTTGTTTTATTTCAGCCTCAGAGTACATACCATACTACTAGGGAGTAACTATAGAGTGAGCAATCATAAACATTATTTAGGGATTACCATGGTGGAAGAGGGATAAACATAGCTCCTGTGACTTCATCTCTGTTCTCAAGGGAACCCCATTCACATGCCCCTCCTAACTCCACAAGCTAGGGTAGCAGAGGCTCTCCTCAGGCTGAACGAAGGCTGGGCCTTGGGGAGGGCTCCTAATGCTGAGCTTGGAGCAGCACGGACAGCAGCATTGTTTATGGGAATGGAGAGAGGTCTGGGCAGGTAGGAACCTTCTTGGAGACCCCTTTGAAGAAAACCAGACAGCCAAGGGAACCAAACACACTAGATTTCTGTTCTTCAGCAAAGCCCTGAAGAGACACTTAAGCTAAAAATTCCTTTGTCATATTTCTGAAACTCCATTATAACATATTTAACTCCTTTGTAACCAAAATTTAGGTAAGCATGCTTCCTTTGCTCTGAAGGTTTTGAGTACCTGGCTGTATTTGTTGAGTACATTTTAAAAATTTTGGATAGTCTCTTAGGCAACAATAATCACAATATATTTGTCCCTTCAGTTCTGGAGAAAGCCTGATACCAGGCACAGCCTACTGACCCCAAGGAGCCTGGCACTGGTTGGCATCACATTGCTCTAGAACTAGTCCAGCCGACGAAGCAGTAGAAAAAGAGAAGGGCTGCTCAAGGAAACATTGGCCGGGGGCAAGGAATAAGCACATAGTAGAAAGGGAACATCAGGGTCAAATGGAAATCACCTGAGACAGGAAACAGGGAGTTCATTTGGCCACAGTGGAAGAAAGGCAAGAAAGAGGAAGAAAAGTCTTGGAGTACCCTGGCTGTTCTCTACACTCACAAGACATCAGCTATATACCCTGCTTGATGCATGAGAAAGAGAAAACAGACGCCTTGTGTGTTTTGAGTAAGAATAATTAAACCATAAGGAATACCATGTATAAAAATGATGGAAATAATAGTCACCTAAGTACAGTGCATACCATTTTGTGTCTAATAACAATGTACCACAGAAATGATTGTACATATTATTATATGTATACCAAACAAGATTGTTGTAAATCGTATTTTTTATTACAACACTAAGTTCTGTTTCTGCATTCCTAGGTTTCATCATTTTTGGCTCCTTAGCATGGCCACTTACAATTTTTAAAAATGAGATAACACATCATGTGTCAGAACTTGCTTGAAGGGAATTACCAGAAGTAATTTGTGTTTGAAATGGGGTGGAAATTGCAATTATATTAGTAGCCGGTGGAGATACAAGTTCTCTGACTGTGTTGGGAAAGGATAAGTGCTACCGTTGAGAAGGGAAGAAAGGCTGAGTCTAGGAGGAGAAAAAAATCAACAGAACTCTAGCCAAAGGCAAGCCCCAGAACTCAGACAACAGAAAGGAAATCCTAATCCTTCTGTTTTGAGAAGAGAGAACTATATTTGCTTCACTTCCTATTTCATGACAGAATAACTGCAAACTTTTAAGATCAGGAAATGTAGACATCTAGTGATTTCTTTAGTAGATAGTTTAAATTTCCCCCAAGATTAGGAGACACTTCTGTGCAGGTTCTAAAAGGAGCCCAATGGCCTGGGGTGGGAGTGGGGAGTAGATAGGGAATACGTGGGCTTTGGTTTAAGTTCATCATTGTGAGAGTTCCTGGATCTTTGCAAGCTTAGATAAATGTGATCATTATTAGATAGCAGTGGCATGCTTTAAAAAAAAAGGCAATGAAAATATAGCAAACCATTGAATTTGAGTTTTGATTTTGCTTCTAATATGCTGTGTGAATCAGTATAGTTTTCTTACCCTTTCTTGGTCTTAGTTTCCTTACTGATAAAATGGGGTAGTAATACCTATCTCAAAAAATTCTTGCACATATTAAATAACATTCCTTTATGTATCTCAATGGCATTAGAAATTAGGAGAAGCATTTTGTGGAGGATTTGAAGTTGAGATCTTCATCCAAGAAGTAGCTTTTCAATTTGCTAGAAGCTTAATGTAGGCAAGCCACTTAATTTTTCAGAACTTGTTTACTCATTTATAATATGGGAAAAAAAATTGCCCAAGTCAGAGAAGGGTGCCTTAAAAATGTTGTGGCCAAGCCACATGAGATCAAAGGCACACTTTTCATGACCTCAAATGTGGGCCCAGCCTAGGTCAGCCAACCCCCATCCAACCCTTAGACTCATGAACAAATCCACCTGAGATCAGCAGAGCCACCCTAGATCAGCTGAAACTCTAAGCATGAAAATAAAAACTTATCGCTGTATACCACTGGAATTTTCTGGTTATCTCTCGTATAGCAAAATCTAACTGATGCAATCTCCGTCTGGCCTTCATCCTTCTCCCTTTATTGTCCTTTCATGTATTGTTCATCCAGCAACCAGGATGATCTTGTTAAAACATTAAACAGATTCTGTCACTCTTCTTCAGCCCCCTGTGATGGTTTTCCAATGTGCTTCTGGAAAGAGCAAACATCCTTAAAAGGCTCACTGTGGCGATTCCTCAAGGATCTAGAACTAGAAATACCATTTAACCCAGTGATCCCATTACTGGGTATATACCCAAAGGATTATAAATCATGCTACTATAAAGACACATGCACATGTATGTTTATTGCAGCACTATTCACAATAGCAAAGACTTGGAACCAACCCAAATGTCCATCAGTGATAGACTGGATTAAGAAAATGTGGCACATATACACCATGGAATACTATGCAGCCATAAAAAAGGATGAGTTCATGTCCTTTGTAGAGACATGGATGAAGCTGGAAACCATCATTCTGAGCAAACTATCGCAAAGACAGAAAACCAAACACCACATGTTCTCACTCATAGGTGGGAATTGAACAACGAGAACACTTGGACACCAGGTGGGGAACATCACACACCAGGGCCTGTCATGGGGCGTGGGGAGAGGGGAGGGATGGCATTAGGAGAAATACCTAATATAAATGATGAGTTAATGGGTGCAGCACACCAACGTGGCACATGTATACATATGTAACAAACCTGCACGTTGTGCACATGTACCCTAGCTTAAAGTATAATTATAAAAAGAAGAAGAAAATAATAAAATAATATTATCTTTTTGCATACCTGGAAAAAAAAAAAGGCTCACAAGGCTCTACATGGTCTGCATTCCAGTTACCACTCTAACTGCAATTGCTTTCTCCTTTGCACACTCCATTTCAGCATCTTTGCTATGCCTTCCCAAGGGTCTCCCACTTATTACTCACTATGCCTGGAATGTTCTTTAACAAGTTTCCGAATGTATCACCACCTTACCCTCTCTCAATCCTTCCCTGAAAACCTTATTTGAAATTTCAACACTCCCGCAAGAGATATTCCCTTTCATTCCTGTTTCACTTTTCTTCACGATACTTCTTCATGATCTAATATACTATTTTCAATAGCTTTATTGAAACATAAATCACATTCCATAAAATTAACTCATTGAAAATGTATAGTTCAATGATTTTTGGCATATTCATAGATATTTATAACCACCATTTCAAAAAGAAAGCCTGTACCCCTTAACTATCACTACCCTATGTCTGCATTCCCCTCAGCCCTAAGCAACCACTAGTCTATTTTCTAGACTATATAGATAGTCTATCTCTGACATTTAGTTTTTCAAAGTTTAATTGTGAAATCATCATATCTTAAGAAAGGCAGATATAGATAGGTAGATAGATAGCTAGATAGCAAGACATGTCTTAAAAATAATAAACTGAGTTTCAAGTAACAACTAACCATATTAAAAACCGTAGCTGTAACTTAAAAGTCTTTTGTTGCGTGCAAATTATTTGATAATGGTAATAATTATGATGCAGTTCAAAGATGAGCAAGTTGTTTTCAGATTATTCTAGAATCCATACTAAGTGCTTTACCATGTAAAAGACCTCAGAGCAAGGCTAATTCCTGAATAGTTGACAGCAGCGTTTCACCCCATCCCAAAGGGCCTCTATGACTTTATCATTCCAGAGGGTGAAGATGAAAGGATTGAGGAAAGGAGTTACTACTGAAACCATCAGGGAAACTACCCGATTGTAATCAGCTGCCTGTGTTTGCTTGGGTTTCACATAGAGAAACAAGCAGCTGCCGTAGCCAATCACAACACAGGTGAAGTGGGAGGCACAAGTGGAGAAGGATTTCCTCCGGCCAGAGGATGATGGGATCTTGAAAATGGTGGAGATGATGTAGGTGTAGGAGACAATTGTAGGGACCAAAGAACCAAAGAGAACAAAAACAGCCATTAAGAAGAGGATAAACTCCGTGAAAAGAGTATTATCGCAGGATAGTTTGAGCAATTGTCCTCGGTCACAGAAAAAATTGTTCACCACATTTGATTTGCAGTAAGTAAGCTGAAACATGACTTAGACCAGCCAGGTTTGAAAAAGAAACCCAAACACCCATGACACAAGAACCACAAAGTTGCAGGTGTGTCTGTTCATAATGATGTTGTACCTCAGAGGGTTACAGACAGCCACATAACGGTCCACAGCCATTGCTCCAAGTAATGCAAACTCCGTTGTCCCCACAGCAAGGTACAGGAAGAGCTGGACAACACAGGCAGACAAAGATATTATCTGCATCCCAGGGAGCAGCAATCCCCAAAGCATCACAGGGACGATTATGGTTGTGACCAGGATCTCCAGGGCAGAGAGGTGGCTGAGGAAGAAATACATGGGGGACTGCAGACGTTTATCCACACAGACAATCAAGACGATGACCGTGTTTCCCATTAATGTTACCGAGTAGAAAAAGAAGAATATAGCAAAAAGGATATGATGTAGTTCTTCAGAGCCAGGGAAGCCAAGGAGATAAAATTCAGTGGCACTAGAGTAATTCATCAACATTTAGCTCTAAGCCCTTGTTCCTTGTGAAATCTAGAGAGCAAAAGAGACAGAACAACTGCTTTTCATCCTAAAAAGATTAAGGACATTTCAGGTTGAAAAAACATTCCTCTCCTGCTCCTCAACTCCATAACCTGACTCTACTATTTTCTACCCAATGTTGATGTCAAATACTTCATGAAGAATATATATCTTTTGAAGATAAATGTATATGTTCAAGAAGATGAAATCCAGTCATGAATACCAAATGATAAACATGAAAACCCACCCACCCTAGCATGCACTCTTTCTCAATACACTGGACATCTGCCTCTAACTCTGCTCTCACCGGCCACCCTGTCTGCTTCCATGATCACAACATGTTCACTTACACCAGCGCCTCTATCATCTTGGGTGGAACTAAATTGCCTTCTCTGCCTATTATGTCTCCATCTTCCAAATCCTAATGCATCTAAACAATCATAAGAAAGTATTCCTGGCAGGGTGTGGTGGCTCAAGCTTGTAATCCCAACACCTTGTGAGGCTGAGGCGGGCAGATCACCAGGTCAGGAGTTTGAGACCAGCTTGACCAACATGGTGAAACCTCGTCTCTACTAAAAATACAAAAATTAGCCGGGCATGTTGGTGCACACCTGTAATCCCAGCTACTCAGGAGGCTGAGGCAGTAGAATTGCTTGAGCCGAGATTGCACCACTGCACTCCAGCCTGGGCAACAGAGTGAGACTCCGTCTCAAAAAATAAATAAAGTATTCCTAGCCAATCTCACACAGGCATGGTTACTTTTTTCTTCTGTATCCTCTAAACATAGGCTCCATTTGCATTATGTTCATTTAAAAGTTTTCACTTCAGTTATATTTACCATTTTGGGGGGTGATGTTGGGAAGTGAGGTCTATCCAGGACATTGTCACAAGGTAAGAGCCATTTTAAGACAAAGTATTGAGTCTTTCCCTGACCTCTGGGATACCAGCTCCCTTGAGTGGATTACTCACTTCTTCCTCTTTATTTTTGTAATGAAAGCCATCCCCACCTCTTATCTAAGTGACTGTGTCTCCCCTACACAAGCAGTCTGATCAGCTCCCAGTTAACAATTTCTAGCTCTGAGATTTTGATTCCTCTTGTTATGAGATGACAAAGAGGAGGAGGAGAAGTCCAGGAGTGAAGAGGCTGGAACTTTAATCCTCATCTCCCAACACAGCCTCCACCCTAGGGCCAGGAGACAAGAAAACAGCTGTGGTGTGGAGGTAACTTATCCTCTGCATTTCCAGTTCTCAGTACCCCAGTTTCAGCAGGGAGACAAGACCTCCCAATGGGAAGTCTGTGCCTGCATCCAACTTGCCATGGTCTCAGTCTGTTAGAGCAGCTTGGAAGTTCCACAGAGCTCTGCTCCTCCATGACCACCTGTTTTCTCCAGAGTCCTGGGGCAAAAAAAGTGTCAGAAGACACCAAAATGGATCACCCTGAATTCCTTAGAATGTCTGGACTCCTTCGCTTACCACATTCAGGTGTTTGCTCAAATGTTTCCTCTTCATGGGTCCCTTCCCACTCAGCTTCTCTAAAACAATACAGGCACACCTTCCCTCTCAAACCTGTGTTAGGCTATATTTTTCATACTAATTGTCCTCACCAATATCTCCAATCACATTATACTATTACTTGTTTATTAATTTATCATCAAAATCCAGTATTTAATTAAATACTTCATAGGTAGGTCATTTCTCTTTCTTGTTCACTTCATCTCTCTTGTATTACCAGTGCCAAGAACAGAGTCTGACACTAGAACAGAGTATGCACTCTGTATTTTAAATGAATATATCAATGAATAGATTAAAAAAAAAATCAGTGAATGAACAAGGACTATACAGCCTGACTCTTCTTCTCTCCATTCATTCTTCTCTAAAGCAACATAAAGTCAACCTGCAATCTCTCTCCCTGGAGCTCCCCTACTATGTGGCAGGCAGATATATGGAAGGAATGGGGAGAAATGAGAGAGCAGGGACTTGGGTAGTGGCAGAGCATTGTGCCTCTTGCCAGCATAGGCAGAGAAGAAATGATTCTGCCCTCTACTCTGGAGGGAGGCTTTGCTGTAGAGCTCATCCTCTATGCAACTCCCGCTGTCCAGTCTTCAGGCTCTAGATATCCTTGTTCCAGGAGGCAGCCAAGCCCCGGCCCTCCCATCACGATGTTCTCCTACTATCTACTTCACAGAAAGGAAGCCCCTCTGGAAGATACTCACCTCCGGAGAAGCAGCCTGGACTGGAAAGTTCTACTGCTCCACAGGGACCAGCCCAGGCTATCTCTCGCTCACCTAGTGCTGAGTTATGCTCAGGAGACAGAAACAGCTGCTTCTGTCTCCGTTCAGAATGAAGGACACTGTCCTCATACAGAAGCTTACGCAAAAGTCCAGAAATACGAGTGCCGAGGAGAGAGTCCAACTGTCTCTATCTCTCTCCTTCTCTTTGCTTCCTTCTCTCACTCCCTTATCTGTCTCCAAGGATGAGTATTCACTGAGGAACAATTTGTACCAGTTCAGAGACACACCAGGGATGCTGTCAAGGAAAAGCTGCCAAAAACATTCATCCTTCCCTCCTGAGGTTAATCAAGTTTTAGAACACCGAAAAGTTGTCTAATGGGCAAACTTGAAATCTCCCTCCTGAGGAACCTCTCAACACAACAGGTTGCCTTCCTTCAGGCTCTGAGTTATCACCATGCAACCCAGACTGTGAATGGTTAGCCCCCTGAGCTGCTCCATGCCTCTCCCTGATTCCATGTGGCCCTATGGAGCCTAAGCTCCCCGCTCGCTGTGATGGCCCCACTAGTGACTCCTAGGCACAGAGCAAAATTCTAGAGGCCACCAAATGGAATTTTATCAAAAATTTTCTCTTCATTTCCAAGTATTATGAAGCACATGTTTCCAGATGATCTCTGCACTCCTTCTATCAGAAATCCTCTGCCTGTAGTTATGGGAACCCTGCTAAGTGAGTAATAGACAGGGTCTGCCACCTACTTCAACCTCAGGGACTGTTCATGCTACACCCATTCCGCTGTTTGCAACATGCAGACATTCCAACTGTGGCTTCTCAGTCATGGGAACTGTACCGACAGCTGCCCAGGTGGCTGTGCTGAGTCATGTTATGACAGGTGGAGAAATGTGAAGGAAGGGTGCTGAGAAATGAGGAAGTCTGAGGAGGATGGAACCTTTGTCTGAGAAAGCAAATTACAGATCCAAATTCCCTAAGTCAAGGCATGGTTTGGTTTCTCCAGACATGTTTCCAGGGTTATTAACTATACATTGGCAGAGTAGAAAATGGAGCAGTAGGAAGGAATGTAAAATAATAAAAACCCTTGGGAAAACATTGGTTTCTTATTAACTTAAATATACATCTACTCTGTGACCTACCAATTCTATTTCTAGGCAGTTGCCTAATACAAATGAAAACATGTCCTGACAAATATTTCTGTTATCATGTTCATTGTATATTTATTATAGCTACTAATGACAGAAAATAAATACCCATCAACAAGATAATTTGATATTCATATGAGGAAATACTATTCAGCAATGATTCACTACTTGCTAATTCAGTGATCCCAGCGACTTTATAAGACATAACTAACCCCAATAATGAGAGTCAACTACATATTTATATAAGGGAATAATGGTCAGGAAAAAAGTAACAAAGTACTGATGTATATAACATAAACAAATTTCAGATACGTTACACTGCATAAAATAATCTGACACCAAAATATGCTTAACGTATTGTCCTAATGTAGCATGCTCTAGAATGGACAAAATCCATAAAAGAAATCCCAGGCAATCCTTGGAAGGAAATTGACTGGGAAAGATTATGAGATAATTATTGGCTATATTATCCCTTTTTAAATTGCTGCAATATATTTGGTCCACTTTTCATTTAGGCCTCTATGTTAATGAGAGATATTGGTCTGTGGTTTTCCTTTCTTGTAAGGTCCTTGCCAGGTTTGAGTTATCATAAATGAATGGAAATATAAGCCCTCTTTTCCTATTTTATGGGAAAAAAAACATTTGCATTATTTCCTCCTAAATTGTTTGGCAAAGTTCGTCATCGAGAACATTTAGGCCAGGAGTTTTATTTGTGAGAAAGTTTTTAATTACGGGTTCCATGTATTTAATAGCTATGTGACTATTCGGAATTTCTACTTCAGTTTGTGTCCATTTTGAAGAATTGTGTTCAAGAGAATTGCTTAGTTCATCTAAATTGTTGGGTTTATTGGCATAAAGTTGCCCATATTCATTTTCATGCTTTCAAGGTTCACTGTCTCTATTATGATATCCCTTGTTCCCATTTCTGATATTGTTACTTTGTGTGCTTTTGCTTCCTTATTATTCTTGCTAGGGATTTATCCATTTTCTTAATTATTTCAGAGACTTTACTTTGGCTTTGTTGATTTTTTCTATTTCTTTCCTGGTTTATATTTTAAGTTCACAAGTCATTTTTTCCTGTGTATGTCTTCAAGTGGCATTCCTTTCATAAGAATATCAGTCATATGCTTAGGAGCCCACCCTACTCCATTATGACCTCATACTACCTAATAACACCTGCAACAACCTTATTTCCAAATAAGTTCACATTCTAAGATACTGGGGGTTAAGTCTACAAGGGATGAATTTAGAGGCACAAAAATCCAACCATAATGGACATCTTGATTGCCTCTGACTTGGGATAATTATGACTAGAGCTGCTATAAATATTCGTGTAGTAGTTTTTGTGTGGAGATTAATTTTCAACTCATTTGGGTATACATCAAGGAGAACTATTACTGGATTGTGTGCTAAAATTTGTAAGAAAGTACTAAACTTTTGGAAGTACCAAACTGTCTTCCAACGTGGCTGTACCGTGTCGCATTCCCACCAGCAATGACTGAGAGTTCCTGTTGGTCCACATCCTCACCAGCATCTGGTGTTTTGGATTTTAGCCACTTTACTAGGTGTGCAGTGGTGTCTCATTGTTTTATTTTATTTTATTTTATTTTTTATTTATTTTATTTTATTTTATTATTTTATTTTATTTTATTTTATTTGAGACAGAGTCTCACCCTGTTACCCAGGCTGTAGTGCAGTGGCACTATCTCGGCTCCCTGCAACCTCCACCTCCACCCCCCAGGATTCTAGCGATTCTCCTGCCTCAGGCTCCCTAGTAGCTGGGATTATAGGCACCCACCACCATGCCAGGGTGTGTGTGTGTGTGTGTGTGTATTTTTTAGTAGAGATGGGGTTTTGCCATGTTGGCTAGGCTGGTCTCGAACTCCTGACCTCAGGTGATCAACCTGCCCTGGCTTCCCGAAGTGCTAGGATTATGGGCATGAGCCACCGCGCCTGGCCTCATTGTTGTTTTAATTTCCAGTTCCCTGATGACATATGATGTGGAACATCTTTTCACATGCTTATTTGTCATCTATACATGTTCTTTAGTGATCTATTCAGATATTTCCCCATTTTGTAAGCGAGTAGTTTCTTGTTGAGTTTTGAGGTTTTTGTATATTTTTGATACATGTTCTGTAATGTGTATGTGTTTTGCAAGTATTTTCTTCCAAACTGTGTCTCTTCTTCTCATTCTCTTAAGTCTTTCTTTCACATATTGTGCTTTTGGTATTGTAGCTAAAAAGTCACCACAAAAGCCAAGGTCACCTAAGTTTTTCTATGTTTTGTTTTAGAGTTGTAAAGCTTTACATTTCACATTTAGGTTTATGATCCAAGTAGAGTTAATTTTTTGTCAAAGGTACAAAGTCTGTGTCTGAATTTTGTTTGTTTGGTTTGGATTTCCAGTCATTCCAGCACCATTTGTTGAAAAGATTATCCTTTCTTATTGGATTGCCTTTCTTCTTTTATTAAAGATTCGTTGACTATATTTGTGTGGGTCTATTTCTGGGCTCTCTGTTATGCTTCATTGATCTAATTCTCTGTTCTTTTGCCCATAACATACTGTCTTGCTTATGGTAGATTTTTTAATTTTTAACAGCTTTATTGAGGAATGGTTGATATAGAGAAAACTGCACACATTTAAAGTAAACAATTTGATGAACTTGGAAATAAGTGTACACCTATGAACCCATCACCACAATCAAGGTAATAAACCTATTCATCACTTTTTTTTTTCTGAGACGGAGTCTTTGTCACCCAGGCTGGAGTGCAGTGGCACGATCTCCACTCTCTGCAACCTCTGCCTCCCAGGTTCAAGTGATTCTCGTGCCTCAGCCTCTGGAATAGCTGGGATTATAGGCGCACGCCACCATGCCTGGCTAATATTTGTATTTTTAGTAGAGATAGGGTTGGCCAGGCTGGTTTCGAACTCCTGGCCTCAAGTGATCTGCCTGCCTCAGCTTCCCAAAGTGCTGGGATTACAGGCATGAACCACTGCACCCAGCCCTATTCATCACTTCTAAGGAGTCATTCCTGCCCCTTTATTGTTATTGTTGTTGTTGTTGTTTATTGTGGTAAGAAGACTTACCATGAAATCTACCCCTCTTAACAAATTTTTAAGTGCACAATACAGTATTGTTAACTATAGGCACAATGTTATACATCAGATTTCTAGAAGCTACTCTCTTGTATTATTAAAACTTTATACCCATTGAACAGCAACTCCCCATTTTCCCCTGGAAAAACCATTCTATTTTCTGCTCTCATGAGTTGGACTATTTTAGGTACCTTACATTTGTGGGATATTGTCCTTCTGTTTATTTCACTTGGCATGTCCTCTAGGTTCATCCTTGTTGTCAAATAAGGCAAGATTTCCCTCTTTTTAAGGCAGTTTCAGCTTTCAGCTCTTGCATTTAAGTTTTTAATTCATTTTGAGTTGATTTGAAGAAGGGAGCTGAAATGTGGCATAGACTGGCCAGATTTCAGAAAGGAACCCAATCAATAATACAATTACCAGCCAGATGCAGTGTCTGCTCATAATGATGTTTTACTTCAAAGAGTTACAGAGAGCCACATAATGGTCCACAGTCATCACTCCCAGTAATGCAAATTTTGTGTACCCCCAAAAAAGTTCGTATAGAGTTGGACAACACATGTCATTAAAGGTATTGTTTGAATCATGGAAAGTAACAACCCCTGAGCATCAAGGGAACAGCAGTATATGTGATAAGGATTTCTATGACAGAGAGGTCACCATGGAATAAATATAGGAGGAACAGCAGGCATTTCTCAACACATACTATGATGATTACATAATTTCTTATTACAATCACTGACAAAGGAAGAAGAAGGTAACAAATGGCATACTTACTGGGAGCCAGGGAAGCCTAAGAGACAAAATTCAGTAGCACCACTGTGACTCTCCCATATTTAGTCCTGAGGATTTGCTCCTTGTGAAATGGAAAGAGCCAAAAAAAAAAAAATGAGACTGCTTCTGATCACAAAAGGACTAAAGACATTTCCAGATTGAGAAAATATTCCCCTCCGGCTTCTAGGCTCCACACCATGACTCTGTACAAGGTTGATGTTAAATGTTCTATGAAGAATAGATAGGTAAGTAGAATAGTAGATAAATGTATATGGCCAAGAAGATGAGCACTGGCCACCAACGCTGCACCACAGGCATGAAAACCCATCCACCCCAGCACGCACTGTTGTCTCTCGATTCACTGGACATCTCAGCTCCGACTCTGCTCTGACCAGGTACCCTAAGTACTTCCTTGATCACAACCTGCTCATTTATACCACCATGTCTTCCATCCTGAATGGAACTAAACTGTCTTCTCTACCTATTATGTCCCTGTCATGCAAAAACCTACTGCATCTCAACAGTTATACAAAAGTATTTTTAGCAAATCCTACCCAGATGTGGTTACTTCTTTCCTTTGTTTCCTCTGAGTGTGAGTGATATGGTTTGGCTTTGTCCCCACCCAAAAATCTCATCTTGAATTGTAATCCCCATAATTCCCACGGATCAAGGGCAGGACCAGGTGCAGGTAATTGGATCATGACGACAGGTTTCTCCCATGCTGTTCTCATGATAGTGAGTGAGTCTTACGAGATCTCATGGTTTTAAAAGTATCTGGCATTTCCCCTGCTTGCACTCTGTCCTGCCACCCTGTTAAGAAGGTCCTTGCTTCTCCTTTGCCTCCCACCATGATTGTAAGTTTCCTGAGACCCCCCGCTCAGGCAATGCAGAACCATGAGTCGATTAAACCTCTTTCCTTCATAAATTACCAAGTCTTGGGTATTTCTTCATAGCAGTGTAAGAACAGACTAATACAGTAGGCTACATTTGCATTCTGCTTGTTCAAGTTTTCACTTCAGTTATCTTTATGATCATTTCTCTGTATTGGTAGAACTAGCTGACTTGGAGGTAGGGTCAAACCTGCCCATTGTCAGAAAGTAATAGCAATTTTGTGACACAGTATTGAGTCTTTCCCTGACTTCTGGTGTGCTGGCTTGCAGGAGTAGATTGCCCACTTCTTCCTTTTTGTTTTATGATGAAAGTTATACCCCACCTTTTAACTAAGTGAATGTGTCTCCTTCAAGCAGGCAGAGTATGGCCAGCTCCAAATTAGCAACCTCTGGTTCTGAGAGTTATTCCTCTTGTCATCAGATGATACAGAGGAGGAGAAATCCAGAAGGAGTGAAAAGGCTGGAACTTTAATTCCTAACTCCCAACGTGACCTCCATCCTGGGTCCAGGAGACAAGAAAACAGCTATGGTTTAGAAGCAATATATTCTTTACATTCTTCTAAAATTATATTAAACTTTTCCTTGTTTATTCATTTGAAACCTGAATCTTACATTAGAATAAAATACCTTGAGAAAAGATTGCCTCTTTTTTTTTTTTTTACTGTCACATCTTCAGTTCCAAGAACAGAATAAGACACTGAGCAAGTGAGTACACTTTAAATATTTATGCAATGAATAAATAAATGAATGAATAAACAGAGTAGTCATCCTGACCAGATTCTCTTTCCTGTTGTAAGATATGACTCTCCATTCACTCTTCACTAAGGTATTGCCCAGTCAAAAAGATAAGTCTGTCTTTGTGGAGCTCCCCTACAATATGGCAAGCAGATATGAAGAAGAAATAGGGCTAAAAGAGAGGGCAGAGACTTAGGTAGTGGCAGAGCACTGTGCCTCTCTTCATCATGGGGCAGAGAAGAGATGAATCTGCCCTCTGCCCTGGAGGGAGGATTTGATTCAGAGCTCATCCTCTATGCAACTCCCCTGTCTACTCTTCAGGCTCTAGGTATCCTTGTTCTAGAAGGCAGCCAAGCCTCAGCCCTCCTATCATGATGGTCTCCTACTCTCTACTTCACAGAGAGGAATCTCTAGAAGACACTCACCTCCAGAGAAGGGGAAAGGCTTGGAAAGTTCTACTGCTCCCCAGGGACCAGCCCAAGCTACCTTCTGCCTGGCTAGTGCTGAGCAGTCTCCATGAGCTACAACAAGATGCTGCTGTCTTTACTCTTAGTGATAGTGAAAACTATCCCCACACTGGCCCCTAGGAAAAGGTCCAGTAATAATGCTGTGGAAAGCCCAATTGTCTCCTTCTTTCTTTTTCCCTCCTTCTTTCCCTCCCCAATCTGTACCCTGGAGAATTTATTCACTAACGGAATGTTCCCAGGTTCAAAGTAATCCTAGCAACACAGTGAAGAGAAAGCCAGAGAAACTTTTCACCTTTCCTTCCCAAGGCTAATCACATTTTAGAACATGAAAAAGTTGGTATAATGGGAAAATCTGAAATCTCTCGGACAAAAGTTTCTCAACACCCAGGTTGCCCTCCTCCCAGGCCTTAAGTCTTGGATGTTACTAAGCACTCCAGGCTGTGAATAGCCAATACCTTGCTCTCCTCTATGCCTCTCCCTGACTCCAATTAGCCCTACAGAGCCTAAGCAGCCCCAAGCAGAGGACATGACAAATGGCTCCAAGACACATCAAAAACTAAGGGGCAATCACATAGCCTTTGCCAAAAATGCTACCCTTATCTCCAAGACCTTATGGATCCCATCTTCTCCAGATGATCTCTGCACTCCTGCCACCAGATACCCTCTGCCAATAGTTAAGGGAACCCTGCTTAGAAACAAAGAGAGGATCTGCCACACAAACCAGCCTCACAGTCAACCAATGCCACAGCCCATTCCACTCTCTCCAGCATGCATACATTCCAACTGTGGCTGTTCAACCATTTCCCCTCCAGGTCTTCATATGCTAGCAGGGTTCCTCCCTGAGCTGCTTGAAGGGTAGGCGTACAGGCTGAAGAGCCAACATTTGAGAAACACAAATTTAAAACTACTATATAAAAGCAAAGATGGCTTGCAAACTGAGTAAAATAGCAAAATAACATTTAAAATATTTATGTTTACATTTTAAAAATGACTTTCATTTATCATAAAAATAGCACAGTTCATGTGAAAAGTAAAATTTTGTGAAGGAATATAAAACAAAAATGCAAATGCCTCTCTCACCAATGCCTGATCTTGCTGATCCATCTGCTAGAGCTAAACACTACTATTAGTTTCTAGTGCATCCATACAGAAATTTTCTATGCATATACACGAGTATCTTTTTATGGTCTTTTAAAAACATGATATTTTAGTAAAATATTGTCCTGCAACTTTCTTTTTGTTATATGTGTATACGTGTGTGTTTATTGAGCCTTCCCATATTAGCATTTATATGTCCCTCGTATTTTAAATGATTACCAAATATTCACCTTATGAAAAAACTATCATTTACTTAATGAGTACCCTGCTAACAAATATTTTGTGTTTTCAATTTTTTACTAGTATAATGCTGCAATAAATATCTTCACATGTAAGCCCATACATTTTTACACTTGTATCTTGCTAAATTATTATACTAAATTTTACTAGCTGTTATCAAATCACCTTCCAAAAAGTTGTACCAATCAATTTATGATCTCTTGAAATAAGATTATGTTGAGCCTACCCACACAGCCTCCTGCAAGAAGTGGGTGGGAAGTTTTTATTTCCCAGTGTTAACCCAGTGCAGGTTCAGAAATGACACTAACAGATGAGGAGTCAGTAATCACATTGTGAGGTAAGGACACATCCTAGCAGTCCTCATCCCCATGGGAACAATGCTGACAGCTGCCCAGGGAGTCTCAGCCTTGGAGCAGCAGTGTTGGTAATGTAATGACTGTTGGAGTAAGGAAGGCCCCTGGTGAATGAGGAAATCCAAGAAGGATGGAACCTTTCTCTGAGAACCCTTATTGCAGAAACAACTTACCTCGTTCAGGGCATGGTTCCATTTCTTTAGATATCCTCCATGTTTTGCTTAATGCCATATTGGCTCAGTAAAGATTTCAGAAGTAGAGGGGAGTATAACACAGTAAAACCCATTTGAAAAGAGTTTTGTCAGTTTCTTAAAAGTATACACCTCCCTATAATGGAAAAATTCCACTCCCAAGTATTTCACTGAGAGAAATGAAAACACATGTCCTCATAAAGACTTGTATTAGAAGACTCATAGCAGTTTAATTCATTGTAGCCAATTATGACACAACACGAATATCTATCAACAAGAGAATGGTAGAGCTGATCCTCATTATTCATGGCCCTGTATTTGTGAATTCACCTACTCAATAAATTTATTTGTAACTGTAAAATCATTATTTGTAGTTCTTCTAGGGCTATTGGCTGACATGTACAAGCATGCACAGACCCGTGAAAGTTTTAAGTCACCTGTTGTACTCGTTTCCAGTCGAGATAGAATAAGACGATACTCTACCTTCTTTCTGTTCTTGTCCTGTAAACAAGTGTCCTTCTGATGGTCTTCAGTGCTACATTTTTTTTTTTGCATTTTTGTACTTTTTGCTGGTGATTTTGCATTTTGAAATGGCTCCTAAGCATAATGCCAAAGTTCTGTCTAGTGTTCCTAAATGCAAGAAGGCTGTGATGTGCCTTACAGAGAAAACGCATGTGTTAAATACGCTTCATTCTGGTATAAGGTATAGTGCTGTGAACCATGAGCTCAGTGTTAATGAATCAACAATATATATTAAATAAGGTGTCTTTAAGAGGAAACACACATTTTGAAAAGGTTATATATCGTTCAGTTGGCAAAAATATCGTAACGAGAGGCTCACAGTAACCTATCTCTGTAATTCCCTAGGAGCAATGATTCAGTATTCATTAATTTAGTATTCCCAGAGACTATGGATTATAACTACCACAAATAATGAGAACCAACTATACATTCATGAGAAAATAATACTTAGCAATGAAAAATAACAAACTACTTACACACACAAGATGGACGAATCTCATATACATGACACTGAATGAGAGAAGCCAGACACCAAAGAATGCATACTATGACTCCATCACATAATGCTCTAGAATGGACAAAAATCATCATAATCCATGTTTAAAGAAATCCTAACAGTGACTGCTTTGTTCCTGGGGAAAATTGACTTGGAAATATTATAAGGAAATTGTGGAACATATTCTTCCTTGTATATATTGCCGAATTCTATTTGCTAACTTTTTATTCAGGATGTTTATGGTTATAAGAGATACTGGCCTGGAGTTTTCCTTTCTTGTAAGGTCTTTGTCAGGTTTTGGTATCAAGGTAATTTTGGTTATCATCAAACAAACTGGGATGTCTTTTTTTATTTTATGGAAAATTTAATATTATTTCTTCCTACATTGCTAAGAAGTGTTAATCAGTGAGAACATCCAGGCCAGTAGAAAAGCTTTTTAGAAAAGCTTTGTAGAAAAGCTTTTATCTGTTTATTTATTTATTTATTTACTTATTTACTTATTTATTTTTTAAACAATTCCCAAGTGCTTGGAAGTGTAGAGAAGCTTTTAATTACAGGCTGTGGTAGGCTGAATAATGCTTCCCATCAAATGATATCCATATCCTAATCCTCAGAAACTGAATATATGGCACTTGAAAGGCATTTTTACCTTGTATGGCAAAAAAAAAAGGACTTTGAAAATATGATTAAATTAAGGCTTTTGATATGGGGAGATTATCCTGAAATCTGATGACAGTCTCTCTATATCTGGTAGTACTTCTTGCCTTAAAGTCTACTCTTTCTAATGTTGCCTAACACCTCCAGGTTTCTTAAGCTTACGGTTTGAATAACTTTTTTCATCACTGTAATTTCAATCTGTCTTTAATTTAAAGTATATCACACGTAGACATCATAGAATTGGTGTGACAATCTCTGACTTTTATTTGTAGTGTTTAGTCCATTTACATAGAACATTAACTATTGATTTATTTAGGTGTACCATTTTCCTGTGTCTTTAAATTTGTCCCATCTATAGTTTTTCTTCTATTTCCCTTTCCTATCACCTTCTAGATAAATTAAATACTTTTAAGTTTTTATTTTAATTCCTTTATTGACACATTAGACATACCTTTTTGGATTATTACAGTGTTTGTTATTGGGATTATACTATGCACCCTTAAATTTCACAGTCTATTAAGAGTTGATACTGCAACACTTCACATAAAATGTGAGAGCCTTGGAAAAGTACATTATATTTGTGCTCCTATCCATTATACCAGTATCACATATATTAAATCTATAGATGCTATAACCCCCAGAATATGGGATTATAGTATTTTCTTTAAATATTCATATGTCTCTTAAAAGAATTATGTGAAGAAAAAATATTTTTTACTTCTGGTGTGTGAGAGTCTACATATATATCTGTAAGGTCTGCTTTATTGACTGTTATATCTTTTTATTCTTACTTTTTGCCCAGTTGTCCTAAGGACTGAGAATAGTATTAAAGTCTCTCAATGTTTTATGTGTATTTCATTTCTCCTTTTACCTCACGTAGTTTCTATTTTATGAAGGTAATTGTTACATTACATGATGCCCAGACATTCATAAATGTATGACCCTACCGGAATTGGGCATTTAGAATTAAAAATCTTTTCACATTTATAATTTTTGTACCAAAATCTTCCTCATTTGATATTAAAATATGGTTGTGTTTCCCAACAGTTCTTTTGAAAAATATTTTCTCAGTCATCCTTTGTCTCCCTCTTTCCTAATTAAAGGAAATAATTAGGAAAATAAATTGCTCTCTTACTTATTGGTTCTATTAACAAATCTGATACTGGCATGATTTACATTTCTTGTATGTGGTATTTTATATTCCTGGAATTTTTTCTTTACCTTCAAAGTCTAATAGTTTTGTCACAGGTGTATCTGTTCCAGGTCACTTTCCCAGATACACAGTGGATCCTTTCATTATGTATATTCAAAACTGTCTTCATTTCAAGATGGTTATAAAACATAGTGTTAAATATTAGATTTTTTCATTGTATTGCTGTTGTTCTTTATGAATTCCAAATTCATAAAAAATTAGCCTACCTTATCTCTTTAATCTTGCCTATTTTCTCTAATATTTTATACCCCTTTAATTGTTTCAATTTCATGATTCAGCTATTTCTATTTCTTTGCTCAATAGATTTTATTTTACTTTCAGTCTAATGTACTCTTCCTTAGGAACTTGTAATTTTTTTTATTTCTTAGATGACTTTGTTTCTTTTCAAAATTTATTTAACTCTTATTTTATATATTACTCTTTTGAATCCATTACTCTTTGTTGTTATATTCATAAATAAATAAGGTAGAGATAGTGGCAGATTATATTACTTAGATACATGCTACTCCTGAGAATTTCAAGAATGCATAAGAAATAATAAAGATTTATGCAATAGAAAATAATTAAAATAGATATTACCTTATTAATCAGCTTTAGATGGAGAATAAATATCTATTAATCAACTTGGCAAGACTAAATTTTCTGATGTAAATGTCGTTCTTGTATGTTGTTGTAAATGTTTCTCAAGAGAGTCAGTGACCTCCCCTCTCTGGTTCTTCTTTCAGCTACTCACCTATTTTGATCTTTTATCTGTGATTAGCCACAATACATTCTCCTTACCCTTCCCCTCTATTCAGATGGACATTCAGTTCTAGTGCTTCAAATCTTCCTTAATCACCACTTAATAGAGATATTCTCGAGCACTCCCCAAACTCATTCATTTAAAAATCAATAGTGAAAATAAAATTGGGTGAAAATGATTTTTATTTCAAGTATAATAAAATTGTACTATAATAAAAGGATGTGAACACCCATGACAGACACCTTAAACTTTGTACACATATATAGACATACACACAAATTTTGTGTATATATAAACACACATTTATATATGAGGAATATATTTATATATGTATGTGTGTGTGTGTATATATATATCTATATCCTCTAGGCATGCTGACCTCTGTCATGGATACATTTCAGAGAACATTTCTGTGTGATTTTGATCTATTTTAGATGCTTGTCATCACTTTGCAGAAAGTCTATCCAAAACTTCAACTTTTTAAGTTGATTTTCCATAAATATAAAACGTAATTTGGGGTCTATATCCCTCTCCACATGCTAGTGACTTAGATAAGAATTTTCTCTCACTTCTACCTTCACCTTATTTCAAACTTACATTCTTTCATCAAGACCCATTCAATTGCCACCTACTTGAGGATGTTTCCTTGACTGTCTCAAACAGACTTAGAAACTTTTGCTCTTGTATAACAAATGCAATAGTTAATGTTATATGTCAACTCAAGTAGGCCATAATGAAGTAAACATTATTTCTGGATGTGTCTATGAGGGTCTTTCCAAATGAGATTAGTAGTTGAATTGGTGGACTCAGTAGACTGACCTCCCTAATGTGGACAAGCTTCATCCAATCCACTGAGAATGGAGCAAAAGGTGGAGGAAGGAGAAATTGACCTCTTTTTTCAAGCCTTATTGTTTGAGCTGGGACATCTCATTTTCTTCTGACCTTAGACTGGGATTTACACCATTAGCTCCCCTGGTCCTCAGGCCTTCAGACTTGGACTGCATTACACAACTGCCTTTCCTGGGTCTCCAGCTTTCAGATGGCAGCTCTTGGGACTTCTCAGCCTTCATAATTTTGTGAGCCAATTTTTCATTTATATAAATATAGATATGGATAGCTATGTATCTTCATCCTATTCTATTTCTCTGGAGAACCCTGACTAACACACCATAGCACTTGTACATTATTAATCATGAATTACTTAACCCACTGTACTATAATTATTCACATATTTATCTGCCTCTCACAATTAAGATTGAGCTCCTCAAGGGCTGGCATTATGTCTTACTATATCTTCTTTTCTCCATTGCAAAGAAGAATAACTCGCACTTGGTAGGCATTCAATAAATGTTAGTAAATTTTGTATTAATATTTAAAGACATGTAAAGTAATCTACTTCACCTGTAGAAAAAGAAATGCCACAAACATAATGTAACTTAATTTTAATCAACATATTTTAAAACAATGTTACTTTTTAAAAGAAGATGTAAAATGAATAACTAGATGATAGTATCATTAATTAGATGTCCCCTGGTGTGTAGACACTACTCCAAACAGGTGCTGACTGATGGCTCACTGTAAGATAAAGTGAAATTTCTAGTAAAGGTTCCAGAGCATAAACTTCAGTCCCATACTATTAGTATGATTGGGGTGACTTTCATAGTATATAGTCATTGGTCTTATCAGAGAGAAAGGATAACCGAGAAAAAAATCATCCCTAGAAAGTTAAGATCATATCCTGAGTGGGAAATACTGAGAATAGGTCTGAGCCTTGTGGATCAGAGCACTGACTATTGAAGATCAAAAAAAGGAGGTGTGGGAGGGTATATGAACATGCAGGGGAACAGAGGCATCTCTCTAGGAAAAGCATACTCTTTTGGAGGTGGGAGGCAATTTGAAGTGGGAGGTGAATCTTAGAGCCTTGGAGATGAAGGGGAAGCAAGAGGCAAAAATTAGGGTCTTAAGAAAAACATGAGTATCAAAAAAAGTACCAACTCATCCTCTCTCAAAATAGCACCATTTACTAAAGAACAAGCACAATATGTCTAGTAACAGAAAGCATTGAGAACTATAGGAAGAAACATAGTAAACCATCCAGACAAAATGACATCTAGACAAAATGACAAACACGTTTTCCTGCTGGATCAGGAAATCTCCAAAAATTTTGAAGCAACAGATAATAATAAATATACTTATAATGCTTCTAAAACAACAAAATGAAAGGGTAAAATAAAATTTTCAGCTGACAAAAATATTCTCCAAATGTTCACAAAATTGAGGAAGACTATAAAATAAATCCCCAACATGAATTAGCCACAACTAAAAGGCATTTACAAATAGGAAACAACACCGGAAATCAGAGTTTTAAAAAAAAACTCAGAATAGCAGTGCACAAAAAATAGCAACATGAAAAAAATAGTCAAGTAAATTTGAGAAAGAAATTTAAAAATCTGTTAAAAATATTTCAGAACCAAATAGTAAATTACAAGGTGCCCAAAGTGGACTATATTGAGTGAAATATAACAAATGGCATTGAGAAGAGGAACAAACACAGCCAAAAAATCAAATTAAATTAAAAGGTAGATGTGTTAAGAGGGAATGTGATAGATTAAAACATTTAAAACTCAAAATATCCATATGCAATACATGAACTTTGATGGGATCCTTGATTTTTTTAAAAAAAACTGCACATTTATTTGGGAAAATATTTGGAAATTGAAATGTAAAGTATACCTTTTATTATTGAAGTTGTTAATTTTCTCATGTGGAATGACAATGGTATTATTATATAGGAGAATGCAGTGTCTTCTTGGTACCAGAAATATAATAGATATTTAATATCTGTCATTCCTTTACTAATCATGTTGCAAATGTATTAAGAACACGGGAAGGACAGTGATTCACCAGACTAAATCTCTGCAAGCCATCTTAGACTACTCTGGCAGAGGAGTAGTGAACAGACCACATAAGTGGTCTCCCACTGTGTTCACCATCAATGAGTCATATAAGATATTAAAGTCAACTCTGATCTTTGGATTTTAAAAGACACTATAAAATTAATGGGCATCTAGACATGGGCAGTCTGGATGTTAAAAGGTCAAGATTCCATATTATGATTGCTGGCATTGAAATACTTTGTATAGAAATATTTTGTATTGAATATTTTCAATACAAATATTTTGTTTTGAAATATTTTGTATAGAAGGTAAAACAATATTTGATTTTATTTGATGATAAAACTCAGAACAAAAACCTAGAGCAAATCTGAAGAGATATCTGGGGCAGTTCTGTTCACTGTATCTTCCTACAGTGATGGAAATGTTGAGTTTTATGTTGTCTAATATGGCAAACACTGGCCACATGTCACTAAAGAGAACTTGAAATGGATGAGGAACTGAACTTTTATTTTATTAAAATTTAATTAATTAAAATTCAAAAAAAAAAAAAAGAAAATTTAAGATCTAAGTGGGAAGACACTTAAAACCCAATCCATGTAACTCAAAAGGGCAGAATTGGACAATGGGAGGAAGTTACATTTAGTTTGATTAGTTGATTAAATTTAAACAGTCGAATTCCTAAGGTTGTGTTTTCACCACCCCTAGAGATGGTCAAGTCATGTTTCAATGTCCACCAAGTAATATTGTTATAAGAAGGATTCCTGCACCAAGTGGCAGGTGGATTTGGATGCCCTCCTCAGTGCCTTCTAATCTGTGGGTCTCAGACTCAGTTGTATCACTCTCTTATTTGGGATTGTGATTCCTAGATGCCATTGTACCATATATCATAATCCAAGGATTCCATCTAGCAAGCTGGATTTCACATTTGACCTATTATGCAAACACCATCCCAGAGTTTCTCAAATGACTACATACACCCATGGTCCCTGACCAATGAAGAGAAATGTAAGGGGATCAAAGAATCTACAAATCAGTCTCTCCAGGATAGATTTTCTCCCAACCTCCAACATATCCTACTTTACAAGTCTAATGAGGTTATAGAAGCTGAACTATTTGTATCAGGATGATGCTGGCCTCATAGAATGAGTTAGGAAAAAGTCCCTTCTCCTCAATTTTTTGGAATAGTTTCAGTAGGAATGGTACTAGTCCTTCTTTATACATCTGGTAGAATTTGACTGTGAATCCATCTGGTCCTGGGATTTTTTTCTTGGTTGGCAGTGTTTTCATTACTGATTCAATTTCAGAACTTATTATTGGTCTGTTCAGGGATTTAGTTGCTTCCTGAAAACTGAATCTCTTGGTCTGGCTTACCCAGCAAGTTAAAGCTCAGGTTAAGATTCTTTATATATATATATATATACACACACATATATATACATACACATATATACACACACACGTATATGTATATATTTTATTATTATACTTTAAGTTCTAGGGTACATGTGCACAACGTGCAGGTTTGTTACATATGTATACATGTGCCATGTTGGTGTGCTGCACCCATTAACTCGTCATTTACATTAGGTATATCTCTCCTAATGCTATTCTTCCCCCCCTCCCCTCACCCCACAACAGGCCCCAGTGTGTGATGTTCCCCTTCCTGTGTCCAAGTGTTCTCATTGTTCAATTCCCACCTATGACTGAGAACATGCAGTGTTTGTTTTTTTGTCCTTGCGATAGTTTGCTCAGAACGATGCTTTCCAGTTTCATCCATGTCCCTGCAAAGGACACGAACTCATCCTTTTTTATGGCTGCATAGAATTCCATGGTGTATATGTGCCACATTTTCTTAATCCAGTCTATCATTGTTGGACATTTGGCTTGGTTCCAAGTCTTTGCTATTGTGAATAGGGCCACAATAAACATACGTGTGCATGTGTCTTTATGGCAGCATGATTTATAATCCTTTGGTATATACCCAGTAATGGGATGTCTGGGTCAAATGGTATTTCCAGTTCTAGATCCCTGAGGAATCGCCACACTGTCTTCCACAATGGTTGAACTAGTTTACAGTCCCACCAACAATGTAAAAGTGTTCCTATTTCTCCACATCCTCTCCAGGGCCTGTTGTTTCCTGACTTTTTAATGATCACCATTCTAACTGGTGTGAGATGGTATCTCATTGTGGTTTTGATTTGCATTTCTCTGATGGCCAGGGATGATGAGCATTTTTTCATGTGTCTTTTGGCTGCATAAATGTCTTCTTTTGAGAAGTGTCTGTTCATATCCTTCACCCACTTGTTGATGGGGTTGTTTGTTTTTTTGTTGTAAATTTGTTTGAGTTCTTTGTAGATTCTGGATATTAGCCCTTTGTCAGATGAGTAGATTGCAAAACTTTTCTCCCATTCTGTAGGTTGCCTGTTCACTCTGATGGTAGTTTCTTTTGCTGTGCAGAAGCTCTTTAGTTTAATTAGATCCCATTTGTCAATTTTGGCTTTTGTTGCCATTGCTCTTGGTGTTTTAGACGTGAAGTCCTTGCCCATGCCTATGTCCTGAATGGTATTGCCTAGGTTTTCTTCCAATGACTTTCTTCACAGAATTGGAAAAACCTACTTTAAAGTTCATATGGAACCAAAAAAGAGCCTGCATTGCCAAGTCAATCCTAAACCAAAAGAACAAAGCTGGAGGCATCAAGCTACCCAACTTCAAACTACAAGGCTACAGTAACTAAAACAGCATGGTACTGGTACCAAAACAGAGATATAGACCAATGGAACAGAACAGAGCCCTCAGAAATAATACCACACATCTACAACTATCTGATCTTTGACAAACCTGACAAAAATAAGAAATGGGGAAAGGATTCCCTATTTAACAAATGGAGCTGGGAAAACTCGCTAGCCATATGTAGAAGGCTGAAACTGGATCCCTTCCTTACACCTTATACAAAAATTAATTCAAGATGGATTAAAGACTTAAATGTTGACCGAAAACCAGGCTAAGATTCTTAAGGGGCAATTCTTAGAACTTATCCCCAGAAATAGGATTTGTAAGAATAGTGACCAAGAAAAAGGTCTTCAGAAAATTAATGGCAAATACTTCATAAAATACTCCTTCATGCTCTAAGAATAGAAAATGTCTGCCTGTTAGCTCCCTAATATATTTTATGTTGTATTAGTCTAAATATGAGACAGATTTGTTCCTATGTAATGCAGGTGATAATGGACCAATTTTTTATCCTAAACTTGGTTCCCAAAACCAAGAAGTCGAAGAAACGGAGAGCAAAAAAGAAAAGATTTTTTTTCTGCTTGATTTCTGACAGAGGGGTATGATTAAGAGGTTGGAAGAGTTGCAGAAGAGTCTCTAAAGAGAAAAATCTGAGTGATTTTGTGCCCTGATGTATAAGTAGAAACCTAATAAAGGTGTGGGCCCTCTAAGAAGGAGATAATTGCTTTAATTCCTTACAAAGTTTTCAAAGTGGTGAAATAATTAGTCCCTTGTGAGTGAGTCAATGCAGAGAAACTTTTCAGGTTGAAAAAAAATGATTTCCTGATTTGGAGATGCTTCCCAACACTTACAGATACTCAAAGATTTCCACTTACATTCTGGTGGCATTTGGAGTTGATCTTTAATTAAGGATTTAACAGCTATCTATTAACTAGAGTTTAATATCTATAGCTTGTATTCCTGTGATAGACTCAAGTGTGTACATGCACGCAAGCATGCATATAAATACCTGTGTGTACCCAACCTCTCCATTTTCCAGCCCAACACCAGCAGTCTTGGACCAGTGGGTGCCCTGCACTGTGGATATCCATGCTGCAATTATAAGGGATGCTGCTCCTCTGGCAATAGTGTCAACGGCACTGACTTCTGAAGTGACTTACCTGGTTCCTTGTACTATTTATGGCCTATTTGTATCTATTCTTTTTCTACTTTCCTAATCCTGACCCTTTTGCCAGGCTCAATCTAGTCCAAGAAAACAGTGAATTTCCTAGAGCTATGTGATCTGAGCTATTCATATATGCACCCTCTGCCTACAACTCCCTATGTACAGAATCTCGGAGGAGGCACTTCAAAATCTGCCCTTTCTTCATCCTTTACCCATCTCTTCCCACCAACATACAGGTCTAGTTTATTCTCTCCCTCTGGTCCAAATTAAACCACATTCACTCAGAGTGACCTAGTAACTCCCAAATGCCCTAATAAGTCCAGAGCCAGAAGACAGGGGATCAAGCATCAGAGAGACTCAAGATTCCTAAAAAACAGAGAGCTGACTCTTCTCCATGATATAACATCAAGTTCCTGGGAAACTAAGAAACAAGTAGCCTGCTTTTAAAGTTATGGGGGGAAAGGGTTAATTCTAGCCTTTACAACCTGGCAAGTATAATGCTGAAATACAGCCAACTGACAAGTATAATGCTGAAATAAAGCATCCAAGTATTCAAAAAACTTAGCTCATAAGAGTTTTCCCTTAGAAAGATGCTGGAAGATCTGCTCATCAAAACTTGGAATTAAACAAAGAAAGAAGAGGACAGATAATTTGGAAAGAAGGAATGTAACACAGGAGAACTGTGAAGGAATGTCCCTGGACAAGGACTTTGTCCCAGGCCTACAGAGGACACAGCTAGATCATTTGGGAAAAATACCGCTGGGTTTCAGATGTATGTAGAATCATCTTAGGGGGAAAATTTGCAAATACAAACAAAAATGTTTACAGGCACCTGTTAACTATAGGAAAAACACATTTGAGAATTAAGAATTGTTTATACAAGCAGATTACTATTAAATATGTACCAGAAGAAATAGTTGAATACTCTGAAGAGTAGCACCATATAAGTAAAAGGAAAAGGGCAACAGTCTGTCACCTTTCTATGTAAGTTACTTATAATTACTTGATATTTTCAAAACTACACATGTATGACTTCGATTTTTAAAATATTTAAATTAAAAATACAAATATAGCGAAAATATCCCACTCAATGTTGGAAGTACCGTTGAAAAAAATATTTTTTGGCAAAAACTACTATAAATTCACTGTCACTTTTACATGAATTTTTGTACTAGCATTAACATACACTTAAAAGATACACATATGTTAGGCCTATATGGACTGTTTACTGTCCATGTGGGTCCACATTGTGGATCACAGAAGTTGAGAACTTTTGCCTACTTGTTAGTGTACATAAAATCATTTGACATGGTGCATAGAAGATTATGACCTAAACAGAAGATGAAGAAGGAAATGTCTAAAAATGTTTGTTTAATGGTGAACCATGCAGAAGGCAGATTCACTATATATGAGCTATATACATGCCTTCTAGTGTCCCTTTTATTTAAGCTGTTTCCTTTTACTTTGAATTACAAGGGTTAAAATTAAAAATTAGATAGTATTTGAGTATAAAATATTCTGGCAGCACTTGTGCGTGTGGAGACCCTAAGGTTGTATTGACCCCTCTGATGCAGAGTCTATAATAAGCTGGTCACAGTTGCTAACTGCTGGTGGTGCAGCTGAGTGACACAGACATGATATTCAAAAACAATGTTGGCTCTTTGGATTGTATGTAGGGGGTCTAAAGGTGAATGAAGACTCTTAAATAATGATCTGATCAATGTATGTAGCAACTGAGGAGTTGTATAGCCTGTTGGACAGTTTTGTACAATGGTTTCATGGCAATACAAAGACACAAAGTGTTAAAATTAAGTCACTGGTGCACACTGATGGAAGATTCACAAGCAAGCCTAATGATACATAGGAGAGACAAATGTGCCTAAACTAAAAATAAGACATTCAGTACATGTCAGCGAGACATGAAGGATGAGGTATTGACCTCCTACCAACAAAGAACTGCCACTCAACCATGTGGTCAAGCTAAACATTTAAAATGATACATGAATTGAAAGGGTCCTATTCTTTGAGGTTGTAAGACATTTTGATGTTTCAAAACCGTCTCAATTAAAATCCCAGCAAGATGTTTTGTAAAGATTTACAAACTAATTCCAATATTTATATGGAAAGGCAATGGTAAGAAAATAGCCAAAACAGTTCTGACAAAGAGAAACAAAATAATTTCTTTCTATTACTTATTTATTCAATCCTTTAATTATATCATATATTTATAAAATATCAGTATTTTATACTATAGGTTATAATCCAAACTACATTATTAAATTTATCACTCAAATGATTCTAGTTTTGGTTATTAGAAGCTGCCATAGAGTGAATGTTTGTATTCCTCCAAAAATTCGTATGTTGAAACATAATGCCCAACACAATGGTATTTGGAGGCAGGACTTTTGCAAGGTGATTAGGTAATGGCAGGGAGCCCACATAAATGTGATTAGCGCCCTTATTTAAAAGACCCCAGAGACCTCTTTTGCATCTTCTGCCATCACCAGATGCCAAATCTGTTAGTGCCTTGATCTTAAACTTCCCAGCCTTAAGAGCTGTGAGAAGTAAGTTTCTGTTGTTTATCAGCCACGCAGTCTACGGTATTCTTTCATAGCATCCCACAGGGACTAAGAAAGGAACTCCTCGAGGTTGGGTCATGTATGCCTTTGACATGCCCCCATCCTTTTGTTTTTAAGAGCATTTCTATACTTTTTAACATTACAAGATGCTTCAGCCTTCTCTTAGTTCTTGCTCAGACCCTGAATCATTGATGTCTTCAAGGAGCCCTGGTTGATTTTTTTCAACAATGTTACTGCAGAACAAGATCCCAACATGGGGTGTACAAGTAATTACTGTGTCTATGCCCTCTCGGCAGACAGAGATAGGAAGTACATGTTTATGTATTAGCACAGGTATACAGATCTCTACAATAATTTCCATGTCTATTGTCTGCATCTTTATTAAGCTAAACATGAGCTCAAGCTGATGTCTTTGATCCTAATCCAGTACCACATGATACATTCTATCCTTTTTCCTTCGCATCTCTGTAGCTCTTCTCTTCTTAGTAAGAAACCAGGCTCTCACCATCCACTATCCTTTTTTTTACTTATTTAACTCCAGTATACATGTACAGCGATTTCAGGATTGTTAACCCTTTCTTCCATGAGAAACAATTTTAACAATTACAATGCAGTGATTATGTAGTTATTAGTCTTTTAGCCTTATAGTTTTCTGTCAAAACACTGTTTTCCAAAGTTACATAAGGTAGTTCATACTCCCCACCCTCTTCAGTGAACTTATATCACACACAGATTTTTTTGTCACAGTCTGCATTCTATCTTAGCATTTGCCAAGCTCTTTTTTGATATTTTTAAATTTGCATATATTAAAGTTCAGTTTTTGTGCTGTAAAGTGCGATGAGTTTGACAAATGCATAATGGATCTGACAATATCATACAGATTAGTTCCATCACCCAGAAATCCTCCTGTACTGTCCTAGTGAAATACTGTCTTCTTACTTATCGCAAAGACGTAAGTACCCACTTGTCTCTTTTCTATCTCTATTAGTTTCTCCTTTGTTGCAGAATGTCATTAGAATTGAATCGTACGCTATAGAGCCTTTTGCTATAGCTTCTTTCACTTAGCAAAATGCATTTGCAGTTTATGCATTTTGTTATGTGAATTATTAGCTCAATGGATTTCAATTTGTTATCAATTTACCTACTGAAGATCATTTTGATTGCTTCTAATTGCTAGTAATTATAAATAAATCTATAAACATTCATTTGTGGGTTTTTGTGTGGATTTAAATTTTTACTTCACTTGGGTTAATATGTAGCAAGTACAAGGCTGGGTTGTATGGGAAGTCTAACTTTATAAGAAACATCTGAACTACCTTCCCAAGTGGTCTTAACATTTTTCTAGGACAGCAATAAAGGAAGCCGCTTCATGCTCCACATTTTTCCCAGCATTTGGAACTGTCAGAATTTTTTTTTTTATTTTAGCTGTCCAAATAGGGTTAGAGTGGTATTTCGTTGTTGTTTTAACTTGCAATTTCTCAATGACAATTTATGTTCAGCATCTTTTTAAAAGTCAACTTGCCATCCTTACATCTTCTTTAGGATGTAGCCATTCAGATCTTTTCCATGGTTTTTTTTATTGAGCTGTTTCTTTTCTTATTATTGAGTTTCCAGAGATGTTTTTGTCCAGTTTATTCTGGATACAAGTTTTTTATCAGACATGAAATATTCAAATATTTTCTTTCAGTCAGTACCTTATCTTTAAAAAAAACTTTAATTTTTATTTCAGGGTAGAAGGGCAGGTTTGATACATAGGTAAACTTGTGAAATGGGGGTTTGTTGTACAGATTATTTCCCTTCATAGTGACTTGTGTAGAGTAAAAGTTTTCAATTTTAATAGAGATTAATTTTTCTATTTTTTTCTTTCATTCATTGTACTTTTGGTGTTTTATGTAAAAACTAACCACCACACTCAAGGTCACATAGATTTTCTCCTAGACATTTCATAATTTTGCATTCACAGTTATTGCATATAAACACTGAACTGTTCCAGTGCTATTTTTTTTTAGAAAGGTTAACCCTTTTTTATTGAATTTCCTTCCCAATGCTGCCAAAAATAAGCTGATAGTTGCTTAGGCCTATTTCTGGGATCTCTATTCTCTTGTATTAATTTATATGTCTATCATTTCTCTAATACCACACTGACTTGATCATTGTAACATTACAAGAAGTCTTAAAATTAAGACTTCCTGGTGTGTCTTCTGACTTTGTTCTTTTTTCAAAATTATCTTGGCCTTTCTATTACCTTTGCCTCGCTCTACATCTTAGAAATATTTTGTCAATATCTACATAAAATCTTGCTAGATTTGATTCGAATTGCACTAAATCCATAGAACAAAATTGTAAACAATTAACATCTTAACAATTTTGTATCTTTCCATCCATGAGTATGGTACATCTCTCCAAGTATTTGGAACTTCTTTGATTTATTTCACCAGTAATTTGTAGGTTTCTAATAATATCCTGAACTTATTTTGTTAGATTGATACCAAAGTACTTCACTTATTTGGGTGTTGTAAAAAATGATATTAGTTTATATATTTCAATTATAATTGTTCATTACTGGTATATAGAAAAGCAATTGACTTTTCCATATTGACCTAGTCTCTTTCAGTCTTACTAAATCTCTTATTATTTCCAGGATGTTTTTTTGGTAGAATTTTAGGGGCTTTCTATAGAGACAATCATGTCATTGGCTAATCATCAAGAAACAATGGTCAGCATGGTAATTGATCACATTTCCTTGTTTACCATGCTTCCTGTCTCACTTCATCTACTTTTGCTATACTAGGATTGCATCCTTCCCCAAATAAACCTTTAGCACTTAATCCTTGCCTAAGGCTCTGATTTCTAGACAGTGCAGGCTATCAGCAACCTCTCATCTGCCTCAAAATAATTTTAATTATTTGATTTTAATATAAAATGTTGAGACAGAAACACCACATAAAAATATGTATAACTATTACAAGGTGAACCACTTCATAATAATTGCAATCACTACCAAGATCAAGAAACAGAATTTTGATAGCAGTCACATAAATCCATTTGTGTGTTCCATTACAATTACAATGCTCACATCATCAGCAAAAACTACAATTCTCAACCTTTAAGAAATTACTGCCTTGCTTTCCTGACTAGTTTAATCATCCTAGTTTGAATTGTTACACATTATAGCTTAGTGTTGTACATTTTGTAATTCTATATGTTTTAAGTCTATTTTAATCTATAGATTCTCTGTATAGCCCATTCACTTTCTTCCAATCTATTTGTTGAAGAATTCAGGTATTTTGACAGTAGATTTTTCCATAATGTGGGTTTTGCTAATTTCATCCACATGGTGCAATTAAACATATTCATCTGTTTCAAGTTCCTCTTACACGTTTCCTGTACTAAACCTGGAACCAGTCATTTCTCCAAGAAGCCCTAGATTCTCACATCAAGAAAAATTATTGTAATACCACAATCTGAACCTAGGAATGATTATGTTTGTTGGAATGGTCAATGTTATTAGAATTTTGAGCGGACAAAGCCAGGAGGTAAATAGGTAAATGGGTGGTAGATAGATAGATAGATTAACCATGAATCCACCATATATAAAATTTAAACAGAAGAATCTAACGACTTTCCCTAAGCTCCTCTATATTACATTTAAAATTAGAATATTCAGTAAGTATTCATTTGCTTTATCTGACATTATACATGCAACAATTATAAAATACTAATACTATATCCCCGAATATAATTACTGAAAACATTTTTAAAATATTTGCATATACTATCCCCATTATTCTCTTTTTAAAAACATTGTCCTACTGCATCTACATTGTCAAACCACATAGATTTTTTTTTTTTAAGACAGAGTCTAACTCTGTCACTCAGGCTGTAGTGAAGTGGCATTATCTTGGCTCACTGCAACCTCCACCTCCCAGGATCAAGTGATTCTCATGCCTCAGCCTCCTGAGTAGCTGGGATTACAGGCACATGCCACCATGTCTGGCTAATTTTTTTAAATTTTTAGTAGAAACAAGGTTTCACCATGTTGGCCACGCTGGTCTCAAACTCCTGACCTCAAGTGATCTGCCTGCCTCAGCCTCCAAAAGTGCTGGCATTACAGGCGTGAGATATCATGCTCAGCCCTAGATATTTTAAAAGACAATTTTTGAATCTTTTGAATAAAAATTTGTTAACAATATATGCACATATAAATCACAAAAGAAATTATTAATTTGACAAAAGGAAAATTAATACTTTTACATGACAAGATTTCATTAAAAACTAAAAAGTCAAAAAACAGATTTAAAAAGATATTTTCAACATACATAAGATAATATAAAGTAATACTTGCAATCTCTAAAGAATATCTCTATATTTTTATAAAAGTAGTGAAAGCCTCAGGATAAGAAAAATGTGAAGCTCTATCTCTTCTCCGTTATTATTCTTCCATTTATCCTACTTAGCTCCAGAGAAACTTAACAAAATATTCAGAGGTAATAAAGACCCTTCTGCCAAAATATCTCCTTTGTTACAATCAATTATGTGGATAAACAAGCAAACTTTCCTTGGCAATTAGAAGCAGAATGAAGTCTTTTATTTTTGAGATAGTACGACATTATTATGAAGTAGAAGTGAAAGCAATGTACACAGCTGTACCATAAACAGTTTTCCTTCACAGACCATTCCCATAAATGCCATTCCCAAAAACACATCCCCAAGGTAACCCATTTCCTGGTTTCCCTCTCAGATGTTTCTTTATGCAACTATATACAAATATGAATATAAATTAAGTTGTACTTTGTTCTTACAAAAAGGAAACAAATAAACATTTTCTCTTCTTCACCTTTCTTACTCAACAGTGTATCTTGGAGATATACTTTTTTTTTTTTTTGATACAGAGTCTCACTCTGTTGCCCAGGCTAGAGTGTAATGGCATGATCTCAGCTCACTGCTACCTCTGCCTCCCAAGTTCAAGCAATTCTCCTGCCTCAGCCTCCCAAAGTGATACTCAAGCTGGGATTACAGGTGCACGCCACCACGCCCGGCTAATTTTTAAATTTTTAGTAGAGACAGGGTTTCACCATGTTGGTCAGGCTGATGTCGAACTCCTGACCTCGTGATCTGCCCACCTCAGCCTCCCAAAGTGCTGGGATTACAGGCGTGAGCCACTGCACCCGGCCCACTTTCTTTTTATTGATACAGAAAACCGTCTTGTTTCCAACCCTCATATAATAGCAACTGAATGGAAGTCCCATAAAATATATAAGTAGTCATCTTTTGATGTCCATTTGGGTTGCCACCAGACTTATGTAATCACTTGTGTAATGATGCAGAAAAAATGTGTCATGCAATACAGAAATATTAATTGCAAATAGTGGGTATGACAGAAACTAGAGAGAGGATGGGGCAATACAGGAACTGAGATACAGGAATTAAGGGAGTTCAGTGTAGAGCTAGAAGGCAGCTTGATAAACTTGGGTTTTGTGAGAAAATAAAGGGGAAAAGAAACAAACAAATGAGCCTAGTAGTCACAGAGGGAGAGACACAAAAAGGAATTAAGAAAGAAACTGAGCGGGAAGTGGGAAAGCGAAGGGAGCACTGAGGACAAAAGTGCTATGTCAGGATTGAAGAATGTGTGGGACGCAGTAAAAGGGGCTGTCGGCTACCACTCCCTCTGCCCTCTCTCCATTCCACCCTCAGCCCAAAGACACAGAAAGCCCAGCTGTCCCTTATCACATCACTTCCCAGACACGGTTCCATTTCCCTCCCTCATCTGAAGCTGGCATAATGACGTGGGTGACATTAGATAAAATGCCTCTTTCTAAGATCTTCCACACACGCCTGAGAAGGTCCACCAATTTGAGATGCACCTGTAAGAGCACACATTCAGCCTTAAGACTGCTAAGCAGTTAGGGTCGGGGAGTGAGTTCACTCTCACAAATGCCAATTGGAAAACCCAAAGAAGGGCACTATCACTATTGGACACTGCAAGCAGGAATCAACGACAAAAGTTTGAAGCTTGTGCTGGCCCTGAAATTACTCAGGGAAGTGCTAGTGAGTTTAAACAGTAAGAGGACACCTTGAAACCACGTGGCAACGTAGAGGAAGATAATCTCGGCACATAGGATCAAATACGTATGTCAGAGGTAAGAAAATATATCACACTTGGCCGGGCGCAGTGGCTCACGCCTGTAATCCCAGCACTTTGGGAGGCCAAGGCGGGCCAATCACAAGGTCAGGAGATCGAGACCATCTTGGCTAACATAGGGAAACCCCGTCTCTACTAAAAAATACAAAAAAATTAGCTGAACATGGTGGAGGGCGCCTGTAGTCCCAGCTACTTGGGAGGCTGAGGCAGAATGGCATGAACCCGGGAGGCAGAGCTCGCACTGAGCCGAGATCGAGCCACTGAACTCCAGCCTGGGTGACAGAGTGAGACTCTGTCTCAAAAAAAAGAAAAGAAAGTAAGAAAGAAAATATATCACACTTCTCTTGTTTTTCCCATTATCAGGACCAAGGGTTCAAAACATTGAACATCTTTCAGATGTTTACACTTCTCACATTTATTTTGCAACATGCATTACAAGTACAGAGGGCTAATAAATGTAAACATCTATTTAAAAAATAATGAACTGATCTTCCATGGAAAAAGAATTTAATACAAATCGAAGCCATGTCATAGCTTAAATACCCATTGTAGATCATGAGCTGTTTGATTTTCAGAATGATCATTTTGTTTCAATTGGTACTATCAGATTACTCAAATCCATGATGAGGATTTGAACTGTACTCAGGACAGACTTAATTTTTAAGGAGTTGATAGCAGCGTTTCATGCCATCTCCAAAGGCCTGTATGAATTTGTCATTCCTCAGGGTGAAGATAAAAGGGTTCAGAAAAGGGGTCACCACTAAAACCAGCAGTGACGCTACCCGGTTATACTCGGCTGCCTGCATTTGCTTGGGTTTCACGTACAGAAACAAGCAGCTGCCATAGCCAATCACAACATAGGTGAAGTGGGAGGCACAAGTGGAAAAGGATTTCCTGTGGCCAGAGGCTGATGGAATCTTGAGGATGGTGGAGATGATGTAGGTGTAGGAGACGATTGTAAGGATCAAAGAACCAATGATAATGAAAACAGCCATTAGAAAAAGAATAAACTCTGTGAAAAGAGTGTCCTCACAGGATACCTTGAGCAATCATCCTCGGTCACAGTAAAAATGATCTAACACATTTGATTTGCAGAAAGTAAGCTGAAAAGTGGCATAAACTGGCCAGATTTCAGAAAGAAACCCCAAAACCCATGACACAATTATCACCCAAATACAGGTGCTGTTGTTCATAATGATGTTGTACCTCAAAGGGTTACACACAGCCACATAATGGTCCACAGCCATCATTCCCATTAATGCCAACTCCGAGGTACCCAAAGAAAGGTATAAATATAGCTGTGCAGCACAGGCTGTCAAAGATATGATCTGAGTGCTTGGAAGCAGCAACCCCCAGAGCATAAAAGGGACAGCAGTGGATGTCATCAGGATCTCCAGGACAGAGAGGTGGTCCAGGAAAAAATACATGGGGGACTGCAGACGTTTATCAACACAGACAGTGACAATTATGACCATGTTTCCCATCACTGTCACTGCATACAAGAGGAAGAAGTTCGCAAATAGGATACAGCATACTTCTTGGGAGCCAGGGAAGCCTAAAAGAAAAAATTCAGTGGCGCTAGAGTAATTCCCCAACATTTACTTCTGAGTGCTTTTCCCTTCTGAAATCTACAGAAAAAAAAAAGAGTTAATATGGCTTCCCATTGCAATGGAAGTAGAAACTGTTCTGAAATCCCCCTCCTGCTCACAGGCTGCACACCATGACTAGAATGGTAGGCATTTGTCTTCTGCTATTCCCTGTATATGGTCAGGGGCAATTTTTCTTTTCTTTTTTTTTTTTTTTTTTTTGAGATGGAGTTTCACTCTTGTCACCCAGGCTGGAGTGCAATAGCATGATCTCGACTCACTGTAACCTCCCAGGTTCAAGAGATTCTCCTGCCTCAGCCTCCTGGCTAGCTGAGATTACAGGCATGCGCCACCACACCCAGCTAATTGTTTTGTATTATTAGTAGAGATGAGGTTTCACCATGTTTGCCAGGCTAGTCTCAAACTCCTGACCTCAGGTGATCCACCCACCTTGGCCTCCCAAAGTGCTGGGATTATAGGTGTGAGCCACCGCGCCCGGTTTAGGGGCAATTTTTCTAACTATGCACAATATGCCAAGAAAATTGAGTTGGCCACGAAGATGATCCCAGTCCCCAGTGCCATTCCTTAGACATGAGAGCATATACCCTGCCCAGCATGCACCATTGCACCCTCAGTGCCCAGTTCACCTGCCTCCCCCTCTGCCCTGAACAGCCAGCAGTCAGCCTCCAGGACCACAATGTGTTCCTTTCTACCACTAACTCCCTTCCACCTGGAAGGTCCTAAACTACTCTGTCTGCCAAGTATTTTCTGTCCTGTAAATTCCTGCTCCAGTATCATGTTCTATACAAAGGTTTTCCTGGCCAACGCCCCTGAGCTGGCTACTTGATTTTTTTGTTTCATCAGAATGTAGGTTCCATTTACAGGATGTTTATTTTAAAGCTTCTGCCTTACCTTCATCATCATTGTTGTGTGTTGGTGAGAGTGAGGGTAGGGAAGCCTCCTGAGGAGTTTCTATAAATTCTCGAGGGCAAGGGCTGAGGATCTCTCAATCTACTGGTCAGCTGGTTCCCTGCATGGATTACTCCTTTCTTCCTCCCTATCTTGGGAAGAAAGCTTCCCTTCCTCCTGTCCTCAGTAAATGTATCTTCTCACAGAAAGCAGGCAACCAGCACCTGGGCTGAGTTGAGCCTGACCATCTCTCTCTAAGACTCTGACAACTCTTTTCACTGTTCTTAGAGAAAGAAAATTCAGGAGAAATACAGAGGAAGAATTTTTATCCTCAGACTCAAACTGTTCCACACTGCACTTATGCTGGGTCTGACAAATAGGAGACTTTAGTCTGATTTCAACATCCTCTGCCTTCAGGATAATCCAAAGCCCTGGATCCATCAGGAGACCAAAGCCACCAAGTGTGACATCTGGGTTCAGCCCACATCCTAAATACAGATGGCTTTGGTCTCAGTCTAACAGTAAATTTAGGAAGTCACCTCAGGGCCTATATTTCTTCTATGAACACATTTTTCTCCCAAAATCATATTAGAAATTGAAGATTCCACTGTCACTTACATGAAACAGACTCTGCATCCTGAGTAACTTAGAATTCCTGGGCTTTGTTTTTCACTTCTTTCAAGTTTTTGGTCAAGTATCTGAGTTCAGATTTTCTCTTCATTCTAAAAGAACACACACAACCCTTCACTCTCTATCACCTCATCAGAATATATTTATCTTTTTAGCGCTCATCAAGAGAAATTATATGTTTACTCTTTATTTTCTGACTCATTTTACAATGTAAGCACCACAAAAGCAAAAAGATTGTCATTTTTGTTCACTATATCTCATACAGAATGAGGTGGTACTACTTTTGAGTGAATCAATGAATTGATCAATTAAAGAATGAATCTGTGAACAAAGCCCCTCCAAATCTGGCTATGGCCAATGCTAACCGAAACTGCTTTCTCTCCCTTCTGTCTTCACTGAGACAGTGCTCAGTCATAATTCAGTCCTCTCTCTGAGACCCCTTATAAAATGGCAGTTGGGTAACAAGGACAGACTTGACAAAGAGCTCAGTAGAGTGATTTCCACAATCTCTCTTTACCCAGGACCAGATGAAAAGAAAGTAGAGATGATGTCAAGGATGGTTTTGACAATAGCAAGGAGTTGTACTGCATCCAGCAATGAATCAGAGAAGAGCTGAAAGTGCTCTCTACTGTACAGGAGGAATTTGGAGAGGAGCCAATCTCCTTTGCCTGTCTCATAGCTTACCCATTAGGGTCTGAATGTCCTTGTTCTAGAAAGTTGGCAGGTCTAAAACTTTCCATCTTGAACCTCTCTCACTCTTTTCTACACAGATGGAAACTGCTGGAATTCACTTACCTTCAAAGAAATTGAAGTGAAAAGCCATATGACTCTAAGTCTCAACCCAGACTACATCATGCCTGATTAGTGCTGAGACTGCTCTGTGGCCCAGAAGAAGCTACTACTTCCTCCCTCTCAGTGAACGAGAAAACTGTCTTCACATATGTATTTAGGAAAAGGTCCAGAAATCATAGTGCCATGGGATGCCCCACAGTTTCTCTCTTTCTCTCTCCCTCTGTCTTTTCCTCCACAACGTGTCTCTAAGGAATGTTATTCATTGAGGAAAGTTAGTTCAGAAAAACCCTAGGGATGCAGTGAAGGAGAAAACAAAGAAAGTTTCAGATCTTCCCTCCTGAGGCTAATCAAGATTTAGAACTCCTAGAAGTTTGGTATAATGAGCAAAGTTAAAATCTTCCTCATCAAGAGTCTGCCAACATCCAGGCTTCTTTTTGCTACACTTCGAATCCTGGTTAGCATCAAACTGTTTGAGTCAGCCCCTGAGCATTTTTTTTTGTTTTTTTTTTTTTTGTTTTTTTTTTTTTTTTGAGACGAGTCTCGCTCTGTCACCCAGGCTGGAATGCAGTGGTGCAATCTTGGCTCACTACAACCTCCGCCTCCCCGGTTCAAGTGCTTCTCCTGCCTCAGGCTCCTGAGTAGCTGGGACTACAGGCACGCGCCACCACGCCTGGCTAATTTTTGTATTGTTAGTACAGACAGGGTTTTACCATGTTGGCTGGGATGGTCTTCATCTCTTGACCTCGTGATCTGCCTGCCTCAGCCTTCCAATGTGCTCTTATGTTTATTTCCCTAATTCCACTTAGCCCTACAAAGCCCAAGTTATCAGCAAGCAGAAAACTCCACAAAAGTTTCCCAGTCACACATCAAAAATCCTCAGGGCAGGGAATGGTGCATAATGTGAGCAAAATATTAGCCTAGGAAGCTCCAAGCTCCTTTCCCTCCAGAGAAACAAAAGAAAACAGCAGAAACTGTCAGAACCAACTTCGCCAGAACTCTGGAAAACATTCAAAGTTTTTCAGGAACAAAGCAAACACTGATTCAAGAAGAAGACAACTTTAAAATGTTAGGAAAACTTTATCATGTTTTTATTTACCTGTGCCTACACTATCTCCAGCTCAGCAGCAGTCTGCATCTCCAGTATGGAACTTGGGACCCCGCTTCCAGAGGGAGAAGAACAAACCTTAATCAGAAAGTACTGTGTATGTCTATTCAAATAGGTCTGGGGCTACCTGAAGGACTCACACAAGGTCCTCACCTTGTTCACCCAACATAGCAGAACTCACTCATGGTGAAAAGTGGCAGGTATTGCTCAAGAGCATTATAAGAACATCTATAATCCTACAGTTACCTAGAGTAAAGATTACTATTGAGACATGCAACCCACCGTCTAATGCCTCAGAGGAAATATTGGCGAAAGTTTTTTGGGGGGGAAATTATGGAGTTCAAATGTACCTGTGGGGGAAATGATGGCCAACTACACACAGCCATGGAGCACCTCTCCCACTGAGAGAGCTCAAAATATCAAGTAAACCAATATATTTCAAACAGATCTTCATAGAGAAAACAGAGTTTATAGAGAAGCTATGCAGATGCCTAAGCTAAAGAGGGAGGAAGCTGGAAATCCTGTACAAGGTTTCTCAGCACTAGTACTAGTCACCAGCCCTAAATACCGACTAAGTAAGGGGTGAATGAATTGATTGCACGGATACTCACTCTTGCTGCAGACCTCTGGGATACTAGTTACAAAAGACCCCACAACCCCCACAGACATTTAAATTGGCAAAGAGATCTTCCCAAAAAGTAGGCAGAGACAGCTCCAGCCTAGTGGAGTCTAGGAGATTTTTGCACGTTGTGCAGCTGCTGCAAAATGCTACCATAGGTGACCATTTTCCAAGGCTCTCATCTTCCTCTGAGTACCTCTAACCCCAGCTGGCTCCTGGACCAGGAGAGAACAGGGCTTCCTGTATGCTTGTGACATTTCTGTTCTGCATGCCCCTTATCTGCCAGCTCCTTCCAAGTCAGCTGCCTGGCTGCTCCCACAAGGGCATGTACACAGCACAGCCTTCACTGTCCAGCATGAGTGCTTTGCTGGCAGCCCCGCCTGAATGCTTTCCCAGGGGCCTGGAAGCACTTTGGCTCCCCTAACACAGCCAGCAGCCAACCTTGAGAGGTCAGAGGACAAAGCGATGAGCCAGGTCCCAACACCCCAAAAGGAACAGCACACAATTCAGGAGTGCCAAACTGAGATCTTTGGCTCATGCTTATGCAGGGAAACAGCCCCTACTCTCAGAACACTAAGACTAAGAGGCAGGCTTATGGGCAGGTGTGGCAGTGGGGCATTCCTCTCTCCACAGGGCAGGTCAAGAAAGGGTGTGGCCTGTCTGTCAGACATAGGTTTTGCCCAGGGGAACCCCACAGCTTGGAACACCAAACAAATGAAATGCAGGCATGGTGCCAGTGATTGGAGGAGGCTCCCCTAAAACCTGGCAATGGAACTGGCAAGGATGTCATCTCTCTCCCACCCCCCCACCACAGAGTACTGCTGCAAATGCACTGAAAGATAAAAGATCCATACAGTTGAGTAAGAGCCTATCTGCTGGCTATTACTCTTCAGTGCTATCTACTGGATCATAGCCCAAGTTACTACACCAAAAATGTTGTTCCAGTATACATCAACTGTAAAACCCAGGGCAAGAACCTAGCGGCAAATAAAGGTCCTGTGCAGAGCCTTGGCCCTCTGAAAGGACTCAGAGACAAAGCCAATCAACTATACTCAACTTATACCACAATTAAACCCTCAAGAAAAATGAAGAATTTTTCAAAGCCCCATTCAAATGAAAGCAAATTCAAAAAGACAAAGGGATACCAGCCCTCTCAAATAAGAAAGAACCAGCACAAGAACACTGGCAATTCAGAAAGTCAGAGTGTCCCCTTACCTCCAAATGAGCATACTAGCTCCCCAGTAATAGTTCTTAAACAGATTGAAATGACAGATATTGAATTCAGAACTGGAATGGTAAGGAAGCTCACCAAGATAAAGGGAAAAGTTAAATCAATCCAATGAATCCATTAAAACATGCAAGAGTTGAAAGATGAAATGGCCATATTAAGAAACAACCAAATAGAACTTCTGAAATTAAAACATTCATTACAAGAAATTCACAATACAATCTGGAAAAATAACAACAGAATACACCAAGCTAGGGAAAGAATCTAAGACCTTGAAGACAGGAGTTTCAAACAAAGTCAGCAAGACAAAAATAAAGAAAAAAGAATTTTTAAATATGAAGAAAATTTCTGAGAAATATGAGAATATATGAAGTAACCAAACCTATGACACATTGGTATTCATGAGAGAGAAGGAGAGAGAGTAGGCAACTTGGAAAACACATTTAAGGATATAATTCTTGAAAATTTCCCCAATCTCACTAGAGAGGTTGCCATGTTAATTCAAGAAATAGAGAAACCTCTGCAAGATACTATACAAGACAATCATCCACAAGACACACAGTGATCAGATTCGCAAGCTAAATAAAAAAGAAAAATCTTCAAGGAAGCTAGAGAGAAAGGTTAGGTTACTTACAAAGGGAACTCTAGTAGTTTAAGAGTGGATGTCTCACCAGAAATCTTACAAGCCAGAAAAGGTTGTCGGCCTATTTTCAGCATTCTTAAAATTTTAACGGAGAATTTCATATCATAAGCTAAGCTGTATAAATAAATGAGAAACAAAATTCATTTCAGACAAGCAAACACTAAGGGAATTTGTAATCACTAGACAGGCCTTACTAGAGGTGCTTAAGGGATTACTCAACATGAAAACAAAAGGATACCTGCTACCACAAAAACACACTTAAGCACAAAGGCCACAGACACTATAAAGCAATTACTTCAAGCCCACAAAACAACAAGTTAACAACACAATGAAAGGACCAAGATCTCACATATTAATATTAACCTTCAACATAAATGGTCTAAATAACCCACTTGTAAGGTATAGAATGATAAGTTAGATTAAAAAATAAGACTCAATTGTCTGCTGTCTTCAAGAGACCGATCTCACATGGAAAGACACCCACAGGCTCAAGATAAAGATATGGGGAAAGATAGATCGTGGAAACAAAAACCAAAAAAGAGCATGGGTCATTATTCCTATATCATATAAAATAGACTTTAAACCAACAACAATCAAGAAGAATGGAGAAGAGAATTACATAATAATAAAGGGTTTAATTCAACAAGAAGACTGAGCTATTCTTAATATATATACACCCGACATAGCAGCACCCAGACTCTTAAAACAAGTTCTTCTTGGCCTATTAAATGACAGTGACAAAATAATACTGGGAGACTTCAACACCCTATTGGCAGCATTAGACAAATCATCAAGGCAAAAAACTAAAAAATTCTAGATTTTTAAATTTTTTTTATTTTTTCATTTTTTTGAGACGGAGTCTCGCTCTGTCACCCAAGTTGGAGTGTAGTGGTGCGATCTCAGCTCACTGCAAGCTCCGGGTCCCACGTTCACACCATTCTCCTGCCTCAGCCTCCCAACTAGCTGGGACTACAGGTGCCTGCCACCACGCCTGGCTAATTTTTTTGTATGTTTAGTGGAGACGGGGTTTCACCGTGTTAGCCAGGATGGTCTCGATCTCCTGACCTCGTGATCCACCCGCCTCAGCCTCCCAAAGTGCTGGGATTACATGCATGAGCCACCACACCCGGCAGAAATTCTAGATTTAAAACTTAACATACAACCAATTAGACATCTACAAACTATTCCACTCAATAACCACAGGATATACATGTTTCTCCTCTGCACATGGAGCATATTCTAAGATTGACAACATGCTCAGTCATAAACAAGTCTTAATAAATTCAAAAAATTTAAATTATGCCAAGCATACTCTCAGACCATAATGCAATAAAAATAGAAATGAATATCAAGGATTTCTCTTCATGGAAATTTAACAACTTGCTCCTGAACAACTTTTGGGTGAATGATGAAATTAAGGCAGGAATCAAAAAATTCTTTGAAGTTAATGAAAATTGACACAAAACATATCAAAAATTTTGGCCTGCAGCAAAAGCAGTGTTGAGGAAAGTTTATAGTGCTAAACACCTACATCAAGAAGTTACAAAGATCTCAAATTAACAATCTACTGTCACACCTAGTGGAACTAGAAAAAAAAAAAAAAAGAATAAACCAATCCCAAGGCTAGCAGAAGAAAAGAAATAACTAAAATTGGAGAAGAACTGAACAGAATCAAGATGCAAAAATCCATACAAAGTATCAATGAAACCAAAAGTTTGGTTTTTGAAAGTATAAATGAGAGATAGACTGTTAGCTAGATTACCAACAAAAGAGAGAGAGAAGATCCAAATAAGTACGATGAGAAATGACAAAGATGACACTACAACTGATCCCATGGAAATACAAAATATGTTCAGAGATCGTTATGAACACCTCTATGCATATAAATTAGAAAATCTAGAGCAGTTTCAGAGAGCAAGATGGTCAACTAGCCACAGCCAAGTGGAACAGCTGCCAAGAGGTACCCAGATGACTGGCGCACTACTTACAGATCTTCAGAGGGAAAGCACTGAGAGTGGACAGAGGAAAGACACAGAAGGTGTTCTAAAGGGGAAGGAAGCTGGGAACCCTGCACAGGGCCACCATGCATTGAGACTGACTTCTGGCCCCACACAACTCCAGGGGATCTGGTGAGTTGAACTGGAAAGGAGGAACCTGTTCTCACAATGGGACCCTGCAATCCCGGCAGAAGACATGTTGACCACCATGGACACCTGAGTTGACAGGGAATGCTACTTAGAGAAGTTGTAGGGGCAGCACACCAGCCAAAGGTGAGCCCAGAAGGTTTGGTGCAGGAGCGTCTATAGTGGAGCATGTCCAGGGAAGCACAAATCTCCAAGTTCGACTTGCTACCATAAGAGAATTTAGCCCTAGGGGAAAGGTCAGACCTAAATTCTGCAGGGCAGTCTTGGCCATCAGATAGGACTGCTCTGAACTGAGCACCCCTGGGTATGCTGGCATCTCCTGGGGCCCCAGTCTGGTAGCACCTGCTTAGAGGGCAGCCTTGGGTGTCTTCGGGGCCCATATCATAGCTCCTGTGCTGGTGGACTGTGCCTGGCTAGCAGAGAACCCCACTGAGGCAGCCCCTGTGGCCACTCAGCAGCGGGCCTGCTCCCTCCCCACACTGCAGCTTTCTCAGGGCCCACGGAAACCCCTCACATTGCTTTGCTGGTATGAGTGTGCACAGGCAGGTTTTGCCTTCCTTGCACCGCCAGCAAGCCTGTGTGCATGCACCCCACACTGCTACTGCTGCAATGGGAGTACACTCCACTCCCCCTTTCCCCACAAGACCCCCATTGCAGTCAAAGCCTTGGAAGGCACACAGTCAGCCAGTCCTGCCCCTGCCAGCACCCTGCCCTTGTGCCAACACTGCCACACAAGTGAAACTAGGCACAGAGAACAGTGAAATCTCCCCCCTGTCCTGAGCTAACACTCTTGCCTGTGGCACACAGAGAACGCACACAGAGCTGAACCTATCAGCTCCCTGCCATTGTGCTACAACCACCACCAGTGCAACCCTGTGCAAAGTTGCCAACAGGGGTCCTGACACCCTAGAACCCTGCTGCCTCCACCACTGTAGAAGAGAGAAGATCCAAAGATCCAAGAAGAGAGAAGATCCAAATACAATCAGAAATGACAAAGGAGATATTACCACTGACCCCACAGAAATACAAAACCCTCAGAGACTACTGTGAACACTGTTATGCACACAAGCTATAAAACCTAGAAGAAACATATAAATTCCTGGAAACATACAGCCTAACAAGACTGTACCAGGAAGAAATTAAATTTATGAACAGACTGATAATGAATTCCAAAATTGAATCAGTAATAAAAAGCCTACCAACCAGAAAATCTCCAGGACCAGGCAGATTCACAGCCAAATTCTACTAGATGTATAAAGAAGAGCTGGTACCATTCCTAATGTAACTATTCCAAAACATTGAAGAGGAGGAATTCCTCCATAACTCATTCTATGAGGCTAGCATTATCCTGATACCAAAACCTGGCAGAAACAAAACAAAAAGGAAAACTTCAAGCCAATATCCTTGATGAACATAGATGCAAAAATCCTAAACAAAATATTGGCAAACTGCATCCAGCAACTCATCTGAATGCTAATCCTCCACAGTCAAGTAGGCTTTATCACTGGGATGCAAAGTTGTTTCAATAATACAAATCAATAAATGTGATTTATCACATAAACAGAACTAAACATAAAAACCACATGATTATCTCAATAGAGGCAGAAAAGGCTTTTGATAAAATTCAAAACCCCATCATGTTAAAAACTCTCAATAAACTAGGTATTGAAGGAACATACCTCAAAATAATAAGAGCCGTCTATGACAAACCCACAGCTAACATCATGCTTAATGGGCAAAAGCTGGAAGCATTCACCTTGAAAGCCAAAACAAGAAACTCTCTCTTACCACTCCTATTTAACATAATATTGGAAGTTCTGGTCAGAGCAATCAAGCAAAAGAAAGAAGTAAGACACCTAAGTAGGAAGAGAAGAAATTAAACTATCGCTGTTTGCAGATGACGTAATGCACCCCTATACACCAACAACAGTCAATCTGAGAGCCAAATCAGGAATGCAATTCTATTCACAATTCACATACACACACACACACCTAAGAATACAGCTAACCAGGAAAATGAAAGATCTCTGCAAAGAAAACAAAACACTACTCAAAAAAATCAGAGGTTACACAAGCAAATGGAAAAACATTACATGCTCATGGATATGAAGACTCAATATCATTAAAATGGCCTTAATGCCTAAAGCAATTCATAGATTCAGTGTTATTCCTACTAAACTACCAATGGCATTCTTCACAGAACTGGAAAAAAAACTACTTTAAAATTCATAGGGAACCAAAAAAAAGATCCTGAATAGCCAAGGCAATCCTTAAAAAAGGTAGGCCATAAAAGCCACAGGTCTTGGTTAGGCCTCAGTGCTACAAATCTCAATAGCCATATGATTTGAGTGAGAGCCAAGGCTACATCAACCTCAGTGGCTATGGGATTCCTTCTGTGGCAGCCTGGCCTTAGAGCACCCCCTAGTGATGCAACAGATGAAGCAATCACAAGCACAGGGACTTACCAGTAAACCTGCCCCGAATTTCTCAACTAGCTTACTGTTGAACAACATTGCCAAACAAAGGCAGACTGTGAAGACTGTGTTAAGTACCTATTTCATCGTACAAACTTCGACACACAGCCAGAAGGTCAAGAAAAATCAGAGAATCATGACATCACTAAGCAGGCAAAATAAGGTGCCACTGAACAAAATAAGGTCCCACTGACTGACCCTAAAGAGATGGAGATGGAAGAACAGCCTAACAAAGAATTCAAAGTTCCTATTTTAATGAAGCTCAGAGAATCTCAAGAAAATATAGAAAAACAATACAGAGCCGGGCGCGGTGGCTCACACCTGTAATCCCAGCACTTTGGGAGGCCGAGGCGGGCGGATCATGAGGTCAGGAGATCGGGACCATCCTGGCTAACACGGTGAAACCCCATCTCTACTAAAAATACAAAAAATTAGCCAGGCGAGGTAGCGGGCGCCTGTAGTCCCAGCTACTTGGGAGGCTGAGGCAGGAGAATGGCGTGAACCCCAGGGGGCAGAGCCTGCAGTGAGCAGAGATCGCGCCACTGCACTCCAGCCTGGGCGACAGAGCCAGACTCTGTCTCAAAAAAAAAAAAAAAAAAAGAAAAGCAATACAGAAATTAGTGAGAAACTTAACAGAGAAATTGAAATCAAAAAAGAAATCCTGAAGCTGAAATATACAATAAACTAAATTTAAAATCCCAATACAGAGCATCAACAGCACAATTGATCAAGCTGAAGAAATATGTGTGAACTCAAAGTATTTAACAATATAGAGCAAGAGTAAAAAACAGAATGAAAATAAATTTTAAAGGCTTATGGGATAATATCAAAAGACCAAAAGTGTTGGTCATCAGGATTCAAAAGAAGACAGAGAAAGTGAAAGGGGTATAAATAGTATTTAAGAAATAATAGCAGAAAACTTTCCAAACCTAGAGAAAGATGTAAATATCTAGGTGTAAGATATGAGGTATCAGATTCAATCCAAATGAGATACCCCACAATGTATTATAATCAGTAGCAGACCTAAGATAAAAAGAGGATTCTAAAAGTAGCATCATAAAAAGATGCTAGAAGTTCTGCTCCATCAAAACTTGGAAGCAAACCAAAAAAGAAGAAGATAGAAGAGTTGGTAAAACGAAAGCTATCACATGAAAACTGTGAATGGATTTCCCTGGACAAGAGCTCTATACCAGGCCTACAGAACACAAAGCCAGAGCTTTGTTAGGTTTAGGTTTGAGATGTATGTAGAACTATTTGGAGAGGGGCGAAAGGAATTGCATTAAAAAATTAACAAGTAACTTATTAATAACAGAAATAATAAATTTCATAAATTAAGAAATATTTATATAAGCATATTATTACTAAATATGTACCAAAAAAATAGAAGTGTTTGACTCTGAAGAGTAGTACCATGAGTAAAATGCGAAAGAGAAACAATCTGCCATTTTTCTATATCAATCACTTACAATTACTTGAAATTTTTTTAACTATGCCTATATGATTATGATTTTAAATATTTAATTAATTTAAATATTTAAATTAAAAATATAAATATAGCTAAAACATCACAGTCAATGATGAAAGTACAATTAAAAACATTTTCCTGGCAAAAACTACCACAAATTCAACATTATTTTTACATAAACTTCTGTTTATATTCACTGCAATAGCACAAATATACACTTGAAAGATACATGTAATCAAAACATATTCTATGTTATGATTACTTACTGTTGCGCCTACACAGACTACTTACTGTTTATGTAGGTCCATGTTGTGATCTCAAAAGTTGGTAACTTCTGTGTACTTGTTAGCTAATATAAGATCATTTGACATGGTGCATAGAAGATTATGACCTAAACAGAAAATGAACAATGAAAAGTCTAGAAATAATTTTCTAAGGGAGGATAGTACAGAAGGTAGATTTACTATACATGAGCAATATAGATGCTTTCTTGTGTCCCTTTGGTTTCAGCTGTTTCCTTTTAGTTTGGAGTCCAAGGGTTACTAATAGAAAATTATATAAGTGTTTACATATAAAAATGAGTATGTGAGTATAAAAGTAACTGTTTAGGCAGTTCTTTTGAATAGGGAGACTCCAAGTTTCGGTAGACTTCTCTGATGCAGAGTCTATAATAAGCTCAGAGTTGCTAACCACTGATAAGTGTACCTGAGTGGAAAAGATGACATCAGGCATGGTATTCGAAAACAATGTTAACTCTTTGGATTGAAGCTCTAGGAACTAAAATGGATGACAATTCTAAAATAAGGATCTGATAAATGTACATGGCTTCTGAGGAGTTGTAAAGCCTGTTAGATAGTTTTGTACACTGCTGTCATGGCAATAGAAAGATATAAGATTTAAGCATAAAGTCACTGGCACACACTGATGGAAGACTTATGAGGAAGCCTGATGCCATGGAGAAGAGACAAATATAACTAAATTAAAAATAAGACTTGAGAACATGGATGGGAGACAGAAAAAATTAGGGATTGACTTCCTACCACCAAAGGATTGCCATTCAACCATGCGGGTAAACATTTAGAATTACACATGAATTGAAAGAATCCTATTCCTTGAGGCTTTAAGACAATTTGATCTAAGGTTTCAATACATTCCTAATCAAAATGTCAGCAAGTTTTTTGTGGATATTTACAGACCGATTTCAATATTTATATGGAAAATAGTTAGAGAATAGCCAAAGCAGTTCTGAAAAAGAAAAGTTATTTCTTAAATTATTTCTTTATTCAATCATTCATTTACATTACATATTTATAAAATATTAATATTTTATACTATAAGTTATAATTCATACTACATCATTTAATTTGCTAAATTATTCTAGCTTTGGCCATTGGGAGCTGCTATAGACTGAATATTTGTGTTCCCCCCAAATTCTTGAAACACAATCTCCAAGATGATGGTATTCAGAGTTGGACTTTTGGAAGGTGATTAGGTCATGATGAGGGAGCCCTTATAAATGTGATTAGAGACCCTATTAAAAATACCCCAGTGACCTCTCTTGCCCTTTCTACCACCACCAGACACCACATGTGCTAGTGCTTTAATCTTGAATTTCTCAGCCTCAAGTGCTGTGAGAAGTAAATTTCTATTTTGTATCAGCCATGCAGTCTATGGTATTCCATTATAGCATCCCACAGGGACTAAGACTGAGACTCAGGTTGGGTCCTGTATCCCTTTGACATGCTCCATCCTTTTGTTTTGAAAAGCATTTTTTTATTGTGAAATTTTTTTCTTTTTCTTTTATTATACTTTAAGTTCTAGGGTACATGTGCACAACGTGCAGGTTTGTTACGTAGGTATACACGTGCCATGTTGGTTTGCTGCACCCATCAACTCATCATTTACACACATTAGGTATTTCTCCTAATGCTATCACTCCCCCAGCCCCCCACCCCCCTACAGGCCCCAGTGTGTGATGTTCCCTGCCCTGTGTCCATGTGTTCTCTTTGTTCAACTCCCATCTATGAGTGAGAACATGCAGTGTTTGGTTTTCTGTCCTTGTGATAGTTTGCTTAGAATGATGGTTTCCAGCTTCATCCATGTCCCTGCAAAGGACATGAACTCATCCTCTTTATGGCTGCATAGTATTCCATGGTGTATATGTGCCACATTTTCTTAATCCAGTCTATCATTGATGGGCATTTGGGTTGGTTCTGAATCTTTGCTATTGTGAACAGTGCTGCAAGAAACATACGTGTGCATGTGTCTCTATAGTAGAATGATTTATAATCTTTTGGGTATATACCCAGTAATGGGATGGCTGGGTCAAATGGTATTTCTAGTTCCGGATCCTTGAGGAATCACCACACTGTCTTGCACAATGGTTGAACTAGTTTACAGTCTCACCAACAGTGTAAAAGTGTTCCTATTTCTCCACATCCTCTCCAGCATCTGTTGTTTCCTGACTTTTTAATGATCGCCATTCTAACTGGCATGAGATGCTATCTCGTTGTGGGTTTGATTTGCATTTCTCTGATGACCAGTGATGATGAGCATTTTTTCATATGTCTGTTGGCTGCATAAATGCCTTCTTTTGAGAAGTGTCTCTTCATATCCTTTGCCTACTTTTTGATGGGGTTGTTTTTTTCTTGTAAATTTGTTTGAATTCTTTGTAGATTCTGGATATTAGCCCTTTGTCAGATGGGTAGATTGCAAAGATTTTCTCCCATTCTTTAGGTTTCCTGTTCACTCTGATGATAGTTTCTTTTGCTGTGCAGAAGCTCTTTAGTTTAATTAGATCCCATTTGTCTATTTTGGCTTTTGTTGCCATTGCTTTTGGTGTTTTAGTCATGAAGTCCTTCCCATGCCTATGTCCTGAATGGTGTTGCCTGGGTTTTCTTCTAGGGTTTTTATGGTGTTAGGTCTTACATTTAAGTATTTAATCCATCTTGAGTTAATTTTTTTATACGGTGTAAGGAAGGGATCCAGTTTCAGCTTTCTACATATGGCTAGCCAGTTTTCCCAGCACCATTTATTAAATAGGGAATCCTTTCCCCATTGCTTGCTTTTGTCAGGTTTGTCAAAGATCAGATGGTTGTAGATGTGTAGTGTTATTTCTGAGTTCTCTGTTCTGTTCCACTGGTCTATATATCTGTTTTGGTACCAGTACCATGCTGTTTTGGTTACTGTAGCCTTGTAGTATAGTTTGAAGTCAGGTAGTGTGATGCCTCCAGCTTTGTTCTTTTTGCTTAGGATTGTCTTGGCAATGCAGGCTCTTTTTTGCCAATTCTGTGAAGAAAGTCAGTGGTAGCTTGATGGGGATGTCATTGACTCTATAAATTACCTTGGGCAGTATGGCCATTTTCACAATATTGTTTCTTCCTATCCATGAGCATGGAATGTTCTTCCATTTGTTTGTGTCCTCTTTTATTTTGTTGAGCAGTGGTTTGTAGTTCTCCTTAAACAGGTCCTTCACATCCCTTGTAAGTTGGATTCCTAGGTATTTTATTCTCTTTGTAGTAATTGTGAATGGGAGTTCACTAATGATTTGGCTCTCTGTCATTGGTGTACAGGAATGCTTGTAATTTTTGCATATTGATTTTGTATCCTGAGACTTTGCTGAAGTTGCTTATCAGCTTAAGGAGATTTTGGACTGAGACAATGGGGTTTTCTAAAATATACAACCATGTCATCTGCAAACAGAGACAATTTGACTTCCTCTTTTCCTAATTGAATACGCTTTATTTCTTTCTCTTGCCTTATTGTCCTAGCCAGAACTTCCAACACTATGTTGAATAGAAGTGGTGAGAGAGGGCATCCTTGTCTTGTGCCAGTTTTGTTTTGAGAAGTATTTCTATAGATGCTCCAGCCTTATCTTGATTTTTCTTGTTGAGACCCTGGATCAGCCATATCTCCAAGGAGCCCCGGTTTATGTTATTGGATATTATTACAAAATAAGATCCTAACACAAGGTAGAGAAATAATTACTGTTTCTAGGTTTTCTCAGCAGACAGATCTAGGAAATATGTATACATATTTATAATAATTTTCATATCTATCCATCTGCCTCTATATCAAGCTAAACATGAGCTCAAGCTGATGTCTTTGACTCTAATTCAGTACCACATGGTGCATTCTACCCTTTTCTGCCTGCATCTCTTTGACTTTTCTCTTCTTAGTGGGGTTATTGTCATCTGCAACCCTTTTCGTACTTGTCGAACCCCAATTTACATGTACAGAAATTTCAAAATTATTAACACTTTTATCCATGAGAATCAACTTTAGTAATGAGAGTACAGTGATGATGTACAGTTCTTCTATTTTTCACCTTATTCATCAAAATACTGTTTTCCAAAGTTAATTAAGGCAGTTCTATTTTCCCCCACTGTCTTCAGTGATGTCATATCACACAAAAATTATTCTTTCACAGTCTGCATTCTATCTTAAGATCCCCAGCTTCCTCTGATATTTTTATATGTCCATACGTCAAAGCTTATTTTTCTGCTGTAAAATTTTATGAGCTTGGCAAACGCGTAATATATCTGATCATACAGGTTAATCCCATCACCCCAAAATCCCTCTATACTTCTGTAGTCAAATACGTCTCCATTACTTATCTCAAAGACAAAAGTATCTGCTTAGGTTTTTCCCATCTCTATAACTTTCTCCTTTGTTATAGATTGTCATTAGAATTGAGTCATATACAATGTAGCCTTTTGCTATTGCTTTGTTCACTTAGTAAAATTCATTTTAGATTCATCCATTTTGTAATGAAAGTTATTAGCTCTCTCCTTTTTATCACTGAATAGTATTCCCTTTGTATAAATGGATTACAATTGCTTTAACCATTCACTTATTGAAGGACATTTTGGTTGCTTCACATTGTTGAAAATTATGAATAAGTCTTCTATAAATAGTCATGTGCAGGTTTTTGCACTGATTTAAATTATCACATCCCTTGGGGAAATACCTTGCAAGCAAAATTGCTGGCTTGTATGTGAAGTCTATGTTTAACTATACAAGAAACAGCAAAACTGCCTTCTCCAGTAGTTTAAACATTTTGTATTCCAAGCAGCAATAAATGAGAGTTTCTCATGCTACACATCCTTCCCAGCATTTTGAATTTGTCAGTAGTCTTTTTATTTTAGCTATTCTAATAGGGTTATAGTGGTATCTCACTGTTGTTTTAATTTGTATTTCCCTAATGACAAGTGATATTGAGCGTCTTTTCATGTGGAAACATGCCACCTGACATCTTCTTTAGGATATATCTGTTTAGATCTTTTCCATAATTTTTTATTGAGCTGTTTGTTTTCTTATTATTGAGTTTCCAGGTGTGTGTGTGTGTGTGTGTGCGTGTGTGTGTGTACACATACTGGATACAAATTATTTATCAGATATGAAATTTTCAAATATTTACTTCCAACCAGTGCCTTATCTTTTTGTTCTCTTCATAGTGACTTTTCTACGCGAAAGTTTTCAATTTTGACAATTTTTTTCTTTGATTCATTGTGCTTTTAGTATTTTATCTAAAATTTAACCACCAAACTCAAGGTCATGTAGATTTTCTCCTAGATGTTTCATAATCTTGCATTTACATTAAAGTCATTTTATCTAATTTTAGGTAAGTCACAAGATACATGCTGAAATTCATTTTATCTTTTAGAAAACTTTTATTTTAGGTTCTGGGGTACATGTGCAGGTTTGTTATACAAGTAAATTGCATGCCATGAGGGTATGGTGTATTGATTATTTCATCACACAGGTAATCAGCATAGTATCCAATAGGTAGTTTTTGGTGAGGACTCTCCTCCCATCCTCCACCCTCAAGTAGGCCCTGATATCTGTTGTTTCATTCTTTTTGTCTATATGTACTCAACATTTAGCTCCCTCTTATAAGTGAGAACATGCAGTATTTGGTTTTCTGTTCCTGTGTTAGTTAGTTAGGATAATGGCTTCCAGCTCCATCCATTTTGCTGCAAAGGACATAATCTCATTCTTTTTAATGGTTGTGTAGTATTCCATGGTGCATATTTTCTTTTTTATACATATTTTATATATATATTGCATAGAAACATTGAACTATTCTAGCACTGTTTTTTGGAAAAATTAACCCTTCTTTACTGAATTTCCTTTGCAATGTTGTGGAAACTAGGTTAACAGTTGTTTAGATCTATTTCTAGGCTCTCTATTCTCTTTCAATATACATTTTTTTCAGCACCACACCACACCTATTCCAAAATTGACCATATACTTGGAAGTAAAGCTCTCCTCAATAAATGTAAAAGAACAGAAATTGTAACAAACTGTCTCTCATTAATCTTATATGCCTATCATTTTTCAATACCACACTGTCTTGATATTGTAACATCACTAAAAGTCTTCCAATTGTGTAATGTAAGTCTTCCTTGTTCTTCTTTTTCAATGTTGTTTGGGCCATTCTATAACTTTTGCCTCTCTTCATAAATTTTAAAATTCTTTTGTTACTATCTGCATTAAAGCTTGCTAAAATTTTGCTGGGATTGCCCTGAATCCATGAATGAAATTGGAAACAATTAACATATTAACAATATTGAGTCTTCCAATCCATGAAGGGAGAATCCAATTTCGGGGTTATTTAAGGTTTTTCTGCTAAGATGATAAACATATTGTGTTAAATTCACACCTAGTACTTCCCTTTTTTGGAGATATCAGGAATGATATTATTTTATACATTTTAATTCTAATTGTTCATTGCTAGTAATTTCTTTTGCATGATGACCTTGTCTCTTTCAGCCTTGCTAAAATATATTATTACTTACAGGAGTTTTCTGGTAGAATCTTAGAAGCTTTCTATATAGACAATTATGTCATAAGCTAATCATCAGGAAACAATGTTCACATGGTTATTCATCATACTGTATTCTTTACCATGCTTACCTGTCTCACTTCATTTTATTTTGCTATAGTAGAAGTGCATCCCCCCACCCACAAATGAACTTTTAGCCCTTAACCCTTGCCTAAGGCTGTGATTTCTAGAGGTCCAGCCTGTCATCAACTTTTAAACTATCCCAAAATAAATAATAACCTATTTTTTAAATAAATATCAAAATCAGAAATTGAAACTATTAGAATATATAGAGAAGATTAAATCATTTTATTGTAAAGTGAAACATGTTTATAGAAACACTACACTGAACACATGCATAGCTTAAGAAATTATTTTGCAACCATCCCATGGATCAATAAATACAACTTTAATAGCAACCACAGAAGCCCATTCATGTGTCCTGTTCCAATTCACTCATCACATCCTCAGAAGTAATGATAATCTTTACCTTTAAGTAATCATGTATTTGTATTCCTTAAAGATTTTATCACTCCAGTTTAAATTGTCACACACTATAGCTTAGTCTTCTACTTTTTTTTATTTGATATGTTCTTTACATCAGTTCTAATCCTCACATTCTCTCTACCGCCTTTTCACCTCTTTCCAATCTATTTGTTGAGAAACTCAGGTGGTTTTATGGTAGAATTCTTATAATCTCCATTTTCCCAATTCCATCTACGTGGTGTAGTTAAATGTGTCTTTCTGTTCTTTACATATTTTTCTATAAGTTGGTAGGTTCAGAAGCTTAGGTCTGATGAATAATAAATATCATCTTTGGAAGGTGATTAATTTTTTAAATATTGTGAACTCATAAATTTAAAAATAGTTGATAGGTTGGAAGCACAATTTCTTTCATCTTTGGCCAGTAGAAGTCTCCTCTAATTGAGTCCTGAGTATTCTAATATGACCCTAGTAATCTTTCATATCTGGTATGATATGATTTTTCAAGTACATCTTGTGGATTCTCCATCCTAGATGAGGAGTCAGTCATTTCTCCAAGAAGCCCTGATTTCTCTTACCAGGAAGTTGTATTGCAAGACTACAATATGGGCCTAGGAATGTTCATTGTAATCGAATTGGCCAATGTTGCTAAGTTATGGCAATGAACAGAGCCAGGAGTGAGAGACAGAGAAAGAGAGAGCACATGCACTGAGTCTGCCCACACATAGCGATTTACCTAAGCTCCTCCATATTGTATTAAGAAATAGAATATTCCATATTTATTTGAAATAAAGGACACATTTCCTTTATTTCACATTATACTCACAACCATCCTGGAATACTATCTCCATCAGTATGATTACTGAAAGTATTTTTTTTAAACTTTTGCACATGCATTCCCATTATTCTCTTTTTTTAAATAAAAACTATTGTATTACGTCTACTCTGTCAGGGCATGTAAATGTTACAATGGACTTTCGTTAAGTCATTTGAATAGAAAAAACTTTTTAAATGATTACAGAAATATATATCATAAAAGTAATAATTAACTGGACAAAGGCAAAATGAATACCTCTATATGACAGAAGATTTCATTAAGATGCAAAGAGTAAAAAAAAAACAGATTAGACAAAGATAATTTCTACACACATAAGATAATTAAAAGAAGCCCCCAAAATATCCAAACAATATATAGTCTTACAAAAGTAGTGAAGGTCTGGGAATGAGAGAAATGTGAAGCTCCATCTCTTCTCCCTTATTATTCTCCCAGTACCACTACTAAGCTCTTCAGAAACCACCTGCAGAAACATTAGAAACTCTAGATCTCAGAAAGTATCTAGAGTTACTAAAGATTCTTCTGTCAAAATATGTCCTTTGTTACCATCAGATATTTGGATAAGCAAGCACACTTTCCTTGGCAATTAGAAGCAGAATGATGTCTTTTACTTTTGAGTAGGTAACACATTATTATGAAGTAGCAGTGAAAGCAATGTACACAGCTGTATCATAAACAGCCTCCCTCACCGACTATTCCCATGAATGCCATTCCCACCAACACATCCCCAAGGTAACTGATTTCCTGGTTTCCATCCTAGGCATTTCTTCATGCAACTATACCCAAATAGAAATATAAACAGAGTTTTGCTTGGTTCTTACAAAAAGGAAACACATAAAAAAATTGGTCTACTCTTTGCTTTTCTTTCTCAACTGTGTGCCCTGAAGTACTTTCTTTTAACGACAAAGAAAACTTCCTCATTCTTCCTACAGTTATGTAATGTTCAACTGAATGAAAGTGCCATAAATCATATGAGTAGTCACCTTTTGATGTCCATTTGGGTTGCCACCAAACATGTGTAATCACTTGTGTAAGAATGCAGAAGAAATCTGTGTCATGCAATACAGAAATATTAATTGAGAATAGTGGGTATGACAGGAACAAGAGAGACAATGGGGCAATACAGAAACTGAGATATAAGGATTAAGGGAGCTCAGTGTGGAGCTAGAAGGTGGCTTGATAAACTTGGTTTCTGTGAGTGAATGAAGTGGGGAAAGGAACAAAGAGATGAATCTGGTACTAACAGAGAGAGAGAGAATAAATGCAATTAATAAAGAAACTGAGCAGGAAGTGGGATAGCAAAGGGAACATGGAGGGTGAATGTACCATGTCAGCATTGAAGAATGTGTGAGACAGAGAAAAAGGGGCCACAGGCCACCTGTCCCTCTGCCCTCTCTCCAATCCACCCTCAGCCCAAGGACACAGCAAAGCCATCTACCCCTTATCACATCACCTTCCAGAACATACCTCCATTGCGCTCCCTCATTTGATGTTGGCGACATTAGGTAAAAACAATGTTTCTTTCTAAAACCTTTCATCTATGGCTAAGAAGGTACACAAATTAGGGTTAAACCTGTATCAAAACACATTCATCCTGAAGATTGCTAAGCAGTCAGTATGGGGGAGGGAGTTCACTGTCACAACTTCCAGTCAGAAAACCCACAGAAAGTTACTATCACCATTGAACATTGGAGTCAGGAACTACAATGAAAGTTTGAAGCTTGAGGGTGGACCACAGGTCAATGAGAGACACAACAGTGAGGCTTACACGATGACAACACACCATGAAACCACAAGGCAATACAGGGGAAGATAATTCTGGCATCTAGAATCAAATTACTACAGCAGACATCAGATAAATCACATTTCTTGCTTTTCCCATTCACAGTCTGAGAATTCTAAAATCTTCATGTATTTCAGATGTTTACACTTGTCATATTTATTTTGGGACATGTATTTATATACATTAAAAAGAATAAATTGATTTCCCATATAGAAGTCACCCAATAATGAATTGAAGCACTGTCTATGCCCTAAATATCCCTTGTAGATTACAAACTATTTGATGATGAGAACTGTCATTTTAGATTTAAATTAGTACCTTCAGATTACTGAAGTCCATGATGAGGATTGTCCCCAGGACAGAGCTAAATTCTGAGGAGCTGATAGCAGTGTTTCATGCCATCTCCAAAGGCCTGTATGAATTTGTCATTCCTCAGGGTGAAGATGAAAGGGTTCAGAAAAGGGGTCACCACTAAAACCAGCAGTGACGCTACCCGGTTATACTCGGCTGCCTGTGTTTGCTTGGGTTTCACATAGAGAAAAAAGCAGCTGCCGTAGCCGATCACAACACAGGTGAAGTGGGAGGCACAAGTGGAAAAGGATTTCTTCCAGCCAGAGGCTAATGGGATCTTGAGGATGGTGGAGATGATGTAGGTGTAGGAGACGATTGTAGGGATTAAAGAACCAATGATAATGAAAACAGCCATTAGAAAAAGAATAAACTCTGTGAAAAGAGTGTCCTCACAGGATACCTTGAGCAATCGTCCTTGGTCACAGTAAAAATGATCTAACACATTTGATTTGCAGAAAGTAAGCTGAAAAGTGGCATAAACTGGCCAGATTTGAAAAACGAACCCAAACACCCATGACACAATGACCATCCAGACACATGTGCTGCTGTTCATAATGATGTTGTACCTCAAAGCGTTACACACAGCCACATAACGGTCCACAGCCATCACTCCCATTAATGCCTACTCCGAGGTACCCAAAGAAAGGTATAAATATAGCTGTGCAGCACAGGCTGTCAAAGATATGATCTGAGTGCTTGGAAGCAGCAACCCCCAGAGCATAAAAGGGACAGCAGTGGATGTGATCAGGATGTGGCCCAGGAAAAAATACATGGGGGACTGCAGACGTTTATCAACACAGACAGTGACAATGATGACCATGTTTCCCATCACTGTCATTGCGTACAAGAAGAAGAAGTTCGCAAAAAGGATACGGCGTACTTCTGGGGAGCCAGGGAAGCCTAAGAGAAAAAATTCAGTGGCGCTAGAGTAATTCCCCAACATTTACCTCTGAGTGCTTTTTACTCATGAAATCTAGAAAACAAAAGAGAGTTAATATGGCTTCTCATCTTAACAGAAGTAGAAACTGTTCTGCAATTCCCCTCCTGTTCACAGGCCACACACCATGACTAGAATGGTAGGCATTTGTCGTCTACTATTCCTGTATATGGTCAGTGGCAATTTTTCTAAATATGCACAATGTGTGAGGAAAATTGAGTTGACCACGAAGATGATCCCAGTCCCCAGTGCCATACCTTAGACATGAGAGCGTATACCCTGCCCAGCATGCGCCATTGCACAATCAGTGCTCAGTTCACCTGCTTCTCGCTCTGCCCTGAACAGCCAGCAGTCAGCCTCCAGGACCACAGTGTGTTCCTTTCTACCACTAACTCCCTTCCACCTGGAAGGTCCTAAACTACTCTGTCTGCCAAGTATTTTCTGTCCTGTAAATTCCTGCTCCAGTATCATGTTCTATACAAAAGTTTTCCTGCCAATGCCCCTGAGCTGGCTACTTGATTTCTTTGTTTCATCAGAATGTAGGTTCCATTTACAGGATGTTTATTTTAAAACTTTTGCCTTACCTTCATCACCATTGCTGTGTGTTGGTGAGAGTGAGGGTACGGAAGTCTCCTGAGGAGTATCTGTAAATTTTCAAGGGCAAGAACTGAGGATCTCTCAATCTACTGGTCAGCTGGTTCTCTGCATGGATTACTCCTTTCTTCCTCCCTATCTTGGGGATGAAAGCCTCCCTTACTTTTGTCCTCAGTGAATGTGTCTTCTCACAGAAGGCTGACAAACCAGCACCTGGCCTGAGTTGAACCTGGTCATCTCTCTCTAAGACTCTGACAACGCTTTTCATCACTGCGAGAGAAGAAAGATTCAGACAGAATACATAGGAGGAACTTTTATCTCAGCCTCTATCTGTCCCACTTTGACCTCATACTTGTACTGGCAAACAAAAGGATTTAGGTCTACAGGCCTTGCCTCTAGGAGAGCTCAAAGCCACAAAGTGTGACTTCCAGGTCCAGCCCAGGTCCTAAATATAGAGGCTATGGTCTCATTCTATTAGAAAGTTTGGGATGTATCCTCAAAGTCAATGTTCCTTATACAATCACATTTTTCTCTCAAAATCATACCAGAAATTAAAGAGTCAGCTGTCACTAACATAAAATAGACCCCATTTCCTGAGTATCTTAGAATTTCTGGGCTTTATCCCTTACTTCCTTCAGGTCTTTGCTTAAGTGTCCAAGTTCAGGGAAATTGTCCTCATCGTTCTGTCTAAAAAAACACATACTATCCTTCACTCGCTATCTCCTCACTAAGATCTACTTTTCTCTTTAGCCTTCATCGCTTGAAATTATATGTTTACTTTTTGTTTATTTTGTCATTCATTTTACAATGTAAGCACCATGAAAGCAAGAAGATTGTCATCCTTGTTCATTGTGTCTCATGATCTAGTATTATTTCTGGATGAATTAAATGAATTCATCAATTAAAGGATGAATCTATGATCAGAGCCTATGTACACTTGGCTACGGCCAATGCTGAAAGCAGCTGCTTTCTCTCCCTTCTGTCTTCACTGAGACAGTGCCCAGTCATCATTCAGTCCTCTCTCTGAGACCTCTTGTAAAATGATATTTGGGTAACAAGGATCAACTTGATAGAAGAACTCAGTCCGAATTCCCGCAATCTCTGCTTACGTGGGACCCAGTAAAAAGAAAGGAGAGATGATGGTTCTAACAATAGCAATGACCTGTGCCTATGTCAAGCACTGAGTCGGAGAATAGTTGAAAGTGCTTTCTGCTATGCAAGAATTTGAAGATGAGCCTATTACTCTTTAATAAAATCTGAATGTCCTCATCCTAGAGGGCAAACAAGCCCAGAACGTTCTATCCTGAGCCTCTCCTAGTTTCTCCTTCACAGAGCAGAACTCCTGGAAAACACTCACCTCCAGAGAAATACCCTGAAGTGAAAAGTTGAATGGCCCTCTAGGACTCGACCCAGGCCGCCTCCTGACTGATTAGTGCTGAGATTGCTCTGTGGGCCAGAGGAAGCTGCTGCTTCTTCACTCTCAGTGAAAGAGAAAACTGACTTCACACAAACACTGAGGAGAAAGTCTAGAAATCATAATGCCATGGGATGCCCCACTGTTTCCCTCTTTCTCTTTCCCTCCTTCTTTCACTCTGAAATGCATCCCTAAGGAATATTATTCACTAAGGAAAGTTAGTTAAGGGAAACCCTAGGGATGCAGTGAAGGAAACACCAAAGAAACTTTCAGCTCTTCTCTCCCGAGACTAATCAGGTTTAAGAATTCTTAAAAGTTTTGAGTAACGGGAAAACTTGAAATCTCCATCATCAAGAGTTTCTCAAAACCCAGGCTGTCTTCCTCTAGGCTGTAAGTCCTGTTTATAAACAAGTCAAGTTAGTCTTATACTCTCTCATGTGTGTCTCTCTAATTCCATTTAACCCTACAGAGACTACACTCCCTGTGATGGTTAACACAGATGTCAACTTGACTGGATTGAGAGATGCCTAGATGGACAGTGAAGCATTGTTCCTGGGAGTGTCTGTGAGGCTGTTTCCAGGAGAGACTAACATGTAGGTCAGTGGACTGGAAGAGGAGGCCCATCCAATAGGCCGTGGGTGAGGCTAGAACAAAGTTTGCAGAAGGGGGACATTCAGCTTGCTTAGATTCCTCTCTCTCTTTTTCTCTCTCCCTTCTAGAGTGAGATTGCTTTTTTCCTCCTGCCCTTGGACATCAGACCCACAGTTCTTCAGCCTTTGGACTCCAGGGGCTTGCACCAGCAGCCTGCCTCAGACTGGCAGCTATACTGTCAGCTTCCCTGGTCTTGAGGCTTTTGAACTAGGACTGAGCTACACTACCAGCTTTTCTTATTTCCCACCTTGGAGACAACCTATTTGGGGACTTCACCTTTGTAATCATGTGAGCCAATTCTCCCTAATAAATTCCCTTTCATGTATATATAAAAGGGAGTGTATGTGTATGTGTGTGTGTGCAAGTGCATGTGTGTATGCACATATACTATTGGCTCTCTTCCTCTAGAGAAACCTGATGAATACACATCAAAAACCCAGAGGCCAGGGATGAGTAACATGAGAAAATAGTGGAATAGGCAGCTTCAAGTGCCTGACTCTCAATTGAAAAGAAAAAAAAACCCGAAACTCCCAAAATCAACTTTATTAGAACTTCAGAAAATATTCAGTTTTTCAGCAACCAAGTAAACGCTGATACAAGAAAAAAACTCAAAAATATTAGGAAAGCTTCATGACGTTTTTACTTACGTTTGCCCACCCTCTCCCCATCTAACCAGCAGTCTTGAAAATGACAGCCTGTATCCCCAATGTGCGATCCAGTCTCTGGTTCCAGAGGGTGCAGAGCAAACCTCATTCACAAAGTATTATGTATGTCTATTCTAATCTGCCTGGACTACATGAAGGACTGGCACAATGTGCTAATCTTTGTTTCACTTAACACAGATTCTACCCATGGCAAAAAGTGGCAGCCATTGTGTAAGAATATTGTAAGACTAACAAAAATTCTGCAGGGTAAAAGATTACTATTGAGACATATAATAGACCATCTAAAGTCTCAGAGGAAATGTCAGGGAAAGTTTCTTTGGGAAACTATGGTACTCAAAAGAAACAATACATACTGGGGAGTTTAGAAAATCACACGTTTATCTAGGGGCAAAATGAATGATCAGAAAAGATCCAAAAATATCCTAACCCTTTACTTTTGACTGATGTCTAGGTTCAGTTTAAGCCTGGTTAAGTATGGGAGAAGTACCCCAGCACAGAGTCAACCTACTAAGATGAAAATGGTTGTTTGGGGGTTTTTTTGTTTGTTTCCTTGTTTACTTGTGTTTTGACTTTTTTGTTATTTGTTAGTTTTTGAAGTTTTTGTTTTGTTTTGTTTTTTGTATTGTGTTCCAGGAATTCAGTGAAATCTCTGTCAAAACATTAGCTAAACACAGCTAAAGAAACAGAGATTTCAATGACCACATATGGCTAGGAATACAGTCTTTATAAAATTAGTATTACAAAATCACTAAACAAGTGGATGTCTACTTCAACAATAAAAAACAACAACAAACTTTTGGGAGGACAAATAATTTGACTTACAGAATTGTGACTGTATAATATCCACATGTCTGAGGTTCAACAAAAAAATCACAAAGTATACAAAGACATAAGAAAGTATGGTCCATTCAAAAGAACAAAATACATCAACAGAAACCATTCCTGAGGAAGACCAGTATTGAACTTAATAAACACAGGCTTTAAACCACTGTCTTAAATATGTTCAAAGAACTAAAGGGAAACTAAAGGCAATCAGGAAAATGATGTATGAAAAAAATGAGAATGTCAATAATTTTTAAAAATGTTTAGAGAAAAATATTTTAATAGAAAAAAGCTACGAAACAGAAATTCTAGAGCTAAAGAGTATAATAACTAAAATGGGAAATTTATTAAAGAGGTTCAATGGCATATTTAAGCTAGAAGAAATAATCAGCAAACTTGAAGATAGGACAATTGCTATTATCCAGTTTGAGGGGCAGAAAGAAAAAAGAGGAAAAGTAAACAGACTAAGGTACCTGTGGGACACTGTCAAGCACTTGAACATACACATAATGGAAATCCCAGAAGGAGGAAACAAAGAGAAATGTGCATAAAAAGTATTTAAGAAATAGTGGCCCAAATTTGTTGAAAACATGAAACTACACATCAACAAAGCTCAATAAACTCAAACTGGAGAAACTTAGAGAGATCCAGACAAAGGCACATTATAATCAGTCAAAAAACAAAGAGAGAAACCTGAAAGCAGCAAAAGAGAAGCACCTTGTCACATACATGGGATTCTCATAAGATCAACTGTCAATTTTTTATCAGAAATTATGTAGGCTAAATATAGCAAGGTAGTATATTTAATGCTTAAAGGAAAACAAATTGTCAACTAAGAATTCTGTATTTAGCAGCTGGGCACGGTGGCTCACGCCTGTAATCCCAGCACTTTGGGAGGCTGAGGCAGGCAGATCATAAGGTCAGGAGATCGAGACCATCCTGGCTAACAAGGTGAAACCCCGTCTCTACTAAAAATACAAAAATTAGCCGGGCGTGGTGGCAGGCGCCTGTAGTCCCAGCTACTTGGGAGGCTGAGGCAGGAGAATGGTGTGAACCCGGGAGGCAGAGCTTGCAGTGAGCCAAGATTGTGCCACTGCACTCCAGCCTGGGCAACAGAACAAGACTCCATCTCAAAAAAAAAAAAAAGAATTCTGTATTTGGCTAAACCATCCTTCAAAAAAACAGGAAGAAATGAAGACATTCTCAGAAAAACAAAAGCTAAGGGAATTTGATACCAGTATCTGCCCTACATGAAATACTAAAAGGAGTCCTTCAGGTTGAAGAGGAAGAAACCTAGACAGAAACTTAAAGTTAATGAGTATATAAAGATCTCAACTAAAGATAACTACATGGACAAATATAAAAATGTTTTATTGTATTTTTGGTTGTTGTAACTCCACGTTTTATTTTATACAAAATTTATAAGACAAATAAATTAAAAATAATTATAAATCTATTTTCTTGGTTATGCAATAGATAAAGATGTACTTTGTGACAACAACATGAAAGAGGGGATTGGAGCTGTATAGACGAGAGTTTGTGTATGATATTCCAGTTAAATGGATATCAATTCAAACCATAGTGTTATAAATTTAGGATGTAAAACATAATCTCCTAGGTAAACACAAAGAAAATAACTTTTATTTTATTTATTCATTTATTTTTAGAGATGGGGCCTTATTCTCTCACCAAGTCTGGAGCATAGTGTTGTGATCATAGCTCACTGCAACCTCAAACTCCTGAACTCAAGGGATTTTCCTGCCTCCACCTCCCAAGTAGCTAAGACTATAGGCATAAGCCACTACACCCAGTTACATTTTTAAATTTTTTAGTAGAGATAGAGTCTCGCCATCTTGTCCAGACTGATCTCAGACTCCTGGGCTCAAGTGATCCTCCTACCTCAGCCTCCTAAAAAGTGTTGGGATTATGAGTGAAGTACCATGCCCAGGCAGAAAATAATTTTTTAAAATACACAAAAAGAAATAAGAAAGGAAGCAAATGTTTTGCTACAAAAAAATAAAGTCAGCTTAACACAAAAGAGGGCAGTGATGGAGAAAATGAGGAGAAAAGATATTAGACAAACAAAACACAAATGGTAAAATGGCAGAAGTACTTTCTTATCAGTAATTATTTTAGCTGTAAATAGATTAAGCTCTCCAATCAAAAGACAGAAATGAGCAGAATAATTATTTTAAATTGTCCAACTATGTACTGTTTACAAGAGACTCACTTTCAATCCCAAGATACAAAGAGGTTGGAAGCAAACGATTTTTTTAAAAAAGAGAGATATTTCATGCAAATAGTAACTAAAATAAACCTGGAGTTGCTATACTAATATCAGAAAAAATAGACTTTAAGTCGGTTTCTTTTTCTCCAAGTAGATGGATTGGAGGCAGAGTTAACATGCCTCTCTCACTTAGAAAGACAAAGTAGTGTGTAGGCATTCACACTGTGAACTTTTTTCCAAGAAGCAATGCAGGAACTCAACAGGAAAACTGAAATCCACAGTGTCTTAGAAAGAAGCAGCAGGCTGCATTCTATACCATGAGCCAGGCAAAAAACTGTAAGTCCTTGGAGTGTGACAGAAGGAAAGACTACCTCCAGGATTTACACTCTCTGGGGAATCTGGCAATTCAGCTTACATGAGAAGCCCTTAACCCTGCCCAGTGCTGGAATTCACTTAGAAAGTGGTGAGGAATATAAAGAATGGCAGCAGAGGAGTCTTGCAATTATTCGCAGTCTCCAGCACAGACTGAGAGAAGCCATTCCTTATTCTGCCTCAAAGGGGCCAATTAACTCAGGCACTGGTTGCAGGTTGAAAGAAGTTCTCAACTGAATTTCATGGTATAACCTCAAGTGAGGAAGAATGCTCTTGGCCAGAATTAGGGGGGTGAGTGGGAAGTATGCTACAGCCACAGGAGCAGGAGCTAGGGGCCCAGGCTATGTGGGCAGACTGGGAGGAGGGTGGCCTGAAAGCCACGGTTCTTGCCTCTGTGTGGGGAAGACATATGGCCTGGGACAGTTTTGAGTTTTGAGAATAGAAGCCTTGAACTTAGCTCACTGCTCTACCAGAAAGCTGCAGGTGTGAGATCTGCCTTGCCAAGTGCATGGGAGCTGAAGGAGGTTTACTGCTGCCTGTTACTCCCCACTCCCTGCGTGCAGTCTTCTGTGTAACACAGGCAGTTACATTCCTCTCTGGAATATTGCCCCAGTGATCAGAGAACCACCTCTCTGACTCCCATAAGGGCTGCTACTTGCTACACACACAGAGAGTCAGAGCATGTACCTGCTTTACCCAGTCACCACTTGGCTTTGCCCCTCTACCTGTCCTAGTAGCTTAATACAAAGGAGAAATGTTTGGCCGCATCCATCGCCTGAGAAACCAGAATATTTCCCTGGGTTACATAAGGAAAGCACAAATCCCAATGCTACTACCACAGCTGGTGATCTTTTGCAAATGCCATCTCCTGGCTGAAGGCCAACCAACAGAGTTTATTACAGCATCTACAGGTAGAATAACAGTACCCAGGAAGGAGAAAACTTGTGCATGACCTCAACTATCACCATTGCTTGTACTACCCTGGCCTGGCCAGGAGTTCATGAGTCTGTCCACATGACCTTTTCATTACTACTACAACTGGCATTTAAGAAAGCCAACACACTAAGGCTACCTATAACCAAGAAATCTCAGAGTCTATGCTATTCCCCTGCCACCCCCATCAAAACTGGTACTAGTAACCACTGGAAGGAGACTTGAGGACAGAGCACATCTCTGGATCCCTTGCAGACATTCCCCAGCACCAGCCTGGAGTATGGCAACCACACTGGGCAGTTAGACCTAGAGGAACAACAGCATTCACAGTAGTCTAATTCTCAAGGAGTCCTGCTACTATGGAAGTGGGAGTGCACCACATCAAGGGAAAACCCCATGGGACAAAAACACTCAAATGACAGGCCTCAAGTCCCAGATCTTTTTTTTTTTTTTTTTTTTTTTTTTTTTCAGAAAAAGCGTAGTTAGAGTGCTGGGCTCAGCAGGGAAAGTCTGCAGCCATGCCACAACAGTCAGGCAGACTTGGTGCTTGTGAAGGATCTTGGAGAAGGGATTTCTTTTCCCTCTCATCCACCACTGCAGAAACAGCTGGAGCTTTTCCCATGGGAGCTCGGTGTGGATGCACCTATAGAACCTCTCTGGAACATTTCAGGGTGACTGCATCCCCACAGAAGGAGCACCCTCCAGGTATAGGTCTGCACAAGATGCAGAGTCACAATTCCTCTCTACTTGGAACATCAACATTCCTACAGATGAAAAGAGATGCTTCTCTGTTCTGAATAGCTAGAACACTGGGTCAGGAGTGTATCTAGGAGGTGAATAGCTTTCCTGCTGGCCTTCTAGGGGAAATTAAGTGGCTCTAGTCCTTCCTTCTCATAAGACTTCAGTGCATTTTACTCAGAGTTCTGCCAGCCACCTCCATCAAGGCCAGGACCTCTGCCCACCATTGGGTAGTACATTTACCCATCTGCTTTGGACAAAGCTGTTTTTACCTGTGGAAATGATACGGTTTGGCTTTATGTCCCTACCCAAATCTCACCTTGAATTGTAATAATCACCATGGGTCAAGAGTGGGACTTGATGGAGGTAATTGGATCATGGGGGAAGTTTCACCCATGCTGTTCTTGTGATAATGAGTGAATCTCATGAGATCTGATGGTTTTATTTGTGTCTGGCATTTCCCCTGCTTGCACTCACTCTCTCTCCTGCCAGCCTGAGAAGAGGTGCCTTCTGCCATGATTGTAAGTTTCCTGAGACCTCCCCCGCCAGCCATGCAGAACTGTAAGTCAATTAAACCTCTTTTTTCAATAAATTATCCAGTCTCAGGTATTTCTTTATAACAGCATGAGAATGGACTAATAGAGTAAATTGGTACTTGGAGCGGGACATTGCTATGTGGAAGCAACTTTGGAACTGGGTAATGAGCAGAAGTTGAAAGAGTTTAATCACCAAGACAGTGGGGAAAATGTCCCCAGGGCATGTCAGAGACCTTCATGGCAGCCCCTCCCATCACAGGCTTGGAGGCCTATGCGGGAGAATGGTTCTGTGTGCTGGGCCTAGGGACCCCCTCTTCTATGCAACCTCAGGACATGGTGCCCCACATCCCATCTGCTTCAACTCCACCCATGGCTAAAAGAGGCCAATGTACAGCTCCAGCCATTGCTTCAGAGGGTGCAGGCCCCAAGCCTTGGCAGTTTACGTATGGTGGTGGGCCTGTGGGTGCACAGAAGTCAAGAATTGAGGTTTGGGAACATCTGCCTAGATTTCAGAGGATGTATGGAAATGCCTGGATGTCCAGGCAGAAGTTTGCTGTAGGGGTGAAGCTCTCATGAAGAACTTCTGCTAGGGCAATGCAGAAGGAAAATGTGGGCCCAGAGCCCCCACTCAGAGTCCACACTAAAGAACTGACTATTGGAGCCTGTGAGAAGAGGGTCACTGCCCTCCAGACTCCAGAATGGTAGATCCACTGACAGCTTACACCGTGCACCTGGAAAAGCTGCAGACACTCAATGCCAGCTGATGAAAGCAGCTGGGACAGGGGCTGTGCCCTGCAAAGCCACAGAGCCGAACTGTCCAAGGCCATGGGAGCCTACCTCTTGCATCGGCATGCCCCTGACCTGAGACATGGAGTCAAAGGAGATCATTTTGGAACTTTAAGGTTTAATGACTGCCCTATTGGATTTCTGACTTGCATGGTGCCTGTAGTCTCTTTATTTTAGCTGACTTCTCCCATTTGGAACTGGTTTATTTATCCAATGCCTGTACTCCTATTGGATTGAGGAAGTAACTAACTTGTTTTTTATTCTACAGGTGGAAGGGACTTGCCTTGTCTCAGATGAGACTTTGGACTTGGACTTTTGGGTTAATGCTGGAATGAGCTAAGACTTTGGGGAACTGTTGGAAAGACATGATTATGTTTTGAAATGTGAGGACATGAGATTTGGGAGGGGCCTGGGGCTGAATATTATGGTTTGGTTCTCTGTCCTCACCCAAATCTCACCTTGAATTGTAATAATCCCCATGTGTCAGGGGTAGGACCACGTGGAGGTCATTGGATCATTGGGGTGGTTTCCCCCATACTGTTCTCATGATAATGAGGATTCTCATGAGATCTGATGGTTTTATAAATATCTGGCATTTCTCTTGCTTGCACTCATTCTCTCTCCTGCTGCCCTGAGAAGAGGTGCCTTCTGCCATGATTGTAAGTTTCCTGAGACCTCCCCAGTCATGCAGAACTGTGAGTCAATTAAACCTCTTTTCTTTATAAGTTACCTAGTCTTGGGTATTTCTTCAAATACTAATACAGGTTACCTCCCCTATTGATCTAAAGCCTAAACTATTCAAACCAGTAAATAAAATACTGGGGAAAAAAATAGATAAACTCCACACCACAAGGGAATGAGAAAAGCTTCAAGAGACTTCTGCCATTCCAACCTTATAAAAAACAGTGAATTTGCTCACACACTGAGTACATTGCTACCACAACCAGCACCTGAAAAAGCCATCAAAGAGACGCTATAACCAAGGAACTCACAGAGTCTTCAACTCTGAAAGCACCAAGAGCCAAGTTAGACCATAATAAATTATAAACATTAAAATCACAGCCTTAAGGGGGAAAAAGAAATTTTAAAAAACATAGTCAAACAAAAATAAATTCAAGAATAATTAGAAGAAATAGGCTACCCAAATGAGAAGGAACCATAAAAATAATATTGGTAGTATGACAAAACCAGGTTCTATAACACCCCCAAAAGATCACACTACCCCTACATCCATTGGATCCAAACAAAGATGAAATCTTTGCAAGGTCCTATGTCCAGAATCGTATTTTTTAAGTTCTATTCATTTTAGGTTTTCCACGTAATTCTTCAATCCACCTTGAGTTGATTTTTGTATATGGTGAAAGGAAGGGGTGCAGTTTGAATCTGAATCTTCTGCATATTGCTAGCTAGTTATCCTAGCACCATTTATTGAACAGGGAGTCCTTTCCCATTGCTTTTGTCAACTTTGTGAAAGACCAGATGGTTGTAGATGTACCACTTTATTTCTGGGTTTTCTGATTGGCTCCTTTGATCTATGTGTCTGTTTTTGTACCAGTACCATGTCGTTTTGGTTACTGTAGCCTTGTAGTACACTTTGAAGTTGGGTAATGTAATGCCTACAGCTTTCTTCTTTTTGCTTAGGATTGCTTTGGCTATTTGGGCTCTTTTTAGGTTCCATTTGGATTTTAGAATATTTTTTATCTTATTCTGTTAAAAAAGTATGTTGGTAGTTTGATAGAAATATCATTGACTCTCTAAATTGCTTTGGTCAATATCATTAAAATGGCCAACCATTTTAATGATATTGATTCTTCTAATCCATAAGCATGGAATGTTTTACCATCCCTTTGTGTCATCTCTGATTTCCTTAGCAGTATTTTGTAATTCTAGTTGTAGAGATCTTTCACCTCCCTGGTTAGCTGTATTCCTAGGTATTTTATTTATTTTGTGGCTATTGTGAATGACATTTAATTATTGATTTGGTTCTCAGCTTGGACATTGTTGGTATATAGAAATGCTATTGATTTTGTATCCTGAAACTTTGCTGAAATTGTTTATCAGATCTGTAGAAGTAAGTTTAGAATATCTTTCTTATCTCTTAAGGTCATAAAGGATATTTTCACGTAAGCCAATACACAATAACCACAAACAAAGATGAATAATTTGTGTTAAATTATATTAAAGTTAAGTGCTCTCATTCATCAAAATACACCATAAAGGGAAGATCAAGCCACAAACTTGAAGATATTTAAACATATATAACTGACAAAAGAGTAATATCTTGAGCATTTGTAGAAGTCCAAAAAAGCAATATTTTAGAAATTCAATATACAAAATGTTCAAAAGACATGCAAACCTGTTTTCTAAAGGAACCACTGGTAAAAGGAGGAGGAGGTGGTGAAAAGATGCTAATCATCATTATTTACAAAAGTAATAAAATTAAGAGCATAATTAAATATTTGACAATCTGGAAAAAAATTAGAAGTTTGACAATATCCAGTATTAGAAGAACTCAAATTACTGGAGGATGTATAAAAGTGAACATCTGCATTGTCTACAGCCCAACAATTTCACTCCTAATTATATACTCTGGAGGTATACACCAGGAGATATACTTGCAGATATACACCAATACACACACAAACGCATACACACACACAGCAGATATATACACAAGAATACTTTCCAAGGTACATGGTACAAATATATTTACAGCAATACTCTTCAGCACAAAACTATAAATAACTCAAATATCTGCCAAGAAAATAATGAACAAATTGTGTGATATTCACATTGAAATATTAGATAGCAGTGAAAATGAAATACAGTCACGATACTTTAGATGGATCTTTAAAATATTAAAAACAGGTTTGGGGAGTTATTTTTACATATAATTATGCACCACACAAGGACATTTGGGTCAACAACAGACTGCATATATGAGAGTGGTCCCATAAGGTTATAATATTATATTTTACTGTACCTTTTCTGTATTTAGATATGTTTAAACACACAAATACCACTGTGCTACAATCGTCTACAATATGCAGTACAGTAACATGCTGTACAGGTTTGTAGCCTGGGAGCAATAGGCTATACCATGCAGCCTATGTGTGTGTAGGCTATACCATCTAGGTCTATGTAAGTCCGTTCTGTGATGCCTGCATAATAATAAAATCACCTGACAACACATTTCTCAGAACATATTCCTATTGTTAAGTGACGCATGACTGTCTATGTAATATACCATATTTATTTTTGCTTGGCTAAAAGTGGAACATTTCTTAGGCAAGTTTTATCTTAATAGCTGAGCTCTCCTTCACCTGCATACGACTAAGATTTCCAGATGAACACAGGTTTTGCATAATTTCCAAAAAGAGTGCTGAGTCCCAACCTTGGAGTCTTGGAGCAAAGTGGATTGGTCCCATAACTTATGGTAAGAAGCACTATGCAGCCATTATTACCCCCTGAGGAGCAAGAAGAGTTCCCACACAGGGCTGGGAACTGAAATTCAGGTATAATAAGTAGAGAAGATAATTTAGCCCTTCCATGTCCTTACTAACAAATGAAATACCTGGAACTTGAAAGAAAAGACAATCAATACATCCCAACAATTCTATTATGACCATGATCATATTATGGGACAAGAATTTTAGAGCAGCAAGCATAAAAATACTTTAATAAGAACACTCTTGAAACAGTTTTTAAAAATGTAAAATCTCACCGAATAAATAGAACTGTAAAAAATAAATAAAAATTATAGATCTAAAAAATTCAAAGACTAAAATAAAAAGCTCTTTGGATGACAAGTGATATGTTAAGAGAGGTGAGAACATGGAATTGTAAAATGCTCAAAATCAGAGAACACAGAAAAAAAGACAAAAATGAACACAGAATAAGCGCAATAGAAAAGTTACAAATATCATAGGTATTTAGACAAAACTGCAGAGCAGAATTAATTTGAAAGGCTGGAGGTATATGAGGAGTTTAATTTTGACAAATTTCAAGGGTCTAGAGGAGAGACAAAAAAACTGTTTCCAGGAGAGAGTTGTATGCATGGGCCCAAAGATATCAATTTGAAAATTAGAGACAGGATGTAGTCCCAGTGCCAATCTCCTCCAGAAAATCTGTTGACTTTAGATATCTTTTCTTAGATAGCAACCCCTTCACCCTCCCAAACCAGGCTACAGACTCTTTTCCTGGTTCATAATATGTCTGAAAAGTCTAGGAAAAACAAGCTCAGAGTAAAGTATATCTCTTTCTCAACTTTTTACCTGTTTTAACTAGTCCCTCCCCGCAACACACACACACACAGAACTTTCTACACCTCCACCCCATCTTAGAATCTCAAGAACATTTCATAAACCAGCACTACTCCCCAGCACACCTCTATGTTGGTTGTGAGTTTCAGGAGAGTGTATGCCATGTATGTTTTTCATTCCACATTTTAGGGAATTTGTGGGAGAGCCTGCACAGTGTTAAGAGCTCCATGCTGGAGGACATGGTTGAAGGAAATCATTTAAAAAACAAAACAAAACAAAACCTTCCCCTAAACTGGGCTGGAACCGAGAGATCAAAACATGACTCAGACAAGTCCAGTTTGGTGAAGAGATTAGTTTATTAGGACTCACATAACAGGCACTCCTGGATGCCAGAGGACAGCTTTGGAGATCTGCCCTACTTTCAATCTCTAAGCTGCTTTTAAGTTAATTTTTTGGCTCTTTGCCTACTGTGTGTGTGTGATGGGGCTGTTTTCCTTGGTAGGTTCTCAGATATTCTCTGGGATATTTGGATTCTCAGGGACACCTGACCCTCAGCTGGACACTATGGTCTTGGCTCACTGTCCAACCTTTATGTTTCAAGCAGTGGAAAAAACACTCTTTAAGTAACATGGTGGGGGACCTGTCACATTAAAATCCACCCTGTCCACAAACTCATACATTCTTTCTGCCAATCTTGCATGAGAATCCCTGAGCTGGGCATGACGGGAAGAACTATACAGGCCAATAATGTATAGCCATGGCTTGTGCATACAGAACACATCCACAGTGTACACAAGAGCATAAAAAGCAGAAGCTAACTACAATTATAACATCTTTTGGCAAAACATAACTCCAATGAGTAGGTAAGATGTGTGACCAATCTGAAAATAGGTCAAAGAAACCTGAATGACTTATGTCATAGATCTGAGTTGACAAATGATTTAAAGTATCTGTAACATTATTCTCTTTATCAGGGATATAGGGACAACAGAACCTATAAGGGAACACGTAGTTGGATCACCATCAAGTTGGCAATTGGGCTTCCAAGTGAAGGCAATCTCCAGTGAACCTGAGTCGCATTATTAGTGCTGCTGAACCAGTCACTCCAATTCTGTAGGGATAAAGGCAGACTATTCCAAGACATATCATTATCATTTGATAGAGAAAGGTATTCATAAACGCAACAATCAGACTGGTTGCTGATTGCTGCTGTAGTCGCAGCCCAGTCCAGAAAGACATTACCAGCTGCTGTGGGTAGCAGTAACAACAGCCTATGAACATAGACACAGATGTTTAGTAGGAACTTTCATTGGTACATCCACTCCTTATAACATTATTAGTGCTGTATATTCTCCCATTGGTCTTATCAGGGAGGCCACTATGGGCCTCAGGTCTGTCTTACAGCACCACACGTAGCTTCTCTCCCTAGGAGTGGGTAAGCATCCAATTGCTAAGCTTCTGGCCTTGCCCACACTATCTGCATGGTACCTGCTCCAGAGGTATTGGTGCTGCCATGTGTTGATATTGTAAGGCTCTCGGACCTCTATCAAGGAGCACAGCTGGGATGATCTCCCCTCCAGCAGTCTTCATGGCATTCTCCAGTGCCACAAAAACAATCCAGCATGGGGGCACTTTCCAGCTCAACTTCAGGTCCACATAGCTATCACCTCTTAGCAGATCCACTGGTGTTCTCAGGAGCACAGCCTGTCCATCTTTTCAGGAGCATTTCTCAGAGTCTCAGAGGCATCTCTGAGAGTTTGTGGGACCTGTTTCACAGGCCTTGCCAACCATTCATAGGAAATGATGCCATGGTGGTCGTTGGTGACTCATTTAAAGTTTGTATAGCTTCAGGGAGATTCTTAGCCCAGGACCTTAAAGAACCATCCTGAGACAATGCACGTAACTGGGTTTTTAATGAACATCCTTTTTTTCTATAAGTCCTGTCCCTGTTGGGTTATATGGTAAGGGAAACCTCCAGTATATACTTTGTTTTGATGCCCAGTATTGGATATCATGGCCTATGAAATGGGGGCCTTGATCACTATTTATCCTTCTTGGCATGCCGTACATGACACTAAGATCAGTGTGACACTTGACAGTCTCCAGTTGAGTGGTACTTTTTACTAAGAAAACCTGTGGCAGCCTTGTTGTTGTGCCCACACAAGTTAAGGCATATTTTTCCCTTCACTTTGGGGCAAGGGTCCAATATAATCAACTTGCCATTCTCACACAGATTGCATGGCTTGATGTATGTGAACTGATGTGGAGGGAATATTTCTAGGTCGCAGACATGAACAGATCTCACAGTTCTGAACAGCTGCCAGAACATCTGCATTTTGGAAAGGGATGCCTGCTACCTTTGCTATGACCCACCCTATAGCAACCCACTGGTGGCCCCTCTTACGAGGTATCCACATGGCATCCTCCTCCAACGGGCTGGGGTAAATTGCCTGAACATGAGTAAGGTGTCTGCCTCGTGATTTCTGGGAGGTAACCTGGGGATGTGTGCATCTACCTGAGACACCATCAGATGCACATCCTTCTCTTGTAACCTGAGGTGAACATCCTGCCACATGGACATTCCCCAAATGGGCCTGCCCAAAACTTGTTGATTTTCTGCAGCCCATTGATTGATTCACATGGTAAGGCCTCTGTATTAGCCTAACTCTGTCCAAGTGACTAGTGACCAGGGCTTTTGGGTGATGAGTATCCAAACTGCCCATAGCTTGACCCACTGAATGTTTTGCCCTAATCCCTATTCTATTCATAAGGTATCAAGGTTCATTTGCACTACAACTGTTGACCATTGGTGCTGGGCGCCTTTGCTAAACCCATCAGTGTAGCAGGTCCTAGCAGTTATGGGCAGGGTCCCCTCATATACAGTGATTGGCCTAGTAGGTGGCTCCACTGTCATGTCAAACCCCTCCACTTGTTCAAAGTGGATGGGTCTGAGCACCTCCTGTAGTGCTTGACTTAGAAGACTAGTGGATGAGACACCCCTCTGTTGTAGATAGGCGTGCCATTTTTGTAGGGTGTGTGACTGTGCTACCCCAGAGATGGTCTTGGCTACAAGGCCTTCCATTCATCCTTTTATGGTGTAGGCAGTTTTTAGTGTGATAGTCTGCTTTCTGGTGATGGCCTCCACTTCGTGCAATGCCCTCTACATGGCCAACAGCTGTTGCTCGAGGACTGTATAGTGGGTTCTGCACTCTTTCATAATTGAGACCAAAATCCTACAGGTACCATTCACATTGGTTGCTTTTATCACAAACCCCAAATCATCCCCAAGGCATCTTTAGTGAATTCTAATACAAAAGGGTGCAGTGGCAGTGGGGACTCTAGTGCTTGCACTTGTTTCACCAATGTTTTTGTTTTGTCAGATGCCTCTTGCTCCATGTGTGTCTAGTCCCATTGTTTATTTTTCTTTATGAGGGTGTATAATGGGCAGAGGGTTTGTGCCAAATGAAGAATCAATATTCTCCAGTAGCCCAGTAAACCTAAGAAAACCTGGTGTTAGTTTACCGTCTAGGGAACAGGCTGCTGTGCTAGCTTATGTTTCACGTCTTACCCTACCAGGTAACTCTCAGGAACTTGACAGTTATGCCAGGCTCCTTTATCTTTTGGGGGTTGACTTCTCATCCCCTGTCTTTTAGGGTATCCAAGACAGTTTGTAGAGCAGTCTCCAGATCTGTAAGAGACTGAGATTAGCATGATATCATTAATATAGTGAAACAGGGAGACTGAGACAGGCAAACAGGGCCTAGACAGGTTCCATGCAACCATACTGTGACATGGTAGAGCTGTGCAGGTACCCTTGTGTTAGCACCTGGAAAGTCCATTGTTGGCCCTCCTAAGTGAAGGCAAACTGGCCTTGTGAATCTTCTGCTAAAGGGATACTAGAAAAGCCATTAGACAAGTCAATCACAGAATGGACATTTCCCAGCTTGAGGGCCACTTGTTCTAGTAGTTGAGCAGCTGCATATACAGGGAGCAACACTTTGTTTAGCTCATGGTAGCCTGCCAACATTTTCCAGGTGCCATCTGGTGTCTTCACAGGCTACCCAGGGCTGTTACAGGAGCTCTGGGCAAGCCTATTTGTACCTTATGTAATGCCTAAATTGTTTTGATGATTTCAGAGTGTGCCCCCGGCAGGCAGTATTGTTTTACATTCACTGCCTGCCTGTGCTGGGACAAGTGATTACTTTCCGAACTTAGTCCTTGTTCTTACCCAGCCCACTGAGATCCACCAATGCTTCCCCCATATCATAGATTCCATTTTCCATTAAATGGCAAAAGAACTGCAACCAATGCCTCATATCATAACCCTTTCTAAACTGGAAATGACCCAGACATTCAATGAGTACCTAAAATAATTTTAAGATTTTAAACTACACAAAAAGTTTTACCTACATTTATCTCATTTACATTTACGGAATTTATTCATTTTTAGTGGTTTATCTGGATTACTCATGAGAACGAAAGCTCATTAGACTTATTAGACAAAGCTAATAATCATTACGAGTTATTTCCCTGTTAACCATTTTAATGGCTTGTAAATATCAGATGTTCATCTAATCAAGAAACTTAAAGACATAGGCATTTTTACCAATAACTCAGAAAATTCAGCTGTTTTAATTAAACTGACAATATCAAATTAATCTTGCTTATCAAAAAAAACCACACAAACAAAGATCATTCTGTTTTTGGGTGGATTTATAGTCTTAGAACCTTCTTGTCAGAAACCTAACACCTTAAAGTATCTAGGAGGGGCAAATATACAACTTATCTAATCAAGAAACTCAGACAAAAATGTATGCTGACACTTTTGAAGACATTTCTACTTTTATTTTACCAACAATTTTGAAGCCAGCTTATTCACCAAAGATTATTGAATTCACATGAACCTGAAAAGCATTTGGACTTATTTATGAGTACGTACTTATAAGTCATTTGCTACCATGCTAGATATAACACATAGCATAATATATGCACATACACATAACACATTTAAACATGTTTATACTTATACACACAAGATCCAAAAGCTTTTACCAATAGCTTTTGGAATTCTATCTTCACAAACTCATTATTACATAAAAGACAGCTGGATCCAAATTATTTTTGATAAACTTGGGACCTGTTCACTTGGCTAAACTTTATTTGCCCCAGTAGGTAATCCAAGGAAAGCAGTGGATCAATAATTTGGGTAAAGCAGTTTCTATGGCAGTTTGATTTTTAAAAACCTCCTGTATCCATTTTTTTTCAGTTCCAAATGAATTTAATTCTTTATATTTTAGCTAGAACTGGCTGAACCGTATGAGGAAAAAAAAAATCTCAAATTGACCTTGAATTAGTGAGTTTTATCTCAACACCAGTAGCTTATTAACAGTAGATTCAAGGCAGGCAGAAAAGGAAAGAGAAATAGAGAGCTTTAGAAGACTCTACTTAACTCTATAGTTGTAGATTAAACATTTGAGCTCTGAATTTCTTGTTGTAATTTGCCCATCAGTTTTAAAACATACACAAGAAAGGGCCATAATATGTAACCAGCTGGAGGATTAGAAAACCATGCCTTCAAACTTCTGCAGGAGTTTCTACCCTTTCTCCCTTTCCTGCTCTAATGATTTGTGATTAGCCAGCCTCATTGCAATAACACCACATTTACTATCATTATCATACTTTAATATCTTGGCTTCTTGCAATAGGTATTCAGTCCTTGCCCGTGTTTTCCAAGCATCCCTGTACTCATGCAGTGGCCCACAAAAGTTGTGCAGTTGGGCAACTCCACTCCACCTGGACATCGCCGACTGCCCAGGTATTCCCCACCATAGACACCCATTCCTGGCTCGATGTTTGGTCTCTCTGACCCCGTTTGTGATGCTAATTTTAACAAGAAAAATCCAGAATCATATTTTTAAAAAAACCTTCCCCCCAAAATAGGAGGGAGCCAAGAGACCAAAGAATGACTCAGACAAGTCCAGCTTGGCCAGTGGATAAGTTTATTAGGACTTACATATGAGAGACTCCTAGCAGAGGACAGCTTTAGAGCCCTGCCCTGCTTTCCATCTCTAAGCTGCTTTTAAGCTAATTTCCTGGCTCTTTGCCTACTGTGTGTGCATGATGGGACTGTTTTCCTTGATAGGTTCTCAGGTATTCTCTGGGATGTTTGGGTACTCAAGGACACCTGCTCCTTGGCTAGGCACCACGGCTTTGACTCGCTACTTAGCCACTAAGGTTCAAGCAGTGGCCATACACCCTTAAGTAACCTGGTGGGGGACCTGCAACCCTACACCAGTGACAAGGCCTACTTCTCATTGTCCACGACATGTGACTTTGGGAAAATTACTTAGATTCTCTCTGCTTCAGTTCTGCCACCCGCAGACCAGAAATAAAGAGATAGGCCCAGCCCTATCTCTTCTTTCTGGGGTTGTTGTGACATTTGGAAAGAGGTTATGGGTTTAAGAAAGTTTAAAGGGTTAGAGTGATACAAAGTATAGTGAATTTTACATCTCAGACTAACCTGATATAAAATCTCTAGTCACAAGTCCGTAAAGATCTTAGCTCAGTGCCTAGGATTCAGTAAATGCTTAGAGGATATCAGCTATTAGTGTTACCGCTCTTTTTCTTGTTAGACTGTGCTCCCAATTATCCAAGGATGACTTTGGTAGTCTATTATTAATCTAAATCTTTAAGTATTAGAGGTACTGCCTTCTGAATTTTCACCAGGCCTAATGTCATCTAGACTGTAAACAATTCCCCAACTATCAAGATAACTGTTCTATGAATGCTTTTCATTTCCATATTTTCTTGGCTCAATGCTGTTGCTCAGGACAACACACACCAAGTTGGTGATGATGACTGAGTGATGAAACAGTGATCAAAGGGACATATGAAGCTAGTGTAACAAAGATGGGAGGAGCTGGGGAGAGTATAAGTAACTATTAGGAGGTTCAAAGCAAACCTCAGGACACTTACTCCCTGAGCTAAGGTAAAGAATATTGTCCCTCACAGCCCCGGTCTCAGAAACTCTGTGGGGAAGGTAAGTCCTGAGCCTAGAGCTGCCATTTCCACAGACAACTGAACTACCTTCAAACAGATGTGTTTTTAGGGACAGCAGATAGAAGGAGCTGAATCCAGGAGTTTCTTTCCCTGAAATGCCCCAACAAAGGCACAGTCCTCTTACCTTCCCTGGAACAGAAGGGCTTTCATCTGTCTCTCTGAAGCCATCTCCCTCCCCTGTTTATGCCCAGAGCTGCTTTCCAATCCCATGGAGTGCCTCTGTATCTAACCAAAGGCACTGAGTCTACCAGGTGTTCCTGAGAAGACAGCTAAGCCAACCACTCCACACTCTGCTGATTTTCTTCTACATCTCACAGGGGGAAGAGCTGGATCACCATGAAATATGTCTTCTATTTGGGTGTCCTTGCTGGTATGTACTCAAGACCTTGTACTCTGTCCTGTAAGGCATAGGTTAATGGATGGGGTGAGACAGAGGCAGGATTGCGAAGGGTGCAGAAAAAGAGTCAAAAATAGTGTCATCAGCAGAATTAGGGGTCCTGCCTCTTAGACTACATCCAAAGGCTTTCCGGATAGGCTGAGCCCACTTTTCTAGTGTTAAGCTATAGGGTGGGTTAAGGCATACATGTGCCTTGGAGAAGGCTTAACAGTGAGTGTCCTCCCGCTGACCCTAATGCAGGAAACAGAGAAGTAGAAACAAAAGATCAAGTACTAGGACCCTACCTTCTGTAGTCCCTGCCCCACATGGGATTCTTCTGATGGCAGAATTTGCAGGTGAGGCATTTCTCACCATTCTCTGACTGCCTAGGTTGTATCACACATTAGCTGTGTGAGATTAGCCAAGTTAATTAATTCTTCTGTGCTTCAATTTCTTCAAAATGGGGGTATGACTACCTATATTATAGAGTTATTGTGAAGATTAAATAAATCTGTGTAAAGCACTTAGAACAATGCCTGCTATAGAGAGCTCAATGTCTCTTGCCCTTGTTTATAGTCTACCCTTTTCTCTTTGGGGTTTCTAACTGTGTGATCACACAGAAGGGTGTGGTGAGGTACAGGCCCAGGCTTGGGGGAAGGTTAACAGGAGTAGCAAGAGAAGCCAAGACAAGAAGAGTGCTTTATTTCTGATACTAGAATCAGCCTTCCTCCCCTTTATTCTCTAGGGTATGTTTTAAATAATTCATTTATAAAAACAATATATGTTCATATTACAAAATTTAGACATTTTTAAAGTAGAAAAATAAGCATCATGCATAATCCCACCTCTTAGTCAACACCTGCTAACACTTTGAGTTTACTCCCAGACTCTATATATTTTCTGCATTTAAATGGTTTTTTTATTTATTTGTTTTTAGACAAACAGATTATATCCACAATTTTCTTATTCTTTTTGACTTAAATAAGCATTAATATTCTTTTGCTGTTTAACATTCTAATTAGTTTTTTTATTATATATGATGTTCCACTTTTTGATGTGCTTCATTTCAATGTCCAACATTACTATGTCAGATATTTATGTTTCCAGTGTTCAGCTGTTATAGCTAATATGAGCATACTTGTTTGTAATCCTTGTCTATATCTGATTTTTTTCTTTAGAATGGATTCTTGGGGCTGGAATGATTAGGTCACAGGTTATAAACAATTTATGATTCTTGATGCCTGTTTCTAAATTGCTTTTCAAGAAGATGGAATCAATTTACTAGCAGTGATGAGTGTCTCTCATTATACTCTCTTAGACTGAATATTATCAATATTAAACAAAATTATTATAAATATGAGATAAAATGGTGTATCATTTTAATTTACATTTTTATTAGAAAAACATGTCAAATACGTTAACACTTCTTGGCCAATTGATAACTGTTTAAGAATCATCCAGATTCCTTTTCAAGTAGGAGACTGTTACCTTATTTTTATAATATTTATGTATTAAGAATGTTCATTATTTTCTCAGGGACATTTTTCTTTGCTGACTCATCTGTTCAGAAAGAAGACCCTGCTCCCTATTTGGTGTACCTCAAGTCTCACTTCAACCCCTGTGTGGGCGTCCTCATCAAACCCAGCTGGGTGCTGGCCCCAGCTCACTGCTATTTACCGTTGAGTATTTGGGCATCCCCATCCCCAAAACAGCTACTGTTCATTCCAGATCAGTGGTTCTCAAATAAGGGTAACTTCTCCACAGGGTATACTTGGCAATGTCTGAAGATATTTTTGGTTGTCACAACCAGGGGGCAGTGCTATTGGCATCTAATGGGGAGAGGCTAGAGCAAAGATGCTGTTTAACATCCTACAATACACAGCACAGTTCCCACAATAAAGACTTGTCCAGCCCAGAAGAGCAATAGTGCCACTGTTGAGGAACCCTGTGCTACATGTTATGCCTCCTCAGTCTCTCTTAAGTTTTTTTTCAAGTTTTTTTTTTTTACTGGCAGTATGAATGCATTTTATCACTTAAAGATCTAGCAAGTAACTGATGATGCACTCAAATTGGGTCAATTGAGGTGAGTTTTAAGAAGGAACCAATTGCAAAGGTATGGAGACATTAAAGGGACAATATTAAGAATAGTTCCATACCACCAGGGTTTGTATTAAGAAAATGCAGTTACCACCTCTAGGCCTAAAAAGGCAAGAGGAGAAAATAATTTCAAAGGAGGCAAGGAGAGAGAGAGAAAAAGAGAGACCTGTGTGAAGAGACAACCTAATAAGAATTGTAACCCCTAATCAAGGAGCACAGCCACTCTGTGACAAAACTGCAGGGAGGGACCTGGGAGGATAAGTACTCAAATCTCACTCTTCTTCCTCCAGTTACTTTCTGGTGCTTCCTATTGGCCAATAGAAGGAAGCCAGAGCACAAGAGAGCCCACTGATTAAATCCATATATATCTGCTTCCAAAGGTGCAGAGCAGAATGGAATAGGGTTGTTAGTGCATCAGCTAGTGAACCAAACAGGAGACACCCAGAACTAGGTTATTTATTCTCTGGTCTCCACTAAAATGGAAATTGTTCAGTTAGATAGGCGAGAAAATTACATTTCCTTGACATGCATCCTCTTCCTCCCCACTGCATTAAAGAATACAACATTAAAATGTAGTGAAGGGCTCCACTACTTACTATATCACCCTGAGTGAATCACTCCTATGTGCCCCATTAATTCATGTGCTAAATGGGGATAAAAATAGAACCCACTGCATAGACTTGTTGTGAGTTAAATGACATAATCCAGAAAAAGCACTTGGTACAGTTCCTGGCACTTTGTAACATTCAGTATCTTAGCAATGAATGATGATGATGATGATGATGATGATGATGATGATGATGATGATGACTTCCAACCCCTCTCCCTCCAGAAATCTGAAAGTGATGCTGGGAAATTTCAAGAGCAGAGTCAGAGATGGTACTGAACAGACAATTAACCCCATTCAGATCGTCCGCTACTGGAACTACAGTCATAGCGCCCCACAGGATGACCTCATGCTCATCAAGCTGGCTAAGCCTGCCATGCTCAATCCCAAAGTCCAGCCCCTTCCCCTCGCCACCACCAATGTCCGGCCAGGCACTGTCTGTCTACTCTCAGGTTTGGACTGGAGCCAAGAAAACAGTGGTAAGTCTGCCTTCCACAGCAAATCACGGTCATCAGTTCTCCTTTAGGAGGAACATCCATATCCTCATAGCTGTGAAGAGAGAGGAGGAAAGGAGAATGAAAGGAGACCCAATAGAGATGCTACCTGAGTGGTCTGGCAAACAGAGACCTGCCCAGAGGAACAAAGCTCCTCCTTTCCCAGGGTGTCTAATGCCCCACTGCCTCTGCAGGGCTTTGGCAGCTGGAGCCACCAGGCCATCTGACTCTGCACAGAGGCCCAGCCATTCCTGATCGGCAGAGGCACAATTCACATGAAGAAGCTGTGGTCCTACTTCTCATACATGCTCAGTTCACATGTAAAGGACCCCTCTGAGAATTGACTCAGGTCATTTAGTTCTCCAAGACAGGCCACCAATTAAAAATATACTCTACCTTAAGGAGACCTAAAGCCTTTTTCAAAATCCTCGAGATTAGCTCATAACCACGCTCTTGATGATTTCTCTCCTTTGTCGCATTCCTTATTTTCTTTAAACACACAAAAAAGATACCAGTTGAAATAGAGGCTGGTGGTCAGAAGGACTAAAATAACCACTGTCAACAGAATGTTTTCTTTTATCCCCGTCTCCCTCAGGCCGACACCCTGACTTGCGGCAGAACCTGGAGGCCCCCGTGATGTCTGATCGAGAATGCCAAAAAACAGAACAAGGAAAAAGCCACAGGAATTCCTTATGTGTGAAATTTGTGAAAGTATTCAGCCGAATTTTTGGGGTAATCTTATCTCTATATTCAGCTTTCATTTACTTGCATATGCCCAGTTAACTATTTACTCTTGATGTAAGAACTATTTTAGATGTCTAAATAAATTTTTGGGAATTTGATAAGGCTGCTGCAAAGCCAGCGTTGTTTCTTCAGTAATGGGCTCCCCTTAAATTGTCTTTATTCATTAAAGGACATTATAAAGTACTTCCAGTTAAGCACACCATTTGCTAGGTATTCATTCTTATAACTACAAGCAAAATTGTGAAAACAGGCATTTCTTTAAAAATAAATCAGACTTTTCACAAATAGAAAATGCCTTCACCAGTTCAAAAAAATGGAGTCTGACCCATTTTACATGTGATTTCTAGAGAGACTGTCCTCTGACTTTTTCAAGGCCACACAAAGCTAATAACAGCAAAATGAGCAAAAAGGCTCAAGCATCCTGTCCCCTGATTCGGTGCTCTTTTCATGAGTCCAGCATATGCCTGCAGACAGGGCTCACCCAAGCAGGACACTAGGGTTCCTGTAAGAAGATCTGACATTCTCACTCTCTCTGTCTCCTCTCTCTCTCTCTCTGCATGATCACTGGTAGGAGGTGGCCGTTGCTACTGTCATCTGCAAAGACAAGCTCCAGGGAATCGAGGTGGGGCACTTCATGGGAGGGGACGTCGGCATCTATACCAATGTTTACAAATATGTATCCTGGATTGAGAACACTGCTAAGGACAAGTGAGACCCTACTTCTCCCTCTGCATTCCACTGGCTCTGCCATGGACTATACAAGCAGATAATTTTCCCTCTATTCAAAATAAAATCTCCAAATGAAAATTTGGGAATGTAGCATACTAGTAGCCAATGTTTTCTTGTTTGTGTCTCTGTATCCTACAACGGTGTGAAGAACTAAGATCAAATTCATGAAATGAACATTTACTACACTGTCCTGGATTACATTCGTTATCTCATTTAATGCTCATAACAAACCTTTGAGGTTATCTTTTGTTCCAACTTTACACATGAGAAAATGCAGACTAAAAGAGGTTATTTAACATTGCCCATAGCTGGTGGATATCAGAGCCTGAAATGGAACCCAAAATTGTCAGATTCTAAATCCCTTGCTATTAGCCTCAGTGTTATATGGGAGTCTACAGCATCACAAAAGATGTTGGCTCCTATTTATTTGCCTCCCTCTCTTTCCACTCAAAGGGCTTGAAGCTCTCACTTGTGGCTAAGATCTTGGGTACTGGGATAAGCTCTCCTAGGAAAAGTCATACCTCATCTCAGTGCTACATAGATTGCAGTATGTTCAGAGAGAGAGTTAGTGGAAGAGTAGAAAGTAAAAAACAAAACTTCAGAACAAGGTCAACAATCATAAATCAAGTCCACAAGGGAGTTTGGCAGCTCCAGTGAAAGGTGAAGATGTCATGTAAATCCAAAGAAGATGTAGGCAGTAGCAGAGCTTGAAAGGTAGAGATGGCTGAGATGAGGTGAAGGGCAAAAATTGGGCTTAGCCATAGACCATGGTCCTAAAATAGTCAGTCCTATGCTTGAGAAATTGGTAAAGCACTACTACAGACTGAGTGTTTATGTCCCCCCAGAATTCGTAAGTTGAAACCTAATCCCCAGTGATGGTATTTGGAGGTGAGGCCTTTGGGAGGTGATTAGTTCATGAAGGCAGAACCCTCACAAATGGGATTCATGCCCTCATAAAAGAGAGCTCAGCAAGCTCACCTCCCGCTTTTGCCATGTGACGTTACAGCGAGACAGCAGTCCATGAACCAGGATGTGAATTTCATCTTACACCAAATCTGCTGGTGCCTTGATCCTGAATTTCCCAGACTCTAGAACTGTGAGAAATAAACTTGTGTTGTTTATAAGCCTCACACAGTCTACAGTATTCTGTTATAGGTGATGGAGTAATTCCAGATATCCAAAAGACTGGGACAGGTGGGACAAGAATGGGTAAAGTAACCTTCCAGCAGGTGAAGATTCAAGAAAAAACTGCACATTCTCCTTGGTTAATATTTTCTACTCTTATGGTTTAAAATACAATCTACACTTTAATGAGTTTTGTAGTAGGCAGAATAATGGCCCTGCAAAGATGTCCACACTCTAATCTCGTGAATATAATACACTCAGATGTGATTATGGTTATGAACATCGAAATTGGGAGTCTATCCTAGATTATCCGATGAGTCCAACGTCTCCACATAGGCCTTAAAAGTGAAAAACGAGGCCAGGCGCGGTGGCTCACGCCTGGAATCCCAGCACTTTGGGAGGAGGAGGCGGGCGGATCACAAGGTCAGAAGATTGAGACCATCCTGGCTAATATGGTGAAACCCCGTCTCTACTGGAAATGCAAGAACAAAATTAGCCGGGCGTGGTGGCGGGCACCTGTAGTCCCAGCTACTCAGGAGGCTGAGGCGGGAGAATGGCGTGAACCCGGGAGGCGGAGCTTGCAGTGAGCCGAGATCACACCACTGCACTCCAGCCTGGGCGACAGAGTGAGACTCCGTCTCAAAAAAGCAAACAAACAAACAAACAAAAAGTGCAAAAGGAGGGCAGAAGGTTTTGTTGGGGAGATGCAAAACAGAGCAAGAGGCAGGAGAGATTCAAAGCATGAGAAGAAACTGACCAGCTATTGCAGGCTTTGAAAATAGAAGAAATAGAAAGGGAACCACAAGGCAAAGAATGTGAGCAGTGCCTAGCAGCTGAGAAGGGCTCTCACCTGACAACTGACAAGGAAATGGGGATTTTAGTTCTGGAATCACAGCTTTACTGAATTCTGCAACCAATCTGAATGAGCAAGGAAATAGACTCTCCAGAAAGGGGCATAACTCTGTTGACACCTTGATTTTAGTCCAGTAAAATCTTTGTCAAACTTCTGACCTACGGTACTGTAAGATAATAAATTTGTGTTGCTTTAGGCTACCTGTAGTAATTTGTTATGGCAGCCATAGAAAACAAACTTTTAAATCCACATATCCAAAAATAGCTATTAGTACTTTTTATAGTGCAATGTTAAAACCTTCAATGGCTCCCAGTTTTCCTGAGAATAAATTCTAAATTCTAGGCTTAGAATTGTAAACTTAGAACTCTAAACTTGGAATGGTATCTAAGCTTCCTTGAGACTTCCCATACACCTCTTCCCATTACCCCAAAAAAGGTATTTTTCAATACATAGCCTGCCACTTGGCATTGTTTTCTGACCCTGTGAAATGCAAATTTGGGTACAAAAGAATGTCAGAGAAAAATAAAAGGAAGAGCCCAATACCCTCCCTTTAAGTTGGTAGCCTGGTCAAGACCCAAATGTAACAAAGCTAGATCCATTTAAAAAACAACACAGGCTAGGCGCAGTGGCACACACCTCTAATCCCAGCAATTTGGAAGGTGGAGGCAGGCGGATTGCTTGAGCTCAGGAGTTCGAGACCAGCCTGGACAACACGGCAAAACCCTGTCTCTACATAAAAAAAAAAAAAAAAAAAAAAAAGGAAAAATGGTGGTGTGTGTCTGTGGTCTCAGCTGCTCAGGAGGCTGAGGTGGGAGGATCACCTGATCCCAGGAGGTCAAGGCTGCAATGAGCTGTGATTCCGCCACTCTACTCCAGCCTGGGTGACAGAGTGAGACCCTGCCTCAAAAACAACAACAACAACAACCACTGCCAACTTTTCTGAGCTGAAATTAAATCTTCGAGCATTGAAATCATGTCCCAGGCAATGGGAAATATTTCCTCTTTTCCCAATTGCCTATAACTTAGGCAAAGGCAAATCATACCAATTACTATTCAATTAACTCCTCTATTTTTTTTTCTTCTCCCAGTTAGAGTGCTGTTCTCCAGGCACAGTGACCAACAACATGGGCTTCGAGGCTGAATCATCAAAAGGATACTTTGCCTGACTGTGGGGGCTGCTCCCCTAATATCTCTTACCCTCTACTCCTCCCTCCACTCCTGGCTCCTACATCTGAGGTTATACTGTGCTCTCTCCTTCAGGGAGGTGTCATCTGATCTTCATTGATGTTATTTCACTGATCTCAATCCCCAGCCTCCCAAAGAGTTTGAGATTGTATTCCACCTTTGACAGAGAGGTAAGTTTACTCCAAAATAAAAATATGCTCTTTAAACAGGGCCCAGTAAGGTCACCCAGTTCTCTTTGTTTTCTTAGAATAGTTCCTCATCTTAGAGACAACCTCGGGGTCATATTGTCGATACATCGGAGACTGAGATTATCCTGACAAAATCTGCCTTGCTCATTTGTATGAACTTAATAGAGGTGGGGGAAAGGGGAAAATGGAGTTGGTTAATAGGTACTGTTAGAATGGATAAGATCTAGTATTTGATAGCATAACAGGATAGCATTACAGTTAATAATTTATTGTACATTTTAAAATAACTAAAATAGTATAATTGGAATGTTTGCAATACAAAGAAAGGATAAATTCTTGACATGATGGATACCCCATTTACCCTGGTGTAATTATTATGCATTGTATGCGTGTATCAAAATATTTCATGTAACCATAAATATATACATCTACTATCTAACCATAAAAATTTAAAATGTAAAATGTTTTAAAAGACAATACAGGAAGATAAGCTACCATTTTTTAATATCTACTATATATCAGGCACTGTGTTAGACATTTTGACATACCTTATACTCTTCAAAGGTAGTTATATTCCCCGCTTACTTGAGGTTTCTGAAGAAAAGGTATTTAGTAACTTGTCCAAGCCTACATAGTTAGTAAATGGCATCTTAAGTCAGGGACTGTATGTGTTCTGAAGATGATTAAATTATACCAAATCTATACTGCAAATATTAGTTGCTAAAACTAAGCAGGATAGAAATCTATTTCCTTTGATTATATGATTTTTAGAAATATAAAAATGGCAGAGCTAGGATACTAACCTTGGTGTGACTGACTCCAAAGCCTGTGCCATTTCCCTTACATCTTTCCATGGCTATGTTTCTAGATATGCAAGTGTTTCCTGAATACTTTCACTTATGCCTTTCTTTAGGTAAGGTTAAATGTACCTATTTAGATAATACAAGAAGTTTGATGGTTTCTCACATGCTTTTAGATTTTAGCCCCTAGTGAAAATTTATTTGAAGTCTGTATAGAGTGAATCCTCCATTTTCTTATTTAAATTTAAAGTTTTCCTGGAAACCACTCCGTAACATTCCAGTTCTATATTGCAGAAAGTGATAGACTTAAGCTCAATGTAGGTATAAACAAGAGTGATTGCATTATGATATCAACTGGTGATTGCCAAGATCATTTCAACTTACATATTTTGGTAAATAACCTTGAATGAAGGACAAAAGCCAAAACAAAAATTTTGAAACCAAATAAGGTAATCATCTCATTTTGGGTTAATAAATCTATTCTTCCTTTTCAAAGATTTTCCAGTTTGTTAATAGCCTGACTTTCTCCAATGACTAATAACAGCGGAGATAAACTTAAGTGATCTGCAGATAAATGCCTATAACATTAATCGAGGCTAAGAATAACCTATAGAACTATTAGCACATCAATTTGTATTTCTAAAAAATCATATAATCCAGGGAAATAGGTTTTAACCTATGTAGTTTTAGCAACTAATATTTACAATATAGATTTAGTATAATTTAATCATTTTCAGAATACATACAGTCCCTGACTTAGGATGGTTCACCTCCAGATTTTTTTATTTTATGATGGTGAAAAAGTGATACACATTTGGTAAAAGCTGTACTTCCAGTACCAATACAACTTTTCCGTTTCTCACTTTCTGTATACTGGTCAATCACACAAGATATTCAACACTTTGTTATAAAATATACCTGTGTTAAATAATTTTGCCAAAATGTAGGCTTATGTAAATGTTCTGAGCTTGTTTAAGGTAGGCTAGGCTAAGTTATGATGTTTAATAGGTTAGGTTATTAAATGCATTTTCGACTTATGATATTTTCAACTCACAATGGGTTCATTGAACATTGGACAAGTCAAGGAACATCAATGTAGAAATTTTTATGGCTATAGATCTCAGCAGAAAATTACTGCCAAAAGTAAAAATATTTTCAATTCAAGATTGTCTGTCAACTATATGTCTTAGAATTACTTCATGGACATCGATTTTTATCTAGGAATTCAGCTTATCTAGAACTTCAGCTAGACTGATCACTAAACCCTGATACAGATTTTATAAGTTATTATAAAATCTAGCAACAAATTGAAGAAATAATCAGATAAGCTCCAAGATGAGTATCCCTCATACTCCTCCTTATTAGAATATTCTAATGCATTTGAATATTAACTTTTAAAGAACTGTAGATTTTAATCTCTTCTGACCTAGACCCATCCTAGTCAGTGTGACATCATACTCTTGGCTAAAGTGAATTCTCTACTGAAAAAGAATAAGAGGCCAAAGGAGAAAAACTTTTGGAAAATCACTATACATTTGTGTAACCTTTTAAAGGTTACTAAAGATATTGGTTTAAAAGTACTTAATGTTAAATAGAGAACAATAATTATGAGGGGAGACTATAGTGGAGGTGGATTAGCCCAAGTTCCATCAGAATTTATATTTATCTGACCCAGTGTGTGATGGTTGCTAAGGGAAGGATTTGACAGAAAGTATCATGGGAACATACATGACTGACTTAAATAATCAATCAAGACTGAGTTAAATAATCAATTAAGACTAAGTGGAAAAATCTGAAAATGGTTTCTTCCAAAAAATGAAAGAAAGCCATTGCAGATAAAAAGGCAAATATGGAGGAAAACTATTTCTCTATTTAGAAAACAGAAATCATGCAGTTTCAGGCAGCTCACCACTAGGCTTCTGGCCATATAAATATTATCTTTTTGCTTCTTTTGTTATAGAGAGGATTCAAAAACCCTTACTACTCAGAAAACATCAGAAAAAAAAATCTAGGGTCTGCCTTTGGGTTTTTGTTTCTTCATTTTTTTAGGAAAAATAACATTTAATGTTTAAAATATAGCTGTCTTGCTTAATGTTCAGAAAAGACTAATTTTTAACAGAACATTTTAAAAATGTGGTTTCTAATCAAGTTTTATAAATAAATTATGCAACATTAAAGTAATATTTATCGTTAAGTATTGACAAAACATTTTTAGGATACAGTCGACTCAAATGGTATCTAAACAACAGAAGGAAGGAGGAACTATGTCTAAGAAGGGAAAAAATTCAGAGAATATGGAATCAAATATCCATGCATATGTGACTGTATTAGTCTGTTCTTGCATTGCTATAAAGAACTACCTGAGACTGGTTCATTTATAAAGAAAAGAGGTTTAATTGACTCATAGTTTTGCAGGCTGTACAGGAAGCATGGCTGGGGAGGCCTCAGGAAATTTACGATCATGGTGGAAGGCAAAGGGGAAGCAGGCACGTCTTACATGGCTAGGGAAGCAGGAAGAGAGAGCAGAGGGAGGTGCTACACACTTTTAAACAACCAGAACTCATGAGAACTCACTATCACAAGAACAGCAAGGGGGAAATCTTCCCCCATGATCAAATCACTTCCCACCACACCCCTCCTCCAACATAGGGGATTACAATTCAACATGAGATTTGGGCGGGGACATAAATTCAAACCACATCACTGGCTCCTAATGAGTACGCAGAAAAAACTCAAGTGGTCATCTTCATGGCTGTTCCATATTCTAAGTAAGGAGAGGATGCTCAGTATCCAAGTATTAAAGACAGAAGATATGTATAAACTGGTTGGTTCCCAGTGATAAAGAAAACAGAATATTCTTGATTAAGATAAATATTATCTGGTAAGTCTGAAAAACTGGAATTTTCAGAGCTTTATTAAAAACAGGGTGGCAAATTTGAGTAAAATTCAAATTATAGAGAAACACTGGAAATTACTAGGTAGATAAAATCCCCTATGATATTAATCCAGAGGATCACATACTTGCACAAAGAGTGAGATTAGAGCATCAGCCCCAAACCAGGGAGATCCATAAGTTTGTAGTAGGCAATCTTGAAGGGTCTTGGAATTAAGTCACAGGAAGAGGTTCAGGCAAACAGAGAACATAGGAGCAGGCTATCCTTGGAAAATAATTCCCATGAAATAAAGGGAAGATGTGAAGGGAATTTGCAGGAAACAGCTATGGATCTCTATCCAACCAATTTATGTGAGGGTCTGGTGGCAATGAAGAAAGATCTATTCACAGAGTCATGGACCCAAGTGTGGATTCTAGTCTACAGAGGCACTAGTAAAAGCAAGACACAACTCAAAAAGGAAAAAAAATAAGTTCTCAAGGAATAAGGAAAGTACCAGGACACATTTTTAGCTCTGGAGCTAACACAGAGGTAGCTGGTGTGAACAACATAGCACCCTTGGAAAGACCAAAAAAACAAACCAATTGAGTGTAATAAAACACATATTCCTATGGCAATGCCCTGCCTAGGCTCACAAACCACAAGACTAGCATAATGGCCTGTATTAGACTGTGCATCATCTCAGAGATATGGAGTGTATGGGAGTCCTCCAGACCAAATAAATGCTTATTGTAGAACCAGAACTTTAGATCAGCACTTGGGGAAACCAAGACAAAGCAATAAAACATGAAGTTAGAATGGCAATTATTAAAAAGTCAAATGACAACATTCTGGTGAGGCTGTGGAAAAAAGGGAACACTTATACACTGTTGGTGGGAATGTAATTAGTTTAGCCACTGTGTAAAGCATTTTGGAGATTTCTCAAATAACTGAAAACAGAGCCACCATTCAACCAAGCAATTGGATTACTGAGTATGTATCCAAAAGAATATAAATTGTTCTACTAAAAAGACACACTTATATATTCATCACAGCACTATTCACAATGACAAAGCACTATTCACAATGACAAAGACATGGAATCAATCTTGGCGAATTGGGTAATGGTGGATTTTAATGGTGGATTGGGTAAAGAAAATGTGGTACATATTCACCATTGAATACTATGCAACCATAAAAAAGAATAAAGTCGTATCCTTTATAGCAACATGGATGCAGCTGAACGCCATAATCCTAAGCAAACTAATGCAGAAACAGAAAACAAAATACCCCATGTTGTGACTTACAAGTGGGTGCTAAGCACTGGGTACTCATGGACATACGGATGGCAACAACAGACACTGGAGATTACTAGAGGAGGTAGGGTGGGAGGGGGCAAGGGTTAAAAAACTAACTATTGAGTACTATGTCCAGTATTGGGATGATGATACCAATCACACCCAAACTTCAGCATCACACCATATACTCAGGTAACAAACTTGCACATGAATCCCTGAATCTAAAATAAAAGTTGAAATTATTTAAAAAAATAAAAATTAAAAATAAAACATGAAGAAGATGGAAAACATAAAAGGGAGGAAGAGATGTGTGGTAGATTACGTTTTCCAACAATAGCCACAACACCACCTCCCATTCCACAAGCTCTTCTGCAGTGTGGTCTTCCCACTCCTACAACAAGAGTGGAATCTCTCTGTCTAATCTGGGTTTCTCAATCTTGGCACTATTAACGTTTTGGACAAGATAATTGTTTGTTGTGGAGGGCTGCACTGTTCATTGGATGTTTAGCAGGATTCCTGATCTCTACCACTAGATAACAGTAGCACAGCTTGCTTCTCAGTCATGACAATCAAAAATGAGGAACAAAATTGTCCCTTGTTGAGAAACGCAGCTCTAGTGCTTTGAATCTAGGTGGACCCTGAAACTTCTTTGGTCAGTAAAACACTGCAAAAAGGATTCCGTGACAGTTCCATGGATAGCACTTAACTGGCCTGGCAGATTCCCCTGTTGCCTCTTAGAATGTTCACTTTTGGGACACTCCCCCTTAGTACCCAGCTAAAGTACTATGAGAAGTTCAAGCCACATGAGGAAGCCAATATAGGCTCTGAAGTTGAGCTCTTAGCCAAGAGTAAGCATCAACTGCCCAGCACGTGAGTGAACCATCCAGTCCAGTGGAGCCAACATCTAACTTCAATTGTATGGGTGTCTCTGACAAAAACCACATAGTTGAACTTAGTCAACCTATATAAACATGAAAAATAATAAATTATTGTTTTAAGTCACTAAGTTTTGGGGGTAACTAAACTGAAGACAGAAAATTCCATAATGTTTACCTTATAACCACAATGCTAGTTATAAAATTCATTCTCCAAGTATTAATTATGTAATTAACAAAAAGAATATAGAAATGCTAGAGTTAAAAGGCAAAGTTTTATTAGTGTCTGTACCTAAAAGAATTAGGATCACTTAAATTTAAAAATATAAATAAAATAATTCCATTATCTATGCTCAGTAACAGCAAGTTATTACGGCAAAAAGGAAAGAGAATAGGCTTTTGACATATAAGGGACTTAAACCCCAGTTGCACCACTTTTTAGCTATATCCATTCCAACTGTGAAATGCTAGACATAAGACATAAGGATGGTGTCTATGATCTTTATAAGTAGCACTGCCCTGAAAATTCTATCCAATGCAATAGACAAGAAAAAATACACATGAAAAAAGCACAAAACATAACAAGCATTATTTTGCATAAAATAGAACTGCCAAGTCTCTTGATTGGAAATCCCAATTGATTTTATTGATTAAATGTTACCTATAATGAATATGTTCTGATAGGCCATAATAATTGCTTTTAAAATATAAGGAAAATATTTTAATAATAACATTAACCGAAACTATAAACATATGGAAATTTTTCTCTGCCTCTCTAAAGAAAAGCACAAAATTTTCTTGAGTGGAATAAAAAAAGACTTGAATCATTATTTCTTTTATCACCCACATTGAAAGCATCTACCGTGCTCCTAGATGAGAAAACTTAGTATCACATTACTGATATCCCAATCCCTAACTTAACAATCAATTTTACGACATTCTAAGCAGAATCACAAGAAATTTTGGAAGAGGGAAGGAAAAAGATCTGGAAGGAGAAACAAGGAGGCAAATGAGGGTGTCTCAGATAATTGACCAGTTCATACTTTATTCACTATTTGCTTTGTTCTATTAATTTATGAAACAGATTCTCATACTTGTGCCATAGGAGTTTAATTATTGAGCTATAGAGTACATTTTACTGTTTGGTAGGACAGGGCAAACCACCTCCACTACTTATTCTTCATTATTAATGGAATATTAATAATGTTCCAGGTGGTTTGCCCTGTCCTACCAAACAGTAAAATGTACTCTATAGCTCAATAATTAACTCCTATGGCACAAGTATGAGAATCTGTTTCATAAATTAATAGAACAAAGCAAATAGTGAATAAAGTATGAACTGGTCAATTATCTGAGACACCCTCATTCGCCTCCTTGTTTCTCCTTCCAGATCTTTTTCCTTCCCTCTTCCTTGAGAACTCTTAGCTTGCCAGGCAGGATGGATGATGCCTGTAATCCCAGCACTTAGGGAGGCAGAGGTAGGTGGATCACTCAAGTCCAGGAGTTTGAGACCAGCCTGGGCAACATGGCAAAACCCATCTCTTAAAAAAAAAAATTAGCTGGGCATAGTGGCACACACCTATAGTCTCAGCTACTCGGGAGGCTAAAGTGAGAGGATCACTTTAGACCAGGAGAAGTTTCAGTGAGCCAAGATTATACCACTTCACTCCAGCACTCTAGCCTAGGTGACAGAGTGAGACCCTCTCTCAAAAAAAAAAAAACACTTAGCTTTAATTAACTACATTGGAGAGCTCAAAACACAGTTTCATAACTGGGCACATCCAACTGACCATAGACCTAATCCTCATGGATCTGTCAAAAACAAATATATGCCACTTCCTGACAGAATCCGGTTTATTATATGTGCTCATAGTATAATCTTATTTCATGAACTTAACCTTCTAAATGGCATAATTTTATTAAGAACAACCTGGAATTTCAGTGGCCACTTTGGGGGAACATTTGACACCTCCAAAATTGTATGTCTTGGTCGAGGAGGCCAGGCCAAGCAAGATGGTAGAATTGAAGGCTCCACTGATCTTCCCCCTAACAACAACACCAATTTAACAACTATTTACACACACAAGAAAAGCACCTTCATAAGAACAGAAAATCAGGTGAGCATTCACAGTGCCTGGTTTTAATTTCGTATTGCTGAAAGAGGTAATAAAGAGGTAGGAAAAACAGTCTTCAGTCACAGATGCACACCTCCCCCATCCCCTGCTGATGGGTATGGAGCACAGAGAGAGAACCTGTACACTCGGTAAAGGGAGAGTGTATCAATTGTGACACATTGCATTGAACTCAGTTTTACCCTGTTATAGCAGAAATCAAAACAACCAAACTCAGCTGATGCCCACCCACAGAGGGAGTATTTAAACCAGCCCTAGCCAGAAGGGAATTGCCAATTCCAGTGGTCAGAGCTTGAGTTCCAGCAAGCCTTGCCACCTCAGGTTGGAGTGCTATGGGGATCTAAATAAACTTGGAAGTCAGTCTAAGCAACAAGGACTGCAACTCCTAGGTGAGTCCTAGTGATGAAGAAGGCTCAGAGCCAGTGGATTGAGAGGACATCATCTCAGAAGCTGATGTCTTCTGAGACATCAGCTGGGGCAGCTATGGGAGTGCTGGCATCAGCCTTCCCCTAACCCCAGGCTTCACAGCTTATATTTCCAAAAGAGACCCCTTATTTCCACTTGAGAGGAGAGAGAAGAGTGGGGAGGATATTGTCTTGCATCTTGGATACCAGCTCAGCCACCGCAGTATAGGGCACCAGTCAGAGTTATGAGGCCCACTTTCCTGGCCCTAGCATCCAGACATTTCTAAACACACCCTGCAGCAGAAGGGAACCCACTGCCTTGAGAAGGACCTAGACCTGCCAGAATTTGTCCCTGCTAACTGAAGTGCCCTTGGGCCCTGGATAACCAGCAGTAATACCCAGATAGTATATCATTGGCCTTGCATGAGACTCTGAGACTAGCTGGCTTCAGGTGAAACTCAGAACATTCCTAGCTGTGGTGGCTACAGGGAGAGACTCCTGCTTGAGAAAAGTGAAGGGAAAAATATACAGGATTTTGTCTTGCACCATAGGTACCAGGTCTGCCATGAGGGGTAGAGTACCAAGTGGGCTTTTGAAGGACCCTGATTTAAGGCCTTGGCTCTTGGACAGCATTTCTGGACCTGCCCTGGGCCAGAGGGGGAGCCCACTGCCCTGAAAACTGTAGTACCAGGCCAGGCAACATTCACCACAAGCTGACCGAAGAGCTCCTGAACCCTTGAGGAAATATCAGCATTAGCCTGGCAGTACTCCCTGTGGTCCTGTCATGGTCAGAAGGTGAGGCTCCCCTGCCTTTTGAAAGAGGAGGGAAGAGTGGGAAAGACTGCGTCTTGTGATTTGAGTGCCAGCTCAGCCACAGTACAATAGAACACCAAGTAGACTTCTAAGCTTTTTGACTCTAGTCCCTGCCTCCCAGATGGCACCTCTGGACCTGCCCAGGACCTGGGGGAACACACTCCCATAAAAGGAGGGACAATAGGCCTGGCTAGTGTCACCTGCTGATTATGGAGCTCCAGGGCTTTGAGCGAGCAAAGGCAGTGGCAGGGGAGTAGTTGCAGCAGATCTTGAGCAAGACCCAGTGCAGTGCTGGCTTCAGGTCTGACCCCGTGCATTCACATTCATGGTAGCCATAGGGGTGCTTGTGTCACTCCACCTCCTGCTCCAGGAGACTCAGAATAGAGAGAAAGAGAGAGAGAGAGATTCCCTTTTTTGAGGGAAAGTAAGGGAACAGAACAAAAGTCTCTGCCTGGTAATCCAGAGAATTCTTCCAGATCTTGTCCATGACCATCAAGGAAGTACCTCTGTGAGACTACAAAAACCACAGCATTACTGGGCTTGGGGTTCCCTCTAATGAAGATACAGCTATATTACAACACCTAAGTCCCTTTGAATAGCTGGAAAGCCTTCTCAAGAAGAATAGGTACAAACAAGCCCAGACTGCAAAGACAATAAATACTGAACCCTTCAATGCCCAGACACAGATGAACATCAGCAAGTATCAAGACCACCCATGAAAACATGACCTTACCAAATGAACTAAATAAGGCACCAGGGAAAAATCCTGGAGAAACAGAGGTATGTGACCTTTCAGATAGAGAATTCAAAATAGCTGTGCTGAGAAAACTCGGATAAATTCAAGATAACACAGAGAATAAATTAAGAATTCTACCAGATAAATTTAACAAAGATATTGAAATAATTTAAAAGAATCGGGCAGAAATTCTGGAGCTGAAAAATGCAACTGACATATTGAGAATGCATCAGAGTCTCTTAGTAGCAGAACTGACCAAGCAGAAGGAAGAATTAGTGAGCTTGAGGACAGGCTATTTGAAAATCCAAAATCAGAAGAGACAGAAGAAAAAAGAATAAAAAATCAATGGAGCATGCCTACAGGATCTAGAAAATAGCCTTAAAAGGTCAAATCTAAGAGTTATTGGCCTTAAAGAGGAGGTAGAGAAAGAGATAGGAGTAGAAAGTTTACGCAAAAGGATAATAACAGAGAAATTCCCAAGCCTAAAAAAAGATATCAATATCCAAGTACAAGGGTATAGAACACCAATCAGATTTAACTCAAAGAAGACTAACTCAAGACATTTAATAATCAAACTCCCAAAGGTCAATGGTAAAGAAAGGATCCTAAAAGCAGCAAGAGGAAAGAAACAAAAACATACCATGGAGCTGCAGTACATCTGGCAGCTGACTTTTCAGTGGAAAATTTACAAGCATGTAAGAGTAGCATGACATATTTCAAGTGCTGAAGGAAAAAAATATTTTACCCTGGAATAGTATATTTGTCAAAAATATCCTTCGTACAAAAAAGATAAATAAAAGCTTTCCCCAAACCAATAGCTGAGGGACTTCATCAACTCCAGACATGTCCTAGAAGAAATGCTAAAGGGAATATTTCCATCCAAAATTATTTATTTATTAGTTTTATTTTTGCTTGTTTATTTGTTTGTTATTTTATGCAAGCAGTATTAAGTTGTTATTAGTTTAAAATAATGGGTTATAACATAATATTTGCAAGCCTCATGATAACCCCAAATCAAAAAGCATACAAGAAATGCACACAAAATAAAAAGCAAGAATTTAAATCATACAATCAAAAAATCACCTTCACTAAAAGGAAGAAAGGAAAGAAGAAAATAAGAAAGAGAATACCACAAAACAAATAACAAAATGGCAGGAGTAGGTGCTTACTTATCAATAATAACATTGAATGTAAATGGACTAAACTCTCCAATCAAAGGACATAGAGTTGCTGAATGCATTAAGAAAACAAGATCCAATGATCTATTTCCTAAAAGAAACACAGAAAAGCCAAAATAAATAAATGGGATCTAATTAAGCTAAAGAGCTTCTGCACAGCAAAAGAAACTATCATCAGAGTGAACAGGCAACCTACAGAATGGGAGAAAATTTTTGCAATCTATCCATCTGACAAAGAGCTAATATCCAGAATCTACAAAGAACTTAAACAAATTTACAAGAAAAAAAACAAACAACCCCATCAAAAAGTGGGCAAAAGATATGAACAGATACTTCTCAAAAGAAGACATTTATGCAGGCAACAAACATGAAAAAAATGCTCATCATCACTGGTCAGCAGAGAAATGCAAATCAAAACCACAATGAGATACCATCTTGTGCCAGTTAGAATGGCAATCATTAAAAAGTCAGGAAACAACAGATGCTGGAGAGGATGTGGAGAAATAGGAACACTTTTACACTGTTAGTGGGAGAGTTAATTAGTTCAACCATTGTGGAAGACAGTGTGGTGATTCCTCAAGGATCTAGAACTAGAAATACCATCTGACCCAGCAATCCCATTCCTGGGTATATACCCAAAGGATTATAAATCATTCTACTATAAAGACACATGCACGCATATGTTTATTGCGGCACTATTCACAATAGCAAAGACTTGGAACCAACCCAAATGCCCATCAATGATAGACTGGATAAAGAAAATGTGGCACATATACACCATGGAATACTATGCAGCCATAAAAAAGGATAAGTTCCTGTCCTTTGCAGGGACATGGATGAAGTTGGAAACCATCATTCTCAGTAAACTAACATAAGAACAGAAAACCAAACACTGTATGTTCTCACTCATAAGTGAGAGTTGAACAGTGAGAACACATGGACACAGGAAGGGGAACATCACACATTGGGGCCTATTGGGGGGTTGGGGACTACGGGAGGGATAGCATTAGGAGAAATACCTAATGTAGATGACAAGTTGATGGGTGCAGCAAACCACCATGGCACATGTATACCTCTGTGACAAAACTGCACGTTCTGCATGTGTACCACAGAACTTAAAGTATAATTAAAAAAACAAACAAAAGAAACACACTTCATGTATAAAGAGACATATAAACTAAAAACTTAGAGATGGAAAAATATAACATACCAATGGAAACCAAAAGAGTAGGAGTAGCTATACTTACATCAGACAAAATAGAATTCAAGACAAAAACTGTAAGAGACAAAGCAGGTCACTATATAATGCTACAGGGGTCAATTCAGTGAGAGGGTATAACAATTTTAAATATATATGCACCCAACACTGGAGCACCCAAATATATAAAGCAAATATTATTAGAGCTAAAGAGAGAGATAGACTCCAATACAATAATAGCTGGAGACTTCAATACCCCACTTTCAGGATTGGACAGATCTTCCCAGAAAATCAACAAAGAAACATCAGACTTAATTTTCACTATAGACCAAATGAACTTACTAGATATTTATAGAACATTTCATTTAACAGCTACAGAATACATATTCTTTTCCTCAGGATATGGATCATTCTCAAGGATAGACCATATGTTAGGTCACAGAACAAGTCCTAAAACATTCAAGAAAATGAAATATTAATAAATATTTTCTCTGACCACAATGGAATAAACCTAGAAATCAGCACAGCACCAAGAGGAATTTGGAAACTATGCAAATACATGAAAATTAAACAATATGCTCCTGAATGACCAATGGGTCAATGAAGAAATTAAAAACGAAATGTAAAATTTCTTGAAACAAATAATAATGGAAACACAAAATAAAAAAGCTTATGGTACAACAAAAGCAGTACTAAGAGGGATGTTTATAGCTATAAGTTCCTATATCAAAAAAGAACAACTTGAAATAAACCACCTAATAATGTCTCTTAAAGAGCTAGAAAAGCAAGAACAAACCACATCCAAAATTAGTAGAGGGAAAAAAAATAATAAAGATCAGAGTAGAAATAGATGAAATTGAAATGAAAAAAAAAAACAAAAGAGGAATGAAACCAAAAGTTAGTTTTTTGAAAAGTTAAACAGAATTGACAAACTTCGAAGATGGCCAAATAGGAACAGCTCTGGTCTACAGCTCCCAGTGTGAGCGACACAGAAGATGGGTGATTTCTGCATTTCCATCTGAGGTACCGTGTTCCTCTCACTAGGGAGTGCCAGACAGTGGGCGCAGGTCAGTGGGTGAGCGCACCATGAGCCAGCCGAAGCAGGGAGGCGAAGCAAGGGGTCAGGGAGTTCCCTTTCAGGGGTGACAGACGGCACCTGGAAAATTGGGCCACTCCCACCCGAATACTGCACTTTTCTGACAGGCTTAAAAAACAGCGCACCAGCAGATTATATCCCACACCTGGCTCAGAGGGTCCTACGCCCACGGAGTCTCGCTGATTGCTAGCACAGCAGTCTGAGATCAAACTGCAAGGCGGCAGTGAGGCTGGGGGAGGGGCACCCGCCATTGCCCAGGCTCGCTTAGGTAAACAAAGCAGCCAGGAAGCTCGAACTGGGTGGAGCCCACCACAGCTCAAGGAGGCCTGCCTGCCTCTGTAGGCTCCACCTCTGGGGGCAGGGCACAGACAAACAAAAAGACAGCAGTAACCTCTGCAGACTTAAATGTCCCTGTCTGACAGCTTTGAGGAGAGCAGTGGTTCTCCCAGCACGCAGCTGGAGATCTGAGAATGGGCAGACTGCCTCCTCAAGTGGGTCCCTGACCCCTGACCCCCGAGCAGCCTAACTGGGAGGCACCCCCCAGCAGGGGCAGACTGACACCTCACACAGACCTGCAGCTGAGGGTCCTGTCTGTTAGAAGGAAAACTAACAAACAGAAAGGACATCCACACCAAAAACCCATCTGTATGTCACCATCATCAAAGACCAAAAGTAGATAAAGCCACAAAGATGGGGAAAAAACAGAGCAGAAAAACTGGAAACTCTAAAAAGCAGAGTGCCTCTCCTCCTCCAAAGGAACGCAGTTCCTCACCAGCAACGGAACAAAGCTGGACGGAGAATGACTTTGACGAGCTGAGAGAAGAAGGCTTCAGACAATCAAATTACTCCGAGCTACGGGAGGATATTCAAACCAAAGGCAAAGAAGTTGAAAACTTTGAAAAAAATTTAGAAGAATGTATAACTAGAATAACCAATACAGAGAAGTGCTTAAAGGAGCTGACAGAGCTGAAAACCAAGGCTCGAGAACTATGTGAAGAATGCAGAAGCCTCAGGAGCCGATGCGATCAAATGGAAGAAAGGGTATCAGCGATGGAAGATGAAATGAATGAAATGAAGCGAGAAGGGAAGTTTAGAGAAAAAAGAATAAAAAGAAATGAGCAAAGCCTCCAAGAAATATGGGACTATGTGAAAAGACCAAATCTACGTCAGATTGGTGTACCTGAAAGTGACGGGGAGAATGGAACCACGTTGGAAAACACTCTGCAGGATATTATCCAGGAGAACTTCCCCAATCTAGCAAGGCAGGCCAACATTCAGATTCAGGAAATACAGAGAACGCCACAAAGATACTCCTCGAGAAGAGCAACTCCAAGACACATAATTATCAGATTCACCAAAGTTGAAATGAAGGAAAAAATGTTAAGGGCAGCCAGAGAGAAAGGTCGGGTTACCTTCAAAGGGAAGCCCATGAGACTAACAGCAGATCTCTCGGCAGAAACTCTACAAGCCAGAAGAGAGTGGGGGCCGATATTCAACATTCTTAAAGAAAAGAATTTACAACCCAGAATTTCATATCCAGCCAAACTAAGCTTCATAAGTGAAGGAGAAATAAAATACTTTACAGACAAGCAAATGCTGAGAGATTTTGTCATCACCAGGCCTGCCCTAAAAGAGCTCCTGAAGGAAGCACTAAACATGGAAAGGCACAACTGGTACCAGCCACTGCAAAATCATGCCAAAATGTAAAGACCTTCGAAACTAGGAAGAGACTGCATCAACTAATGAGCAAAATAACCAGCTAACATCATAATGACAGGATCAAATTCACACATAACAATATTAACTTTAAATGTAAATGGACTAAATGCTCCAACTAAAAGACACAGACTGGCAAATTGGATAGAGTCAAGACCCATCAGTGTGCTATATTCAGGAAACCCATCTCACGTGCAGAGACACACATAGGCTCAAAATAAAGGGATGGAGGAAGATCCACCAAGCAAATGGAAAACAAAAAAAGGCAGGGGTTGCAATCCTAGTCTCTGATAAAACAGACTTTAAACCAACAAAGATCAAAAGAGACAAAGAAGGCCATTACATAATCGTAAAGGGATCAATTCAACAAGAAGAGCTAACTATCCTAAATATATATGCACCCAATACAGGAGCACCCAGATTCATAAAGCAAGTCCTGAGTGACCTACGAAGAGACTTAGACTCCCACACATTAATAATGGGAGACTTTAACACCCCACTGTCAACATTAGACAGATCAACAAGACAGAAAGTCAACAAGGATACCCAGGAATTGAACTCAGTTCTGCACCAAGCGGACCTAATAGACATCTACAGAACTCTCCCACCCCAAATCAACAGAATATACATTTTTTTCAGCACCACACCACACCTATTCCAAAATTGACCACATACTTGGAAGTAAAGCTCTCCTCAGTAAATGTAAAAGAACAGAAATTATAACAAACTATCTCTCAGATCACAGTGCAATCAAGCTAGAACTCAGGATTAAGAATCTCACCCAAAACCGCTCAACTACATGGAAACTGAACAACCTGCTCCTGAATGACTACTGGGTACATAACGAAATGAAGGCAGAAAGAAAGATGTTCTTTGAAACCAACGAGAACCAAGACACAACATACCAGAATCTCTGGGATGCATTCAAAGCAGTGTGTAGAGGGAAATTTATAGCACTAAATGCCCATAAGAGAAAGCAGGAAAGATCCAAAATTGACACCCTAACATCACAATTAAAAGAACTAGAAAAGCAAGAGCAAACACATTCAAAAGCTAGCAAGCAGAAGGCAAGAAATAACTAAAATCAGAGCAGAACTGAAGGAAATAGAGACACAAAAAACCCTTCAAAAAATAACTGAATCCAGGAGCTGGTTTTTTGAAAGGATCAACAAAATTGATAGACCGCTAGCAAGATTAATAAAGAAAAAAAGAGAGAAGAATCAAATAGATGCAATAAAAAATGATAAAGGGGATATCACCACCGATCCCACAGAAATACAAACTACCATTACAGAATACTACAAACACCTCTACGCAAATAAACTAGAAAATCTAGAAGAAATGGATAAATTCCTCAACACATACACCCTCCCAAGACTAAACCAGGAAGAAGTTGAATCTCTGAATAGACCAATAACAGGAGCTGAAATTGTGGCAATAATCAATAGCTTACCAACCAAAAAAACTCCAGGACCAGATGGGTTCACAGCCGAATTCTACCAGAGGTACAAGGAGGAGCTGGTACCATTCCTTCTGAAACTATTCCAATCCATAGAAAAAGAGGGAATCCTCCCTAACTCATTTTATGAGGCCAGCATCATCCTGATACCAAAGCCGGGCAGAGACACAACCAAAAAAAAGAATTTTAGACCAATATCCTTGATGAACATTGATGCAAAAATCCTCAATAAAATACTGGCAAACCGAATCCAGCAGCACATCAAAAAGCTTATCCACCATGATCAAGTGGGCTTCATCCCTGGGATGCAAGGCTGGTTCAATATACGCAAATCAATAAATGTAATCTAGCATATAAAGAGAACCAAAGACAAAAACCACATGATTATCTCAATAGATGCAGAAAAGGCCTTTGACAAAATTCAACAACCCTTCATCCTAAAAACTCTCAATAAATTAGGTATTGATGGGACGTATCTTAAAATAATAAGAGCTATCTATCACAAACCCACAGCCAATATCATACTGAATGGGCAAAAACTGGAAGCATTCCCTTTGAAAACTGGCACAAGACAGGGATGCCCTCTCTCACCACTTCTATTAAACATAGCGTTGGAAGTTCTAGCCAGGGCAATTAGGCAGGAGAAGGAAATAAAGGGTATTCAATTAGGAAAAGAGGAAGTCAAATTGTCCCTGTTTGCAGATGACATGATTGTATATCTAGAAAACCCCATTGTCTCAGCCCAAAATCTCCTTAAGCTGATAAGCAACTTCAGCAAAGTCTCAGGATACAAAATCAATGTACAAAAATCACAAGCATTCTTATACACCAATAACAGACAAACAGAGGGCCAAATCATGAGTGAACTCCCATTCACAATTGCTTCAAAGAGAATAAAATACCTAGGAATCCAACTTACAAGGGACGTGAAGGACCTCTTCAAGGAGAACTACAAACCACTGCTCAAGGAAATAAAAGAGGATACAAATAAATGGAAGAACATTCCATGCTCATGGGTAGGAAGAATCAATATCATGAAAATGGCCATACTGCCCAAGGTAATTTACAGATTCAATGCCATCCCCATCAAGCTACCAATGACTTTCTTCACAGAATTGGAAAAAACTACTTTAAAGTTCATATGGAACCAAAAAAGAGCCCGCATCGCCAAGTCAATCCTAAGCCAAAAGAACAAAGCTGGAGGCATCACACTACCTGACTTCAAACTATACTACAAGGCTGCAGTAACCAAAACAGCATGGTACTGGTACCAATACAGAGATATAGATCAATGGAACAGAACAGAGCCATCAGAAATAACGCCACATATCTACAACTATCTGATCTTTGACAAACCTGAGAAAAACAAGAAATGGGGAAAGGATTCCTTATTTAATAAATGGTGCTGGGAAAACTGGCTAGCCATATGGAGAAAGCTGAAACTGGATCCCTTCCTTATGCCTTATACAAAAATCAATTCAAGATGGATTAAAGACTTAAACATTAGACCTAAAATCATAAAAACCCTAGAAGAAAACCTAGGCATTACCATTCAGGACACAGGCATGGGCAAGGACTTCATGTCTAAAACACCAAAAGCAATGGCAACAAAAGCCAAAATTGACAAATGGGATCTAATTAAACTAAAGAGCTTCTGCACAGCAAAAGAAACTACCATCAGAGTGAACAGGCAACCTACAAAATGGGAGAAAATTTTCACAACCTACTCATCTGACAAAGGGCTAATATCCAGAATCTACAATGAACTCCAACAAATTTACAAGAAAAAAACAAACAACCCCATCAAAAAGTGGGCGAAGGATATGAACAGACACTTCTCAAAAGAAGACATTTATGCAGCCAAAAGACACATGAAAAAATGCTCATCATCACTGGCCATCAGAGAAATGCAAATCAAAACCACGATGAGATACCATCTCACACCAGTTAGAATGGCAATCATTAAAAAGTCAGGAAACAACAGGTGCTGGAGAGGATGTGGAGAAATAGGAATACTTTTACACTGTTGGTGGGACTGTAAACTAGTTCAACCCTTGTGGAAGTCAGTGTGGCGATTCCTCAGGGATCTAGAACTAGAAATTCCATTTGACCCAGCCATCCCATTACTGGGTATATACCCAAAGGACTATAAATCATGCTGCTATAAAGACACATGCACACGTATGTTTATTGCAGTATTATTCACAATAGCAGACTTGGAATCAACCCAAATGTCCAACAATGATAGACTGGATTAAGAAAATGTGGCACATATACACCATGGAATACTATGCAGCCATAAAAAATGATGAGTTCATGTCCTTTGTAGGGACATGGATGAAATTGGAAATCATCATTCTCAGTAAACTATCGCAAGAACAATAAACCAAACACCGCATATTCTCACTCATAGGTGGGAATTGAACAATCAGAACACTTGGACACAGGAAGGGGAACATCACACTTCAGGGACTGTTGTGGGGTGGGGGGAGGGAGGAGGGATAGCATTAGGAGATATACCTAATGCTAGATGACGAGTTAGTGGGTGCAGCGCACCAGCATGGCACATGTATACATATGTAACTAACCTGCACATCGCACACATGTACCATAAAACCTAAAGTATAATAATAATAAAAAAAAGAATTGACAAACTTCTAGCCAGACTAAGAAAAAAGAAGATTCAAATAAATAAAATCGGAGATGTAAAGGGAGACATTACAATTGATAGCACAGAAATTTAAAAGATCATTAGTGGCTATTATGAGCTATTATGTGCCAATAAGTTAGAAAACCTAGAAGAAATTGACAAATTTCTAGACACATCCAACCTACCACGATTGCAGCATGAAAAAATAAAAAACCTGAACAGATCAATAGCAAGTAACAAGATTGAAGCCTTAGTAAAAAGGCTTCCAGTAAAGAAAAGCCCAGGACCTGATGGCTTCACTGCTGAATTCTACCAAACATTTAAAGAAGAACTAATACCAATCCTACTCAAACTATTCCAAAAAATAAAGAAAGAGGGAATGAGGCTAGTATTACCCTGATATCAAAATCAGACAAAGATACATCAAAAACAGAAAACTACAAGCCAACATCACTGATGAATATAGATGCAAAAATATTTAACAAAATGCTAACAACGTAAATTCAACAACACATTAAAAAGATCATTCATCATGACCAAGTGGGATGTGTCACTGGAATGCAAGGATGGTTCAACATATGCAAATCAATCAATGTGATATATCAACAGAAGGAAGGACAAAAACCATTTAATCATTTCAATTAATGCTGAAAATTCAATTAATAAAATTCAACATCCCTTCATGATAAAAAACCTTCCGAAAACATGAAGGAACATGCTTCAACATAATAAAAGTCATATATGATAGGCCCACAGCTAGTATCATATTAAGTGAGGAAAAACTGAAACTGAAATCCTTTCCTCTAAGATCTAGAACATGATAAGAATGCCCACTTTCACAACTGTTATTCAACATACTGCTAGAAGTCCTAGCTAGAGCAATCAGACAACAGAAAAAATAAAGGATATCCAAATTGGAATGGAAGAGGTCAAATTATCCTTGTTTGCAGATGATATACACATTTGGAAAAACCTAAAGACTTCACAAAAAAACTATTAAAACTGATTAACAAATTCAGTAAAGTTGCAGGATACAAAACAAACATACAAAAATCAATAGCATTTCAATATGCCAACAGTGAACAAACTGAAAAAGAAATCAAAAAAGTAATCCCAATTACAATAGACACAAATAAAAGAAAATATGTAGGAATTAACCATCGAAGTGAAATATCTCTATAATGAAAACTATGAAATACTGATGAAAGAAATTTAATAGAACACCAAAAAATGGAAAGTATTCCATGTTCATGGATTGGAAGAAGCAATATTGTTAAAATGTTCATACTGCCCAAAGAAATTTACAGATTCAGTGTAATCCCTATCAAAATACCAATGACATTCTTCAGAGAAATAGAGAAAACAATCCTAAAATTTATATAGAACCACAAAAGACCCAGAATAGCCAAAGCTATCCTAAGCAAAAAGAAAAAAACTGGAGGAATCATATTACCTGACTTCAAATTATACTACAGAGCTATAGTAACCAAAACAGCATGGTATGGGCATCAAAACAGATACATAGACCAATGGAACTGAATATAGAACCCAGAAACAAATGCACACACCTACCAAGAACTCGTTTTCAACAAAGGCATCAGGAATATACACTGGAGAAAAGACAGTCTCTTCAAAAAATGGTGCAGGGAAACTGGATATCTATATGCAGAAAAATAAAACTAGACCCCTATTTCTCACCATATCCAAAACTCAAATAAAAAATGGAATAAACACTTCAATCTAAGATCTCAAATTACAAAGCTACAAGAAAACATTGGGGAAACTGTCCAGAATATTGGCCTGGGCAAAAATTTCTTGAGTAATACCCCATAAGCACAGGCAACCAAAGCAAAAATAGACAAATGGGATCACATCAAGTCAAAAAGCTTCTGCACAGAAAAAAGAAAATTAACAAAGTGAAGAAACAACAAATATAATGGGAGAAAATATTTGCAAACTATCCATCTGACAAGGAATTAATAACCAAAACATATAAGGAGCTTGAACAACTCTAGAGGAAAAAAATCTAATCATCCCATTAAGAAATGGGCAAAAAATGTGAATAGACATTTCTCAAAAGAAGACACAAATGCAAAACATGCATATGAAAAGGTGCTCAACATCACTGGTCATCAGAGAAATGCAAATCAAAACTACAATGAGATATTATCTCACCTCAGTTAAAATGGCTGATACCCAAGACAGGCAATAGCAAATGCTGGCAAGAATATGGAGAAAAGAGAACTCTCATAGACTGTTGGTGGGCATGTAAATTAGTGCAACCACTATGGAGAACAATCTGAAGCTTCCTCAGAAAACTACCAATAGAGCCACCATTCCTAGGTATATACTCAAAAGAAAGGAAATCAGTATATTAAAGAGATGTCTGCATTCCAATGTTGGTTGCAGCACTATTCACAATATCCAAGATTTGGAAGCAATCTGAGAGCCCATAACAGATGAATAGATTTTTAAAATGTGATATATATACACAATAGAGTACTACTCAGCCATAAAAAGAATGAGATCTGCCCTTTGCAACAACATGGATGAAACTGGAGATAATTATGTTAAGTGACATAAGACAGCCACAAAAAGACAAATATCACATGTCCTCACTTATCTATGGGAGATAAAAATTAAAACAATTGAACTCATGGAATTAGAGAGTAGAAAGATGGTTACCAGAGACTAGAAAGGGGGACAAGGGAATGGTTGAATACAAAAATAATTAGAAAGAATATGTAAGACCTAGTATGTAAGACCCTCAATGTGGGTGGGCAGCATCCAACCGCCTGCCAGTGTCAGTAGAAAAAGCAGGCAGAAGAAGGTGGAATAAACGGTTTGCTGAGTCTTCTGGCTTTCATCTTTCTCCCATGCTGGATGCTTCCTGCCCTTGAACATCAGACTCCAGGTTCTCTGGCCTTTGGACTATTGGATTTACACCAGTGGTTTGCCAGGGGCTCTCCAGCCTTCAACCACAGACTGAAGGCTGCACTCTCAGCTTCCCTACTTTTGAGGCTTTGGGACTGGGACGGAGTCACTACTGGCTTCCTTGCTCCTCAGCTTGCAGATGGCCTATCATGGGGCTTCATCTTGTGATCCTCTGAGTCAATTCTTCTTAATAAACTCCCTTTCATATATACATATATCCTATTAGTTCTGTCCTTCTGGAGAACCGTGACTAATAGTTTTATTTCTTCTTTTCCTTTAGTTTATTTTTCTAATCTCATTTCTGTCTATCACTACCAGTATAATGCTGAATAGCAAAGGTGGTGATAGTTGGCATTTCTGTCTTGCTCCTCGGTGTAAAGGAACAGCTTCTACCATTTCCTCACTTAGAATAATGTTTGTGATTTTTTTGTTATGTTTATCAACTTAAGGAAGCTTCTTTCCATTCTTGGTTTATTTTTTAAAAAGTTATCCAAATGACTAGTGAATCTCATCAAATATTTGCTTTGTATTTTTCAGATGAGTATGTGGTTTTGAATAACAGCTTTATTTGGATAAAACTCAGATACCATAAAACCCACCCTTTTAAAATATACAGTTCAGTGGGTTTTATGTATTAATAGAGTTATGCAATGATCACCGCTATTTAATTTTAGAAAATTTTCATGATCCAAAAAGAAATGCTATACCCATAAGCATTAATTATCCATTCCTCATATCCACCAGCCCCTAGCAACCACTAATCTACTTTCTATCTCTATGGATTTGCCTGTTCTGGGCCTTTTATATAAGTGGAATGATATAATACATAGTCTTTTGTGACGGCATCTTTCACTTAGCATAATGTCTTCAAGGTTCATCTATGTACTTCATTCCTTTTTATGACTGGATAATATTCCATTGTATGGATATACCACATTTTTTTAGTCCATTCATCAGATTATGAACAGCTAGGTTGTTTCCACTTCTTGGCTGCTTTAACTTTGCCATGAATATTTGTGCACAAATTTTTGTATGGCTATATATTTTCATTTCTCTTGGCTATATACCTATAAATGGAATTCCTGGGTTATAGGGTAACTCTGTATTTCACATTTTGAGGCACTGACAAACTGTTTTCCAAAGGGGCTCACTAGTTTATATTCACACCAGTAATGAATGAGAATTCCATTCTCTCCAAATCTTCATCAGTATGCATTATTGTCTTTTTTCCTTTGACCATCCTGATGGGTGTGAAGTAGTACCTCATTGTGGTTTTGATTTGCACTTCCCTGATGATTAAGGTTGTTAACCATCTTTTTATGTGCTTATTGCCCATCTGGATATTTTCTTTGGAAAAATACCTATTCAAACCCTTTTGCCCTTTCTTACTTGTATTGTCTCTTTACTAGAGAGTTGTAAGAAGTCTTTATATATCTTGGATTCCAGTCCCTTATCAGATATATTATTTGAAGTGTTTTCTACCATTCTATAATTCATTCTTCACTTTCTTGATGGCGTCCTTTGAGGCACAAACGTTTTTAAAATTAATTAAGTCCAATTTATCTATTTTGTTGTTTTTGCTTGTGCTTTTGGTGTCATATCTAAGAAACGATTACCGATGGTCACAAAGATTTACTCCTATAAGTTTTCTTGTTAAGAGTTGCATAGGTTTGGCCGAGCGCAGTGACTCACGCCTGTAATCCCAGCATTTTGGGAGGCCTAGGCGGGCGGATCACGAGGTCAGGAGATTGAGACCATCCTAGCTAACACGGTGAAACCCTGTCTCTACTAAAAATACAAAAAATTAGCCGGGCGTGGTGGTGGGCACCTGTAATCCCAGCTACTTGGGAGGCTGAGGCCGGAGAATGGCGTGAACCTGGGAGGCGGAGCTTGTAGTGAGCCAAGATCGCACCACTGCACTCCAGCCTGGGCAACAGGGCAAGACTCCGTCTCAAAAAAAAAAAAAAAAAAAGAGTTGCATACTTTTAGGTATTACATTTACATCTATGATCCAAGTTCAGTCAATTTTTATATATGGTATGAAGTGAGAATCCAACATCAAGGCAGGCACAGTGGCTCACACCTGTAATCTCAGCGTTTTGAGAGGATATCATGGGAGGATCATTTGAGCTCAGGAGTTCAAAACCAACCTGAGTAACACAATGAGACCCCATCTCTACAAAAAAAAAAAAAAAAAGTAAACAATTAGCCAGGCATGGTGACATGAACCTGTGGTCCCAGCTATTTGGGAGGGAGGCTGAGGTGGGAGGATTGCTTCAGCCTAGGAGGTCGAGGTTGCAGTGAGCCATGACTGTGCCACTGCTTTCCAGCCTGGGCAACAGAGCAAGACCCTGACTCACAAAATAACAATAATAATAATAATAATCCAACTTCATTCTTTTGCATGTAAATATCCAGTTGATCCAGCACCATTTGTTGAAAATAGTTATTTTACCATTGAATTGTCTTGGCACCCTTGACTAAAATTATTTGACCATAAATGTGAAGGTTTAATTCTGGACTTTCAATTCTGTTTCAGTGATTCATATGTTATCTTTATGCCAGTACCACAGTGTCTTGATTATTGCAGTTTTGTAGTAAGTTTTTGAAACTGAGAAGTGTAAGTTCTCAAAAATTTTTTCTTCTTATTCGAAATTGTTTTGGTTACTATAGCTCTCTTACAATACTATATACATTTTAGAACCAGCTTGTCAATTTCTGCAACAACAAAAAAAGCCAGCTGGGATTTCCATAGGGATTGCATTCATCAATTTGGGGAGTATCAATATCTAAACAATATTAATCATTCCAATTCATGAACATCAGATATTGTTCCATTTATTTATGTCTTTTCTGATTTCTTTCAGCAATGCTATTTGGTTTTTTAGTGTTAAGTCTTGCACTTTTGTTAAATTTATTTCTAAATATTTTATTCTTTTTAATGCTACTGTAAAGGGAAGTGTTTTCTTAATTTTTGAATTGTTCATTGCTAGTGTACATGGATACAATGGATTTTTGTATACTGATCTTGTATTCTGCAAGTAATTTTTTTTTCTAAAGCTTAGCATCCACCAGAGGAAATGTGTGAGTCTTTTATTACTTACTGAAGCCATTTATTACTTTTAATGGCTTTTTAGTGTAGATTCCTTAGGATTTTCTATAAACAAGATCACACAATCTACAAATTAAAAGAATTTTATTTCTTCCTTCCTAATCTGCATGACTTTTATTTCTTTTTCTTGCCTAATCATCCTGGCTAGAATTTCCAGTACGATCATGAATAGAAGTGGCAAGAGCAGATATCCTTGCCTTGTCCCTGATCTTAGGGGAAAAGCATTAGTCTTTCACCATTAAGTATATGCATTTTGTAGATACCTCCTATCAGGTTACAAAAGTTCCCTTCTGTATTAGTCCATTCTCATGCTGCTACAAAGAACTGCCCAAGACTGGGTAATTTATAAAGAAAAGAGGTTTCATTAACTCACAGTTCCACAAGTCTGGGGTGGGGGGCCTCAGAAAACCTGCAATCATGGCAGAAGAGGAAGCTAACATGTCCTTCTTTACATGGTAGCAAGAAGGAGAAGAATGAGAGCTGAGTAAAGGGGGAAGCCCCTTACAAAACCATCAGATCTCATGAGAACTTACTTAATATCACAAGAAGAGTGTATTAGTCCATTTTCATACTGCTATAAATAAATACCTAAGACTGGGTAATTTATAAAGAAAAATAGGTTTAATGGACTTACAGTTCCACATGGCTGGGGGGCCTCAAAATCATGGCAGAAGGTGAAGGAGGAGCAAAGGCACATCTTACATGATGGCAGGCAAGAGTCATGTGCAGGGGAACTGCCCTTTATGAAACCATTCACTATCACAAGAATAGCATGCGAAAAACCCACCCTCCATGATTCAATTACCTCCCTCCAGGTCCCTCCCATGACGTGGGGATTATGGGAGCTACAATTCAATATAAGATTTGGGTGGGGATACAGCCAAACCAAATCACATAGCACGGGGGAAACTGCCCCCATGATTCAGTTACCTCCCACCTGGTCCCTCCCACCACATGTGGGGATTATGGGAACTACAGTTAAGAGGAGATTTGGGTGGGGACACAGCCAAACCATATCACCTTTTATACCTAGTTTGTTGAATGGTTTTATCACAAAAGGGTGTTGTACCTTGTCAGATTTTTTTTTACATCTATTGAGATGATCATATGAATGTGTGCCCTTTATTTTATTAATATAGTATATTGCATTAATTTTCAGATATTGAAACAACCTTGACCAAATTCATTAATGCAAATAAAAACTCAAAAAAGCCTACAGGCCTTAGCCTACTATCCCTGCATTAAAAATTTTGGTTGAGGTGACCTTGGAGCATAACTCAACCTCTGAACAACCTAAACTAAGACCTCACTAGTCTAAGCAGGTTAACACACATTGACCCAACAGTTTGATCAACGGAATAAGTTACCCTAGGGATAACAGTACAATCCTATTTTAGAGTCCATATTGACAATAGGGCTTACGACCTCGATGTGGATCAGGACATCCTAATGGTATAGCCACTATTAAGGGTTCATTTGTTCAACGATTAAAGTCCTACATGATCTGAGTTCAGACCAGAGTAATGTGGGTTGGTTTCTATCTATTTAACATTTCTCCTAGTACAAAAGAACGAGAGATAGGGCCCACTTCATAAAGTGCCCTCACCCTGTAGATGATGCTATCTCAATCTAACAAATCACCACACACCTTAACAAAGATCAGGGTTTGTTAAGATGGCAGAGCCCAGCAATTGCATAAAACTTAAAACTTTATAACCAGAGGTTCAACTCCTCTTCTTTTTTTTTTTTTTTGAGACACAGTCTCATTCTGTCGCCCAGGCTGGAGTGCAGTGACCTGATCTCCACTCACTGCAAGCTCCGCCTCCTGGGTTCACACCATTCTCCTGCCTCAGCCTCCCAAGTAGCTGGGACTACAGGCACCCACCACCATGCCTGGCTAATTTTTTGTATTTTTAGTAGAAATGGGGTTTCACCATGTTAGCCAGGATGGTCTTGATCTCCTGACCTAGTGATCCACCCACCCCAGCCTCCCAAAGTGCAGGGATTACAGGTGTGAGCCACTGTGCCCGGCCTCCTCTTGTAACAATATGTCTGTAATTAACCTTCTCCTACTTATCATTCCCACTCTAATCGCTATAGCATTCCTTGTACTCATTGAACAAAAAATCTTAGGCTATATACACCTATGCAAAGGACCCAACATTGTAGGTGCCTGTGGACTGCTTCAACCATTTGCTGACGCCATAAAACCTTTCATCCAAGAACTCTTACAGACCTCAACATCTACATCTACTATCACCCTTTATATTATTGCTCTAACCCTGGCCCTTTCTATCGCTCTCCTATGTGAAGTCCCCTCCCTATACCAAATCCCCTAATTAATTTTAATATAGGCCTCCTATTTATGCTAGCCACATCAAGCCTAGCCGTCTACTCTATTCTATGATCAGGATGAGCATCTAATTCAAATTATGCACTAATCAACGTGTTACGAGCTGTGGCCCAGACAATTTCATATGAGGTCACCCTAGCCATTATCCTCCTATCAGTCCTACTGATAAGTGGCTCATTTAATTTATATGCACTCACCACAATGCAAGAATCTCTCTGACTGCTTCTACCGTCATGGCCCCTAGCCATAATATGATTTATCTCCACATTAGCAGAAACTGTCCGAGCCCCTTTTGATCTAACAGAAGGAGAGTCAGAGTTAGTCTCAGGCTTCAACATTGAATATGCCACAGGTTCATTTGCTCTCTTCTTTACAGCAGAATATATGAATATTATCATAATAAATGCCCTAACTACTACTATTTTCCTACGAGCGCTGCACACTATATATTCACCAGAACTCTATTCCATAAATTTCACTACCAAGACCCCCCTTTTAACTGTCCTGTTTTTATGAATTCAAACAGCATACCCCCGATTCTGCTATGACCAACTCATGTATCTTCTATGAAAAAATTTCCTACCACTTACACTAGCATTTTACATATCATGTATCTCAATGCCTGTCCTAATTTCCAGCATTCCACCCCAAACATAGGAAACATGTCTGACAAAATAATTACTTTGATAGAGTAAACAATAGAGGTTAAAATCCTGTTATTTCTAGAACTATAGGAATTGAACCTACCCCTGAGAATCCAACATTCTCCATGCTACCTACTATACCACATCCTAAAGTAAGGTCAGCTAAATATGCTATGGGGCCCATATCCCAAATATGTTGGTTATGTCTTTCCTGTACTAATTAATCCATTAGCTTGGCTTATTATCTCACTTACTATTTTCACAGGAACTCTTATCACATGCTAACTTCACACCGATTTCTCATCTGAACAGGCCTAAAAATAAACATACTAGCTCCTACCCCAATCTTAATTAAAAAAAAAAATCGCTGCTCTACAGAAGCAGCTACCAAGTATTTCCTTACACAAGCAACCACATCTATAATTCACATAATAGGTATCCTTTCCAATAACCTGGCCTCCAGACAGTGAACAATAATAAACACTATTCATCAATTTTCATCCTTAATAATAATAACGGCCCTAGTAATAAAACTAGCAATAGCCCCCTTTCACTTCTGAGTCCCAGAAGTAACTCAAGGAACCTCTCTGATGTCTGGCATACTTCTCCTCACATGATAAAAACTAGCCCCTATCTCGATCATGTATCAAATTTTCCCATCAATAAACATGAACATCCTTCTATCACAATCCTATCCATTATAGTAGGTGGCTGAAGAGGACTTAATCAAACACAGCTGCATAAAATCATAGCCTACTCCTCAATTACTCACCTAAGTTGAATAATATAAGTAATAATTTGTAACCCAAACATTACCATTCTAAACCTGATTATTTAACAACTACCACATTTCTAGCACCCAACCTGAGAATAAGCACAGTCTGTCACTATCTCCCGCCTGAAACAAATTAACATGGTTAACACCTATAATTCCACTAATTTTACTATCCCTAGGAGGCTTACCCCCCATTAACAGGATTTCTGCTTAAAGGAATCATCATTCAAGAATTTACAAAAAAAACAATAGTCTTATTACCCCTACCATTATAGCTATCATAACCCTACTCAACCTGTACTTTTACATAGGCCTAATTTATTCCATCTCAGTAACAATATTCCCCACATCGAATAATATGAAAATAAAATGACAATTCGAAAATACAAAAACCATATTTCTCTTCCCCCCCCCCCCCCACTTATCATCTTTTCTACCTTCCTTTTACCTATCTCTCCATTGACACTGACTATAACATAGAAATTTAGGTTACATAAGACCAAGGACCTTCAAAGCCCTTAGTGTCAGGCCTCTGAGCCCAAGCTAAGCCATCATATCTTCTGTGACCTGCACGTACACATCCAGATGGCCGGTTCCTGCCTTAACTGATGACATTCCACCACAAAAGAAGTGAAAATGGCCTGTTCCTGCCTTCACTGATGACATTGTCTTGTGAAATTCCTTTTCCTGGCTCATCCTGGCTCAAAAAGCTCCCCTACTGAGCACCTTGTGACCCTCACTCCTGCCCGCCAGAGAACAACCCGCCTTTTCCTTTACCTACCCAAATCCTATAAAACGGCCCCACCCCTATCTCCCTTCACTGACTCTCTTTTCGGACTCAGCCCGCCTGCACCCAGGTGAAATAAACAGCTTTATTGCTCACACAAAGCCTGTTTGGTGGTCTCTTCACACGGAGGCGAGTGAAACTTGGTAAGTAAATTGTGTTTAACTTCTGTAACAGACCTAAAGACTACCAGACTCTATTCTGCATCAATTGAATGCAAATCAACCACTTTAATTAAACTAAACCCTTGCTAGATTGGTGGAATTCAAACCCAGGAAAATTTAGTTAACAGCTAAACACCCTAATCAACTGGCTTCAATCTACTTCTCCTGCCATTGCCGGGAGAAAGGCAGGAGAAGCCCCCAGCAGGATTGAAGCTGCTCCTTTGAATTTGCAATTCAACGTGACAAATCACGTCGGGGCTGGTAAAAAGAGGCCTTGACCTCTGTCTTTAGATTTACAGTCTAATGCTTACTCAGCCATTTTACCTTTTTTTCCACTTACGTTCATCAATCGTTGATTGTTTTCAACTAACCATAATGATTTCGCAACATTCTACCTGCTATTGGGCGCATGAGCGGGGAGTAGTGGGCATCGCCCTAAGCCTTCTCATTCGAGCAGAATTAGGCCAATCAGGAATTCTGCTAGGAGATGATCAGATGTAGAATATTATTGTTACCGCCCACGCATTCGTCATAATCTTTATGGTAATACCAATCATAATTGGGGGTTTGGCAACTGACTAGTCCCTCTGATAATTGGTGCACCCGATATGGCATGCCCCCCGGATAAAAAATATAAGCTTCTGACTTCTCCCCTCGTCCCCTTTCCTACTCCTGCTTGCATCATCAACAGCAGAAGCCGGCGCGGGACCAGCTGAACAGTATACCCCGCCTTTAGCAGGAAGTCTAACACATGCAGGAGCCTCTGTGCGTCTAACCATTTTGTCACTCCACCTAGCAGGTGTTTCTTCTGTTTTAGGGGCCATTAATTTTATTACCACAATTATTAATATAAACCCCCCAGCCATATCCCAGTATCAAAACACCCCTTTTCGTGTGATCAGTCCTCATTACGGCAATCCTTTCTTTCCCAGTCCTAGCCGCCGGCATTACCATACTATTAACTGACTGTAACCTCAACACTACTGTTTTTTGATCCTGCTGGTGGGGTTGGGCCTATCTTATATCAACATTTATTCTGATTCTTTGGTCACAAAGAATCAACAACCTTGTATTGCTTGAGAAAATCCCACCTGTTTGCAGTATATGTTGCTGGATTCAGTTTGCTAGTATTCTGTTGAGGATTTTTGCATCTATATTCATAGGAGATATTGGTCTGTATTGCAATATCTCTGGTTTTGTTATCAAGGTAAAACTGGCCTCAGTGAATGAGTTGGGAAGCCTTCCTTCCTTTTCTATTTTTTGGAGGAGTTTACCAAAAATTGGTATTAATCCTGTAAACGTTTGGTAGAATTGACCACTGAAGCCATCTGGTCCTGGACTTTTCTTTGCAGGAAATTTTTGTCTTTTAAATTAAAAATTCAGTATATTTTTGTAGGTCTATTCAGAACTTCTATTTCTTTTTGATTCAGTTTTGGTAGTCTGTGAATCATATAGCTTTTATTCTTCATTATGTTCCTGGAGCAAATGGTGTTTATATAGTCTTAATGGTAAGCTATCCCTGCTTTCATGGGATAAACAAATTCATCATGATGTCTAATTGTTTCTACCAACTGTTGAATTCTGGTTTTAAATAATTTAGTAACTTTTATTTTAAACATTTACTTCTATATTTATATGTTAAGCAGGCCTGTGCTTCTCATTTTTTATTTCTGTCTGGTTTTGGCATCAAAGTTATATTGACCTCAGAGTAAAGCTTAAAGAGTATCTGCCCTTTTTATTCCTATCCTCTGGAAGTGTTTGTTTAATATTAAGTTACAGTTTGGTAAAATTTACCTGCAAAAATACCTAAGCTTGTTTTCTATGTGAAAATATTTTAACTACTGTTTCAATTTATTAAATTAAATAAGTAGCCAGATTCTTATTCCTAAATCAGTGTTGGTAAATTGTATTATTCTAGAAATTTGCAATTTCATCTAAGTTTTCAAATTTACTGAAGCAAAGTTATGTATAGTTTTTTAAATATTTTAATATTTTCTGTATCTGTAGCTAAGAACCATTCTGCATTCATATTATTTAGCATCTCTCTTTTATTCCTAATTTATTTTATCCGTGGTTTCTTAGTCTGCTCAGGATGCCATAACAAAATACCATGAACTGGGTAGCTTATAAACAACATAAATATATTTCTCACAGTTTTAGATGCTGCAAAGTCCAAGATCCAGTCACCGGCAGATTCGTCTGGTGAGGGCCCACTTCCTTGTTGATAGACAGCCATCTTTTCCCTAAGGGCAAAGGAGCTCTCTAGGGCCTCTTTTATAAGGGCACTGTATTAGCCTGTTTTCACACTGCTGATAAAGACATATCCAAGACTGGGCAATTTACAAAAGAAAGAGGTTTAATTGGACTTACAGTTCCATGTGGCTGGGGAAGCCTCACAATCAAGGTGGAAGGCAAGGAAGAGCAAGTCACATAGTACCTGGATGGCAGCAGGCAAAGAGAGGAGCACTTGTGCAGTGAAACTCCCCTTTTTATAACCATCAGATCTCTTGAGACTTATTCACTATTACGAGAACAGCATGGGAAAGACCTGTCCCCGTGATTCAATCACCTCCCACTCACAACACGTGGGAATTCAAGATGCGATTTGGGTGGGGACGCAGCCAAACCATATCAGGCACTAATCCCATTCATGAAGGCTCTACCCTCAGGACCTGACAGCATCCCCAAAATCCCACCTCCAAATACCATCACATTGAGGATTAGGTTTCAACATACAATTTTGTGGGGACACAAACATTCAGCCTATACCAAATGAGCTTTTTTTCTACTTTATTACTCTTTTCAAAGAACAAACTTTTGGTTTTCTCGTATATATCAGTCAGAAAAACAATACACTTGAAGAAATAAATGAAGAAAATTTCATAAATAATTTGTGAGTGCTTGGGAAGGATTAAAGGAATCAAAATCATTTGAAATTTTATTTATATTTCCCACTGATTTCTTCCATATCTTTATTATCTCGTTCCCTCTAGTCCTTAGTCCAAGGCCATTGAAAATTAACTTTTCAGTTTGAAATTTTGCAGATCACCCATGTTCTGCCCTGAACCCACAATTTATTTTATCAATCCTATTCAGTTTAGCATTTAAAATGCTTCCAATTTTTCAGTTTTATAAATAAATGTGTGATGAACATCTTTGTAAAAGCAACTTTACATAGATCTTTAATAGAAATATATTTACAAAGCATAATTGCTATATCAAGATATATACATGTGTGTTAAAATATGCTGCCAAATTATCCCTCAGAATATTATACCAATTAACACATCCATCTTCAATGCATAAGAATACCCTTTCCCCGTATTCTCATAAAACCATTATCTTTCATTTTTTAATCTTTGCTACCTGGATAAACACAAATGGTATTACAAAAAATCACTTTTTTATGACTAGTGAGAAATAACAATGTGTTTATAAACTATTTATATTGATTCATTTTTTTAATTGCCTCCAAAGCCTTTCTCATTTTTCTGTTGGAATGTTATGGTTCTTTTTAATAATTTTGTAACAATTAATAACTCCTTCTGGTTATATATGCTTAGTTGCAATTTTTTCCTCCATTTATCCATTGCTATGTAAATTTATATGCATGTTGCTTATGACATAAAGTTTTTTTTAATGTGATCATATATGTTAATAATTTTTGGATGATTCTTGTCCTTGATAGCATAATTAGAAATTTCTTTCATACCCCAATAATTTATTCATCTATATTTTCTTTGAGCTTTTATGGTTTCATTGCTTACACTTTATTCTTTACCTCAAATTTAGTAAAGACAATGTGAAGTAAAAATCTAATCTTACTATATCCTAAATGGTTAGCCACTTGTTTCAGCAGCATTTATTGAATAATCCTTTTTGAAAATAAGACATTTATCACCTGCTAAATTTACATATTTATCTGGTGTTTCAATTCTATTTTATCTTTTAATTATTCTTTGCAAGTGCAAATATTTAAAATTATTTCTTCTAGGCCAGGCACGGTGGCTCAGGCCTGTAATCCCAGCACTTTGGGAGGCCAAGGCGGGTGGATCACGAGGTCAGGAGATGGAGACCATCCTGGCTAACATGGTGAAACCCCGTCTCTACTAAAAATACAAAAAAAAAAAAAAATAGCCGGGCGCGGTGGCAGGCGCCTGTAGTCCCAGCTACTCTGGAGGCTGAGGCAGGAGAATGGTGTGAACCCGGGAGGCGGAGCTTGCAGTGAGCCGAGATAGCGCCACTGCACTCTAGCCTGGGCGAAAGAGCGAGACTCCGTCTCAAAAAAAAAACAACAACAATTATTTCTTGAAAATCCTGTCATTTCTGACAATATGAATGGACCTGAGGACATTATGCTAAGTGAAATAAGCCAAGCACAGAAAGACAAACACCTAATGATCTCACTTACATGTGGAATCTAAAACAATCAAACTCATAGAAGCGGAGTGTAAGATGATAGTTACCAGAGGCTGGGGGGTGGACGGAATCAGGAGATGTTGATCAAAGGGTAGATTGTTGCAGTTAAGTTACATAAGTGGAATAAATAAGTATTTAAGGTGATAGATATATTAATTAGCTTGATTCAATCATTCCACACTGTTTATATATAACATCACTATCACTGTGTACCCCATAATTTACATTATTACAATTTGTCAAAAGTAAAAATTATTTTTCCTAAATAGTAGTATGATAATAATATTAAGGATAAAAAATTATATCTATTATTATATACTGGGTACTCTTGTAAGCCCTTTACATCTATTAATTCATTTAATCTTCATGACAACCTATGAGGTATATACAGGCCTTCCTTCATAAAGTGATATATATGTTCTTGTAAAACTTTAAATTCTGCAAAATCATACACAAAATATGAGTGTATTTGGGGGTAGGACAGAATAAGCTTGGAAAAGACTATTGAAAACCGATGTAACTTTGTAACTAGAGCACTAACTGAAATAAAAAGAACCCTAATAAAAATCCTAGAATGATATATCTCTATAGCTTTTGCACTCAACATCTGTCAATCAATCATTCACAGCCTTTATACTGGGGCTTATTATAGATCTTTGAGGGAATTAATTTTTAGAGATTAATTTCATTACAATTAAAAATCCGAACCAGTGTAGGATGACTATAGTTAACAATAAGGTATTACATTGTTTCACATAGCTAGGAGGATATTGAATGTTCCCAACACAAAGAAATAATAAATGTTTGAGATGACAGATGTGCTCATTCCCCTGATGTGATCACAATACATTATGTGTATCAAAACATCACTAAGTACCCCATGAATATATACAATTACTATTTGTCAACTAAAAAAGATAAAATTTAAAATCTGAACCAGAGTACAACTGTATCTATCAATACACTTTTTAAAACACAGGAAGAATGTTTTTGCTGCTGTTTAATCTTCACTCAGTTTCACCAAAAACTCAACAGATGTGTAGAATGTGGAAGTCCTTGAAGCCACTCCAGTAGCTTCCACTAAGGGAGATCACTGCAGCAATGTTTTCAGCTTCTTAAGATGCTCATATATTGTTAAGGCTTTCTCTTTAACTGGGAGAAAGTTTACCCTGTTTGTTTCTTTTTTTTTTTTCTTTTTGAGACGGAGTCTTGTTCTGTCGCCCAGGCTGGAGTGCAGTGGTGCGATCTCGGCTCACTGCAAGCTCCACCTCCTGGGTTCACGCCATTCTCCTGCCTCAGCCTCCCGAGTAGCTGGGACTACAGGTGCCTGCCACCACGCCCGGCTAATTTTTTTGTATTTTTAGTAGAGATGGGTTTTCACTGTGTTAGCCAGGATGGTCTCAATCTCCTGACCTCGTGGTCCTCCTGCCTCGGCCTCCCAAAGTGCTGGGATTACAGGCGTGAGCCACCACACCCAGCCCCCTGTTTGTTTCTTTTGTATTCAGTTGAAATGCTTAATTTTTCCTGTTTTCTTTACTGCATTCTAACAAATTCTGATGCACTGGCAATTATTTGTACTACTTTTTTTCCCTCCAGAGTCATCTCCAATTCTATACCACACTGACTCCCTTAATTCATTTGTGTGTATTAACATCACAATCTCTCCAAATCGTTTAGTTTCAAGATTTTCTTCGATTGTGCAAATGTTTCAGAATTTGCTCACTAACCTTATGATAATCAACCACTGAGCCTTCACTGACATTTTTAGAATTAACTCTCCATTTATAATTAATATAAAATATGTTCCTAGCCAGAAAAATATTTCTAAACTTTTCTTCTTGGTGTTACTTGAAAATAAGAACAAAATATTTACTAGAATAAAATGTCATGCGAAATCTTGTTCTGTATTCTCCTGAGAAATGTCAATCTGATTCTTGATCTGTTCTTCAAAATTTTGTAAAATTTCCTGTCTTCGATATTCTTAAATCTCTACAATGTGTTTAAGTGTGACGAATTCCTCCCACTTTGTCTGTCTTCTTTGACACCCCTTGAGCCCTTTTAGTCTTTTTCCATCGTTAATGCAATTGTTGGTCATTAATTCTTCAAATGTTTCACTCCTTGTGCTCATGTTTTCCCTCTCCTTCTGGGGCTCCAATCATACCTATGAGTGTCCTTTTATTTCTGTGTGCCATATTGCTTTGCTTTTAAATTTCCCATCTCTTTATTACTTCACCATATCTCCTGCGAGAGTTCTAGAGCTGGCCTTCCAGTGCATCAGTTCCACACCAGGAGCTGTACCCATTCTGCTGCTTAGTTCAATGGTGGAATAATTTATTTCACCTAATTTAAAATGCAAATTTCAGAAGCCAAAGGGAAACCAGGCTTTTCCTCACCCCAGGGCCTGTCAGCTAGGGTAGGCCTGTGATCTAGAATCAGCCAGCCAAAAATCCCACGCAGGATGGCTCAAAGAGACACAGTCTCAGAGGCAGTGGCAGTGTCAAGAACACAATGTTAACAGCTGAACAGGAGAGGTGGTGCCAGCATCAGTCCCTGTAGCGTGACTTGATTGTGTTCTTGTTTATTTAACCCCTCTTGGTTCCCATTCTGAGGTTGATTCTCCAGCCTTCTCCCTGGTTCTATAATCTAGCCATTTTCCTTTTGATAAGTGTACTTTCTCCTGAAGTCAAATGAAGTTGTTTATAACTGATACCACAGGTGACAGCAGTTTGGATATGGGAGAAGTGCAGGACTGGTGAAGCACTAATTTCTTCCTCCTACATAATCGGGACTCTGTGGATACTGTCATAAGGCATGGTTCAAAAAAGCAGTGTAGAAAATATATTACTTACAATTGTAAAAGTAATGACTGTTAGAACAACAAAATAAAACTAATCAAATTTAGGAGAGGAAAATGGATTAGGGGTAAAATGAGATAATCCCCAAACCTTGATGAATGGGACTCAAAGGCTACAGTTTAAAGCTGATAAAACAAGTAAGAGAGCCAAAATCTTACTATTTAGAGTCGTAAAAAATAACCACTAAAGGAACTAACACAAGTGATAAGATACAATTATATCCAGGCAGTGGGACTAATAATGGAAGGTGGGAGGGAAAAACGTTGCTGTTCATTTTCTACCTTTCTGTCCTGTTCAAATCGTTTTTAGCCATGCTCACATATCACATTTTAACATTTCACATCTCCTCTCAGCTACACCACCACAGAGCATATCACATAATTAAATGTAAGGCCATTAATATCTACACACACACACACACACACACACACACACACACGGATCCAGCTGCAACTCTAAGAATGCAAATTATAAAAGATTCAATTACATAGGAATCAATTCAAGAGTATATATTTGCCTTCGGATTTGTTTTCCTTGCTAAAACACAAAGCAGTCTCATACGCATCATAAGGTAAATTGTGTACAGAAAAAGAAGGAAATCAAATCCCAAAAGGTGATGTGGAAAATGCAATAATTTTTTCTGCTTTATTGAGGAATGATTGACAAAAATGGTATATATCTACAGTACGCAACATGATGTTTTGACATATGTATACACTGAAATTATTACCAAAATCAAGTTAACATATCCACTACTTCACAATTATCTTTGTTGTTGTTGTTAGCGAAAACATTTAACATCTACTCTGTTCGCAAATTTCAAGTATATAATATGGTTCTATTAACTATAGTCACTATGCTGTACATTAGATCTCCAGAGCTTATTCATTCTGCCTAACAGAAACCAAACATCTCCCCATTTCCCCCATGGGGAACCACCCTGGCAACCACCATCCTACTCTGCTTCTGTGAGTTTGGCTTTTTGAAATTCCACACATCTGTGAGATCTTACAGTATTTGTCTTTCTGTATGTGGCTTATTTCAGTTAGCATAATGGTCCTCCAGGTTCATCCACATTTTTTCAAATGACAAGATTTCCTTCTTTTTTAAAGCTGAATAATATTCCATTGTGTGTGTGTATACATATATACACATACATATGTATACTACATTTTCTTTATCTGTTCAAATGTTAAAATGTGATATTTGAGCATGGCTAAAAACAATTTGAACAGTACAGAAAAGTAGAAAATGAAACAGATACACATACATGTATACACTACGTTTTCCTTATCTGTTCATGTTTTGATGGACACTTAGGTTGATTCCATACCTTGTCACTAAGAAAAGCAGATCATAAACTTTGATCTGTTATGATTTTGGATCTTAGCACCCAGGCATTCCATCAATACCAAATTTGAAAGATTAGTTGCTTATTACATGTGTGTAAAAATACTCACAAACTTGAGGGAAGTTCCACAGGCTAATCCTAGTTTGAAGTCTTACAAGTATGAACAATGAGATACTTAGGATTTACTGGAAAGAGCACAAGACTTGGAGTCAAAAAATTTGAGTCTGCTCCATCTGCATTATTTACAAGTTCATGATCTTGGGCAAATCATCACTCCAGGCTGAGTTTTGTCACCTGTGAATTGGGGATAAAATTGCTAACTGCACAGAGTTGCTATTAAAATCAAATGAGATAATGGACTATATATGAGATTGTCTGGTAAAATGTAGAGCCCAATACAAATGTTCAATACTATTGTCACTATTACAACAATTGGTCAAAAACGACATCTGTAAAAGAAAATAGAAATGGCATAATGAAAATTCATCCTACTAACAAAAATATAACCAAGCAGAAGCACCTTTCTATTTAAAAAGAATGAATATGATCCTTCCCAGGACACAAAATACGGTACTTGACCTCACACAACTCACAGTGACAGTGGAACAAGTCTCCTCCTGTGTGATGACTAATATCCACATGTGCCTAGCATGTACCTCAATTCTCAGCTTCACGTAAGAAAAAGATATGTTTGAGAGAATAGATTCATGAAAGTAGATTAGTATGATCCATAGGAAGTGAAACAAAATGTTTAAGGACGCCAAGTGTTGTCCTTTGGATTTCAGATCCCCCTGGAACTGAAACAAAGAAGGCTAGAAAGAAGGAAGAGAAAGAGGAGTGTAGAAGGGTCTGTAGAAAGAGGCATGGGGTTCCAAGGAGGGAAGGACAAAGCTAGCTCATTAGGGAAGTAGCATGTTGTAAAGGAAAGAGCCCCGGACCAGGAGTCAAGAATCAGCTCTAGTCCCAGCACTGCCACAGGCTCTCTATGAAACCCTGGGCAGGCCACTGCCCCTCTCTGGGTGTCAGTTTCTCTACCTACAATACAAAGGAGGCATTGTAAAACCAGTTAGCGCAGCTACTCAATCATTTACAAAATATTTATTAAGCGTTTGTTATGCGATAGGCAGTGTTCTAGTCACAGAGACATGGGAGAAAATAAAAACAGACACAGTTCCTGCTGCCATGGATCCGGCATTCTAAATGATCTCCCTGCAACTCAAAGACCTGGCACACTAGAACGCTGACTGTAGGCTGTGGTGCGGCCACAGTAGACAGGCAAAATGGCTAAATGACTGAAGAGCAGACAGCATGACCTCTTCAAAAGCATCTATTTTTTTTAAGCAGAAGCAAGTGCCCCTCACTCTCATATTGCCCCACTCCAGCTCCTGGGCCTTGGAGCTTAATACAGATCATGGCATCCAACTGACTTTTATTCTGCTTTTTTTTTTTTTAAGACGGAGTCTCGCTCTGTTGCCCAGGCTGGAGTGCAGTGGCACGGTCTCAGCTCACTGCCAGCTCCACCTCCTGGGTTCACACCATTCTCCTGCCTCAGCCTCCTGAGTAGCTGGGACTACAGGTGCCTGCCAACACACCAGGCTAATTTTTTGTATTTTCAGTAGAGACGGGGTTTAATCATGTTAGCCAGGATGGTCTTGATCTCTTGACCTCGTGATCCGCCCGCCTCAGCCTCCCAAAGTGCTGGGATTACAGGCGTGAGCCTGACTTTTATTCTGAAAGCCAAGCCTAGGGCTCAAAGAAACTTCCAGAAATATAAAGATGTTTTGTTTTGTTTTTCAGTTAGATGATTAGATTCATTACAGCAGAGAAATGGGGAAATTATTTGATACTTTTTAAAAAGCATATCTAAAATGACTAACATTAATGTATAGGTAAAATTTCATAAAAATTAATGATCACTATAATTGTTCCTAATCTCTGTTTTCTATATTAGGAAAAACACAATTTATATATGAATTTTTGCTATATGTAGACAGAATTGTTCCTAATCTCTGTTTTTTATAATAGGAAAAACACGATTTATATATGAATTATTTGCTATATGTAGAGAGAATATAATACCTCTTTTACCAAACATGAAGCCCTAGCCTTGATTTCTGTGGTACATTAAAAAAATGTACTTTGCATTGCCAAAAGAGAAATAGTATTGGTTTTTGATCCGTATTTTCTGTTGCTCATTCATTAGATTGGTGTAAAAGAAGGAAAATCTTAAAAGACATGGAAGGCAGCTCCCTTATAGACAGCTATCAAAAGAGCATCCCAAGTGTGCCCTGACCACACTTTTCTTCCCAGATCATGGGCCCCAGCATCTCCAAGCACACACCATCTTCCATAGGATCTTCTGACAAGTCTGCTTCACCCTAGGAATCCCCATGATCAATATGAGAGAATGAAGAGAAGGATAGGCCACCATGAGTGTCTCCCAGATGAAGACACTGGTGAGATCAGGAGGATAAGTCTTGGAGGTGATGGAGAAGGGGCTGGCCAAGATATAAACCAGGTGAAGTAAGAGGAAGCAGCCCAAGGACTTCAGGGCAGTGATGTGAGCCTTGGCCCGGGCATCCCTCCTACCAGCTGAATGGGCCTTCATCTTCTTGTGGTGTGTATACAAAGAGACGATCAGCATCCCAGAGGAAACAAGAAACACCATTAAAGGCAAATAACTTCCTGAATTGAGCTGAAATGCATACAGGTACTGCCAGCTTTCAAAGGGATACCAAATGCTGCTGTTTCCTTGGGGAGGATGATAGAACGTTAAGCCAATTTGGACTGTAAGTAACACATTGATTATAAAGTAGCCCAGAAGGCACCAGAGACTCAGATGATAGGCCCTCTGCTTCAGCCACAAGTAGGCCGGGCGATCGAAGGTCATGATCTTCTTGCAGTAGAAGACACTGAGGAAGGTGGCAAACCATAAGCTGGCCTGGCTTACCAGGACCCAGAAGATACTAAGATAGCGAAGCCAACGGCTGCTCTGGAAAAGTGGAAACAAGCTTAAGTCCAAAATGATCAGCCACTGCAGGAGAAATCGACAGCCAGCCAGGCCCAGGATAATGAGGTTATATGAGGACCAGTTGAATTTTCTGATCCATTCTCTAAAACTCCAGACCACAAGGACTCCATTTCCAATTAAACCGATGAGAAATTCAACCACTGCCACCAGCATCAGCAGTCCTAGGCCAGTGCTCAGCATGGCTGGGGAGAGGAGGCTCTCACTGCTCCTGGCTGAGGTCAGATCCCCTGGTAGCAATAACACACCAGGGTAAATTTGCACACCACAAAATCTGGATTTGGCCTTGTCCTTCTGTAATCTGTCTTCAAGCGAGACTGAACAGCTGTGACGAGGAACAGAGAGGCTGGAAGTTATGATACCGTCTGTATTTGCATCTACATGAATGAACCCTGAGTGTAGAACCAGAGATTGCAAACAGTACCACAGACACTGGCTCTCCATCTCAAAGGTTTTGGGCCAAAGTATAGACACCAGGATATAACGTAACAAGGCCCCTCAACAAGTAAGACCAAATCAAAACATGCTCAGGTGCTATACAGTGCCAGTTATGAGCTCATATGCTATATAAAAAAAGAAATTTTATTTCCATAAAAAGAACATTGGGCCAGGCATGGTGGCTCACACCTGTAATCCCAACACTTTGAGAGGCCAAGGCGGGCGGATCACCTGAGGCCAGGAGTTCGAGACCAGCCTGGCCAACATGGTGAAACCCCATCTCCACTAAAAATACAAAAATTATCTGGGCATGGTGGTGGCTGCCTATAGTCCCAGCTACTCGGGAGGCTGAGGCAGGAGAATCACTTGAACCCAGGAGATGGAAGCTGCAGTGGGCCAAGATCACGCCACTGCACTCCAGCCTGGGCAACAGAGCAAGATTCCATCTCAAAAAAAAAAAAAAAGTAAGCATGCTGAGAACTCTCTACGAAGCTGTAGGCAGACAGGCTACTGCCCCTCCCTTCTCTGGGCCTCAGTTGCTCTATTAATAACTGAATGGATTGTAGGACTAAATTTCCATTCCTTCGGATTAAATTTACAGAGTGCTTATTTCGTGTCAAACTACAGTCTACTAGGCACAGGGGACAGCGCCATTATAATACACAGTCCCTGCCTCCAGGTAGCATTCATTGTACATCATCTCCACCCAGCTGCAAGGCCTGGTACTCTAAAACGCTGGCTGTAGGCTATGGAGGGGCAGAGAAGGTCATGATCTTCTACTGGCCTAAAAATCTAGATGAGACTTGAACTTGTCCAAAAACAGTGTTTCTTCAGCGACTTTCTGAAAGAGACCTAGTGGCTCTCTCTCCCCGCCTGCCCCAAGCTAGCCTGGCAGTGGAATTTGCCACTGATTCTGGTAACCAACTGACATGTTTCCAGAAAGCTAGTCTGGCATCAAAAAAACCAAAGTATCCAGAAATATAAAGATAGGTTTTTGACTACTTTACTACCAGTGTTGAGAGGCTAAACTACATAGAAAATTGAGATAATAATTTAGCTAATTCCCCTAAGAAAAGTGCTTGCCTAAAAAATATACAGGCTCACCTCTTTTTAAAATACATTATTTTCAAACTATAGCTATTTTCTACTTCCTTTTATCAAAAACATAGCATACTGGCAAAGAAAACTGGATTATCTGCAGTAATTTTTTAAAATGTGATACTTTCCATGCAAAATATGAAAACTCGGTTTTGACTTCTGTAGTTTATTAAAATGATGTGATTTGCATTGCTTAGAGAGCAATAAGCTCCAGTTTCTAGCCTGTTTTTCAGGTTACCCTTTCATTTTGTTTCAAAATCAAAGAAGAAATGAGCAGAATTGAGAATAAAAATTTCATTTTTCTAAAATCTACAGTTATTTTTACTTTTGTCAGTGATACAGTTAAGAGCCTGATTAAATCCTTCTCCCAAGTCATGGCCTCTAGAATTTCCATGTACATATCATCTCCTACAGAATTCTCTGACAAGTCTGATTCCCCATAACCATTACAATAGACAGAAGTGAAGTATAAACAGCCATGAGTGTTGCAGAGATGGCAAGAATGGTGAGATCAGAGGGAGATTAGAAGGTCATGGAAAAGTGGCTGGCCAAGGCAGAAACCATGTAAAGGGGGAAGTTCAGAGCGATGAGCACCTTGGTTTGAGCCTCCTCCTTACAGCTGTGTGGTCCTCCATCTTCCTGTAATGTCTATACAAAAAGACAAGTGGAACAGAAACATCACAAATGGCAATAAGTTTCCTTCACTGGACTGGAATCTATAAAAATAACAGATTTAAAATGGGATCCAGGATGTTGCTGTTTCTTGTTAATTTAGGTTTTTAAAGGGTCCAGCCAACAAGAGCTGAGAAATAAAAAATGATCTTGAGAGACACTAGCGAAAAACGAAAACCCAGCCTTTTCAGCTACAAGAAGTCAGCGGGACAAAGGTCATGATCTCCATGCAGCAGAAGCCACTGAAGAAAGTGGCAAACCACATGTTGGCCTGGCTTACCAGGACTCGAAGACATTAAGATAGTAAAACCAACCACTGCTCTGGAAAAGTGCAAACAGACTTACATCCAACATGATCAGCCTGAGTAGGAGAAAGTGGCTACTTACCAGAATCATGAGGATTTATAGGGACTCCTTACATTTTTTTGACCCATCCTCTAAAACTGCAGACCACAGGGACTCCATTTCCAACCAGGCCAATGAGAAATTCAGCCACTGCAATGGGCATCAGCAATCCTAGGGCAGCCGCCAACATGGCTGGGGAGGGGAGGGTCTCACTGCTGAATCAGGAGGTGCCCTGCTTCAGTGCTGATGAACATGTACTGCTCCTGGCTGTGTCAGAATCCCTGAGGATGGTATCAGTATTATGGCAGAGCATTTCACTTCTCACCACTCAGTTTTGTTACTGTCTGAAATCCCTTCTCTGGTAAAGATGTTACAGCTGTGACCAGAAGAAATGTTCTTGAAGGTAACAGTCCCACCTTCACTTACATCTACCTGACACTGGCCTGGGATCTGAGATTAAGTACAGAGACGCAATTACAGAATGGCCTTCCGAAGGAAAGAACTAAAATCCAGACAGCCTAGAGCACAGTCTCCTGAAATCCTACTTCCACCCGACCTAACTCCACAAAACCTAAGTAAGACAGTCTGAGAATTTAAACAGTGGCAAATGCAAGGCCCCTCGTGTTATAAAAAGGGAAAGCATGGGCCGGGCACAGTGGCTCATGCCTATAATCCCAGCACTTTGGGAGGCCGAGGCGAGTGGATCACTTGAGGTTAGGAATTTGAGACCAGCCTGGCCAACATGGTGAAACCCTGTCTCTACTAAAAATACAAAAATTAGCCGGGCATGGTGGCACACACCTGTAGTCCCAGCTACTCAGGAGGCTGAGGCAGGAGAATCACTTGAACCCGAGAGGTGGAGATTGCAGTGAGCCGAGATCATGCCATTGCACTCCAGTCTGGGTGACAGAGCGAGACTCTGTCTCAAAAAAAAAAAAAAAAGGAAAGCATGACATTTATCAATTATTTAACCAATATTTATTAATGACTACTATGTGCCAGTCCTCTGTTCCAAGCTCTTGGGATACAATGGAAAGAAACAAAGTTGCTGCTCTCATGCAGCTTATGTTCTGGTGGGCGAGGCAAATAATTAATGGTTTCAATATGTTTGAAATTTGAATATATAAACATGAGGGCGAGGCAAATTATTAATGGTTTCAATATGTTTGAAATATGAATATATAAACATGAGGGCGAGGCAAATAATTAATGGTTTCAATATGTTTGAAATTTGAATATATAAACATGAGAGCCATATTTACACCTATGCAAAGGCTTATTGCAATGACAATGAAAACAAAGGGAAGGATAGGGTGAGCAAACAAGCAAAAACAAGAAGAAGAAAGGATAAATATCAACTGCTGAATAATAAATTCTAGGAGAGGTGAGGCAGGAGAGAAATCTGTGAACTACGGCTGCTACTTCATCTCCACACAGAACTGTTCAGCCTATCGGCATCCACACCAAAAGCTGCAATGAAAGGGTGTATGTTGAGGTAACAGCCTCGGTGCCATCCACTTTACCAGAGCAACAGTATGGTTTTTACTTTTGACACAACCAAAATGTGTCTGCCATAATACTACCATAACTCTTTCTACCAAAGTCTCTTGTATTCATGCTCCTATTCCCCACTGCTCTGAGCCCTCAGCTACTTTAGCAGTACCTGAACCAAGAAAAGAAAGCTGATGAAAGATCAAGCGGGATGCAAGCATCCAAAGAGACGCTCACAGGGGCAAGTAAGTAATGGCTTTACACTCAGCGTCAACAGAGCAGTCTATAATATTAAAAAGAATGCAACAAAGAACAAGCATTGGTTTCCAAAACCTGGCACTTTCACCCAAAAAATCACCCTGTCCTGCTACCAGACTCAGTACAGTTCCATCTTCCATCCTCTATTCTACATCTCTCTTGCAAACCTGTATTCCTGTACTCGAGACTTTTTAAAATGCTTCTCAGAATTGTGCCTATATTGCCACTAGATGGCGTCAAGGCAACGCCTCTGTAGAAGCTGTTGACCTAAGTATACAAATTCCCTTAATGAGCTGAATTAGTTCAGATATTCAGAAACTGAACAGATCAAGCATGTTTTTAATAAGCATGTGTAACAGGAACACAATTTATCAATGTACACAAATTCATAGTCTTGCCAGCTTCCTTCCTCACAAAGCACGAGGAAGAGGAGTCTTGCTCACCAGTCATTGCGGCCTCTTTGGTGCTGCAATTTAGGCGTTCGGAGAGAGGAGGAAGCACAAACTACACCACTGAGGCTGCTGTGTGCAGCAAAGATCACAACCCCGAGGAAGAAGATGACCAGCATCGGCAACGTTATTCAGGGCAGGAAAGTGAATAGAGTAAAAGCGGGCTAGTGAGGGGACTGCAGATGAAAGGGGGGGGAGTTTTTTTTATTATTTATTTATTTTGAGACGGAGTCTCGCTCTGTCGCCCAGGCTGGAGTGCAGTGGCGCGATCTCAGCTCACCTGCAAGCTCCGCCTCCCGGGTTCATGCCATTCTCCTGCCTCAGCCTCCTGAGTAGCTGGGACTACAGGAGCCCGCCACCACGCCCAGCTAAGTTTTTGTATTTTTTAGTAGAGACGGGGTTTCACCGTGTTACCCAGGATGGTCTCGATCTCCTGACCTCGTTATCCACCCGCCTCGGCCTTCCAAAGTGCTGGGATTACAGGCGTGAGCCACCGCGCCCGGCCCGGGGAATTATTTTTGTGTGCTTTCATGAATATGAAATTTGGAGGGCTGAGAATTTTTAACTATAGCAGGCAAAATGTGGGGAACCCTCCAGGAGGTGCACATAATTTCCCTCCCTCTGAGTTTGAACTGGACATAATGACTTGCTCCCAACGAACAAAGTGTGGAAATGGGAGAAAAAATAGTAAGTTTACAATGTTCCTGGCAGACACCACCTTCACCGAGTGATCGATCAAGGTTAACATCACCAGTGACCAGTCATGTTAATATCACAGAACTCCTAACGTGATGAGGAGGGCACTTTACCTCAGTCTAACAGAGAAAAATATCAGACAAACCCAAATTGAGGGACATTCTACAAAATGCCTGAATAGTAATCTTTAAAACTGGCAAGATAATTTTAAATAGAGCTGAGAAACCGACACAGACTAGAGATAGTAAATGCAACCGTACCATGGTTATGGTAGGATATAAATATTAGCAGAAACTGGGTGAGGATGATATTTGAACTCTCTGTATTCATTCTGCAACTTTTCTATAAAATATTAGAAAATAAAATGAAATAAAACATTTTAAAAATGTAAATAAAACTCGAGAGATAATAATTACATTTTTAGCATTTAGCAATGAGAATTGTGCGTATCCAGAAGACACTGAGGTGTTCCCATAATATTGCAAAATCACACTAAGGAAAGGGTCAAGCAGCACAGGCTACAGACAGGGCTTTCTGGGTGTCTGCCCATCCAAGGCAAAGAGTTCACATGTTCATGCTAGCACCAGCTCTCAGTGGGACACAGGCCTCAAGATTAGCTTTCTGTTAGATGTATTAATCAATGGGGCACTTGTGGCCATGCAGAGAAAGGCAATGTGTTTTGAAGTCGGACAGATTTGGGGGTGCTCCCAACTCAACCAGTTAGCAGCTAGGTCCTTAGACAAGCCAATTAACCCCTCTGAGCTTCAGTTCCCCCTCTATAAAAATGATGATAATAACGTTTACCTCACAGAGCTATTGTGATGATAAAACAAATTACCTAGCCTGTTGCTTCCCAAATAGTCTAGTGTTATTTTTCTTTCCTTCCCTGGTGATTTCTCTCCCTACTACTTTCAATAAAGTCAGAAAGCACCTGAAGTCTGTTATTCACGGTATGCAAATCCAGGATGAACTGAGCTACTGATTCTAGACACAGGTGTCCAGTTTCTGCACAATTCCAGAATGTCTGGAAAGCATGAATAAAGATGAGAGACTGATTAATCCAGGCCTTTAAAACACATAGAAGTCAAAGATGTAAAGGGTTGGGTGGGAGTTAGGAGAGGTCTTTTCTGAGTAATATCAGTGTTTAGCTATTTCTTCTCTTGAGGTACCTGGAGTTCAGATCATTACAACCACAGTCATTGTCCCATCTGTGAAAGCAGCAAAATTGAGACAAATAATTTTTCCATATTTAAAATAGGTCAGAAATGTTATCAGGCCAATCAAGTATGCACCTGTGTTTAGATATCTCATTTGCAAGCTAGCTGTGCACACACCCAGTCATTTGCCCAGGGCTCCTGGCTCCTTCCTGCTGACTCAAGGCAGAGTTACAGTCACCCCATTTCCCAGACCCCATATGTCCACATAGACATAACACAGAGGACAATCACACTGTGGTGAAGTGATGTTGACCTCACACCTCTGCCAGGCATGGGGAGGAGGGTGTACAGACTGCACCCCTCCTGCTGCTGTTGACCTTACCCTCATGTCTCCCCTTTCCTCTCCTCTTCTCCCACCCCCATTAACCCATATCACTCTCTTGTTAATTTCTATGCCAGGCAAATTCTTATACAAACATGGAATTTGTTTTCACACTTTTTTCCTCATGGAGAAAAACTGGCCTTGGGGTCTTCTCTTAGAGGGGGAAATAAACGTATATCTGTGCCTTTCCTTAGACCACAATATCCAAATCCCTAGGGAGTTTTGTCAAATTCCACTTCCCCCTTCCACTCCCACACCCAGAATGAATGAAGACACTGTATATAAAATGTGAAAAATAAAAATTCCCAATGGACTCTGACATACTTCTCACCCTCCCAGCCCTCTTTGAGAACCAGTGAACTAGACTAGATGATCCATCTCCAGCTTTAACTTGTAAAAAAAATTATATTATTGGAAAATTTATTTTAAATGCCTTCAGTAAGCTTCAGTGTCACCTGAAGACTGTGGCTTTTGATGCTACCTTAAAAGTTACATTCCGTTCACGCTTTAAAAGACTCCTTTCCAGTAATCTTTTCTCTTTTTTTAAAAACTGAAAATGGTTCATTAACAGAATGCTAGTAGCAATGATCAGGGAAACCCAAAGCCAGACATGTTTAGAAATGTTTAAGTGAAAGTTAAGTGATATAAACAAGCTTTTAAAATCTTTGAAATTTTTACGAATTTCATTTAGTTCTTACAGAAATTGTATCTACCTTCTCATTACATTTCTGTTGGCCTATTTCTTCCCAAGTAGCAACATTCAAAAGCAATCTAATCATTTTTTCTTCTTTAATGTTACCACTTTTTCATCTAAAAACATATCTCATATAAATCTCAAGGCCTAAAAGCCCAGAGTCTATGTGACACCATGACATTCATTTCAGCTAAGGAAACTAAGCAGCCACAATAATTTCCTACTTTCAGAGACTACACTGGGAGCTCTGGATCTATTCCTTCCTAGTTCTGCTATTATGAACCATTCATATGGCTTATTTGGGCCTTAATTTTCTGAACTATATAATGGAGACAATAATAGCTACCTTACTAAAGAGGTTATGACCAACTAAAATAATAACATGGAAATGTAGCTCATACAGTATTGGGCATGTAGCAGTTAAAAGTTAAATGGCAATGACCCTGAGTTCTGGTTACCACGGTGGGTGTTTCATGAGGTTGTACACTGTCCTGACACCTCTCCTGCACTTCAGAAAGTGACTTCTTAACAAAGAGTTTTTAACCTCCCTCTATGCTCTGCCTACTGCAGGAAAGGGAGAGGCATGCGGGATATTATTTTTATTAGAGAGCCTCTAAGTTATGTGTCTTGAAAAAAATCAAACCAAAATCCAAATTGTTTTAAATCCTTGGTTAATAAGTACTTAGTGGTGGGTATTTAGCAGAGCATATTAGAACCAGCAAAACTCTAAACATACAGCATTCTTAAAAGCTGTGCCCAAGGGAGACTTTGGGCAAGTGCCTGGACTGAAGACTTTCTTCCAACGGCAAAAATAGTCCTAACACAAAGACAACACATCCAACCCAGAGAGGGGAAAATTGAAGACAGTGTAGGACAAACAGGAGACAAATTGGCAGAACTTTGCCAATACAATAAAAAGAATCCAGACAAAGCAAGACAATGCACTTACCTTTCTTAGTGAGGAGAAACTGGATGTTGACCTCAGAACTCCCTCTCTGTCTTTTAGGTAGGTAGGTAGGTAGGTAGGTAGGTAGGTAGGTAGGTAGTTAGGGAGGTGGGTGGGTGGATGGATGGACGGACAGACGGAGGGACGGACAGACAGACAGACAGACAGATAGATAGATAGACTGTATATACATTATATATTTTAAAATATTTTTGATTATATAAAAATGTTATAGAAAACTTGAAACATACAAAAAAATTTCCTGGTTCCTCCCACCTAAAATAATTACTGTTTACATTTTTATACATTTCCTTTTAGACTTTTCTTCATATGTACACATTTTTACCAAAAAAATGGCATTATACCACGTGTGCAGGTTTTATTCCAATTTCACTTAGTAGGTCATACAAAAATGTTCTTTGACTATAAGATGGTAAACAGACACTATTTCATCATAAAGATATATATTATTGTATATATTTAAGGTATAGCATAGGTTATTTGACTAAGGTAACAGAGACCAAAAATCCAGCACCTGAAAGAATGGAGACACTGATTTCTCATCAACAGTCCTGGAGTTCAGGCTTGAGCAGTCCAGAGCTGGTGTGACAAGTCCACAGTGTCAAGAACCATGGAGCCAGCTCTAGGATGGAGAATTACTCCACTATCTCAAGCATTCACCTCATCTGCATTGTCCAAGATAGACAATCATGATGTCAGCATTCCAGCTCATGGAGGGAGTAATGAAGAAAAGATTAAAGAAGGGAAGGCAGGACTGCTCTGAAGCACCACCTAGAAATTATATACATCTTTTCTGCTCACATACATGGCAATAATGGAATTTGCTGCCAAAATTCTGAACAGCTAATGATTTGATTACTATGGAAGAGAGGAGAAAGAACAGATACTGAGGGACCAATGAGGGTTTCTGCCACTCATTTAGAGTTCTTAAGACGTAGTGTGCATTTAATCACTCTCAGTAATCCTTTTATCTCTCTTAGGATTTAACATGATGAATACCTCCAGGTTTCATAGCACAAAACATTGGCTTGGGTAATTTTTACTGAATATTGCAGTCAAGATTCTGGTGGCCAGAATGAGAAAAGTCATGTAATTTATAAAATTTTAAGATTTATTTGACATATGTAAATATTACATAAGCATTTTATGAACACCAAGAAACCCTAAATAAATACAAATTATGATTCCCCAATTCACATTCCAAAACTTGTCAACATCCCATCTTCAGACTCTTGTTCTTTTGGAGCCACAGTCCTATTGTCCCAACCACAGAAACAACATTCTGGGAAGAACTGTGCTGTGCACAAATGTATAAGCAGATGAAATAAATTCACCACAAGTCAAGCACTCCCATTACCTGTCCAGTGCTTCTTTGGCTTTCCACTGAGTTCCATAGCCTATGGTGACGTACAGTATTTTGTAAATTTGTATTCATGTGGTGTTAATTTCATTATCTAGCACTTGCCTTTGACCTTAGGCTGACTTCCCTGGATTTTAAGATTTTTGGAACCATTCTTGATTCAGTTTCTTAAATACTAATCACTTCCCTCTACTTACCAACTCTGGCAATATCCTCTTTTCCAGAACAAGCCTAGAAACCTTAGGGTTTCTTGATAGGAATAGCTCAGTTACTATTACCCAGCAAGTGTGAGGACACTTTTTCTGTCTTGTCCCAGAGTGTACGCCTATTTCTTTTCTTTTTTTTTTTTTTTTGAGACGGAGTCTCACTCTTTCGCCCACGCTGGAGTGCAGTGGCGCGATCTCATCTCACTGCAAGCTCCACCTCCCGGGTTGACGCCATTCTCCTGCCTCAGCCTCCCAAGTAGCTGGGACTACAGGTGCCCGCCACCATGCCCAGCTAATTTTTTTGTATTTTTAGTAGAGATGGGGTTTCACCATGTTAGCCAGGATGGCCTCGATCTCCTGACCTCGTGATTCGCCCGCCGCAACCTCCCAAAGTGCTGGGATTACAAGCTTGAGCCACCGCACCCAGCCCAGTGTACGCCTATTTCTTTTCACCTTTCTCTTTCCTTCTTTTCTCTCTGAAACCTTCCTTTTTTCCTTTTTTCTTTGCACTGAACCCCCTTCCTCTGCTTTCGGTCAGTCCAGTGGCTCCCAGTGACCACCTATCCACTGCTGAGCCCTTACTCAGGGCTCCTCAGCTAAACCACAAACATTTAACTCATCACATGCACCCCAATGTATTCTCTAATTTGGAAGAATTTCCCATTATACTTTAATAGACAATGAAACAATGTGATGATTTCCATTATCCATGGATTCAATGGCCATGCAAAATACATGATAAATAATGCCTCAAAAAAGTTTCTTACAGAATGTGCCTTATTTTAAAATACATATCAAAAAAAATTACAGAATGAACTGAAATTCAGGCACTCAAAAGCCCACGACATCAGATCAGCAATCACAAAACTGAATTCCTCAGACCACTTGGAAAACTGCAAACAGAAAATCTTTCCCCCAAACCATCAGGTGAATCTAGGTATTGCTTACTGAAATTCCACTATTTTTTGAAACAAAGAATCTTCTTTGCTGTTGTTTTCAGTTTAGGATGTGTGATAATAATGAGAACAGAATGTCCTGGAGAGTAAAGGGTGGCAAAAATCAGACAAATGGCTTTGGTCCCCATATCCATCCCTACATAAAAGGGGAGATACTGGACCAGTGTAGCAACTGAATATGGAATGTAGAGGATGAGGAAATAGATCATCAGCTTCATAGCACCTACATGAGCTTCCGTCTGGGGATTCCAGAAACCAGTGGCATTTTTCTGCATCTTCTGTATATGTCTCCTCAAGGAGTGTATTAGCAAGGAGGCAGAAGTCACATTAATGATGAACTGGAGAGATGAGCTCAAGACCAAAGAAACCACTAAAGACAAGATGCCTTCATGGGTATTAAATGATGTGTTATTTCTCTTAGTCACAAGTTCAGGAAAAGGTGATGCCTGGCTAAGAGTGATGTACAGGCAAGTGGTGAAAGCAGAAATCAGCACACAGGCCAGCAGCAGCCTGGGGATCTTTGGGGAGATATTCTGCTTCAGCAGGAGAAACACTGAGTGTTGGAAGTTAGTAATCTTCACACAGTACAAGATATTGAGCAAGGTCACAAACCAGAGACTGCTTGAGTCCAAAAACATGAAACACAACACAAAAAAAGCAGACAGGTAGACTGACCTTTCCGTATTTGAAGAGACGAAGAAGATGGTGTTCACCAGAAATAGTCCCAGCATAAGAAACCTGGTGATGCCCAGGCTGAACAGGATCCTATCAGAAGAAGAGATTCTATGGCTTTTGACCCAAGTTTTGCAATTGACCACCATAATAAATAGATTCATAATGATTCCTACAAAATTTAAAATAACTGAGGCAATAATAGCAGAGAAATAGAATAACTGAAGCATCTTTACTCATTGAGGATTCAGCAGTTGTGGTGCTGATAGTGGAGGCAGGAGAAATACCAAAATGTATAAGCAGACACCAGTATCCAGCCAGGAAGGACATCTCCTTTTTAATTTTTCCCAGCATGGCAAATGAGCCATTCATGATCAAGAGCCAGCTGCTTTTACTGAGATGCAAATCTTCCAAGGATTACATTACTATTTCTTCATTAGTATCCTGTTCTCCTTAGAAATGCCTAATTACAGCAAGCCTAGGTGATGCTGGGAGTCCACTCCTCCAAGAGCAGTAGGGCGAGAAGCAAGAGTCACAGGAGGCTCCCAAAACTTAGAATCCAAATCAGAGCTTGAGTCCAGCAATGTTTCTGTCACTATTTTACAGTAAAGTTTTTCTTCATAAAAATGCCAGATTATGGTGGAAATCCTAATTCCTCACTCCTACCCACCCACCTCGTAGCCACATATTCATGGATGACCAGAATCCAATTTCTCTCTCCCCTCTAATCTGTTGCTGCCACAACCAGTTTCACCAATTGGCCACGCCAATGCCACTCTTTCAACCTTAGTGATTCACCTATAGCGATTTACAGTGATCTAATAGATCAAGTTCAAAGACCCAATATCTCCTTGAGAAAACCTTTCTCAATTAATCCCATTCTTTCTGATGCCCTTTGCTTTGCATTCTCTATCTACATACATAGATTTGTGCCATAACCATTTGCTATGTTCTGGTTTTTCTTAGAAAAAATTAAGTCAGCCCTTGTAGGTGTTTCCTTTATAAATCTGGGTTTATGTTTAGATCATATGTGGCTATTTTCTCTTAGGCATTTAACTGTCAATCCAGGTATCCTGGAATGAGATACACAGTAATGCATTAGTTGTAGTTTTGTGAGCCAAACAGCTAGGCATCTCATTGCTGGATTTCTCTGTACTTGCTCAGATGGGAAATGGCACAATATCCCTGGCAAATGATATTATGGAGGCCCATAGGTGAATGTAAGAGTATGGCATCTCTTATCTACTCTAGCAGCTGAATGAAACCAAGGTGCAATCCTGGATGCAGCCACATATGTTACCAAAGTAGCATCAAGGTACAGCACACAGTCCTACTGCCAAGTCCAAATAGAAATAGACAAGAAAAAGGAGCTAAGATTTAATGATAATCAGGTCCAGAAGGGGGGAATACATTCATGAGGCCCTTTAAGACAGATGACAGGAAGGCAAGCCTGGAGAAATTCTCTGACCTGGTGCCCGGGTGCTTACAGAAGCTTTTTATTCAAAACTAACAGGCACTGATAGAGGCATGCCCATATCAGTTAAGTAGGCAAACAGAATGAGCCAGGAAGACTATGACTAAAAGGAAAATTATAGCACAGATTTCCAATTAATTATCCATAGATGGCTGCATTAAATTGATGAAGTTGAAATATTACTAACATCACATTTAAATAGAATAACTAATATAGAGTAAGCCATAAGAGATAAATGTGGCCAAAAGAACAGGAATCCCAGAATTAGATAGTAACAGACTCTATCTAGAATGTACTATACCAAATTGTTGGGTTATCTGTAGGAGGAAGTGCTATAATTAAGATGTGATAAGGTTGGCTAGCATGATCAATGAATGAGCTCATTCAGTTAGAAGTTCATTCCACAAGAGTCAGTATAGGAAAAGTGTTAGCAGAACCCTTTCTCCCTCTGCATGAGAATTTGACCTATGGTTAAACTTCGTAGCTGTTTTCCTTATCGACCTGATAAGGGTAAGAACATCAACTATGTTTCTAGACCAAAAAAAAAAAAAAAAAAAAAAAAGACTCTTGATTGGCAAATTGCATTTTGAAGGGAAGGAACTATAAGTGAACAGTAATAAGTATCTTATGGAGACTACATGCATTGGGCTTCCTTCCCATGTGCCTGTACCTTGACTCAACCCTAGAAGCTTTGTCTACAAAATTATCACAAGATAAATTGGATCTTTTGGGACATGAAGCTTTTAATTTGCAGCAAATCCCACCCTTACCCTAATGTGGATCTCTTATTACTGTACCTGAACTGTATGGCCTGCACCAAAGACTCTGCAAAAGAGGAAGGCCTGACACTGCCCTGCTGGTAAATCGGGTCCCTCAACTATATCCACCTGAGTAGGCTGGTACCAGAGTGGCCTAAGATAGTCTTATAAGTTTGATTATTTACTAGAGCCCAAGAAGACCAACCAACAGGCATTGCAGTCATGGATCCAAACTCTGCTTTTTGACAGGTCTGTAAGAAAGGCTTTAGGGTAAATAGTCAAAGCAAATGAATGGCACTAAACTTATTTGATGACGGCTCTGAAGAATGAGGTCAGTCATGAAGAAACAGGAATTTAAAAGTTTGCAATTTTTTCAGGTGGAGCCAAGATGGCCGAATAGGAACAGCTCCAGTCTACAGCTCCCAGCATGAGTGAAGCAGAAGACAGGTGATTTCCGCATTTCCAACTGAGGTACCGGGTTCATCTCACTGGGGAGTGTCAGACAGTGGGTGCAGGACAGTGGCTGCAGCGCACCGAGCGTGAGCCGAAGCAGGGCGAGGCAACGCCTCACCCAGGAAGCACAAGGGCTCAGGGAATCCCCTTTCCTAGTCAAAGAAAGGGGTGACAGATGGCACCTGGAAAATCAGGTCACTCCCACCCTAATACTGCACTTTTCCAGTGCTCTTAGCAAATGGCACACCAGGAGATTATATCCCGTGCCTGGCTCGGAGGGTCCTACGCCCACAGAGCCTCGCTCATTGCTAGCACAGCAGTCTGAGATCAAACTGCAAGGTGGCAGTGAGGCTAGGGGAGGGGAGCCCACCATTGCAGAGGCTTGAGTAGGTAAACAAAGCAGCCGGGAAGCTCGAACTGGGTGGAGCCCACTGCAGCTCAAGGAGGCCTGCCTGCCTACCTCTGTAGACTCCACCTCTGGGGGCAAGGCATAGCCAAATAAAAGGCAGCAGAAACCTCTGCAGACTTAAATGTCCCTGTCTGACAGCTTTGAAGAGAGTAGTGGTTCTCCCAGCATGCAGCTGGAATTCTGAGAATGGACAGACTGCCTCTTCAAGTGGGTCCCTGACCTCCGAGTAGCCTAACTGGGAGGCACCCCCCAGTAGGGGCAGACTGACACCTCACACAGCCGGGTACTCCTCTGAGACAAAACTTCCAGAGGAACGATCAGGCAGCAACATTTGCTGTTCACCAATATCCACTGTTCTGCAGCCTCTGCTGCTGATACCCAGGCAAACAGGGTCTGGAGTGGACCTCCAGCAAACTTCACCAGACCTGCAGCTGAGGGTCCTGACTGTTAGAAGGAAAACTAACAAACAGAAAGGACATCCACACCAAAACCCATCTGTACGTCACCATCATCAAAGACCAAAGGTAGATAAAACCACAAAGATGAGGAAAAAACAGAGCAGAAAAACTGGAAACTGTAAAAATCAGAGCACCTCTCCTCCTCCAAAGGAACACAGCTCCTCACCAGCAATGGAACAAAGCTGGACAGAGAATGACTTTGACAAGTTGAGAGAAGAAGGCTTCAGATGATCAAACTACTCCGAGCTAAAGGAGGAAGTTCAAACCCATGGCAAAGAAGTTAAAAACCTTGAAAAAAAATTAGATGAATGGCTAACTAGAATAACCAATGCAGAGAAGTCCTTAAAGGACCTGATGGAGCTGAAAACCACAGCACGAGAACTACATGACAAATGCACAAGACTCAGTAGCTGATTTGATCAACTGGAAGAAAGGGTATCAGTGATGGAAGATCAAATGAATGAAATGAAGCGAGAAGAGAAGTTTAGAGAAAAAAGAACAAAAAGAAACGAACAAAGCCTCCAAGAAATATGGGACTATGTGAAAAGACCAAATCTACGTCTGACTGGTGTACCTGAAAGTGACGGGGAGAATGGAACCAAGTTGGAAAACACTCTGCAAGATACTATCCAGGAGAACTTCCCCAATCTAGCAAGGCAGGCCAACATTCACATTCAGGAAATACAGAGAACACCACAAAGATACTCCTCGAGAAGAGCAACTCCAAGACACATAATTGTCAGATTCACCAAAGTTGAAATGAAGGAAAAAATGTTAAGGGCAGCCAGAGAGAAAGGTTGGGTTACCCACAAAGGGAAGCCCATCAGACTAACAGTGGATCTCTCAGTAGAAACTCTACAAGCCAGAAGAGAGTGGGGGCCAGTGTTCAACATTCTTAAAGAAAAGAATTTTCAACCCAGAATTTCATATCCAGCCAAACTAAGCTTCATAAGTGAAGGAGAAATAAAATCCTTTACAGACAAGCAATTGCTGAGAGATTTTTGTCACTACCAGGCCTGCCCTAAAAGAGCTCCTGAAGGAAGCACTAAACATGGAAAGGAATAACCGGTACCAGCCACTGCAAAAACATGCCAAATTGTAAAGACCATTGAGGCTAGGAAGAAACTGCATCAACTAATGAGCAAAATAACCAGCTAACATCATAATGACAGGATCAAATTCACACATAACAACATTAACCTTAAATGTAAATGGGCTAAATGCTCCAATTAAAAGACACAGACTGGCAAATTGGATAAAGAGTCAAGACCCATCAGTGTGCTGTATTCAGGAAACTCATCTCACGTGCAGAGACACACATAGGCTCAAAATAAAAGGATGGAGGAAGATCTACCAAGTAAACGGAAAACAAAAAAAGGCAGGGGTTGCAATCCCAGTCTCTGATAAAACAGACTTTAAACCAACAAAGATCAAAAGAGACAAAGAAGGCCATTACGTAATGGTAAAGGGATCAATTCAACAAGAGCTAACTATCCTAAATATATATGCACCCAATACAGGAGCACCCAGATTCATAAAGCAAGTCCTCAGAGAGCTACAAAGAGACTTAGACTCCCACACAATAATAATGGGAGACTTTAACACCCCACTGTCAACATTAGACAGATCAATGAGACAGAAAGTTAACAAGGATACCCAGGAATTGAACTCAGCTCTGCACCAAGTGGACCATCTACACCAGCTCTGCACCTCAGCTCTGCACCAAGTGGACCATCTACAGAACTCTCCACCCCAAATCATCAGAACATATTCTTTTCAGCACCACACCACACCTATTCCAAAATTGACCATGTAGTTGGAAGTAAAGCACTCCTCAGCAAATGTAAAAGGACAGAAATTATAACAAACTGTCTCTCAGACCACAGTGCAATCAAACTAGAACTCAGGATTAAGAAACTCACTCAAAACTGCTCAACTACATGGAAACTGAACAACCTGCTCCTGAATGACTACTGGGTACATAACAAAATGAAGGCAGAAATAAAGATGTTCTTTGAAACCAATGAGAACAAAGACACAACATACCAGAATCTCTGGGACACATTCAAAGCAGTGTGTAGAGGGAAATTCATAGCACCAAATGCCCACAGGAGAAAGCAGGAAAGATCTAAAATTGAAACCCCAACATCACATTAAAAGAACTAGAGAAGCAAGAGCAAACACATTCAAAAGCTAGCAGAAGGCAAGAAATAACTAAGATCAGAGCAGAACTGAAGGATATAGAGACACAAAAAACCCTTCAAAAAAAATCAATGAATCCAGGAGGTGTTTTTTTGAAAAGATCAATAAAACTGATAGACCGCTAGCAAGACTAATAAAGAAGAAAAGAGAGAAGAATCAAATAGACACAATAAAGAATGAGAAAGGGGATATCACCACCAATCCCACAGAAATGCAAACTACCATCAGAGAATACTATAAACACCTCTACACAAATAACTAGAAAATCTACAAGAAATGGATAAATTCCTCGACACATACACCCTCCCAAGACTAAACCAGGAAGAAGTTGAATCTCTGAATAGACCAATAACAGGCTCTGAAATGGAGGCAATAATTAATAGCTTACCAACCAAAAAAAGTCCAGGACCAGATGGATTCACAGCCAAATTCTGCCACAGGTACAAGGAGGAGCTGGTACCATTCCTTCTGAAACTATTCTAATCAATAGAAAAAGAGGGAATCCTCCCTAACTCATTTTATGAGGCCAGCATCATCCTGATACCAAAGCCTGGCACAGACACAACAAAAAAAGAGAATTTTAGACCAATATCCCTGATGAACATTGATGCAAAAATCCTCAATAAAATACCGGCAAACCGAATCCAGCAGCACGTCAACCATGATCAAGTGGTTATCCACCATGATCAAGTGGGCTTCATCCCTGGGATGCAAGGCTGGTTCAACATATGCAAATCAATGTATGGATTACAAATAAATGTAATCCAGCATATAAACAGAACCAACGACAAAAACCACATGATTATCTCAATAGATGCAGAAAAGGCCTTTGATAAAATTCAACAACCCTTCATTCTAAAAACTCTCAATAAATTAGGTATTGAGGGAACGTATCTCAAAATAATAAGAGCTATCTATGACAAACCCACAGCCAATATCATACTGAATGGGCAAAAACTGGAAGCATTCCCTTTGAAAGCTGGCACAAGACAGGGATGCCCTCTCTCACCACTCCTATTCAACATAGTGTTGGAAGTTCTGGCCAGGGCAATCAGGCAGGAGAAGGAAATAAAGGGTATTCAATTAGGAAAAGAGGAAGTCAAATTGTCCCTGTTTGCAGATGACATGATTGTATATCCAGAAAACCCCATCATCTCAGCCCAAAATCTCCTTAAGCTGATACGCAACTTCAGCAAAGTCTCAGGATACAAAATTAATGTGCAAAAGTCACAAGCATTCTTATATACCAATAACAGACAAACAGAGAGCCAAATCATGAGTGAACTCCCATTCACAATTACTTCAAGGAGAATAAAATACCTAGGAATCCAACTTACAAGGGATGTGAAGGACCTCTTTAAGGAGAACTACAAACCACTGCTCAATGAAATAAAAGAGGATACAAATAAATGGAAGAACATTCCATGCTCATGGGTAGGAAGAATCAATCTCGTGAAAATGGCCACCCTGCCCAAGGTAATTTATAGATTCAATGCCATCCCCATCAAGGTACCAATGACTTTCTTCACAGAATTGGAAAAAAACTACTTTAAAGTTCATATGGAACCAAAAAAGAGCCCGCATTGCCAAGTCAATCCTAAGCCAAAAGAACAAAGCTGGAGGCATCATATCACCTGACTTCAAACTATACTACAAGGCTACAGTAACCAAAACAGCATGGTACTGGTACCAAAACAGAGATATAGACCAATGGAACAGAACAGAGCCCTCAGAAATAATACCACACATCTACAACTATCTGATCTTTGACAAACCTGACAAAAACAAGAAATGGGGAAAGGATTCCCTATTTAATAAATGGTGCTGGGAAAACTGGCTAGCCATATGGAGAAAGCTGAAACTGGATCCCTTCCTTACACCTTATACAAAAATTAATTCAAGATGGATTAAAGACTTACATGTTAGACCTAAAACCATAAAAACCCTAGAAGAAAACCTAGGCAATACCATTCAAGACATAGGCATGGGCAAGGACTTCATGTCTAAAACACCAAAAGCAATGGCAACAAAAGCCAAAATTGACAAATGGGTTCTAATTAAACTAAAGAGCTTCTGCCCAGCAAAAGAAACTACCATCAGAGTGAACAGGCAACCTACAGAATGGGAGAAAAGTTTTGCAATCTATCAACCTGATAAAGGGCTAATATCCAGAATCTACAATGAACTCAAACAAATTTACAAGAAAAAAAGCAAACAACCCCATCAACAAGTGGGCAAAGGATATGAACAGACACTTCTCAAAAGAAGACATTTATGCAGCCAAAAGACACATGAAAAAATGCTCATCATCACTGGCCATCAGAGAAATGCAAATCAAAACCACAATGAGATACCATCTCATACCAGTTAGAATGGTGATCATTAAAAAGTCAGGAAACAACAGGTGCTGGAGAGGATGTGGAGAAATAGGAACACTTTTACACTGTTGGTGGGACTGTAAACTACTTCAACCATTGTGGAAGATAGTGTGGCGATTCCTCAGGGATCTAGAACTAGAAATACCATTTGACCCAGCCATCCCATTACTGGGTATATACCCAAAGGATTATAAATCATGCTGCTATAAAGACATATGCACATGTATGTTTATTGCGGCACTATTCACAATAGCAAAGACTTGGAACCAACTCAGATGTCCAACAATGACAGACTGGATTAAGAAAATGTGGCACATATACACCATGGAATACTATGCAGCCATAAAAAAGGATGAGTTCATGTCCTTTGTAGGGACATGGATGAAGCTGGAAACCATCACTCTCAGCAAACTATCTCAAGGACAAAAAAACCAAACACTGCATGTTCTCACTCATAGGTGGGAATTCAACAATGAGAACACATGGACACAGCAAGGGGAACATCACACACTGGGGCCTGTTGTGGGGTGGCGGAAGAGGGGAGGGATAGCATTAGGAGATATACCTAATGTTAAATGATGAGTTAATGGGTGCAGCACACCAACATGGCACATGTATACATATGTAACAAACCTGCACGTTGTGCACATGTACCCTAAAACTTAAAGTATAATTTAAAAAAAAAGTTGGGGCAAAAAAAACATACACCCTATCTTAAGCTTTTTGTAGCAATGATTTCTATAAATGAGACTTTTTAAGGAGACCCTAAGTTAAAAGTTATTGATAATCTAAAATCAAAATTGGCATGAAGATTCTTTTATTAGCTAATATTTCAGAAGTTTTAAGAAAGTAATGTAAACATTTCCAGATTTTTTACTTTTATTTACTCTTTTAAAATTCTCTTCAAAGAAATTTAGTCTTCTGTCAATATTAATTTATATGAAATAGTAGCTAAACTTCTCAGTTTTCAGATAGAAGGTGATTAAATTTAAAATAAGAAAAAAAAGAAATTTTTTCAAAAAAGTATACATGGCACTTAGGAGAAAGAAGAAAACTTCCATTACTTGTGGTTTTTTTAAATGCTTGCTATGTTCCCAGCAGTGCATCAGGCATCCTAGGAGGAGTATATGGTTATCCCTATTTATGAGTGAGGAAAATGAAGATCAAGGAAAATAAGTGACTGCCTAATACCAGAGCAAATGCCTTAGCCCATTTTCTGCTGCTATAACAGAATACCACATATTGGGTAATGTATGAAGAAAAGAAGTCTAGTTGGCTCACAGTTCTGGAAGCTGGGAAGTCCAAGAGCATGGTGCTGGCATCAGCTCAGCATCTAACAAGGGCCTACTTATACTTAGTACTTCATAACATGGCAGAGGGCAAGAATGTGTACATGAGAACAAGACAGGAAAAGGGGGCCAAACTCCTGCAGTAACAAACCCACTCCTGCATTAATCCATTCATGAGGGCAAAGCCCTCATGACCCAATCACCTCTTAAAGGCCCTGCCTCTCAACACTGTTACAAGGGCACAATTACATTCTGTCATGAGTTTTGGAGGGGACATCCAAACCATAGCAGCAAACAAGTAGCTAAGCTGAAAGATCTGAGACTGAGCTCTTTCTACTACATTAGACTTCCCCTCACTGGTTCTTTCATTCTATAAACTGTTATTATCAGCCAGACACTGTTAGGTGCTGGGGAAATAGAGAAGAATCACCCACAGCACATCCTGCCTTCAAAGAATATACAAAATAGTAAAAAAGACAGACGAATAGACAGAGTTGAGAGTTTTAGATGCCATAATAAGGAAACACAAGGAGCACAACATGAGTGTTCAGGAGGCACACTTGATCCAGTTTTGGCAGTTCAGGAACTGAGAAGACATATAAATTAAGTTTTAAAGGATGTAAAGAGATTATCCAAAAAAAACTAAGGTAGGGAGAAAGAAGGATATTGGAAACAGAGAACTCTACATGCAGACTAAGAGGTGATAGTGTGTGGTGGGTTCAGAAAACAGAAGAGGGGAGGGGTACAAGGACAGGAAAAGAAGTAGTGGGAGATGAAACTGGAAAGATAAATCAGTAAGTATCTATGCCATAGTAGGTACAGAATTTGGACATAATTATTATACTAATGTGATCAGAGGCATGTACAACATTAGAAAAACACAAAGAATAAGTGCTTAGCTTCACCTAAAAGAGTCAAAGTTTCCCAGAGGAGGGAGGTCTTGAAGAATAAGAGAAGTTGACACAGCTGATAAGAAAGATAATTCTAGGCATAGAAAGCAGCACATGGAAAAGCATAGCAGCAAGAAGGGTATGGCATATTTGGGAACTAGTAGTTCAAAGTTCTTTTGCAAAAGCAAGGAACAAGAAGATGAAACTAAAAAGAAGAAAACAGAGACCAAATGATGACTGACTTTATGCTGTAAACTAAGTAGTTTGGACTTTACCCAAAGCAATGGAGAGCCATTGCAAGACTTTCAAGAGGGGAGCATTACTTTCATATTTTCACTGAATGAAGAACACAATCTAAGTAATGAAGAAAGGCTTTGCTGGAAGGGGATGGAGCTGGAAACAGGAAACTAGTTAGAATCCTGTTGCAATCACTCTGATGGGCTGAAAAGAGTGGAAATGGAGACTAGGGAACATTTGAGAGAAATGTTTTGAAGTACAACCAAGGGGATCTGGCAACTAAATGGATATTGAGGCTGTAGGAGAAGGCAGAATCTGGAATGATTTCTAGAATTCTGGTGCACTTAGAACACACACACACACACACATGCACATACACTTATATGTCTTTCAGTGAGTATCTTTATCATCTGCACTAGCTTTTTAATAAAGAGATTACTTATATAAGAGGTCTGCCAAGAGGCAGACGCTTAAAAAAGATTAGATGTGCAAGAGATGTTAGGTGGGTGGGAGCCAGAAGAAGCGAGCAGAGTATTCAGATAGCAATGTAGGTCTGACAGCTATAAAAGGAGGGAAGAAGTAAAGGGGGGTATGGAATAATTGGGTAGAGAGAGTTCTAAAGTGCAGCAGAGGTCCAAGAAAACTTCAACCAAGCTGATGCAGAGTCCTTGGCCAAAATTGCCTGTTAGAGGAGTCACATGTCTCAGAAAAAGAGACCTGCCTTAGTACTCCACAGTGCTCCACCACTGGCTGGGAGAAGCCTGCAGGAAATGTGGCCTCAAGGTAGTGGATCTCCAAAGCTGGAGCCATCAGCCAATTGTGTCTCCACAGCAGAGATCAGAGCGCACATTTTCAAGGCTGCCACAAAAGGGGTCTAGAGACAAAGATCACCTGCACCAGGACCCTCAAGATAGGATGATCCCTTTATTGTACCTGAAGCACCTGTTTCAGTGATGCAGAAATTAAATACTTGTTTCTGTGTCTATATTACCCACTAAGTAATGTTTTTGAGAACAGAACAGTGTTCAAGGAACAAGCGTCTCGTACAGTGCTTGGTCTCGTACAGTGCTTGATGCACACTAAGTGTTAAATAAATGTTTGTGGCAGGAAGGAATGAACTGGAATCAAGGTTAGCCAGAATCAAAATGAAGTGAGCAATGTATTCATTCCTGGAATATTACAGCAACATCCAGAAGCTAGGCAGAACTCATCCCTTTCTCAGGGGGATCTGCTAGCTGGGCAATAAGGGGAGAAGCCTGAAAAGCCAAGGACAATTCAGAAATCTTTCCTCTCTGGCTATGAATACCCTGTCTGGCCACAAATGGAAATTGAGACCAGACAGAACACGGCCAAGAAACTGCACTCATTAACTCCTGAAAATACGTATTTCAGAGTTAACCTGGAAATCTTGCTCAGACCATTGGCCAAGCTCCACCAAGTCACAATGACAATTTAATGATAGTGGGGTTAACAAAATTTACTCACTCTACAAGCTCAAATGTGCTGAAAACAAGTCAGTTCTTTATTTTATCTATCAATAATATGGTTTTTCTCCTGAACCCCCACTTGCTGGTTGTGGAGGTGTTTAATCCAATGGGATAATGCAAACTGTGCAGACCAAAGGAAATTGTATTCCCGTCATTTTAGAAATTAACATATAAATCCCAGAACTACCCTAATGTTAATTTCTGGTTACATATGACCAAATGTCCAGTAATGTAATGGGCATTCATGCTATGTCCAAATATACTCCTTTTTATTATGTCAAAGTATGCTTCTTTGCAAAAAATAACAACGATAGCAGTTTTATTGTGTTTACTCCATGTAGGACTCTATGCACTTTCCATGTGTTAATTCACTCATTCCTTCCAACAACTTTATCCCAGCACACACATACACACAAACACAAATTACTATTTCTATTTTACAAGTGAAGAAAGTTAAATAGAGACTGGTTAAGAAGTTTCCCCAAGGTCACCCAGTTCAAAAGGGCCAAAGCCAGATTTAAACACAGGTTGTCTGGCTTCAGGGTCCACATTCTTAGCCACAACAGTCCACTTCTGAGAGTCCCGTTAGGGCTAGAAATCCACATTTCTGAATAATGCCATGTGTATTAACTGAATATGTTTACAAATTTGAGAATTCTTCAGGATATTAAGTAATATCTTTTCATTGACATGTCAAGATTGTTAATAACAGGAAGTAAATTAATGCCTATATACTTCTATTTAAATAAAAGTGATTAAACTCACAAAATTTGCTTATATTACATTTGATAAAACTGTAATTTTAAAACCAGGTAGGCACCTTGGTCAAAAATAAAAACAAAACTACTTGGTCTTTTGCCCAATCTACAAAATAATTACTTGAAAATGTACTTTAGCAAAATGATCATGAAATGCAAGACTGAATTGGAATCTAGAATCTAAAGGTCTTGATTTTCTTTCCACTGTTTTCATCATTACACAATGGGTTTGTGGGAACTGGAATCATATGGAAATTGCTGTTGCTGCACAATCCAATATTAGCACAATAATAGCCTTCACTTACTGAGTACTGTACACAACACACTGTGCTAAAATGGCCAGTAGGGATCAGAAGAGGGGATCAGACAGGTAATTAAAGTAACTCACCAGAGGCCAAAAATCTTGGCCAGAATCAGAATTCAAACCCACGTCTATAGGACTGCAAAGCTTTTGCTCTTTCCTTCAAGTCTACTATGTAATTTTATGTTTATCACTGTTAGTATCTAATTTAAGTTGAAACTAGTAATCAGACTCATTATGTTGAGCTGATGATTATTAAAATATAGCACCATGTGTTTATAGTGAGAGTGTTCTTACAACATTGTCACTTCCAAAAGACTACTACTCCTGCACCCTCCCCACCTCCACAACCACCATACAGAGAGGCCGTGAGAAGCATGGCTTTCACCTTGGAACATCTCCCCAGGGACCAGGGGCAAAGCAGTCAGTGTTTCTCTCCTAGTGATGTTATGGAACTGGTATCACAGGAGGGTCAGGAAGAGTCCTGTAGTCTTGAGCCAGGCCAAAAGGCTCACGGGCTCCACCCCATGCCCTCTGTTACTCTAAGAGAAAATGGGTCCCTTGGATCCAGGCTTCAGATGACCAGACTCACACCTGAGCATCTCTACAAATGTCTGCTTCAGCTTGCTGTTCCCCAGAATGAGAATAAATGAGTGGCCAGCAGGATAAAACATTGTCATTACTTCGCCAATCATCTTAGCCATCTTGGTTTTTGGTAGGAAATTACCAAATGACGCAATTAAAAAAGCAAGAAAGTAAAGTAAGAAGAGAAAGAAGGAGGAAAGGATGATTCTGATGGCCCTCTTGTGGGCCTCAGTGCTTGGATCTCTGGAGCTTGTACCATTTTGCAGCATCTGCCGTGTGTGCCTCCCCAGGGAGAAGATGAGCAAAAAGTAGGCGGCCAGGGACACAATTAAGGGAGGCAGGTACCACAGAGTCCCAAGAACATGGATCAGATAATACTCACTCCTCTTCTTTCTGAAGTGTTCAGTCACATTTCTGGTGGCCTCAATTCCCCTAAAGACAGAATAGAGCTTAAACTCATTGATCAGAGATGCAGTACTACCACAGGATAAGAGCAGTACACCCAACAGCATCCATACCATCACCCTAGAAACTCTCCACTTGAGCCAGAGGAATGTGGGGTGAGAGAAACTGGCGATTTTCAGGCAGTAGAGGACACCAAGACAGGTGGCAAGCCAAATGCTCAGATGGTTTGTAAATGTCCAGGAAACATCAATAATTTGCATTATTACCCCTGAATCATGTGCGTTGGGTGAGAATTCTATTAAAAAACTATCAGTCAAGATAATACACAGCAGAATGATCCTCAAGAATGCCAGGGTGGTGATGATGAAGTCAGACAAAGACATTCTCTTGGTCTTGAACCAGCTGCTACCATTGACCAACCCAATGAAACAATTGACCAGAATTCCCAGTGCGAACTGAGTGCCAGACAGAATCAGGAACAACCCCTCGGTGAGTCCCATCATGTCAGCAATTAGGCAGCCCTGATCTTTGTTCTTTCTGTTGATATATAGAATCTCCTCATTGATTTGATATTTTTCTCGTTAATCTACTCCTCTACCTGTTGCTTCACTGTACATGTCTCTTGTCTCTGCCCAATTTAGTCTGTCGTAGAGCACAGTTTAGGGAATCCTCTCTGGCTCTTTCAGGTTAGTCTGTCCTCTTCACAGATGATATGGATTGTCATATTCCATCTATGAACCTAAACTTGGCAGCTCTTTGCTAAAATGCAAATGAGTAGTGTCCAGTGTCACACAGAGAAGGAAGAGATCCAGGTCACAAAGATGATGGAGGACTTGGACTCAGTTTCAAAGGGTGTAAGGCTCTGAGTTACCCACAACAGAAAGATGAGCGGCACCAAATGGAGGAGGCTCAGAATTACTCAGAAGAGTAAAAAGTCTCATTCCTCAGGAGGGAGAGGACTCAGAGATACAGAAAAGGAATTCCACTAGGAGCCACTATCCACCTGGAGTGAGGTTTAAGTGCATAAAATTGTAAAAGTTCAGTGCCATTGATCATGGATTAGAATGAAAAGGCATGCCCCTTGGAGCCTGGCTTACATGCAGGGAGATGGCGGGAAGCTACAAGCTAGCAAGAGAAGCCTCACCAGAAAGTGGCCAAGCTTACATCCCGATCTTGGACTTGCAGTGGGAAGTCTCAGACCCACTCTGGATTGCTAGTCTGCTATAATACTGCCAAGGGAGGCTTAAGAACAATACTTCTGTTCTTAACCTAAGAGCTCCTCTATTTAACAAGGGGCTATTAATTAAGGATCTTCATTCAGGACTATACGCAGAATTAAACAGTACGTAGTTTATATTAAAGTATGCTTATGTTGACTCTTTTTAAAGCTAATTGCTAAGGTTTGTGTACTTTTTACGTCCCACTCCCTTCCCTAAATTTAATGAGACATTGGTTTAAAACCTAAAGGATTGTGGGAATAAAGAAAAGATTTTACTTCTACTTGCCATGAAAGGTCATGTAAGAGAAAGATAAGAGTAAAGAGTTGCTCATGTATATGGAGATAAAGTCAACAATGTATGAATAAGAAAGAATTAGGTTTAAGTACACAACACAAATAAGTGGCTTAGAGGACAGGTATATTTTTGTCTCCCAAAGCAGTCCAGAGGCAAACTGTCCAGGCTGGTATGGTGGTTGCATGGTGATCGCAGATCCCAGCTTCTTCTATCTTCCATTCTAAAGATTGCCTCATGGTCCAAGATGGCAACTGGAAATCCAGCCATGAAATGTCCACATTTCAGACAAAAAAGAAAATGCTGTAGGACAAGAGTCTGGGGAAACACACAGGATACGCCTCCCAAGAGTAACTCATACAAAAAGTTCCCTGAGAGCATCACCAAGTGACTTCTGCCTATAGCCCCTTGGCAACCCCTAACGGAAAAGAACAGGAATGCAGTACATGTGCTGTGCACCCTGTCACATCTGGGTTCTATAAATACAGAAGGGACAATAGATACTGGGTAGTGCATTAATCATGTTTATTTTCTGTATTTTATGCTTTGACACTTTTGGGCCTTGCAGACCCAGAGAGGGCATGCCCTCCCAAGGTTAGCTAATTCCTAGAGTTAGCAAACAACTTGCCTGAGAAAACTCCTTTGATAAGCAAACCAGCCAATCCTGAATCCATACTGCCCCTCCCGTCTACCTCCTTTGCTTAGGAGGTAGAAAACCAGCACACTATGACCTTGCTTTCAATCACCCCAGGGCCAGGCACCTGATAACTAGGGACCATCTTGAGAGCCTGCAGCCTGCTGAAATTATTCAAACTACCCAATCCTAAACTTGCTCAGCATTCCACCGGTGCCTTACTCATTGCTTCCCTATGAAAAACACAACAAAGGCTCTGGCTCATGTTTTCCCCTCTCCTTTCTCCTGACCAACTCCAGTGCATCCCTGAGCGGCCTTGCATGGCATAGCATGCCACCTCCTATTGGGAACTGTGAAATAAAAGACTCTTCTTTCAAAGCAGTTGTCTGTGTGACATGATTAAAGCAGTTGTCTCCTACCATACATGATTAAGGCAAGTCCCAGGTACATCTTAAAACAGGTAGGCAACTGGAAATCTTTTCCACAATATGGTTTTCTATAACAGAAAGCTAGAATCTACAACAGAAAGCTAGAATGCTTTAAAGTTATCTCACAGCCAAGCATGGTAGCTCATGCTTATCATCCCAGCGACCCAGGAGGCCAAGGTGAGAGCATCACTTGCAACCATGAGTTTGAGGCTGCAGTGAGCTATGATCGCACCACTGCACTCCAGCCTGGGCGACAGAGCGAGACTCCAAAATACATACATATGTTATAAATAAAGGATAAATAAATAAAATTTAAAAATAAAAAAAGAAAATAAGTTATCTCATAAACCACTTATAGTGTGTTTAGCAGAAGAAAAATAATCACTCCTGTCTCAACTTCTCCTTGGAGCTCCAGACTAATATAATTAATACCCTGCCAAGGAGCCGTTAGAAAGTCTACAGATAAACCATATTCAAAACTAAGCTCATTATCTTTCCCCCTCTCAACTCTGCTCCCACATCCATGTTCCATAAACTCAGAAATGAAGTGCTACTATCCACGCATGTCTCCATGCAGGAACCTCAGAATCACCTCTGAATTGCATTTCCTCTTAGCAATAGTGGTCGTGTCACCACCAGATCTTGGGCAGAAGCTATAAGTGATTTTCTGCAGTATCTCTAACACAGAGCCTAGCACAGGGTCTGGCACAAAATTGGTACACAATTACTATGTGTCAAATCAATTTGAATCCCAAACACCCCTCAAGTCACCTCTCATCCCCACTCTTGCTAACCTTTCTAGGCCTATTAGAGCTTCCTAACTGCTCTAGGCTTTCTCCTTCTAGCCCTTCACTCTGTCTTTGTTGTTCTTCTAAAGCACAATTCTGATAAGATGTCCTTGTTTTCAAACCTTCTATTGCTCCCCGTTGCCAAAGTTCTCTGAAAGCTTTCAAGGCCCTTTACTATCTAGCCCCAACCCACTTTCCATGCCTCACCTTTGTTTCATAAACTTTTGTTTCTCGATCTTTGCTCATGCTGTTTCCTCTGCTGAAAGCTAACCTATCTATTCTCTTCTAAGCTACTCCTCACACCCTATCACACTTAGCTACAAAAGTTTCTGCTTATCCTCCCTAACCCCCCATAAGCTTAATTGTGAATTCCTTCAGTGCAGGAATCCTGTTACATTCATCCCTACATTCAGGTCCTATATGCATGACATATAGCAGATGCCCAACTGAACCTTATATTTAAGAGAAGCAGAGCATAAAGGTTTGGAAAATGTGCAGCCTGACCATGTGGTAGAAAAGAAAAACCAACTTTCTGAGGAGGAATTCAAGCTGGCTGAAGAAATTTGCATAAGTAACAAGGAGCCGAATGTTAATAGTCAAGACAATGGGGAAAATGTCTCTAGGGCATGTCAGAGACCTTCACGGCAGCCCCTCCTATCACAGGCCCAGAGGCCTTGGAGGGAAGAATGGTTTCCTGGCCAGGCCCAGGGCCCAGCTGCTCTGTGCAGCCTCGGGACTTGGTTCCATGCATCCCGGTGGATCCAGCACCAGCCACGGCTAAAAGGAGCCCTCAAGGAGAACCTCTGCTATGGCAATGTGGAAGGAAAATGTGGAGTTGTAGCCCCTGCACAGAGTCCCCACTGAGGCATTGCCTAGTGGAGCTGTGAGAAGAGGGCACCCATCCTCCAGACCCCAGAAAGGTAGATCCACTGACAGCTTGTACCTTGTGCCTGGAAATACTGCAGGCATTCAACACCAGCCCATGAAAGTGGACGCAGGAGCTGTACCTTGCTGAGCCACAGGAACGCGGGGGCAGCTGCCCAAGACCAAGACTGTGGGAGCCCACCTCTTGCATCAGCATGCCCTAGGGTGGCATACATGTGAGACATGGAATCAAAGGAGATGATTTCAGAGCTTTAAGATTTAATGACTGCTCTGCCGGGTTTCAGACTTGCATAAGGCCTGTAGCCTCTTTATTTTGGTCAATTTCTCCCATTTGGACCGGAAACCTTTGCCCAATGCCTGTACCCTCATTGTATCTTAGAAGTAACTAATTTTATTTCACAGGCTCATAGGTGGAAGGGACTTGGCTTGTCTTAGATGAGACCTTGCACTTGGACTTCTGAGTTAATGCTGGAATGAGTTAAGACTTTGCAGGACTGTTGAGAAGGTATGATTGGTTTTGAAATGTGAAAAGGACATGAGATTTGGGAGGGGCTGGGGCAGGATGATATGGTTTGGTTATGTCCCCACCCATATCTCATCTCAAATTGTAATCCCCACGTGTCAAGGTAGGGACCTGGTAGGTGACTGGATCATGAGGGTGGTTTCCCCCGTGCTGTTGTCCTGATAGTGAGGGAGTTCTCCCCAGATCTGATGGTTTTAAAAGTAGCAGTTTCCCCTGTGCCCTCTCTCTCCTGCCGCCTTGTGAAGAAGGTGCCTGCTTCCCCTTCACCTTTTGCCACAACCATAAATTTCCTGACGCCTACCCAGCCATGCGGAACTGTGAGTTAATTAAACCTCTCTTGTTTATAAATTACCCAGTCTCAGGTAGTATCTTCATAGCAGTGTGAAAACGGACAAATACAATTGGTTGTGGGAATTTGTGGATGTGAAGGGCCAGTGGAGAATGAATACAAGTGGAGGCAGGCATTGGGAAGAAAGCAAAATGCAAACTTCACATACCTGAGTTCAAACTCCAGGTGTGCATCTTGGAAGATGCATGACTTTGACAAGTTATTTAACCTCTCTCAGTTTTGGGTTTCCTCACCTGTAAAATGGGATTATTGTACCTTCTTCTTAGGATAATGGCTAAATGAGACAATGATAAAAAGTACTTAGCTTAGTGCTCGGTACATAGTAACCAGAAGAGAAATGACAGTCATTAATATGATTATTGTTACATCTTTAAGAGATTTCCCTGTAATTCATTAACCTTGGACTTGCCTCTCATTTTCCACAAAGATTTTCTTGCTGTTACTCCCACAAATCTTCACAGAATATTACGCAAACTCTAACAGAAAAATAGCAAAGTGATCCTGCCCTCATTTTCAAGTCCCAACTAACTGAATGACAAACATTTATCAATTTCCATGTCACTGTGCAAAGCTGAGTTAGATTGGGGAAAAAGGGTGGTTTTAGTAAAAGAAAACCCTGCCTTCAAGAATTGCCATGATCTCATTTGGGAACAAAGGGAAAACAGCACTAATTTCTCCTAACTTGGCTGCAAAAGTTACGCTGTAATCCACATTGCAATGACAAGTAATTCCTAAAGAAATGTATACTCTATTGCCAAAACTGCCACAGAAATAAATCTTTGGTGTTTTTGGATTATCTTTGAATAAAATGTCCAGTGTATTTTAAGAAATGATTGATTCTTTGAGAACTGTAAAGGCAACAAAAAGTAGATCTCATATAGGTTGGTTTTTTTTTGTTTGTTTTGTTTTTGAGATGGAGTCTGGCTCTGCCACCCAGGCTGGAGTGCGGTGGCATGATCTCGGCTCACTGCAAGCTCCGCCTCCCAGGTTCACGCCATTCTCCCGCCTCAGCCTCCTGAGTAGCTGGGACTACAGGCACCTACCACCACACCCAGCTAATTTTTTGTATTTTCAGTAGAGACGGGGTTTTACCATGTTAGCCAGGATGGTCTTGATCTCCTGACCTCGTGATCCACCCGCCTCAGCCTCCCAAAGTGCTGGGATTACAGGCATGAGCCACCGCGCCTGGTTAGGTTGGTGTTTAAAGTAAATCATTTTGGGCTGTGTACACGTATTAACAGATGAATGAATTATAAAAGCATGAGATGCTAAAATACAGATGGTGGGGGAAAATACATAAAAGATTTTCTTGTTCATATCCAGTGAAGTGGTACTCACTAAAAGTGAATGAGTAAAGTAAGTCTGGCTCAGAAATAATGGAAAGATTTTTTTCCCCAAATAAAAAGTTTTATTTTTTTCTTATTATAAAAGTAATATATGTTCAATGCTAAAATATATATATATATATATAAAACTGTAAAGAAACAAGGAAAATCACGCATAATCACCCTCTCTAGAGATAATAACATCCTCATGTTTCTCCCTCCGGACATTAGGCCTATCTTCATTACAACTTCTTTTTCAAAAATGGGATACCCCAGACATACTGTTTGAAACTTTTTCTCCCATTCTTCTAGGTATACTATTCAAATCTTACCATTTAACAGGAAACCTCCAAATCGAGGTCACAGTACAGTTTTCTGAGGTTTATTCCCCGACACTATCATATCAAAAACAGAAATGCAAGACCTAAAACTTGGGTTAGAAGATCCCTAGTCTTTTACTGCTATTTACTGCTATCATATTTCCAAATGTGCTCTTCCTAGACCAGCTAGGGAGCAGGAGAAAGTTTCTCAGCAGATGGGGCTTCCCAGGGGTGGGCAAAGTTTCCCTAGCAAGTCTGACTGACTTGAGGCGAGAATCATTCTGCTAGAATCATACGCATGCTGAGGACTGCACGCTACACACCTAAGTCTGATAAAGCACCACTGCTTCAGCTCCACAGCCTTTCAGAGGTGTGGAGAGAAGAGGCAACCTCCAGGGGAGAGTTTAAAGCAGAGCCCCTTGGCTCACAGTGATCCAGCACAGCATCCTCTTCCGCCCCTGCATTCTGGACTGAGAAACTGCTCCAGGTTGGTAATTAAGCTCTTCTGTTCACCATGTCATTTTCCCAAAGCAGAGATTTATCACTCTGCTTAAACAGGACTGTTAATCTGCATAATTTCTCACATTTAAGGAGTATAAAAGCTGCTGTGCTGATGGAAGAAATAGAGTTGCTCAAAAGATAAATTTTATACACTTCCCAATTTTGCTTAAGGAATGTGGCATAAAGGAATAAAGACTACATCACCAGGCAGTTTTAATGTGTGAACTTAAGAGAGCTGAGTTGATATGCTGATTAATTGTCCCAGCTGCAGGAAAAAGAAAGATGGCTGGCAGGAGAAAACAGCAATGAATTTTCTACTGTTCCTGAGCAAGGAGAGGATAAAGCTAAAAAATTCCATCTTTCCTCAACCAAAATGCATTGTAAGTATAAAAAAGCTACTCAAGTGTGCAGAAAATACCTTAAAACAAAAAAGTCACGGACCTATAACATAGCTTGTGAATTTTGAACCTAATAAAGTCCAATATGACCTGAGCTGCAGTTAGCACTGTACTCGTACTCTCAGGCAGAAAGGACAGAACATGTAGGCTGGGGAGCAAATATATAGGCTGGGTCAGAGGCCAAACTGGAGACAGAGTGGCCTAGACAGTATGAGAGACTTCTACCATTTGAACAAAACAACCTGCAGAGTGGCAGCCAACCTTTGGGATACAGCAGCAAACTGGCAGGCAGACCTCGGGAGGGCTGATGCAAACTTTAAAGGGCAAAAGATGCACTGAAAAACTGAGTTACTATTTCATCTTTATTGGTAAATTATTAGTATTCTAAAATTTCCTGAATCTTGTAATAAAAAGTAAGATTACATGATGTACATAATGATCCATGTGGAAAAATAAAAGGAAAATGTAGGACCTAAGGCTCTGAGGGAGGCACTGACAGAGGTTGTTAAGAGGATCCTCTTCTACCTTCCCCGAGAGTTCTGAAGAAGACTCTAAAAGGATAGATAAGGGGCGGAGAAAGACAGAATAGAACCACAGCTCCTGTGGCATCACCTGGAGATGAACGATTTCATCTCTAGTTATATTTCAGGTCCTTATTGCTGGTAAACTATGTTTCATCAATGCTACTAGTGAAACTGTCCAAAAACAAAAGATATGAAGAAGGTAGGTTAGTCTTAAAGATGTTTAGGTTAGACACTAACCACTGCTCAGCAACCCCCTTCAATTTGAGCTGAAGCTTAGAATCCCATTGGGATGATTCATCTATCAATGCCCCATCCACAGGTGTGGAGGGGCAGGCCACCCCTTCACCTGGTGCCCAACGTGGGTGCTTTTCTCTAGGGTGAAGGTATGCTCGAGCGTGGTCATTGAGGACAAGTCGACGACAGACTCCCAAGTACGTCTACAGTCAGCCTTGCAGTAAGCTTGTGCGCTCGGAAAAAGCCAGGGTAACAGTGGGGCGAACTAAAAGTAAATACGCCTCTCATCTCAACTCTATTAACATTCTTTAAAAAAAAGGGGGAGTTAGAGTTTCTACAAAAAAATCTAATCACACTATTTCAAACGATAGAAAATTTTGCCCATGATTTCTAGAACAGGGAACTTTAGATGTAAAAGATTGGGAAAAAATTGGCAAAGAATTAAAACAAGCAAGTAGGGAGGGTAAAATCATCCCATTTACAGTATGGAATGATTGGGTCATTATTAAAGTAGCTTTAGAACCGTTTCAAACAGAAGATAGCATTTCAGTTTCTGATGCCCCTGAAAGCTGTGTAATAGATGGTAAAGAAGAGGCAGGGATAAAATCCCAGAAAGGAACGGAAAGTTTACATTGTGAATATGTAGCAGAGCCGGTAATGGCTCAGTCAACGCAAAATGTTGACTATAATCAATTACAGGAGGTGATATATCCTGAAACGTTAAAATTAGAAGAAAAAGGTCCAGAATTAGTGGGGCCATCAGAGTCTAAACCACGAGGGCCAACTCCTCTTCCAGCAGTTCAGATGCCTGTAACATTACAACCTCAAATGCAGGTTAGACAAGTACAAACCCCAAGAGAATATCACATAGAGAAAGATAAGAGTCTCTGTCACGGCAATGCCAATCCAAATACAGTATCCACAATATCAGCTGGTAGAAAATAAGACCTAACTGCCAGTAGCCTATCAATACTGGCCGCCAGCCGAACTTAAGTATAGGCTGCCCCCAGAAAATCAGTATGGACAGCCAAGAATGTTCCCAGCACCACGGCAGGGCACCATACCCTCAGCCGCCCACTATGAGACTTAATCCTACAGCACCACCTGGTGGGCAGGGTAGTGCATTACATAAAATTATTGATGAGGCAAGAAAACAAGGAGCTATTGAGGCGTGGCAATTCCCAGTAATATTAGAACCGATACCACCTGGAGAAGGGGCCCAAGAGGGAGAGCCTCCCTAGCTGAGGCCAGATATGAGTCTTTTTCTATAAAAATGATAAAAGATATGAAAGAGGGAGTAAAACAGTATGGACCCAACTCCCCTTATATGAGGACATTAGATTCCATTGCTCATGGACATAGACTCATTCCTTACGATTGGGAGGTTCTGGCCAAACCATCTCTCTCACCCTCTCAATATTTACAATTTAAGACTTGGTGGATTGATGGGGCACAACAACAGGTCGGTCTGAAGAAATAGGGCTGCCAATCCTCCAGTTAACATAGATGCAGATCAACTATTAGGAACAGGTCAAAACTGAAGCACTACTAGTCAACAAGCATTGACTACTGAAGCACTACTAGTCAAAATGAGGCCATTGAGCAAGTTAGAGCTATCTGCCTTAGGGCCTGGGAAAAAATCCAAGACCCAGGAACCGCCTGCCCCTCATTCAATACAGTAAGACAAGGCTCTAAAGAGCCCTACCCTGATTTTGTGGCAAGGCTCCAAGATGTTGCTCAAAAGTCAGTTGCCAATGAGAATGCCCCTAAGGTCAGAGTGGAGTTGATGGCATACGAAAACGCCAATCCTGAGTGTCAATCAGCCATTAAGCCATTAAAAGGTAAGGTTCCCACAGGATCAGATGTAATCTCAGAGTATGTAAAAGCCTGTGATGGAGAAGGAGCGATGCATAAAGCTATGCTTACGGCTCAAGCAATAATGGGAGTTGCTTTAGGAAGACAAGTTAGAACATTTGGGGGGAAATGTTATAATTGTGGTCAAATTGGTCATCTAAGAAAGAATTGCCCAGTCTCAAATAAACAAAATATAACTATTCAAGCTACTACTACAACAGATAAAGAGCCACCTGACTTATGTCCAAGATGTAAAAAAGGAAAACATTGGGCTAGTCAATGTCGTTCTAAATTTGATAGAAATGGGCAACCATTGTCAGGAAACAAGAAGAGGGGCCAGCCTCAGGCCCTGCAACAAACTGGGGCGTTCCCAATTCAGCCCGTTGTTCCTCAGGGATTTCAGGGACAACAACCCCCACTGTCCCAAGTGCCTCAGGGAATGAGCCAGTTACCACAATACAACAATTGTCCCCCACCACAAGTGGCAGTGCAGCAGTAGATTTATGTACTATACAAGCAGTCTCTCTGCTTCCAGGGGAACTTCCACAAAAAATCCCCACAGGGGTATATGGCCCACTGCCTGAGGGGTCTGTAGGACTAATCTTAGGAAGATGAAGTCTAAATCTAAAGGGAGTTCAAATTCATACTGGTATGGTTGATTCAGACTATAAAGGCAAAATTCAATTGGTTATTAGCTCTTCAATTCCTTGGAGTGCCAGTCCAGGAGACAGGATTGCTCAATTATTACTCCTGCCTTATATTAAGGTTGGAAACAGTCAGATGAGAAGAACAGAAAGGTTTGGAAGCACTGATCCGACAGGAAAGGCTGCATATTGGGCAAGTCAGGTCTCAGAGAGCAGACCTGTGTGTAAGGCCGTTATTCAAGGAAAACAGTTTGAAGGGTTAGTAGACACTGGAGCAGATGTCTCTATCATTGCTTTAAATCAGTGGCCAAAAAATTGGCCTAAACAAAAGGCTGTTACAGGACTTGTCAGCGTAGGAACAGCCTCAGAAGTGCATCAAAGTACTACGATTTTACATTGTTTAGGGCCAGATAATTAAGAAAGTACTGTTCAGCCAACGATTACTTTAATTCCTGTTAATCTGTGAGGTTGAGATTTATTACAACAATGGGGTGCAGAAATCACTATGCCCGCTCCATTATACAGCCCCACGAGTCAAAAACTCATGACTAAGATGGGATATATACCAGCAAAGGGACTAGGAAAAAATGAAAATGGCATTAAAGTCCCAACTGAGACTGAAAGAAATCAAGAAAAGGAATAGGGTATCTTTTTTAGGGGTGGCCACTGTAGAGCCTCCTAAACCCATTCCATTAACTTGGAAAACAGAAAAACCCGTATGGGTAAATCAGTGGCCGCTACCAAAACAAAAACTGGAGGCTTTACATTTATTAGCAAATGAACAATTAGAAAAGGGACATATTGAGCCTTCACTCTCGCCTTGGAATTCTCCTGTGTTTATAATTCAGAAAAAATCCAGCAGATGGCGTATGTTAATGGACTTAAGGGCCGTAAATGCCGTAATTCAACCCATGCGACCTATCCAAACCAGGCTGCCCTCTCTGGCCACGATCCCAAAAGACTGGCCTTTAATTATAATTGATCTGAAGGACTGCTTTTTTACCATTCCTCTGATGGAGCAGGATTGTGAAAAATTTGCCTTTACCATACCAGCCATAAATAATAACCAGCCACCAGGTTTCAGTGGAAAGTGTTACCTCAGGGAATGCTTAACAGTCCAACTATTTGTCAGACTTTTGTAGGTCAAGCTCTTCAACCAGTTAGAGACAAGTTTTCAGACTGTTATATCATTCATTATGCTGATGATATTTTACGTGCTGCAGAAACGAGACAAAAATTGACTGTTACACATTTCTGTAAGCAGAGGTTGCCAACGCAGGACTGGCAATAGCATCTGGTAAGATTCAAACCTCTACTCCTTTTCATTATTTAGGGATGCAGACAGAAAATAGAAAAATTAAGCCACAAAAAATAGAAATAAAAAAAGACACATTAAAAACATTAAATGATTTTCAAAAATTGCTAGGAGATATTAATTGGATTCGGCCAACTTTAGGCATTCCTACTTATGCCATGTCAAATTTGTTCTCTATCTTAAGAGGAGACCCAGACTTAAACAGTAAAAGCATATTAACCCCAAAGGCAACAAAAGAAATTAAATTAGTGGAAGAAAAAATTCAGTCAGTGCAAATAAATAGAATAGATCCCTTAGCCCCAGGTTGGGCGCCAGATGAAGGGGTGGCCTGCTCCTCCACACCTGTGGTGTTTCTCGTCAGGTGGAACAAAAGACTTGAGAAAAGAAAGAGACACAGAGACAAAGTATAGAGAAAGAAAAGTGGGCCCAGGGGACCGGCGCTCAGCATACGGAGGACCCGCGCCAGCACCAGTCTCTGAGTTCCCTCAATATTTATTGATCATTATCTCTACCATCTCGGAGAGGGGGATGTGGCAGGACAATAGGGTAATAGTGGAGAGAGGGTCAGCAGGAAAACATGTGAACAAATGTCTCTGCATCATAAACAAGGTAAAGAAAGAGGTGCTGTGCTTTTGATGTGCACATACATAAACATCTCAATGCCTTAAAGAGCAGTATTGCCGCCAGCATGTCTCACCTCCAGCCCTAACACGGTATATTCCATCTCAGTAGATTGAATATACAATCAGGTTTTACACTGAGACATTCCATTGCCCAGGGATGAGCAGGAGATAGATGCCTTCCTCTTATCTCAACTGCAAAGAGGCCTTTCTCTTTTACTAATCCTCCTCAGCACAGACCCTTTACGGGTGGCGGGCTGGGGGACAGTCAGATCTTTCCCTTCCCATGAGGCCATATTTCAGACCATCACGTGGGGAGAAACCTTGGACAATATCTGGCTTTCCTAGGCAGAGGTCCCTGCAGCCTTCCGCAGTGTTTTGTGTCTCTGGGTACTTGAGATTAGGGAATGGTGATGACTTTTAACAAGCATGCTGCCTTCAAGCATTTGTTTAACAAAGCACATCCTGCATAGCCCTAAATCCATTAAACCTTGAGTCGACACAGCACATGTTTCTGCGAGCACAGGGTTGGGGGTAGGGTTACAGATTAACAGCATCTCAAGGCAAAAGAATTTTTCTTAGTACAGAACAAAATGGAGTCTCTTATGTCTACTTCTTTCTACATCGACACAGTAACAGTTTGATCTCTCTTTCTTTTCCCCACAGATGAGAGGGGCAGAGAAAGAATAGAACCACAGCTCCTGTGGCATCACCTGGAGATGAACGATTTCATCTCTAATTATATTTCAGGTCCTTATTGCTGGTAAACTATGTTTCATCAATTTTACTAGTGAAACTGTCTGAAAACAAAAGATATGAAGAAGGTAGGTTAGTCTTAAAGATGTTTAGGTTAGACACTAACCACTGCTCAGCAACCCCCTTTGATTTGAGCTGAAGCTTAGAATCCCATTGGGATGATTCATCTATCAACGCTTACTGAGTGGCTATTCTATGTAAAGCACTGTTTAAAGTGCAGGCAAACAGAAGATTCAGTCCTTGCCTTCATGTCTACAGAGCAAAACGGTAAGAAAATCAATATTTACAAACATGGGATAAATGTCTCACATACAGTGATGCTCAGTAAATTTACTGAGTGGACAAATCAATATTGTAATAGAAGTGTATACGAAAACCAGGAGACCTTCCCAAAGCATATTTATCCCTTTGCCATAACACAAATGAGCCTGAAAGTTTACTATTTTGTATACCTGTACATAGAAACCACCCCTAAAAGAATAAACAACTAGTAAATGCCATAACAGATAGTAGCTACCAAGATTATACCACAAAAAAGAGAGCGAGAACAACAGTCAGAAAAAAGATTATCACTCATTTTATGTAAAGGAGTATTTTAATTCTTCTTCTTGGGAGCGATAAAGATTATACATGACTTGGAAATGAGACTGTACCAAATGATGGCCAAAGAAGAATCATCCTTTCTACTCCTTCTCTTTCGTCTGGTCACTCAGAAATATAATATTATCTGTAAAAAAGCCAAAATGTAAATATTAATTTCATTACTCTTTCTCCATCTCATTCAATAATTCTCCTCTAATACATACAACTTTAGTACTGTTCATTAAAAGGATTTTAGACATATTTTCAAAGTATTAAATAACTTGCTATGCTCACGAGAGGTATATATACAGTTGGCATAAGTGGAGCTACAAGTTAGGCACTGGCTGCTTTTCGAACAATTCAGATCTTGTTGGAAGAGGTGGGATATTTCTTGTCTTCCAGTCTTCTCAGAAACAATTTCCTGCAAAAGAACTGGTCACAAAACTGGATGCTTGGAATGGTCAGGCAGATTCCATGACACTAGGCAGCACATCCTCAGAGAAAAGGACAAAAGTGTATCACATTCTACACTCTGGAGGTCTACAGGAAAGAGTAAGAGTCCATATGTGGCCCTGTTAGCAATGACAGGATTTATTTATGTTTTTAACTTTAAAAATTCAAATAGAAGAAATTTTATTTTTAAATTATTAAACAGAATAACTTCTTATTTTTCCTTTGGAGATGGAGTCTCTGTCACCCAGGCTGGAGTGAAGTGGTGCGATTTCAGCTTACTGCAACCTCTGCATCCTGGGTTCAAGCGATTCTCCTGCCTCAGCCTCTCCAGTAGCTGGGATTATAGGTGTGCACCACCATGCCCGGCTAATTTTTGTATTTTTAATAGAAACCAGGTTTCACCATGTTGGCCATGCTGGTCTTGAACTCCTGACCTCAAGTGATCTGCCCGCCTTGGCCTCCCAAAGTCCTGGGATTACAAGTGTGAGCACCGCACCTGGCCCAGAGTAATTTTAATATACCAATTCTTGGGAACATTTTATGAATCAACATCACAGAGTTAGCATTTTTATCCAAAAATATCAGATGTTGCTCTTCAAATGCTATTCCAGAGGGAGTTAGCTAAAGATAAACAAAAGAACAGAGGCAAGTAGTAGTCATCCTTCAGTATCCATTGGGGGACTGGTTCCAGGACCCCTATGGATACCAAAATCCACAATGCTCAAGTCCCTGATATAAAATGGTAATAGTAATCACATATAACCTATGTACTTCCTCTTGTATACTTTAAATCATCTCTAGATTACTTACAATATCTAATACAAGGTAAATGCTATGTTAATAGCTGTTACACTGTATTGTTTCGCTTGTATTTTTGTTGTTGTTGTATTATTTTTATTGGTTTCTTTTTTTCAAATACATTCAATCTGTGCTTGGTTGAATCCACAGATGCAGAAACAAGGGACATGGAGGAATGACTGCATTTCCTTTATAATTCCAAAAGATTCTTGTAACTATAGAATTATCCACCAAGGACTGAATATTTGTTCATGACCATAGTCTTCCAAAAACTAGAATGTTTTGGTCTAGAACGGTTACTTCAGAAGAGACTACTCGAATTAATATCACTGTGGAAAAAGCCAAGAGTGCCATCCACTGGTGGTAGTTTTTTAGTTACAGATAGGATCCCTAGGAGAAAAAAAATCACCAATAAAACAGATCAACCAATAAACTCTATTTTCTTCAATTCAAATGTCACTGAAGAGCTCTTCAATTTTACCATTAGACATAAACCTAAAGTAAACTGACTGTGCTAGTGGAACCTAGTGACAAGGAAAAAAAAACAAAACAGCAGATCATCTGAAATGCTTCTGTTTGGCTTGATTAGTAACAACTCAACAATCTGAAAAATCTAAAGTTTGCCCACACTCTTGATTTATATTGGGACCCACAGGAGGGGAGGAAAATACCTACACTGCTTTTCAAGGTTAACATACTTTCAAAGAAACTTAGCAGTAAGAAAACATGTGAGCATTCTATACAACAAATTATAAATTATTAATAAGGTATGGTGGTTAAGACATGAACTCTGGAGCAAAGGAAAGAAGAAAGATAAAAGGAAAATCTAAGAGACTTAAGGTAGAAATCATGTAATATAATGTATGAATGAATGTTTATGAAGTTATCAAGGAAATTTGAACACTGATATTTAGTAAAAAAATTAACAGTAATTTATTAATATTAGGTGTGATAATAGCATGGTAGTTACATTTTCAAAAAGACACCTTATCTTTTAGCGATTCCTATGGAAATTTATGAATAAACTTATGTCTAGCATCTGTTTCAAAATAATCCAGGTGTAGGACAAGTTGCTGGAGGCATGGATATAAAACACTGTCCATCAGCTGACACTGAAGCGAAATGGTAGGAGTTCATTTTACCATTCTTTCTGTTCTTATATATGTTTGACTTTTTCCATAGTAAAAAAAAAATTTTTTTTTCTTTTTTTTGAGACAGTCTTGCTCTATTGCCCAGGCTAGAGTGCAGTGGTATGATCTCAATTCGCTACAAACACTGCCTCCTGGGTTCAAGCAATTCTCATGACTCAGCCTCCTGAGTAGCTGGGCCTACAGACACGCATCACCAGACCCGGCTACTTTTTGCATTTTGTGTAGAGACAGGGTTTCACTATGTTCCCAGGCTGGTCTTGAACTCTTGACTTCAAATGATCCACCCACCTCAGCCTCCCAAAGGGCTAGGATTATAGGCGTGAGCCACTGCACCCAGCCCGAAAATTAATTTTTAAAAATATTATCTAATTTGGGCATATCTCAGAAGTTCGTAAACACAGAGACATTACTATAGTAAAATTTAGTTTACTGCCATGTATTTATTTTAAAAAGCTTTCTTAGTATTTATATCCATAAAAGCAAACAAAAAGCACAAAATTCACAATGTCTAATTTTAGCAATTTACTCAAGAAGTGAAAAAAGCACCATCTATCTCATTTAAAGACATATTTCCAATATAATTTAAATACATTAAAATTGTTTCGGTCAATTAGGTACTAAAAACAACTTTAATGATAAGTCAATTGAGGAGAATTTGTCATAGAATTCTTTTAAATATTTTAAAGTTTCTTTTATGTATGCATTTTTGTTACAAATAGGGTAATAAAAAATTCTTAACTATACCATATACTATTAAGATACACTTCTGAGGGGAAAATAAAAATAGTAAAACAAGTTCAAAGAAAAAAGAATAATGTAAAATTTCCAAATGCTGAATTGCTATTTTTTTACAGGATAGTAGGTATCACATTGCTATGCTATTTAGATTCCATTGATACATTTAAAAATAACACAATCTTATATTGAAAAAAATTTCTTAATGTTGCTTGCAGACATCCAGAGGGGTGCATTATTTTCAAAATTCTTATAGCATTTTCAAAAGTTTAAAAACTCTTTCCTAAGGGATATCTTCTTAATCTTCTTTAACCTTTACGTGTACATCTTTTCTATGTTGTACTGTATTTTGTTTAAAGAGAATATTAGGCTGGGCATAATGGCTCATGCCTGTAATTCCAGTATTTGGGGAGGCTAAGGTAGGAGGATCATTTGAGCCCGGCAGTTGGAGACCAGTCTGGGCAACGTGGTGAAACCTCATCTCTACAAAAAAATTGACAAATTAGCCAGGCATGATGGTGTACACCTGTAGTCCCAGCTACTCAGGAGAAGGCTGAGGTGGGAAGATCACCTGAGCCTGGGGAGGTAGAGGCTGCAGTTAAGCTGTGATCACGCCATTGCACTCCAGCCTGGTTGACAGAGGGAGACCCTGTCTCAAAACAAAAACCAAAAAAGAGAACATTAAAAACTTCTTGGCTGGGCGCAGTGGCTCATGCCTGTAATCTCACAACTTTGGGAGGCCGAAGCGGATGGATCACCTGAGGTCAGGAGCTCAAGACCAGCCTGACCAACATGGTGAAACCCCGCCTCTACGAAAATTACAAAAATTAGCCAGGTGGTGTGGCACGCACCTATAATCCTAGCTACTCAGGAGGCTGAGGCAGGAGAATCACTTGAATCCAGGAGACAGACATTGCAATGAGCCGAGATCGTGCCATTGCACTCCAGCCTGGGTGACAGAGTGAGATTCTGGCTCAAAAAAAATAAAATTAAAAAAATCTTAATTTCAAACAGAAATTTCACATACTAAGTACCAAAGAGGATCTGAATAAATCTGCACACTCCCATTAGTGTAATTCTTATCTTGGCATACGCTTCTTCCTGGTTAGGGCTAGATCCTTCCAAAAGACAATACATTCAGAGTTTTTGTAGTTCTCAACAATAAGTACTGCGATGGACAATTCAGTTTTGGGCTTTATTCAAAAGTTACTTGTGACTAAAACTGTGAGTATAAAAATAATTTTTTAAAGGAAGGGATAAATGTAGAAACTCTTAGCAAGTAGAGAAATCAGAGTCATGGACATCTTCTAGTGAGTTGTCTTACCTCGTAAGTACTGGTACTCTTAACCCTAGTTAGTTACAATGTAGCCAAGTTTTTAAAAAAGGAGAAAAAGAAAAAAACAGCTATTTTCACAAGCTTCTTACCAGCTATGATTGTTGTTGCTTGTCGCCTCACATTATTTTTATCCATGTATTCACCATAGTCTATTTTCCCTTCCAAATAAATTCGAGACCTGATATAAATAAAATGTACAGTTTTTAGTTGAGATCTTAATATGCTTTATAAGAGTCAGGCTGGGGTGGTACTGAGTATATGACAAGGATGAAATATATAATCATACATAAGCTAATTTTTGCTACCACTTCTCAAGGTTCAGGATTAGGAGTATTGAAACGGTGTCCAAACAGACTTGGTAACATCTAGGTAAAACGGACAATGTTTTCATCTGTCAGCTATTTCTCTTATGGAAGTTAAAAAATAAAACAGTTCAAAGGGCAATTTAGTGGCAACCTTTAAATCTCTAGGAATAATTTCCAATGTATCATTTTCCTTGACCTTTGATTTTGGAGTCCCTAACAGACTTGATTTTCACTTATTTATCAATTCTTTTCTATGACCTTAGAAACTTAGATGATTAAAATTCAAAATATGGATTTGTAGCTTAGTATGATATTACCCTGAGTTAATTACTAAGACTATTTCTACACTGTATCAGCTTAGTATACCACTTAGAGGTAATTACTAAGACTATTTCTACACTATCTAGAAAGCTAAACTAGATAACAAACCTAACCATGATTTTCAAGAGTGGAAAGATGACAATAGCACCAGTTTTGAGCGTCTACCACCACCAAAAAAGTACAACACAGAAAGATTAGTGAAATGTCAGGTGCTCCCCTCCCCACACACACACCCATCTATCAGTAAGCGGGAGTGCAGACACTTCCCTTGAAATACCTTATATGTGTTTGTGTGTGTATGTGCACATATTCATAAACACATACATAAAGGGCAATGAAGATACATAGGAAGAAAAGCTATACAGTTATTGAAAAGAAAAATTTTAGTGATTGCTAAATTATTTTTCATAAAATATGTTTTATTTCTACAAAACAAGTACATTTCTAAACATATTAACTATCAATACAACTGCTGTTATACACACCATTTTGTCCTTCTATAAGTTTGGGAAACATACTTTTTATACATACTCAATCCAAGCCTTCCAAAAGGGAACTATTAAGCCTATAGAAAATCATCAAATATGAAATAACTGCCACGAAGATGAAGTCCGCGTATCAGGCTTCAGACATTCCAGATCCTCTGCTGGAAATACCACGTGGCAGCCAACATGCAAGAAGCCACCCTCAGCATCCCCGGCCACAGAGGCACAGGAATTCCTCAAAGAAGATGTTCCACTTGCTCGAATGCCACTTGATACACTTTGCCTTCTCTCCTGCCTCATCTATTTCTATTTATATACACACCCTGTTTGCCCTAAACTGTAAGTTCTTAGAAAGCTAAAACTATGTTTTATATACCTTTGAATTAGTCACACATGGCAACATGCCATGCATATAGTATCAAGGACTTAGTAAATACCTCTTAAATTAATACAGTCATTAGTAGTACTCAGGGATTTAAGACACTACACACTCCTTGCCATGAGAACACTTCTTATCAGCTCTTTAAACCATTCAATCCATAAGATCCTTCCTTCTTCAACTTACCCCTTTTTCACATACTGATATGCCACGTCTCTGAGGCCTGGCCGGAATACTGATATTCTGTGCCATGTTGTCTTTTGACTGATATCACCTAAATCATAAAAATAGGAAATTGGTTATAAATGCCAACAGACAACATGCCCAGGAAAACCAATGTCACAATTTCTAACAGACCAAACAGAATGAATGACAGATCTTGTTTAAAGTGGTTTATCTCTAAATTAGATAACTGGCAATAAATAGTATCTATTTATTGCTGATAAAATTAAAACCCCAGTCTTTTCTACTCACCCAATTGGTAAACTTCACTGTCCCCTGATCGCCACATCTCGTTAGTTGCTAGGGAAAATATTGTGACTGGATTTTTTCCTTCCACCTGTCTCAAGACAGGGTCCTGACCCACTCGCCCAAGTAAATGCACACGATTCAGGGCTGAAACACAACATCAAGACCAAATGAGACAGACAACCTGCTACAGACTGAGTATTTGTGCCCCTTCCCCCAAAATTTGTATGTTGAAGCTCTAACCCTCAATGTAATGGTATTTGGAAGTGGGGTCCTTAAAAGGTAATTAGGCTCAGATGATGTCATGAGGGTGAGGTGTCCCTATAGGAATAGGAAGAGTTCAGAACTTTCTGTCTCTACCATGTGAAGGCACAGTGAGAAGGCAACCATCTGCAAGCCAGGAAGACAGCCCTCACCAAGAGCTCAATCATACTGGCACATGAATCTTGGATTTTTAGCCTCCAGAACTGTGAGAAATAAATGCTGTTGGTGAAGCCACCTGGTCTATGGTAATTTTTTATAACAGCCTCTAAGCTGACCATTAAAGAAATCCACACCTGGCCAGGCGCGGTGGCTCATGCCTGTAATCCCAGCACTTTGGGAGGCCGAGGCGGGTGGATCATGAGGTCAGGAGATCAAGACCATCCTGGCTAACACGGTGAAACCCCGTCTCTACTAAAATACAAAAAATTAGCTGGGCGTGGTGGCAGACGCCTATAGTCCCAGCTACTTGGCAGGCTGAGGCAGGAGAATGGCGTGAACCCAGGAGGCGGAGCTTGCAGTGAGCGGAGACCATGCCACTGCACTCCAGCCTGGGCCACAGAGGGAGACTCTGTCTCAAAAAAAAAAAAAAAAAAAGAAATCCACACCCAAGATTGAGAGAAATGTCCAGAAGAAATGCTATAAATATGACTTCAACTTCAATCTCTGTATTAAGTAAAACCCAAGTTCTGGAAGATCAGAAAATAAGTTAAGGAATGAATAAGGAGAGGTTGTGAGAGAAAAGAGAGTTGGCAAGAAAGAAGAAAATAGTCATAAAGAAAGCAGCCCCACACAACAAACTGTAAGCTCTAGATCTTAAATTCTTCTTTAAGGTATCTTTTTTAACTGACTGTGGAGCTAAAAGAACAAATCTGAGATCTGAAAATCTTTATAAACACAAAGGAATATTTCCGTGAAGAAACAATATCTTTTACAATCTCAGCTTAATACAACAGAACCTGGGAAGACTCAGATAACCAAATATGACTCAAGGAAATTCTTATGCAGGACAGTGTTGACGAGAATGAGTAGTAACTGGCTGATAAGGAGACTAGGGGCTCAGTTTATACTATGTCTCCACAGCCTGATGGGTCAAGGCTAAGATCTGAAGAGCAAACATGAGCTAAAAGCACAATGAAAGCATGGTTAACCCAAGCAGCATACCTCTTCTATAACACATTTGAGATTGGCAAATTACTAAAAATAACATTTTAAACTTGGAAATTAGCTACTTACATCTTTCAAGAACCAAACTGCTAGCTGTTTCGGACTCATGTCTTACAAACTGACGAAGTACCTAAAGAAGAACAAATGAGTAACATGGCTTTAATTTTTTAGGAAAGGCAAATGCAAACAGAAGAATTACTCACATTCATTCACCATGTAGTCAGTAGTTCCTGTAAATTCCAGAAGAGAAGAGAAGCTCTTCTCATGTTCTCCCAGTAGAGTGCCAGAAGGCCCCGGCAAACACTTCAAGAGCAGCCTACTGCAGAAGCCCAAAGGTACAAGGAAGGTACTAGAAGGCATGCTCAAGAGTTAAGTTATAGTACTCCCGTTTATTTTGCGACAATCTCCTTGATTATGGCACTTCTGTGTTTGCACACAAAAGGAAAAATCAAAATAGTATCACTTTAACATTACAGAGTATGATAATATTTGTAAATCCAACCTGTACCTAAGAGTTGCTGCCAAGTATTTTCAAAATCCAGCTTTCATTAGCTGGAGAGACAAAAAGAGACAAAAAGTACTACATATATCTAATATATACATCCTCTAATTTTTTTTTTAGTGTAAATAACTGGTATATTATTACTATATTTTGGTTATAGTAGACTTTAGAAATTAAGAAATTTAGATCCAACATGGGTACTGATTTAATCCATCATTAGACCAAAGGAGAGTTAAAAGAGATGTTTTATAATTAATAATTTAATAAGTAGATTCATTAATAACATATGCAATGACCAAACAAGTGTCAGGAGGTGTGGAATAAATGCAAAGCCTCACTCTCAGGCATAACGAACAGCCAGTTAGAGGAGGGTCGCCAACCTCCAGGGCCGAAGACTAGTAGAGGTCTGTGGCCTGTTAGGAACCTGGCTGCACAGCAGGAGGTGAGCGGCAAGCAGCGAGCAAGCATTACTGACCGAGATCCGCCTCCTGTCAGATCAGCAGCGGCATTAGATTCTCACAGGAGCAGAACCCCATTATAAACTGCTCATGCGAGGGATCTAGGTTGTGCACTCCTTATGAGAATCTAACTAATGTCTGTTGATCAGAGGTGGAACAGTTTCATCTTGAAACCATCCCCGCGGCACCCCCCTCCTCCATGGAAAAATTGTCTTCCATGAAACCAGTTATTGGTGCCAAAAAGGTTGGGGTCTGCTGGTTTAGAGAACGAGAAATAGGTTAAATTCCAACAAAACAATACATTATTAAACTAATGACATGAATGACTTTCTGACACAGCAACAGGAACATTATCCAAAGTCAGATTCCCCGTGTCTATGAAACTGCCTTCCCTGGTTGCTCCTTCAGACCTTAAAAGGAATTAGGATACCTAATATGATTAATCTAAAGTGTTTCATTTTAAAATAAGCAAAAATTATGATACATAATATCTAACTCACAAGGCTATTGCAAAAATTAAACAGCTTCAGTAGTGAGCTTAGACTAATACAGTTTTTATAAATATTTCATGGGAAATTTCATGTTTTCAATGCATCAGAAAAGGTCTCATAAATTTGATTCTTTGATTAAACACAAAGACTCGACTGTCCAAGGCAGTCACATCATTGTTGGAAAAGGTAGTCACTACCACATAATAGCAGCAATCATTACTGAATATCAGCTAAGGGATTTATCTATTATCAATTCTAAAACTAAATCTACAAGTTATGTAAAATTATTCCCATTTAGAGCTGAGAAAACAACCGCAGAGAGACTGCATAACCTGCCCAAGATCCTGCAGGAAGTATGTGGCAAGTGATCTCAAGGACCCAGGGCCTTTTGACACCAATGCTCCTGCTTTCCCAAAGCCCTCTGCTGCCTCCTTAATTTCATCTGTAAAGATGGGAGTAGACATCACTGAATTCAGAGTTCAGAGATCTAGCCATTCTATCAGAGAAACATTTTTGAAGGGCAGTACTGTTAATATAAAAAGCAGAAGTCCACCAATCAAATAAACACCAATTCCCAGGGTGCTGTTGGCTATCTAATCCTATCACTAAACTTAGAAGCAGAGGGTGGATAAGAAAATAAAGATATGAGTACAACATACTATAGAATCAAACTGCTAACGAGAACCTGTGTCATGATTCCGGAAATGTACTCATTTGAGTGCTCAGACAAGCTAGAGTTCATAAATCTTACACAGAGATTTATAATAACAATGTCTCATTTGGGGCACACAAAAATCAAGACCTAGTGGAGATTAGGAAAGGATTATTTAACTTGGATAATTTTTTAAATTAAACTTAACTCTTATTTAAAGACATTTTAATACTGTAACGTTAGTGTTATTAAGAAGTAATAACTTTTTCATGTTTCACATTTCAATACACAAAAAAATAGATTAAAGATACAGGTTAAAGTGCAGATCCAAGAATATAGGATTAAGGTGGGGAAAATGACAGTCATGGAGGAAATGATTCTTCATTGGTCTTCACAGGACGATGGGGAGTAGGAGAGCCAAAGAATCTACAGGAGTTGGTGCCCGAAGGTGGTAAGTAAGGCAAAATGGTAGTCTAAGCTGGCTCAAGGTGGGCTAGAGTGACTGGAAAAGTGAGGAGCCATACTAAGTGGAATGAGAAGGCATTTTCTACATAGTGAAATCTATGGTGACCATTGAGACTTGAGCTGCTCTCTTCAGTGTGGAAAGATGGGGGAAGAAGAACGTTTAGCAACACAAGAGGGAGATGGTCAAAAAAGCAACCACATGCCTTAAGAAAAAAGTTGGAACAATGATTCCTACAGTCTTTAGGTCACTAAAGACCTTTAATGTCCTCTCACTGGTTAAATTCAAGCAACACACACACGTTTTAAAAATTAATGACTCCTATCACATGTGTGAATAAACCTGAACTTTTTTTTTTAGTGAACATAATTTACACTGGCAAAATCGTCCCCAATCCTCCATATCAAATGAGTACAGAGGTGGGTGGGTGAGCTCAAAGGTCTTTTGCCCCTGTAGTTAAAAGCCTAAAGAAGTCTTCTGATCACTGTGGCTGATAGTAATACATCTCAGTACTAATACAGACAAGCGACTACCTGTAATACAGGTCTTCGAAACATGGCTGCTTCTATTTTCTTTTCTTACAGTCTAATCTTTAGGCTCTTCCTGAAGGAAAAAAACAAAATAAGAAAAAAACATTACTTCTTATGGCAAAAGTACAACTCACCAGTCTTAAATTCCTGACTATATTCATAATTTTTATGCATTCCAATTTTGTGACCACCACGTACCAACATTCCTGCACATCTGATGAGGATTCCTTCCTCCCTCCCAAATAAACTCACACCTGTATGTCTTTTTGGTCCCAAATAACTTCCTCTTCCTCCAACCCATAGACAAAATTTTGATTCTGAGTTAATCCCACTTCCAATCCACTGTCTTCTCAAATTTCATTACAATGCAAGCTCCCTCAGGGCAGAGATTTTTATCTGCTTTATTCACTGCCATTTTCTAAACTTCTAAAAAAGTTCTTAATGCATAGTAAGGGCTCAATAAATATTAGCATCACCAAGGGACTTATATCTTGAAAAATTACTGCCTTCATCTCCGTTAGCAAAGACCAAGCAGCGTACAGACCCCCGGGCTAGCCAGCCACACCGTAGGGAGAGGTGGGCACCCTTTACCGAAGATGGCGCCACCACCCGAAAACCGAGAACTGGAAGGAAATCACGCGGTACTCCGCACGACTGATGAAAGGGCCAGACACCTACACAGAAACACCTCCCGACCCACGCAGGATCACGCGCAGCCAAAACACACGACTCTAGCACTTCCTTCGCGCTGGCTATCCCTTTCTCCCTCACCTGACGCTCTAACCCGAGCAACCCAGTCACGCAGGGGATCGCTTCCTACGCACAGGGAACGCAAATCTCGCTAGAGGAAAAAGGAAATAGAACCTCCGCAACTTGCGCCTTGGAAATACTGCCGGCTAGCGCTGCCGGAAACGCCTCCCCTTAACTCTGAAGTTCCGCGATCTTCTCTTTGTGGGCGGGCGGATGGATCAACGCCGCCAAGTGGTGAGTTTGAAAGGTTTCAAGTTTGGAAGGTTTCAAGTTTGGAAAGAAATGAAATTATGTGATGAGGTTTCTAACTGGGCCCGGGAGGGGGCGAGGTAGGCAAAACAGAGACTAGCTCTGCCTGGGGGAAAAAAAAGCAAAAAGATTTGTGACCAGCCTAGGCGACACAGTGAGACCTGTCTCTACAAAAAATATAAAATTAGCTGGGCGTGGTGGCGCGCGCCTGTGGTCCAAGCTTCTCGGAAGGCTGAGGTCGGGGGATCGCCTGAGCCCTGGAGGTCGTTGCTGCATTGAGCCGTGAACGCACCACTGCATTCCAGTCTGGGCAACAGAGCGAGACTCTATCTCAAAGCAAAACAAAACAAAACAAACAAAAAAAAAAAAAAAAGAGAAGAAGAAAATTAAAGAAAAAGAAAAAGAAAACGTCCCAGGTCTGTTAAAGCACTAAGAAAAGCAGAAAAAGAAAGGGGAACTGGGGAAGGGCTAACAGGCTGTGAAATTTAAGGGAGCACCAGAAAAACTGGCAATCAAATAATATATTAATGTAATATTTTAAAAGGTAAAAATATTTAAAAGGTAAAAAAATACTTTGTTCCGGGAGGAACAAAATAAGAGTCATGTGTACCTTAACAACAGGGAAAGGTCTGAGGATTGCGTCATTAGGCGATTTTGTTGCTGTGCGAACACCATAGAATGTACTTTCACGACCTAGATGGTAGAGCCTGGCCACACCTCGGCTGTGTGGTGTGGCCTGTTGCTTCCAGGCTGCAAACCTGACAGCATGGGGCGATACTGAATACCGCAGACCATTGTAATTCATGGTAAGTATCTGTGTGTCTAAACATATGTAAACATGGAAAAGGTACAGTACAAATGCAGTGTAAAAGATAAAAATGGCACACCTGTATGGGGCGCTTACCATGAATGGAGCTTGCGGAACTGGAAGTTGCTGTGGGTGAGTGAGTGAGTGAGTGGTGGCCCAACATGAAGATCTAGGACATTATTGTACCCACTAAACACTTCATAAACACTGTACACTTAGGCTACACTCAGTTTATAAAAAATACTTTTCTTCCTTCAGTAAACTTTTGCTTACTATAACTTTTTAAATCTTTCAATTTTTTTACGTTTTAACTGTTTTGTAATAACAATTAGCTTAAAACACACACTGTACCACTGTACAAAAATATTTTTCTATCCTTATTCTACAAGCTTTTTTCTACCTTTGCTTTTTTTTTTTAGCCATTTTTTTAAAAAACTAAGACATAAACACACACATTAGCCTAGGCCTACACAGGGTCATTGTGATCAGTCTCAGCCTTCCACCTCCACGTCTTGTCCCACTGGAAGGTTTTCAGAAGCAGTGACACACAGGGAGCTGTCATCTCCTATAACAATGTCTTCTGGAATCCCTCCTGAAGGACCTGCCTGAGGCTGTTTTACAGTTAACTTTTAAAAAAATAAGTTAAATAATAATAAAAAGTATAGTAAATACATAAACCAGTGACATAGTCATTATTAATATCAAGTAACACATGAGTAATACATTGCATTCTGATGTTTTAGCAGGCATGATGTCACTAGACGATAGGAATTTTTCAACTCCATTGTAATCTTATGGGACCACCTTTGTATATGCACTGTTGTATATGCATTCTTTTTCCAAAACATCGTTATGAAGTGCATGATTGTATTAAAATTTTAACTGAATACAGGATCCAAGCCAGACTGGAGCCTGAGGCACAAGGAAGAATATGCACCCCTGTATATATGTGTGCTTATGTATTTTTAAAAATTGGGGCTAGGAACGTTAGTGGGGGGCTGGAGGGAAGGTGGGGATGGTTAATGAGTACAAAAAAATAGAATGAATAAGACCTACTATTTTCGATGGCACAATAGGTTGACTATAGTCAATAATTACTTAATTGTACATTTTAAAATAAGAGTGTTATTGGATTGTGTGTAACTCAAAGGATGAATGATTAAGAGGATACCCCATCCCCCATGATGTGCTTATTTGACGTTGCATGCCTGTATCAAAATATCTCATGTACCCCATAAATATATACACTTCCTTTGAACCCATAAAAATTAAAAAGACCCCTCTCCCTCTCCCTCTCCCTCTCCCTCTCCCTCTCCCTCTCCCTCTCCCTCTCCCTCCCCCTCCCCCTCCCCTTTCTTCGGTCTCCCTCTCCTTCTTTTTTCGGTCTCCCGCTGTTATCGAAGCTGGACTGTACTGCCATGATCTCGGCTCGCTGCAACCTCCCTGCCTCGGGCTCCTGTGACTCTCCTGCCTCGGCCTGCCGAGTGCCTGGGATTGCAGGCGCGCGCCGCCACGCCTGAATGGTTTTTGTATTTTTGGTGGAGACGGGGTTTCACCGTGTTGACCGGGCTGGTCTCCAGCTCCTGGCCTCGAGTGATCTGCCTGCCTCGGCCTCCCGAGGTGCTGGGATTGCAGACGGAGTCTCGCTAACTCAATGCTCAATGGTGCTCAGGCTGGAGTGCAGTGGTGTGATCTCGGCTCGCTGCAACCTCCACCTACCAGCCTCCTGCCTTGGCCTCTTAAAGTGCTAAGATTACAGCCTCTGCCCCGCCGCCACCCCGTCTAGGAAGTGAGGAGCATCTCTGCCTGGCCGCCCATCGTCTGGGATGTGAGGAGCCCCTCTGCCCGGCCGCCCTATCTGGGAAGTGAGGAGCGCCTCTGCCCGGCCGCCCCGTCTGGGATGTGAGGAGCGCCTCTGCCCGGCTGCCACCCCGTCTGGGAGGAAGTGAGGAGCGCCTCTGCCCGGCTGCCCCGTCTGGGAGATGAGGAGCACCTCTGCCCGGCCGCCCCGTCTGGGAGGTGAGGAGCGCCTCTGCCTGGCCGCCACCCCGTCTGGGAGGAAGTGAGGAGCGCCTCTGCCCGGTTGCCCCATCTGGGAAGTGAGGAGCGCCTCTGCCTGGCCGCCACCCCATCTGGGAAGTGAGGAGCGCCTCTGCCCGGCTGCCACCCCATATGGGAAGTGAGGAGCGCCTCTGCCCAGCTGCCCCGTCTGGGAGGTGAGGAGTGCCTCTGCCCGGCCGCCCCGTCTGGGAGGAAGTGAGGAGCGCCTCTGCCCGGCCGCCCCGTCTGGGAGGTGAGGAGCGCCTCTGCCTGGCCGCCGCCCCGTCTGGGAGGTGAGGAGCGCCTCTGCCTGGCCGCCATCCCATCTGGGAGGAAGTGAGGAGCACCTCTGCCCAGCTGCCCCATCTGGGAAGTGAGGAGCGCCTCTACCCGGCTGCCACCCCGTATGGGAAGTGAGGAGCACCTCTGCCAGGCCGCCCACTCTGGGAAGTGAGGAGCGCCTCTGCCTGGCCGCCCACTCTGGGAGGTGAGGAGCGCCTCTGCCTGGCCACTCCGGCTGGGAAGGGAGGAGCGCCTCTGCCCGGCCACCCCGTCTGGGAGGTGAGGAGCGCCTCTGCCCGGCCGCCACCCCGTCTGGGAGGAAGTGAGGAGCACCTCTGCCCGGCCGCCCCGTCTGGGAAGTGAGGAGCGCCTCTGCCCGGCTGCCACCCCGTCTGGGAGGAAGTGAGGAGCGCCTCTGCCCGGCTGCCCCATCTGGGAAGTGAGGAGCGCCTCTGCCCGGCTGCCACCCCGTATGGGAAGTGAGGAGCGCCTCTGCCCGGCCGCCCCGTCTGGGAGGTGAGGAGTGCCTCTGCCTGGCCACCCCGTCTGGGAAGTGAGGAGCGCCTCTGCCCGGCCACCCCGTCTGGGAAGTGAGGAGCGCCTCTGCCTGGCCACCACCCCGTCTGGGAGGAAGTGAGGAGCGCCTCTGCCCGGCCGCCCCGTCTGGGAAGTGAGGAGCGCCTCTGCCCGGCTGCCACCCCGTCTGGGAGGAAGTGAGGAGCACCTATGCCCGGCTGCCCCATCTGGGAGATGAGGAGCACCTCTGCCCGGCCGCCCCGTCTGGGAGGTGAGGAGTGCCTCTGCCTGGCCGCCACCCCGTCTGGGAGGAAGTGAGGAGCGCCTCTGCCCGGCTGCCCCATCTGGGAAGTGAGGAGCGCCTCTGCCCGGCCGCCACCCCATATGGGAAGTGAGGAGCGCCTCTGCCTGACCACTCCGTCTGGGAGGTGAGGAGCGCCTCTGCCCGGCCGTCACCCCGTCTGGGAGGAAGTGAGGAGCACCTCTGCCCGGCTGCCCCGTCTGGGAGATGAGGAGCACCTCTGCCCGGCCGCCCCATCTGGGAGATGAGGAGCACCTCTGCCCGGCCGCCCCGTCTGGGAGGTGAGGAGTGCCTCTGCCTGGCCGCCACCCCGTCTGGGAGGAAGTGAGGAGCGCCTCTGCCCGGCTGCCCCATCTGGGAAGTGAGGAGCGCCTCTGCCCGGCCGCCACCCCATATGGGAAGTGAGGAGCGCCTCTGCCCGGCCACTCCGTCTGGGAGGTGAGGAGCGCCTCTGCCCGGCTGTCACCCCGTCTGAGAGGAAGTGAGGAGCACCTCTGCCCGGCTGCCCCATCTGGGAGATGAGGAGCACCTCTGCCCGGCCGCCCCGTCTGGGAGGTGAGGAGTGCCTCTGCCCGGCCGCCACCCCATCTGGGAGGAAGTGAGGAGCACCTCTGCCCGGCCGCCCCCTCTGGGAAGTGAGGAGCGCCTCTGCCTGGCCGCCACCCCGTCTGGGAGGAAGTGAGAAGCGCCTCTGCCTGGCTGCCCCATCTGGGAAGGGAGGAGCGCCTCTGCCCAGCCGCCACACCGTCTGGGAAGTGAGGAGCGCCTCTGCCTGGCCACCCCGTCTAGGAGGTGAGGAGCGCCTCTGCCCGGCCGCCCAGTCTGGGAAGTGAGGAGCGCCTCTGCCCGGCCGCCCAGTCTGGGAAGTGAGGAGCGCCTCTGCCCGGCCGCCCTGTCTGGGAGGTGAGGAGCGCCTCTGCCTGGCTGCCACCCCGTCTGGGAGGAAGTGAGGAGCGTCTCTGCCCGGCCACCCCGTCTGGGAAGTGAGGAGCGCCTCTGCCCGGCCGCCTGGTCTGGGAAGTGAGGAGCGCCTCTGCCCGGCCGCCCCCTCTGGGAAGTGAGGAGCGCCTCTGCTCGGCCGCCCGGTCTGGGAAGTGAGGAGCGCCTCTGCCCGGCCGCCCCATCTGGGAGGTGAGGAGCGCCTCTGCCCGGCTGCCACCCGGTATGGGAGGAAGTGAGGAGCGCCTCTGCCTGGGCGGCCCCGTCTGGGAAGTGAGGAGTGCCTCTGCCCGGGCGGCCCCGTCTGGGAAGCGAGGAGCGCCTCTGCCCGGCCGCCCTGTCTGGGAGGTGAGGAGCGCCTCTGCCCGGCTGCCCTGTCTGGGAGGTGTACCCAACAGCTCCGAAGAGACAGCGACCATCGGGAGCGGGCCATGAGGACGATGGCGGTTTTGTTGAAGAGAAGGGGGGGAAGTGTGGGGAAAGGAAGGAGAGATCAGATTGTTGCTGTGTCTGTGTAGAAAGAGGTGGGCATAGGAGACTCCATTTTGTTCTGACTAGGAGAAATTCTTCTGCCTTGGGATGCTGTTGATCTATGGCCTTTCCCCCAGCCCCATGCTCTCTGAAACGTATGCTGTGTCAACTCAGGGTTAAATGGATTAAGGGCGGTGCAAGATGTGCTTTGTTAAACAGATGCTTGAAGGCAGCATGCTCTTTAAGAGTCATCACCAGTCCCTAATCTCAAGTACCCAGGGGCAGAAACACTGCAGAAGGCCGCAGGGTCCTCTGCCTAGGAAAACCAGAGACCTTTATTCATGTGTTTATCTCCTGACCTTCTCTCCACTATTATCCTATGACCCTCCCATATCCCCCTCTCCGAGAAACACCCAAGAATGATCAATAAATACTTCATAAATTAAAAAAAAAAAAAAAATTAAAAAGACAAAAACAAGAAAATTTTTTAATTAAAAAAATTTTGGCCAGGTCCAGTAGCTCATGTTTGTAATCCCAGCACTTTGGGAGGTTGAGAAGGTGGATCACTTGAGCCCAGGATTTCAAGACCAGCTTGAGCAACATGACAAAACCCTGTCTCTATAAAAAATACAAAAATTAGCCAGGCGGCCAGGCGTGGTGGCTCAACGCCCATAATCCCAGCACTTTGGGAGGCCGAGGCGGGCCGATCACAAGGTCAGGAGATCGAGACCATCCTAGCTAACACGGTGAAACCCCGTCTCTACCTAAAAATACAAAAAATTAGCTGGGCATGGTGGCGGGCGCCTGTAGTCCCAGCTACTTGGGAGGCTGAGGCAGGAGAATGGTGAGAGCCAGGGAGATGGAGCTTGCAGTGAGCTGAGATCGCGCCCCTGCACTCCAGCCTGGGCGACAGTGCAAGACTCCGTCTCAAAAAAAAAAAAAAAAAATTAGCCAGGCGTAGTGGTATGTGCTTATAGTCCGAGCTACTGAAGTGGGAGGATCGCTTGAGCCTGGGAAGTTGAGGCTTCAGTGAGCCATGATCACACCACTGCACTCCAGCCTGTGCAACAGAGTGAGACCCTGTCTCAAAAAATATATATATGTGTGTGTATATATATGTGTATATATATCAATATATATCAATGAAATATGTGTGTATGTATATATCAATATATATACACATATATTTTTTGAGACAGGGTATATATATATCATCCCACAAAATATATGTATGTATATATGTGTATATATATCAATATATATGTATATGTGTTACATATCAATATATATAACACATATATTTCCAGAACATTAAAGTAGTTGAAGAAGTATTGAAAATTTTTAAAGTAGGTATTGTAACAAGAAAAACCCAGAATTGCATTAATAAAAACCTTCCCCCAAACTGAGAAGAAGCCGAGAAACCAAAGATTGACCCGGACAAGTTCAGCTTGGCGAGTAGAGGAGTTTATCAGGACTTACATACAAGGCACTGCTAGATGGCAGCAGGACAGCTGTAGAGATCTGCCTGGCCTCCCATCCCTAAGCTACATGTAAGCTAATTTTCTGGCTTTTAGCCTACTGTGTGTGATGGAGCTGTTTTCTTTGGTAGGTTCTCAGATATTCTCTGGGATGTTTGGCTTCTCAGAAACACCTGCTCTTTGGCTGGTCATCATGGCCTTGGCATATGGCCTGGCCTTCAGGATTCAGGCAGTGGACATACACTCTTTAGTAACCCAGGGTGGGGGGACCTGTTACACTACAGGTGTATTAAAATTCACAACATTAAGTTTAAATATTTTATTTATGCCAAGATGGATATAACTTTACTTTTAATGGAAGTAAACTGATCAGTAATGTTTTCAAATCGGCTTTGCTTGTTTTGAGAGAATTGCCATGCCTTCACAATTTTTCTAGACCAAGTAACAATCTTAAATAATTTTAATTAACTTCAGCTTACTGATCTTGTATTTAAAATTTTGGTATTTTATTCATCATGAATTTTTTTCATTAGTTTTAATATTTTAAGAATATTTCATTAAAGTATCACAAATCTTGATTGCTGAGTTCCTTGGTACCCCTTAAATTCCGTCTCATTCACGCTAATCCTGGGCCTAGTGGGAAAAAGGATGTATGGAGCCCCATAAATTGCAGAACCCACCACACCAGCGGGGGCTGCCCCTTCCACTCCTTCTCCTGGTCCTGGCACTGTCCAGACTGTGGAGAAAGAAGTTACCCACCATATTGTTCTAACAGGCAAATCACCTCCTCAGGCCTCTACCTAAAACCTTTCATCTGCCCATTTTTGCCATTTAGGGATAAAATCTTAAGACAGCTTCCAACACACACACTTTAACCCCCTCCTGAAGGTCTTGCTCACCAGTTGGTATACTGTATTTCTAGATGCTTACCTCCATTTTACTGGCACCTTCACAATGTTGAGCTGCTAAAACATACCATGTTATACTGCCTTCAAGCCTCGCACAGGAATTAGTAATCCCACACCCCACCCGCTATGTTACTACTGTCAATGACTTCCAATGATTTTCTCTTTAAAAATCCTGCTTCCACTTGAGGGGTAGAGTCAAATGAAAAAGTAAATTCACCCTTTTGCCCAAAGTCAGTTTCTCCCTTCTAAGCTCCTTGTTTAATGGTACCAAGATTCTCCCAGACTTGAACTTTGTAATCATCTTCATCTCTCTCTCACCACCCACATCCATTCACCTGTATCCAATCACTTGGCTCTAAAATTTCTTTCTTCATGTGATGCCACTAATATCTCCCTTTCTATTTGCATACTTTGGAGTAAGGAGTGTGGGAGAAGTTGTATAAAGAAAAATGCAGAAAGCACCATGCAAATTGAAAACAGACAACCTTGAGCAAACTCTTACAACTTTATAAGTAACACCTTAGTGGAGAGTCTGGAGTACTCTGAATTCTCAGACAGGAATTGCCAATACACATTCTCCCGAGATTGCTGGCTGAAGAGAATCACAGTGCTGCTACTTCAGTTTTTTTTTCTTTGACAAAGAAAAGCATGATAAAATGTACACAGTTTTTTAGATATAAAATGTCATGGAGAAATTAAAGCATTTTCTTCTATTATCAAATGGATCCCTCTTCCTAACACAACAAATGCTTCTGTTGCATTGCTCTGTCCTCAGGATCTGAACTGCCCTCCCCTCACACACTTTCAGACTTCTGTACTCAAATGGTCCTTCCTTTCTGTTCTCCCATTTCATTTTCTTTCCTCACTCAGTCCATCTTATAACAAATGATCACAAAGTCACCTCATCCCTCCTGTTAACTGCGAGCTCTTAGAGGTCAGGGAACTTGTGAATATCCAGTTCACAGTATACTTTAAAACAAGGACAGGCTAGTAGGGCCCAGGTCACAGGCCAGGGTATAGAAATAAGAATCCAGAAGGGATGCTCAAATAAGCATTCTTATTTCTGGGAAGAATCCAGAAGGATGCTCAAAGAGCCCTAAAATTATTTTAATTGAGGACTTGGAATAGTGACTCCAATATATTTTTGTATCAGAGATACCCCTTCAGAAACCTAGATTTTGCATTTTGACGAGGAAGCCCTGAAACCTCTCCATAGGATACACATACACACACTTTGTGTAGTTCATCCATGGACCCAGAGATGGCCTTTCCAATGCTGTGAAGTGGTGACAGGTAGCATTATGGCTTTAATCAGCTTTAATGCCTGGCAGTAGTAGACTGACACAGGGCTTTTTATCATTTGCAAAGACAAATGAGAAAGAAATGTGTATCATAAATGCCCAGGGGTGCAAAGTCATCTTTGGCCTGACTTATTTCTCCCTAAATTAAAAAGGTTTCAGCTATAGGCATCCATTGGTAGAGACCAAGACTGGCAATACTTTATCATAAATAGGAAGCCTTGGACAGTTTTGCTGTAAATTATCCATTTTTAAAGAAATTTTAATCAGGTTTTTACTTTGATTTTAAATCAGCTTCTCTAAAGCCTCATAACTGCTGAAAAATTGCAGCACTTATTACCTACACTGATTACTTGCATATATTTTAGAATGGTTTGAAAGCAATTTTAGCAATACTTAGTAGTTTTTATGGCTATTTTTTAAAGAAAAACCTGACAATTTTTATCTAATTCAAGATTGAAAATATGGTTCATCTAGAGATAAAAAGCCTTAGTCGTTCAGGCTGAAAGGTTCATACCTTTCAATATTCACCTTTCTACAACTTTCAGTAAATGGCCTCTCTAAACTGGTCCATGTGTTAGAGCTTATTAGACCAGTAGAGCGCAATAGTGTTCCTCTAGATCTCAAGATTATCTGTTGGTACCTTAATGTCAGTGTTGACATTTAGAATACATCCATAGAGAAGTAACATATTTTCTAAAGTATTTTAATTTAACTTCTTTAATGTTACCAGCCCAATGATGTTAATAAAATAATTGTGATAATTAGTTTCCAAGTTATATAATGATCTCTGTGCAAAAACAAAACTTACTGAGGTAAGAAATAAGCGTCTCACTGAAATGGAAGGGATGAAACGCCAAGGCCAGTGAAGACCCAGTCCCTCACACTCAGTAGTATCTATGCAGATATCCTGCTACTGTAGAGCCAGAGAGAGAGAGCCAGTCAGAGCCAGAGAGAGAGAGCCAGTCAGAGCCAGAGAGAGAGAGAGCCAGTCAGAGCCAGAGAGAGAGAGAGCCAGTCAGAGCCAGAGAGAGAGAGAGCCAGTCAGAGCCAGAGAGAGAGAGAGCCAGTCAGAGCCAGAGAGAGAGAGAGCCAGTCAGAGCCAGAGAGAGAGAGAGCCAGTCAGAGCCAGAGAGAGAGAGCCAGTCAGAGCCAGAGACAGAGCGAGAGCGGGCCAGAGACAGAGCGAGAGAGCCAGTCAGAGCCAGAGCGAGAGAGCCAGTCAGGGCCAGAGAGAGCCAGTCAGGGCCAGAGAGAGCGAGAGCGGGCCAGAGAGAGCGAGAGCGGGCCAGAGAGAGCGAGAGCGGGCCAGAGAGAGCGAGAGCGGGCCAGAGAGAGCGAGAGCGGGCCAGAGAGAGCGAGAGCGGGCCAGAGAGAGCGAGAGCGGGCCAGAGAGAGCGAGAGCGGGCCAGAGCCAGAGAGCCAGAGTGAATGAACCTGGCACCAGGTCCATTCAGGTGCGAAGCTAGGCTGAGGAACACAGTAGAGAAGAGGCTGTAGACCCAAATAGTCATAGTCATCAATGCCTGAGAAGACTAGTATAACCAAACACTTCTCATCTATACATTGGATGTACTTAATAATTTCCCTGTTTCTAAATCACAAATTATGGTTGACCTTGTACTATACTACAAGGAACATGGCCTGGTGTGTGTGTTGTTGTTGAGGGGGAGGTGGCAAGAGATAAACTAACCCATTTTACAATTTTGAATAGAGCCTAGTAAAGAAAAATGGCAATGGGCTATAGGAAGACCACCACCACACTTAATTGCATGGAAAGAATTGCTACTCCAAAGCAGAACAAAGAACAGTATTAGGGTTTATTCAGTTAAAAAAACTTCTAGCTTTTAAAAATGAGGGGAAAAGAAGAAAATCAAGCAGCAAAAAAGCCATTATCATTAACAGGTTGCATTCACTAAGATGATACAAACAGAGCTCATCAAATACCTTTATGACCAACATAATTTCCTAGCAGATCCTGACCATTATTAACTGTTGGATCTACGAAGCAGAGACGTGCCACCAAGACCTGCTACTACTAACCCACTGAATTCTCTTACCCTTTTATTCGTAAAATGTTCTCCGACATAAAATTCTCATTCTTTGTTAGTTACATTTTACAAAGGATATTTTACCTGTAATTAGGCTTTGGACAAGATAAAAACCTTTATTTAAAAATACAGTATTCTCTTCCTTTAAAAACGTGTACAGAAAAAGGATTTAGATAAAATATGATTTTAAAAAACAGGAAACAAAGCCAAATTCTCATAAAAACCAAGAGAAATTGGTGAGGCCCAGAATATCAAACCAACCAGAACAGCCAGAAGAGAGGCAGGGCAAATAGATGGAAAACAACCACAGGCACATCAAGTTTTCCCTGAAGCCTCTCCCCACAGCATTTTTGTTCTGCAAGTTAACAACCAGCTCAGAGATGTCCAAGTTGCATACAGTCTAACTTTTACCCACCTCACATAATGGCGAAACCATTTATTTAATAAATACAATATCAGAAAGGGTATACATTAGGAGACCCACTTCCTCAAAGAAGCTGGGAATTCTCTCTTAGGAACAGCATCATGTAACCTGAGAAGCACTGTGGAAATCCAGGCACATTTTCTGTAAGCTCTGACTTCAACTCTAAACTAAATCCTATTCCTTTCTATGTACAATGAGTCCCTGGGATCCTTGGTGGGCAATCAGCAACAGCAACCTCGTAATCCATAGGCCAAACCAAGGGCTGTTTTCCTTTTCTTCTTTTAACGCAGAGGCTCACGCTCTCCTGCTGTTCATCAAAAGTGTGAGAAGTAAATAAGTTACTGATCAGTGGCATTAGGAATATAACAATAGAAAAGAGAAATGGCTTCCAATTATTGTATCTGGGACCCTTGCGAAGACAAAGCCTTACTAGCTTTAGGATCTTGGCTATAAATGGTAAATTAGTAGTAGCTTTTGAAATCCTTGGGCATTCAAGTTTGGCTAATTTTTTCATTTTATAAGAGGAAGGTTGGGACAGCTGATATCTATTTACAGAGGTTCTACAGTAAAAGGTTGGCTGGTACAGAATGAGTTTTTTTTGTTTTTTTGTTTTTTTCTAGATATAGAGTCTTGCTCTGTCGCCCAGGCTGGAGTGCAGTGGCGCGATCTCGGCTCACTGCAAGCTCCACCCTCCCGGGTTCAAGCGATTCTCCTTCCTCAGCCTCCTGAGTAGCTTGGACTACAGGCGCCTGCCACCTCGCCCTGCTAATTTTTTGTGTTTTTAGTAGAGACGGGGTTTCACCGTATTAGCCAGGATGGTTTCGATCTCCTGACCTCATGATCCGCCCGCCTCGGCCTCCCAAAGTGTTGGGATTACAGGCATAAGCCACCACGCCTGGCTGCAAAATGAGTTCTTAAGGGGAAGATTACTCACAGGTAAAGCTTGAAGACCTTGCACTCTTTCCTCCCACCAGGCGTTTCGTGCTTCTTGATCCTGTGTGGGTCCCAGAGACCCCAGTGTCACCATGATGGGTATCTCCCTGGGGTGACTGGGCCTGCTGGGCTTCTCTCAGTTCCCTGAAGTGCAAGGGGGAAAAAGCAAAGGCTACTTGATCTCCAATCAGAGATATGTATGATCAAAACTAATATGTAAATGTTTTTCTTTTTGTTTCAGTATTTACAGAAACAAAAAGCCTGAGCTATGTACAGAATAGAAAATTCAGTTACTATGGTTGTCATAAAAAATGATTGACACACACATGTCATACAACATGGTAGGTTTAGCTCCCCAGGCTCTGCTGATTGGAGTGTAGGTGATGTTTAAAATATTTTAAATTAAGTGAACAGCTCTTCAGGCTACATATGAAAGGTACCAGGGTCAATAAACCACAACTTCTGAGTCAGATCTGGCCCATCACCTGTATTTATAAATAAAGTCTTATTGGAACACAGCCACTCATTTATAGTGTAAAAACACCCACTGACAACATATAACAGCAGAGTTGAAATCATTCCAGCAGAAAGCATATGGCCCACAAAGCATAAAATATTTACTCTCTAGCCCTTCACAGAACAAGTTTTCCAACACTTGGTCTAGACCAGCAGTCCCCAACCTTTTTGGAACCAGGGACTGATTTCAAGGAAGAGAGTTTTTCCATGGGTGGGGAGTCGGGGGAGGAGATGGTGTCAGGATGAAACTGTTCACCTCAGATCATCAGGTATTAGATTCTTGAAGGAGTGTACAACCTAGATCCCTCACATGCACAGTTTACAATAGGGTTTGTACTATAAGAATTTAATGCTGCCACTGATCTGATGGGAGTCAGAGCTCAGGTGGTAGGGCTCACTCACCCACTGCTCACCTCCTGCCATGCAGCCTGGTTCCTAACAGGCCACAGACTGGTACTGGTCCATGGCCCAGGGGCTGGGGATCCCTGATCTAGATAATTTCAAGATGCTCTCTGCCCCATCTCTATGATAGGTGCCCATCACTGGTACTGGCTGATGATAGTCACCTGTGTCTCCATAGCTGGCTTCCCAGAATGTACACCACACCTTAAGAGGTACTTATATTCTTGTGAATAACATATGTAAGTATAGTACTTTGTACTTTCTTTATTAGCTGGGACAATGGAATTCAAAACTAGAACAGAAAAATATTAAGTGGCTTATTAGGAAGATTTACCTGACTAAAGGCCAACAGTCTCTACAAGTTATTATTAATACTAAGAAATCAGGTTAGGAATGCTTCAAAGCTAATCTTTCCAAGATGGATGACTGTATATCCAAGAGAAGTTGGACTTCTAAGCTTATTTTAAGCAAGGACGATTTTTCATTTTCTTCTTTTGTATTTTCAACAGTGTACAGTATATGTAATAATTACTCAAAAATGCCTTCAGAACGCTGCTCATCTCCAACCCCACCCCATCAATTCCTATTTTTTTGTTTTCGTTTTTCAGGGGAAAGCACGAACACAGTCCCCCACTACAACAAATTATGCAGTCGAGTTTTCCACATTTGGGGATATCGCAGGGGTCAGCACATCCGGAGTGCAATCGATGAGCCTCACACTGGGAAAAACCACCTTCGTGATCATGATATCTTCCCTGCCAGGTAAGTATTTGAATTCCCATTTGCTGAAGGAATGGATTAACAAGTAAATATATGCATGAATACAAGCCCACATGAGTAGGGGAACAGATTGTTTTCTTTGCTCAGAAAAATAATCCTTCCTCCAAATGTGTACCAGGACAGTATGTTTACCTGCCTGCCCCTGAAATTTAATGGGTTTCTAAAATAGGTCTTACCCATCTTACCTGTTGTCATCTTATGTTAGGTGATCACCAACCAGTTACTAGGATACCCGCTGTCACTTAGAATCCTAAGTTTTCTTTACTGGTATTTCCTTATATTCCTCACTCTTGTTTCCTTTGTTTGCATTAACTGGAATTTTCTCTCTCAAGCAACCTAATCACAGAGCCTCCCAGCCTGATGCTACAAAGAGCCGCATGCTGCCAGTTTCCTTGTGGGCAGGGACCTATGTATTATAATGGTGAATATATTTATACTTGAATCCACAGAGAAGACACAGTAGACTAGTCATACCATTGTGAGTAGTACTCAGATTCTTTCTTGACCCCCCATCATCCAAAAATATACCTTTCCAGTGTGGCAGTCTTGAACTTTTCCAAATTCAGCTGCTGTTGGAGCTCTTCTGTTTTTCCCAGGGAAGGCCGGAGAACTGTATTTCTGGCCAGAGCTGCTGCAGAAGGTCTCTGTTCAGCATCAGGGTGGATCATGTTCTGAAGATATAGGACCAAGAGGAAAGAAACAGAAGCTTCACTATTGGGAAAAATCTTCCCATTCAAGCCAACTCCAACCCAGCTTCTCCTGGTGGATTTTGTAAGACATTGCTTCTGCTTTGTGCAGAGGAAAGAAATGAAAACTGAGCTCCACCTGGGGCAGGAGGATTGTCCATGTCTGGTAGCACCAGTTGTCCACACCTCTGATTTGTCTTTAATCATATTTTGGAGCTGGCTGGCTAACTAGTCTATTGCCTTAGTTTTAAAGCAGAAAAAACTAAGACTCTCGATAAAAATTATCCAAATTACTGGAATGGCCAAGACCAAAACCCAGTTTGCCCAACTCTTACTCCAGTTTACTTTCTACCACATCATGTTGCTTTTTCACTTAGTATTAATAACTCAACATGACAGTATTCCTGAAGCATTTATTTTAAGGTAGATGATGTAACCTATCATGATTTGAATATAGTAGAAAATACCTAATTATATACAGCAACTGACACTGTCATATAATGAAGAAAACACTGAACCAAATTCAGACCAAATTCAGAGCCGACTCCACCATTTGTTGTATAAACTTTGCTGAAGCTCCATTTCTCTTACCTGAAATTTGGGATAATTATATTCACTTTCTTAAACTATTTTTAGAATTTAACAAATTAATATATGTATTATCTAGTACAGGGCCAGCATTTAGGTTCTGAAATATCAACTAAATGCAAAAGTGGTTTACACATGGAAATAGGTGATTAGACTGAACAAAAGGAAGGAGGAAGAGTTTGCCTCTTTCAGGAAAGCAAAAGAAGTCAGGAAGAAGGACAGATTTGTAAATACATTTGAAGTTTGCAGGTAAACTGTGAAACTAATCTCCCACACCTGTAGTCCAGCTACTCAGGAAGCTGAGGCAGGAGGATTGCTCGAGCTCAGGAGTTCAAGGCTGCAGTAAGCTATGATTGTGCCACTGCACTCCAGTCTAGGCAACAGAATGAGACCCTGTCCCCCCCCCAAAAAAAAAAATCTAATCTCCAAGGAAATAGATATTTCTAAGGCTGTTTTGGGAATCCTAACCAATCCTGTTCCTTAAGACATGATTTAAAATCATATATACATTTTTCTTGACATGATTAAGCTTCTTGACAGTATAAGCTTTTTGTGTCTATTGCAACATAGTATCTTTCTTTTCTTGTCCCCACACTACTCAGATGTCATTAAGTAAAACATAGATTTTTAAATTGACATTCTTTTTTCTAATAGCTCAAATAATTGGTATTATCAATTATCAATAAAGTAGTCTTATACCTTCTTACATATAATAGAAATTCATTCTTTTAGTACTATCACTGTTATCACTAACAATAGTTAAAACCCTGAAGTAGGAGCTAAAGGACCAGATTTGATTTTGGAGTTAGCCAGTCATTCATTGTGACTACAGGTGTCAAGGAGCTGCTCTGAGCCATGGTTTCCTCAATTGCAGGATAAGATGCCACCTGTCTACCTTATAGCATTGTTAGAAAGGGCAAATGAAAAATGTTTGTAACAGGATTTTTAAACTAAGCATGAAAAGATTTTACAATATCTTCCGAGTTTCCTTAAGAAATTCTCGATCCACATCCCCTCTGCCGCCTTTTTTTTTTTTTTTTTTTGAGACGGAGTCTTGCTCTGTCGCCCAGGCTGGAGTGCAGTGGCCCAGTCTCGGCTCACTGCAAGCACTGTCTCCTGGGTTCAAGACATTCTTCTGCCTCAGCCACCCGAGTAGCTGAGACTACAGGCGCCTGCCACCATTCCCAGCTAATTTTTTGTATTTTTAGTAGAGACAGGGTTTCACCGTGTTAGCCAGGATGGTCTCATCTTATGACCTTGTGGTCCACCCTCCTCAGCCTCCCAGATTGCTGAGATTACAGGCGTGAGCCACCGCGCCTGGCCCCGCCCCTTATTTTTTCTGGACTTCTAGTCACGTTCCTTTTTCTGTTAGTGACACTACCAGCATCTCTATTTTTCTTTGCCCAACTACTTGCCATCGCATTAAAAAAATAGATATTGCATCTTCTGTTCATCTCGTAAGAGATATCACCTTGAGCAGACTGGAAAAGCTTTCTGAGAGCTCCTGAGGAACATCCGGAAAGTTACCCTTGCGGATATGGTGCCATGCAGCACCATTGGTGGGCAATGACTCTGCTCCTGCAGCCACTGCAATTGTTAATCCCAAGGCAAATATGTCTGCTTTGGGAAGGTGCCGGTAATCCTTCAAAACAGAAGACAGGAAGGCCAGTTACTATGCCAAGCAGAGTGAGTCTAGATTAAAATATAACTAGTAGGAAAGGTTCATTCGAGTGCATATAAGGTCTAAACAAACACGATGGCCAAAGGTACATTCACTGTAGTTAGTGATTTCTAGAGAAGAGAGAATATAAATCTACCTGATTAACACTGCTGTGCCTTGAGGAGTCCAAGGCAGAAACTTACTGCCATTTTGCTGTCAGGCTCAGAAAGGCTTGCTACATAACTTGGCTGATCACAGGAAGGAAATACTCATTTTTATCTGATTATCACCCAGGAAGAAGTTATATCCTTCCTAGGCCTGACTCAACAGACATTGGAGAAGATGGGCAATGACTAAACGTCATTTCAATAACCAAAACTAGTGGTGCTATCAGAACGATAATGGCATGATAAAGATGATTGGACCAATATGGGCTTGAGGAAAAGGCTTCTTTCTTAGTAGGCAATCCATGAGGTTAGGAAGTCTAAGAAATATTGGAAACAGTAAAGGGCATTTAGAAAGAATAGTCTGAATACTGATTCATCCTTGATTGAGCCAGCTTTCCTCACTTTTTTGGAAGAGTTTCTCTCCTATCTTTGGTCTCCATTCTGAATGGGAAGAGAGGTACTATAATGATAAATATACAGTTTTAATGTTTTGCACTGAGATCCTCCATTTGAGAGTCAAAGGTGCAACGGATCATAAAATACCCTCCATTTCCCTAATCTATACCTCTTGCAAAATCTCATTAGCCAGGAAGCGACTATCTCCTTCTTCCACTTTGGGTTTGTTTATTGATGTTGCGTGGCCCAGGTCACCTAAAAAAAGATAGGAAAAAGGAAAAAAGAATAAAATCAAACAAAAGAGCTTTAAAAGCATGTCTTTCTTAAAATGAATAAATTGAGTCATCAGTATAAATTTTATAGGATAATGGTAACTGGTAAGGCTATAAGGCAGACTAACCAATTTTATACATCACATTGGCAGAGAGAAACCAATCAGCTTCATTTTCAACTTCTTCTATGACTCCAGAGGATTCACTTTGCATCTTGTGACAAATGAAGATATTACCTGGAAAAAAAAAAAAAAGACAGGATAGATGTAAGTAATGATTTCTAAGCTTTTTCCTCTCAAAGATTCATTTCTGTATTTGACAATTCAGCTTCTCTCCTTTCTTCTTTTGTGTGGACATAGCAAGACTACTAAGGTTTTTTTTTTTCTATGAAATCTCACATCATTTCTGAACAGCTAGTGATTGACAATACCTATTTAAGTTGAACTGACCTCATATATTCTCCATTCTCTGAAGGGGCTGGTATCAGAGTACTATTGTCCCCAAAATAAAAAAATAGTAAGAACTTGTCCTTGGGTTTCACATTAATGAGTGACAGTTACTCATTTCTCCTTAATCAGTGCAGAGTTAGAATGAGTATAGTCCTAGTCGTAAACACAATCAGAATGTAGCTGATATGCTGTCACTTGCCTTTGTAGTAAATTAAATACCTAATTTTACTTTTTTGGCCTTACTACTATATAGGTAAGAGTCTTTTTTTCTATGTCCGTTGGGCCTAGGGGAGAATAAAGCTATTTAACTGATTTTTTAAGAACCACAAATGGAAGAAAGGGGTTCTGCCAGCAAACACTGTCTTTGACACTTGATAGACATACAGACCTAGATTTTGATGATAGCACAGAAAGAACAAAATACGGTAGAAGTGGCAGAAGGGAAACACACTGACTAGGTTTGATGTCCAGGTGTACCATGCTAGAGTTGTGGATGTAATTAAGGCCAAGGGAAATCTGTAGAAGGATGTCCTTGAGTTTTGGCTCTTCAAAATGATTGCCAGACTTAGTGTTTTCAGATATAGCAGCTTGCAAACTCCCACCTGGGAAAGAACAACAGAGAATAGCCCCACAGTATGAGTCTTATAGATGAAAGCATAGTAAATACAATTGGCCTCCCATATCCTCAGGGGATTAGTTCCAGGACCTCCTGCAGATATCAAAGCCCCAAATGCCCAAGAGCCTTGTATAAAATGGCATAGTACTATGATCAATACATTCCTCATGAATGGCTTCAGTCCAACAAATAGATTACTTCAGTGTCGGTGCAAAGCATAATATCTGCCCCATTTATACCACAGACATGTTGGAAAGGAGAATTACAGGGCTTTCAAAGAGGAAAAGAAAATGCCAGTATCTCAGGTATCCAGTATATGGCCCCATTGATTCAAGTATGTACCAGCTAACATTTTAAAAGTTTTACCTAATTATTAACTAGAAGATCAATCAGGCATAGTCATATAGCTACTATTGGTGTCAATGATTAGCTCCATGTCAGTGTCAGGCTAGTAGTTATAGGCCATCAGTAATTTTAATTAATTGAGTCTAAGTCTAATTTCATTAGAAATAGATCATAAAATAAGAATATTTAATGACTGCCAACCCAAGGAAAATATAAAAGCTGCATATACACCTAAATCTTATTTGAGCCACAGTATTTGTACGTCAACTGTACTCGATTTATTGTTATCAATTAAATAAAAGGCCTGGATTCATATAGCTATCTGATCTTGATTTTAAGGTATTAGAATGCTTCTGAACACTTTTTTTTTTTTTTTTTTTTTTTTTGAGACAGAGTCTCACTCTGTCACCCAGGCTGGAGTACAATGGCATGGTCTTGGCTCGCTGCAACCTCCGCCTCCCGGGTTCAAGTGATTCTCCTGCCTCAGCATCCCCAGTAGCTGGGACTAAAGGTGCATGCCACCACACCTGGCTAATTTTTGTATTTTTAGTAGAGATGGGGTTTCACTCTATTTGGCCAGGCTGGTTCTCGAGCTCCTGACCCTGTGATCCGCCTGCCTCGGCCTCCCAAAGTGCTGGGATTACAGGCATGAGCCATTGTGCCCAGCCTCTGAACACTATTAATTAGTGTTCATTGGCAGGTTCTTCAAATTATAGAGACCTAGCTCTAACTGGCAGTTACAAAGACCATAGCTCCACTCATTGAGCTCTGAGATAGTCATGGAATTTGAGGGAATTCATATTTAAATGCATTCTGTGTAAAATTGAATTTAAAGAATTATTTTAGCATGACATGTAAGTTCAGAAAGGAGAAAAATTTAGCTCCTTTCGGAAACACAAGGAGGGCTACAGTAAAGTTTTTTATTTTTTGCAAGTCTTCTTAGAATTTATACACTATATATGACTTATTAATTAGAAAGAATAAGTAAGGAAAGAGAGCATTTTGGAGCTTGTTAAAAATGAAGTCACTCGACTAGATGCGGTGGCTCACGCCTGTAATCCCAGCACTTTGGGAGGCCGAGGCGGGTGGATCACCCAAGGTTGGGAGTTCAAGACCAGCATGACCAACATGGAGAAACCCCGCCTCTATTAAAAAAAAAAAATACAAAAAATTAGCCATGCATGGTGGCGGGTGTCTGTAATCCCAGCTACTCGGGAGACTGAGGCAGGAGAATTGCTTGAACCCAGGAGGTGGAGGTTGCGGTGAGCCGAGATCGCACCATTGCACTCCAGCCTAGGCAACAAGAGCAAAACTCCATCTCAAAAAAAAAAAAAAAAAAAAAAAAAATGAAGTCACTCCAAGACAAAGTGTGTAGGTGAGGTCATGAGGTGCTACCAACAAGGAAGAGGGCTGCAGCCACCAAAGCTCTGGTTTCTCTACCAGCCTGGATGTTGCTTAAGGGGAGGGAGCACATCTAACTCATCTTTACTTGCCCAAGGTCTAGCATGGAATAAATATTTTCTGAACTGAATGATTATCCTGACAACAGAAGGGCAAGAAAGAATAAGTCGAGGACCCCTTTAAGAGGAATAGAAGCTCTGTACTTCCAAGCAAGACTATAATATATAGTATAGACTTTTTGGGTATGTCTGCTATCCGTGGAATGAACTATGAGGAGGAGGGAAAGTTTATTTCTGAAGGCTTATAAAGTTCATCTCCCTCTTCGTAGATATTCATCTATATACTACTTACCATTGCAGTATTCATTCTGAATGATCATGTGGTCATCTTCTGCCCATGAGGAATAGTAACGTACCACATGGGGGTGATGCCCAAGCACCGCGTGAGCATAAACTTCATGCAAAGCCGAATTCCTACGAGACAGAAAAGCATTGAGGAATAAAAACATCAATCAAGATAACGTACACAAAAATGTTTCTTAAAAATATGAGGCTTTATTAGCAATGGCAGAATATTTATTGAGAGCTCACTGCTTGCTTACTATTTTGTCTCATTGAATCTTAATAATCATTTGGTAATATACAGTGGAAAGGATGAAGGCTCTTGAAAGTAAGTGGCCCAAAGTCGAACTGGTAATAGTAGACTTAAGAGCAGAACTTTGGTCAGCCTGGTGCCAAAGTCCATTGTTTTTTTATTTTAACATGGCATATGTAAAGAGGAGCTTTAAGTGGTTATGCCTCAATGGCAGATGTACGTCAGGTCTTCATTTCATCCTATCACAATCAAAACATTTTAATGGGCTTAACGAGAAGGCCACTGTACACCAGATTGTGGATATTGCAATGGGCCTTCGATTCATCTCTATAAGGGCTAGGCAGTCATTAGAGTGAATGTTAGCCTCAGCCAATATGATATCTCACAGGAATAGCCTTGGGGAGAGATATTCCTTATGGAATAGAAAATCCCAACACAAATTAAGCAAAATAGAGTACTCGATGAATCTCAGTATAAAAATGAAGAACTAGCCAGGTGTGGTGGCACATGCCTATAGGCCCAGCTACTTGGGAGGCTAAGGCAGGAGAATCACTTCAACCTGGGAGGCGGAGGTTGCAGTGAGCCAAGATGGTGCCACTGCATTCCAGCCTGGGCAACAGAGCTAGATTCTATCTCAAAAAAAAAAAAAAAAAAAGGAATTCTAAAACCTGTATAAAACCTGTAATTCTAGATTCTGCATGTTAAGTATATCCTCACAGTTCATAAAAAGCCTTGGCTGATCTGAAAATATGTGTTTTCCTTGTGATTAAGGAAGAACTTTTGAACAGTTCTGGGAATCAAACAAACTTATTTTCCCTTGCATGTAGTCTCTGAAACTTTACTATTGAATTCATTGTTAACGTAAAGTAAAGATAAACCAGTGAGTTTATAATAACTTTCTATTTGGTAATATTTCTAATAAATGAAACAGACACCAGAGGACAATTCCACAAATCTATTCATTTTTTAAAAAGAAAGACCAGCAGTAGAAAGTAAAAGCCACAAAAAAACAAAACAAAACAAAAACAAAACACCACATCATGATTGGCCAGGTGCAGTGGCTCATGCCTGTAATCCCAGCACTTGGGGAGGCCAAGGCAGGCAGATCACAAGGTCAAGAGATCGAGACTATCCTGGCCAACATGATGAAACCCTGTCTCTACTAAAAATATAAAAATTAGCCAGGTGTGGTGGTGTGCGCTTGTAGTCCCAGCTACTCAGGAGGCTGAAGCAAGAGAATCACTTGAACCCAGGAGGTGGAAATTGCAGTGAGCCAAGATCACACCACTGCACTCTACCTGGTGACAGAAAACAAACAAACAAACAAAAACACATCATGATCTAAAATGATCATGTTATATTTTAGGAAGTAACATCTCTGAGCTGGAAAACTCAGAAAGGTTATGAATATGAGACAACATATAACGTGGGGTGATTTTAAAACAAATGATTTTTAGTGACATCGGTGCTTTAATTTAAAATAATTTGACAAGAAACAGCTCTCCAAATCTAAGTTTATACTTTTAGTGCATTTCTAAGGTACTCACTCATTTGATAATTCTGCAAAAGTTTTCATAGAGCGCTTTATTGCATAAACACATCCATCCAGCCTCTTAATGCACTTGTAGACTGTACCAAATTCGCCAACCCCAATTTTTTCGACCTCCAAGAATTCTTTTTCATAGCGGGAAGCCATGTTGGTTTCTCGTAAAACACATCTCTAAAGTATTTTAATAAAAAGGAAATTAGAGTAATTCTACCATGTTGTAAGCAATAAAATTAAACAGTATTACAGTCCTAAGTTGCTCCAAGTTTTCAAAAAGACTTTTGACTGCAATGAATTCTACTTGGGTCAATATTCATGGTAGCAAGAATCTCCCCAACTGCTGACTATCTTCTTTGTTTTCTTTGTAACCTTCTGTACAACCCTGTACTGACAATTCTCACTTATTTTTCAATATTCTTTTCTCTATCTGGGCATACTGTTCTTTTCTACATGTTCCTAAGGGGACACAACTTCTCACACCCAGAGCTACTGTCCCTTAGTTCAAAGAATAGCTGGGACCTGGGTGGAGCAAATTAAAAGAAATGAAAGACCCCCTTTCTTTACGTGTCTCAAAGTCTGAATGCTAATGTTTCCATTTCAAGCTGAACAAGCATACTTGTTTTCTGTTTCTTTTCCCAAAAATACCAGCCTGGAAAAATGATTTTGTCAAAATTGTCAAACTTTGACAATTTTGGTTAGTTCAGACTATGTGCTCAGGTCTAGCAACCACTCCCACTACTGGCCAACTAGCAACATCACTCATTGCCCAGGTAGTAAATAACCCCAGGCCAATCTGAACTCCTTTCAGTTTTCCCATCTGTAGGATGAAGATCATGGCACCTACTCTTCAGGGTTCTTTTAAATATTACATGAGAATATTCAGTATTACATATATTATAAGTAACATATCTTAGGACAGTGTCAAGTACATAGTAAATTCTCATTAAACTATTATGACGAAAAATCTCCATAAATTTATATGAATCTAAATCCAAGCTGATTTATCTCTCAAAGTCATCTTTTCTCAGTGTCCCAATCCTGAAGAATTTTTCTCCAACTTTATGAGTTTGAAAAATCTTGGGTTTTACTACTTCCTCATTTTCAACATCTAATTCTAGTCACTTTCATCAGCAAGATCTCTTAATTTTCATAACCCTTAGCTAGTCTCAAGCTCTGTTCCCTTCTTGTCTGGATTTGCTACAGCTACCAGCCCTCTCTTCGACTCTTCTACTAGTAAGAGTTATTTTTGCAAAATGGTACCATAGAATCAGACATGCCTAATTGTTTCCCATGAGAAATTCAAACTCTTGATAAGAAAGCCTCAAGACCTTCTACCAACTGCACACTCACTACTTGACTACCTTCCCTCTAGATACCAACAAAGCCAGTATACCATCTGCATCTATCCCTGACCACTCCCCACCCACCATACCCCTCTTACACATGAGCTCTGTTCTCCTGCCTTGATAGCATTAAAAGTTATTTACTTCCTTAGCCTAAAATTATCTTAATATACAATCTCTTCCTACCCAAGCCCTATTTCATAGAAGTATTTACTAACCCCTTCTAGATTTTAAATATATACACGCATATGTATATTCACATTGCACATATGTACATACACATACACAAATACACATATCTCATAGCTTCTAATTTACGTATAGATTGTTTTGAAATTTCAAAGGTTTTAACTCCTGTTTGGGCAGATGTTTTTCCTTAAAGGGTCTAACTAAATACAATGCTTTGCACTTATTTAATGTTCAATAAATATTAGAATTTCTATCTGAAATCAAGAGATAAATTATAAAATAAGTGAGGAATAAAATCCAAAAGTAAAATAATGGAGGCATAAGTCAGAAACATTTGCATATGAAGGAACGCCTGTGCCAGTGGCCTTCTTTTCTGTGATGTTTACAATAGCCAAGTGCTAACATTTTAACATATTAACATATTTATGTACGCAAATGAAACTTGCTTCAGAAAACTTTAAAAATTTAAAGGAAAAACAAATACTAAGTTTCCGCCATTCAAAAATGTTGAAATAGCAGTGGTTATAGCTCCATTTCATTCTCCCTGTGATTAATGTGCAATAGATAGTTATGGTCATTCAGCGTATAAATTTTGATTCTTTTGCACACTAAACATTAAACATACGCATGTTTTCAAGGTGTTATAAACATCTTAATGGCAATTTAATATTTCACTGACTTAAAACTGTAATTAGCTTAGCCATTTTTTCTATTATCAGGCATTTGGTCTCCCCCCTTTTTTGCTGTTACAATAAACATCTCTAGGGATAATGTTTACAGTATTACTTTCTTAGGTTAGATTATCAAATGAGGGATAGATCAAAGATTGTGAACATTATAAAATCAAATATTGATACATTTAAGAGCTAAAATTTTACATATAAATCTCTGGCTCTATGCCACTTTTTTCCATTATCTTTTTCTTTTTTGAGACCAAAAATATCTTAATTTTCCCTTCACTTCTCTACCCCATGAGTATAGAATTTTTCTCCAGATTAAAGATAGTAGCAGAAATATTTAATTTTAAAATACTCTAAAGTAATGATTCAGCATATACATATCAGACACTGCCTGGCAAAGTTACAACTAGCTGAGAACACAGACCCTGACTAGGGTCCAGATAAATTCAGCTGCAAAGCACATTTACAAAGCTAGCGTGTGAGATGGGGTGAGGTGGGGAGTGGAGGAGAGAAGGAGAGTAGGAGAAAGGAGGGGAGGAGGGGAGATGGGGAAGAGAGGGCAGAAGGAGAAGGGCAGAAGGAGAGGGTAGAAGAAGGGGAGGGAGGGTGCAGGGTGAAGGAGAGGAGGGGAGGGTGAGGAAGGAGAAAAGGGAGGGTAGGGAAGAAGGGAGGAGGGAGGAGAGAGAGGGAGAAGGGGAGGGGAAGAAGAGAGAGAATAGGATAAACTGCCTATATTGTGGCAGCTGGGACAAAGAACTTACCTTGGCAGGCAGCCCTCCCTTGCCTTCCTCTGGACCAGCTTCCTCACTTAAAAAAGAAAAAAAAAGTTTATCAACCTATAATTAATATTTATTGAGGCTGTACTATGCTAGGTTCTAGGGATGTAAGAGTAAATAAGACAATTCATTTCTCTTCGGTTTATATGTGGAGGCAGGGATAACCAGGAAATTTCGATACAAGAACCTAGAACTGGATAAGATAACAACGATACCATGGACAGCACTCAATTATTTCAAGAGTGAAAAGCTTTCCCAGAAGAGAGAATATATAAACCAAGATTCTGGGAATGAGTAGGAACTAGCTAAGGGAAAAGAGTGAGGTTTTCAGCAGGTAAAACACCATGTGCTGGAGCAAGAGAGCACAGAACATATGTGCAACTGTTAAATGGGTATCATTATCCCCAAACTAGGAAAGCAAGACAGAGAGAGGTTAAATAACTCTAGGTCAAACAATTAGCAAGTGGCAGAACTGGGACTTGGAGCCACGTCAGACGCCAAAGCATTTGCTCCTCACTACCACACCACACTCTCCTTCCAACACCCACCCCTCCCCCAGAACCTGGCTTTGTAATAGGTTCACAGGTAGACTACAAGTAGGGCAGAATCTGCTCTAACCTGGGATGAGATATTTTCAATTACTCTTCAGTAAGCTAAGTGACCAGCAGACATCCTCTTTGCCATGCATACTTGTATTCTGGATCCTTAAGCAAGATTTCAACTAGCTATAGATTTTTCTTTTGGAGAAACACAAGGTAGAAATGGCAAATGGAAGGCACTGCATTCATGGAAATAAATCGATGCTTGGTATTTGTGATTTAGTACCACATTGTAATACTTTATGAAGTGTTTATAAATTATAAAAATAAGGAAAAATACTCTCTTAGAAGCACCAAATGACGCTACAAAAGTGTCAGGATTTCAAATTAGCTGTCTTTGTTGCTGGCTTTGGTGAGAGTGTAATGATTTACAGAGACTCCTAAAGAACTAAAACCAATCGAATTCTTGGTAGCCAAAGTAGGTGGGTGGACTTGTGCTGAAGTCCTGTTTATTTAAGTAAGAAGGAGATAGTGTTGAGAGAACCTATTCTGGTCAAAGACTGATTAACACATACTCATTGATTCCAAAGAAACAACTTGACATAGCACATTAAATGCTCTGCAAAGTTTACATTGTTAGCTGTCCATTTATTTTGCTGAGTACATATGAACATAAATGACCGCCCCACTTTGGAGGCGATTCCATTCTATAAAAAAGCCTTGAAGAGACATAGTAATGTTCCTGAGTAGTATGTACAATCCTTATTTGGATGATTTCTGTCATTCAGGGCCCTTTATGGAATAGTGCAGTTTGGCTTTCTATTCTTTAGCAGCTCTGAAAGCAATGCTTTTTTGCTTCAGCCAATCTTCCATCACCCGCAGAGAAGTTCAAATCCTTGCTCTATAGCTTTCATCACTAGTCACACAAGACTCAAAGCAGCAACATACTCTTTGAAGTTTGAACTACACCTTCCCCAACTGCCAGCCTCATATTAACCAGAGGGGACCCCTTGAATGCAATTCCATAGCCCACTCAACTTCCTAATAGAAGCCAGAGACCTATTGCTTATTCTGTCTTATCTTTTTATAGAGAAAGCATCTACAGTACACATCGGAATGGAAACATGTTGGAATCTGTGATAAAGCAGGTAAAACCAGCATTGATATCTAGGGAGGGGAGAATATGTAAGCACATACATTTCATTCAAATAGAGTTCTCGTTCCTAATCTTACTTTAACACTCACTTCTTACTGCTTGACTGTAAGTAGTAGAGCACTTACAGATCTCCTCGCATTTTCCTCTTGCCACCAGATTGAAGAAATAATTTTTTATAGGACTCTGGAGTGAAGGGATTAATATTGACCAGAGCCAATGAGGTCATCTCATCCTTGAGGGGTGCAGGTGTGAGCTTCAAATGCTTAGGGCCTCTGGAAGGAAGCTTCCCTGTTGGAGAAATCGCCAACCGGCTCAGCATGCTCTGAATGAGGATGACAAAAGGCAAGTCATAATAGCATTAGTAAAGACATTCCTTATCAGTTAGCCAGTTAATATTCGAATCTAAGAATGCTTTTGCTGAAGGGGCCTTAGAGATTCTCTGGTTCCATGCGAACTGGTTGCATTGTAACTGCTCCTCTTATGAAAACTATAGAATCCCAGTCTCTACCTCTAGATATTCTGATTCATGAAGTCAACACAGGAATCTGTACTTTAGTCAAGCTCCAACCCCTTCCCCTGGGCAATTCTGTTAGCTGGCTATGAAAACCAGTTGTAGTCCTATCTCCAGTTTTTAAAGACATGGACATTAAGTTTAGACAAATAAAAATGACTCTATATTCTCAGAGCTTATGCTTTAACTTCCCCTCAATTATTCATCCAAATATTTGTTTGGTGCCTACTATGTAGCAGATGCTGGGTTAGATGCCAAGTGGTACAGAAGTGAATTCTAAATCTTAAGGAATATATAGTTCATTATTCAGCAGTTCATCAGTGTTTCAGAAATAATCACCTTGTAAGGAAAAGATTTCATAGACTATTTAAACATGAAAAAAGTTTTAAATTTCACTTAAAATAAAGCACTAACTGAGAAGTGCTTCATGAAGTGGGGTAATGAGATTGAAAATTAGTACTCTAAGCCCTTAAGATTCAGATCTTTGCAGTGGCTACAACCAGCTACCAACAAATAGGCAAATGTGCAGGACTTACCACTCCAAGTGGCATACAAGAAGAGAACATCAGCCTAAACCTAACCAGAATGAAACCAAAGGGCAAAAGGAAAAGCCAAAGAATTCCAAGGCAGAATGCTGACCTGATGTCAGGGGACAGAGGAGTAGCTGTGTTATGGATCTTCAGGAGTATGGCAGCACACACGGGGGCCACAGTATAAGCATTGCACTGTGAGGCTTTTTCTAAAAGACTTCTACAGTTCTGATCATCTCTGCCCATGATATTTTAGTGTAGAAGCAGAAGCCAGATTCCATGATTCATTAAAGAATGTGAGTCTACCAAAAATGAATATTGGATCTATTGTAAATACTAAATAAATGATTGAATAAGCAGGAATGAAGGAAGCTATAGAATATACACAGTAACCTAGCCTTTTTTTTAAGTGAAGAAAAATGATGTCATTGCCAGAGTCAAGTGTTTCTCCTATCTTGGAGTTCATAGGGCTGCTTGAAGAATCCAGGGGGCAGATAAGCCCTCATTGACAGACTCACAGCTTTCCTGTGTGTTTATCATGAAGACTGAGTATTGGTTCAAAATAAGTGAAACTATAATGATATTTCTCAGTTATCAATGTGATTTGCAAAATGAACCTAGCATTTTGTAGTAAGTCATTCTGAGAATTCGTTTTTTGTAATGCTGATTATCATATGGAAAGTAAAACACATCTATTACATATGAAACAGTGGGTAGCCACACCTGGAATGCAGCACATAGTTCTAGTTGCCACATCTCAAGGAAAATATAAGGGGCCTAGAAAATATGCAGATAAAAATTATTCGTATCAGGGAAGACAATATTAGAATTTCTAGTCAGGAAATATGAGGGCCAAGAGAATTTGTGAGTGCCACTTATGATGTAGGGAAGGATATTAATTATGTTAATATAGTCGTTATTGCTGGAATAGTAGAATTATGAGTAATCCTTTCAAAATCTCAAATAACAGTTTGAGATAAGACATATGAAAAGAACTTCTGCTTGGAAGTAGAGCAATTTGAAAATTTATTGAAAGATGACACAGGTTGAAAGTATAAATGTGCTCCAGAGAAGGCAAATAATTCCATAAGGAATAGCTCTAGCACAGATGATTGAGGGAGATAAGTGAAATTTGGGGGATAGCTACTTGACTTATGAAGATGGTGAGAAGAGAAGGCAACCTCTCACAAAAATACAAACATAGTATCTTGGGACAGAGAAGGATTTTAAAGGCCCAGTCAACATGATTAGTCCCCTGATGCTTGAATCCTGATACTATTGGGATGTTTGGATGTTTTAAAGGCCTAGTCAATATGATTAGTCCCCTGATGCTTGAATCCTGGTATCATTTGGATATCATGTTGAAATATAATCCCCAGTGCTGGAGGTAGGGCCTGGTGGGTGGCATTTGGATTACAGAGGTGGATTCCTTGGTGCCATCCTCATGGTAATGAACCAGTTCTCACTTTGTTAGTTCACGCCAGATCTGGTTGTTTAAAATGAGCCTGACACTTCCTTCCTGTCTTGCTTCCACTGTCTCACTTTTTCTCTCACCGTGTAACAAGCTGCCTTGTTTCTGTCCACCTTCTGCCATGATTGTCAACTTCCTGAGGCCCTCACCAGAAGCAGATACAAGCAATATGCTTACTGTACAGCCTGCAGAACTGTAAGCCAAATAAACCTCTTTTCTTTATAATTTACCCAGTCTCAGGTATTCCTTTGTAGCAAGGCAAACAGACTAACAAATCCCTTCTGCCGTATTCCTACCAAGCGGTCATCAGTGAGTGTTCTATGCTTTTAGCCACAGGGAGCATACACCTCCTAAGCATGCTCTTCTATCTCTAGATGATTCTGTCAGGAAGTCCTTACAGTGAACTGAATTTCACATGATTTTTGGTTCCATCCGTTGGACAGGACTGACTAAGCCAATCCTCCTTTCCCATGCAGCTTTGTCTTCTGCGTAACAATGATCAGCCGTCAAGCCTCTTTCCTCTAACACAAACTATGTTTTCATAAAGTATGTACTTTCCCAGTTGCATTTCAGTTTTGCTCCCAAGCCCTGTTCTCTGCCTCTCCCTTAAATGCATTATCTAAGATTTCTAACTGGGCCACTTCTCTCCTTACTCTGGCACTCAGGCTATGTGACCTTATGTGACCCTTATGTGACCCATGGCCTCAACTACTTCCTAAATGCTGTAGATATCCAAATACGGATTTCCAATTTTCATTGTTTTCTTGTGCCCCATACCCAGTTATCCAACTTTTTGTACCACATCTCTGCTTTTCTCCAAACCCATATATCCCTTAGTGTCATCTATCTTGATTCGGTCTACTGAACCAAGCAAGAAACCTCAGTCATCAGATTGTTTTCATTTTCCCTCAACCCCTCCCATCAAGTCATCTCTTAACTTTTCACTGTCCTAGTCCAGGCTCTTCTCTGTTCAACAGGGCTATTCTGAATACTGCTCTACCTCCAGGCTCTCTCATGCTCCATCCCATCATACATACAAAGGTCATGATTTTTCCAAAAAAATTCCTCTACTCAAAACCGTGGTAATGGCTCTCTTCAACACTCTCAGGATTAAAATCTTGATCTAGCTTCTGCCCACCTACACTGGCCTCATCTCTTGCACTCTCTCACACACAGGCCCCTGTCACACTGAATAACACACTGTTTTCCAACCGTAGCAGCTCCTTCCCCTCCATAACTTGGTGGATGCTTTTCCCTTTGCCTAGAATTCCTATTCCCCTCTTTGCCTGGCTAACTCCAAATATCCTTTAAGACATCTCTCAAACATTACTTTCTTTGGAAAGTCTTCCCTGATAGAGATTTAATTCCTAATTCCTTCTCATCGTGCTCAACCATTCCTCTAGTACACATGTTTTGAACTTTATTGTTTCATTTGTTTAATCTTTATTCATTTTGTGGGCTCTTTCTGAAGGCAGTGAATGGGTTTTGCCAGCAGAGGGTCTGCTAACACATCAAGGTGTTCAGTTAAGCTGTGAATGATCAAATGAATGTCATGTTTTCTTCTCTGTGTGTTGCGGGAAGTCAGGGACCCCAAACGGAGGAACTGGCTGAAGCCATGACAGAAGAACGTGGATTATGAAGATTTTATGGACATTTATTAGTTCCCCAAATTAATACATTTGTAATTTCTTATGCCTGTCTTTACTGCAATCGCTAAACATAAATTGTAAAGATTCCATGGACACTTATCACTTCCCCAATCAATACCCTTGTGATTTCCTATGCCTGCCTTTACTTTAATCTTTTAATCCTGTCAGCCGAGAAGGATGTATATTGTCTCAGGACCCTGTAATAATTGCGTTAACTACACAAATTGTACAGCATGTGTGTTTGAGCAATATGAAATGTGGGCACCCTGAAAAAAGAACAGGATAACAGCAATTGTTCAGGGAATAAGAGAGATAACCTTAAACTCTGACCGCCGGTGAGCCGGGCAGAACAGAGCCATATTTCTCTTCTTTCAAAAGCAAATGGGAGAAATATCGCTGAATTCTTTTTCTCAGCATGGAACGTCCCTGAGAAAGAGAATGCGCACCTAGGGGCAGGTCTCTGAACTGGCCCCCCCGCAGGGCGTACCTGTCTCTTATGGTCGAGATTGCAGAGGTGAAATAAACTCCAGTCTCCCATAGTGCTCCCAGGCTTATTAGGAAGAGGAAATTCCCACCTAATAAATTTTGGTCAGACCGGTTGATCTCAAAACCCTGTCTCCTGATAAGATGTTATCAATGACAATGGTGCCCAAAAACTTCATTAGCAATTTTAATTTCGCTTCAATCCTGTGGTCCTGTGATCTCACCCTGCCTCCACTTGCCTTGTGATATTCTATTACCCTGTTAAGTACTTGATGTCTGTCACCCGCACCTATTCGCACATTCCTTCCCCTTTTGAAAATCCCTAATAAAAACTTGCTGGTTTTGTGGCTTGTGGGGCATCACAGATCCTACCAATGTGTGATGTCTCCCCCAGATGCCCAGCTTTAAAATTTCTCTCTTTTGTACTCTGTCCTTTTATTTCTCAAGCCAGCCGACGCTTAGGAAAATAGAAAAGAACCTACGTGATTATGGGGGCAGGCCCCCCGATATCTGTGTACTCTTACTCAAAGCCACATTCTCTCAGCCCATTCTCCCATGTATCAAAACTGGACCAACTTTCATTGCCCTTCCTATACCTTTCTTTCTTTCCTGATCACCGCACTGAGAATCTGTCCAGCGGGTTCTGATCACACTTATCACATAGTACCTTTTGGCATAACCCCTCTCTCTCTGCTAGACTGTAAGCTCTTTGAGGGCAGAGACTGTATTATATGCTCCTTACCTACAGGGAATTCTCAAAGAATAAATGGGTGATTAATTGGCTGGTGCTGTGACCATTGAAAAACCTAGAGATAGACATCAGAGCATATTAGTTTTTCTACAATTCAAACAAGCAACTTAGAATTTCCTGGTACACACGGTACCCACACCCAGCAGGTACTAAAGAGACCCGCTGACAGCAACTGTGCCCCAGTGAGGATCACAGATGTTATGATGATGATCTTAAGTGCCTCAAGCTGAACCAGCAGGAAGCCGAGCTAATACCAATCCTAGGACTCACACACCATGGCACCAGAGTTGATTAGAGGTAACCCTGCCCCAACTATGGCTTTAATAACATGAATGATGCAACAGGACACCAATCACAACAAGAATAAAAGAATATACTACTAGGGACTCTTGCTTATTTGCCATCCTCAGCTTATGAAGAAGTATCAACAAGTTTCCTCTTTGCTGACATATAATAGAAGAACCTCCAGGTTCTTCTATTAGACCAAGGAGGGGAGAGGAGTTGCTTCTGGGAGGAGCAGCAGCAAAGAGATATGACTATGTTCAAACAGTGAGTGTGGACATTCTTATATTAGAAAGTATTAGTAAATAATCACACAAAAATAGAGCCAGTTGGCGTAATGGAAAGAATAGACTAGGCCAAAAGATCAGATTTCTAGTCCTGTCTGTAACATTGGCTGAGCTATGAGACAGTTTCTGTCTTGGGCCCTTCATTTTCTCATATGTAAACTGCACAGCTGGGGCTCTAAATCTCAATATTCCTTCCACTTCCAATATTCTTTAACTAGGAACTTTTTTCTACCCAAGATTTGTTTGTGGCCAATAGCCAACAGTTACTGGCACCAGTGGTTTTGAGAAGACAACTGGCAAACCATTTAATTCTGTCCATTTTCTGGTAATTTTAATTTCTTCATTTTCATCAATAAATGTGTAATTGAGGATATACACAGCCTGGAGGTGACTGTCATACACAAATGAATCCACTCTATCAGCTAAACTACAGGAAAGCAGAGCTTGGCGACCTGCGTCCCTTTTTCCCCCACCCCTTACTTACTTTGGGAGTAGAGGGGCTGTCACTGGGCAGCAGCTTGCTCCTGCTGTCTGGTTGGGCTGGTGTCTCAGGACATTTGAGAGGGTGTGACACTGGAGTCCTCAAAATCTGATCTGGACTTTCTTTATCTTTTTCCGAAGATGTGTCGAGCTCATGCACGTTGCTAAGGGGAGTCCGAGGTGGTGTACCCTTTGCCTCTGAATCCTGCACTTCACCCTTCTCTGGGGTTTGGCTCAAAGCCTCCCTGCTTTTTTCTACTTTCTTCTGCTCTTCAATCTCAGTCTCCTCACAATAGGAAAAGTTTAATTTCTGCCTTAGTTCTTTGTCAATATCTTTGTCATCCATCTCAGCCAAAGAGCTTTACAACACAGACAAAAAGCTCTATCAGAAGGGAACACTGTGAACTTACAAAAGCAGGGAGGAGAAAATAACTTAACCTGCAGGTTTCACGACGGTAGCCTGAATCTCCCTCTGCCAACTAACAGCTACAAGACACGGTGTTAATTTTCTGCCTTAAGTACCACCAATCTATAAGACCTCAGCTTATCCTGATTTCCATTCTGATTAAAGAACGCTCCAGTGACTCTCGGAGCAATTAAATGCAGTTCATGTACAGAACTCTTCTGGATATGACACATAGTCTCCCTGAACCCATGTGTTACCAAATACTAGTGAGAAAATTGGATTCCTTTAATTTAGCATGGCTTTAAAAATACCCATTAGCCAATTTGGGAATAAGCTCATATTGAAAAGAAATTATTTTCACTCCTTACACCTGCCATTTATAAATATCACCCTCTCCTCCCTTCTCCTCCCCACCCACCCAATAGCTAACAGCAGGTAATTACAATTTAGCATCACCTGGCTATCATAATGATCCTTAAACAGCCTCTAACATATCTTGACTGGAGTTTGTATCCCTGACAGAGACACAGCTTAGCTCTGTGCCAAACACACCTGCCCTAATTCAGGCATCTCCTTCCTGCAGCTGTTAGCTGTTAGCAGTTAAAGCTTCTAGGGAATTGAACAAAAATTTAAACTGACAAAAGAAAGGCTACAAAGATCAGCAACCCATAGAAACAGATATTGATTACTGGAAAACAGCAATGGCTTCTGCCAAAAATGCCTTATATTGTAAAATGCTTTTTAATATCTTTAGTACACATTATTTAATTTCTTTCTCAGAGAAGCCCCTATGAGAAGGATGAAAAACTCTTTGAAGAAAAAAACAACTATTATACAATCAAGCTATCCCTCTTCTCTTCCAGTTATATAGCCAAAGGAAATAAAATCACTGTCTCAAAAAAATACCAACACACCCATGTTCATTGCAGCATTATCCTCAACAGCCAAGATATGGAAACCACCTAAATATCCATGGACAGATGAATAAAGAAAATGTGGTGGATACACACACACACAATAGAATATTACTCAGTCATAAAAAAGGAAAGCCTGCCGTTTGTGATAACATGGATGAACCAGGGGGATATTAAGTGAAATAAGCCAGGCACAGAAAGACAGATACTACATGATCTTATATGTGGAATCAAAAACAGTTGAACTCCTAGAGGGAGGGAGTAGAATGGTGGTTACCAGGATCTGGAGAGGCAGGGGAAATGGGGAGATGCTGATCAAAGGGTACACACTTTCAGGTAAAAGATGAACAATTCTGGGGACCTGATGTACAGCATGGGTGCGTATGGGCGTGGTAATTTTTTGGTAATCATTACACAATGTATAGGTATATCAAAGGAAGAAGGCCTCACTGATATCACATTATAGAAGAAAACTATGTGAGAGGCAGTCCATGAAAAAGGAAAATGATACACTCATGCCCCTCAAGGAGGCTTCAGAGGAACCGCAAATGAGGAATTATTTACATGATAAACATGGGCCCAAAGAGAGCTTGATGAGTTTGAAACAAATGTTATTTCCCTTCTCTTTATAGTCTTTGCTACCTGTCTTCCATTTCCCTCTCTTCACAGATCTCTCCACCACTTTCTCCTAATTCCTTCCCCATTCCCAACCAGAACTCCTGATGAGGGTAATCCAAATGAAAACTAACTGGGGAGACTTCAAAGTATTTTTTCAGCTCAAAGCCTTCTCATGCTCCAGCCCTTTGTAGGTGGGCCCACCAATTCATCCTTCCTTGGCCCTTCCCTACAGCCTCCCACCCACACAAACTATCCCAGATAATTCAACAGGGGGTAAAATATTGCTCACAAAATGCAGTAACTCACTGCCCACCTTTGTCAGAGATTCAGTATCCTGCAGGGGCCAATAAAAACAGAATCAGCAAAGAAAAAGGAGAACTCGTAGGTTACCAGTAATGCAATTATTATCAACTGGGATTCTCAGCCTAGGAGTGTCTTGTTTACAAATCAGCAAGCCAGATGATAGGATTTCTTTTCTACAGCCTTGATGTTGATGAATTTCCCCTCACATTCCATGGCTTGTCATTCCTGCCTCTCCAGGCCAGCTAGAGGCTGGCTTTGCTCTCAGTACAACAGGACTGACTCAAAACACTGGCTATATTATTGTCCTGGAGACAGGGCACAGGGGCTGGTTTATTAGGTATTACCCAAGTAGACCGGGTTTTCTTTTTTTTTTTTCTATCACCTGCTGCTTTTTCTCTCTCCCTTGCTATAATTCTTGATTACCCTTATTTATGACTACATTGTTTGCCTAGGGAGGCAGCTATGCCGTTGCAATTGTTGAGGTCTCATGTTATCGGCAGTAATACTGTTAGAAACTTGCACCATTCACCTTTTCATGTATCGTCACTCAGAAGATAATGATTGTGGCTAAGTATTCAGAATAAGAAAGGTATAACAATGAGTACAAAAAAGATATCCCAAATTTGGACAACTAAATAATAAGAATTGTATAGTTGCTGATCTAGATGACCCAAGGGAATCCCTAGAGGTGCTACCTGTGGCCTCTGGCCCATGGCCTCACTATTTTTTTGGTCACATTGTAGCCTTTTCTTCATTTTTAGCCTCTTTCCATTATGAAAAATTTCATCTCTGCTTCAGTATATGTTAATCCCACAGGCATCCATCCCAGCATAAAGCTTCAGGTGATAGTTGAGATGATGTGTCAAAAGGGGGACCCATGTAATCTGTGGCAATAAGAGGAAAAGGGAAGGGTTTTCCCCTTAATGCCTAACATATAGTAGGTGTTCAATAAATTGTTTTTGGATGAATTTGGGGAAATAAATTAATATATTTCAATCATGTTTAAAATACTCCATATTTGACTTTTTTTAAAAAAGTTTGAATTTTTTTCTTAATGTGTCAGGAGTTGCTGCACAGGGGGAAAGCGAAGTTCCCAGGAGTAAGATGTGCAAGAAGGAGGCAGTCTTGCATCTCAGGGCTGATTCCCTAAACTCTGTGCTTGAGGGAAGTTCTCCCCTTGCAGACACACTGCTGAGTGACAAGGAAGCGCCTAGACTCCACTCTGACCAGACTTGGTTCTGAGGCCTATGAAATGTTGATGGGAAGAACAGAAGCAGGAAAATCTATCTATTCAAATTTGCAAGAGGTGGAAACTTTTATTCACCTTCCTGGATAGACTGTTCCTTTGTCAAAGTAAAGCTAAGGCCATGGAAAATGAGCTATTTGAGAGTCTGTCGCTCCAAGGAAGAACATGCTGGCCTAATTGTCCCCCGAGTCAGGAGAGAGAATTGTAAAAAGCACTTAAACAGGCCTAAGTAAAAGTCCAGCACATTATTTATTTAAGACTGAATTAGGACTGAGTCATTCCAACTCTGAAAAAAGAGTGTTGTTGGATTCTTATATATTCGATGGGTCTGCCCTATTGAAAACCATTGTGAAGTCTGGTTTCCCAAGCAAGAAGTGACACTTTCACTGTCAGTCTTTCTAGGAATCTGGCAGAATCCAGGACTAGGATTACCCTTATTTATGAAGCGACCTTAGACTAACAGTGGCTCTCTGGGCCTCCAGACAATTGGCCAGGGACTCTAAAAACCAGAAACAAAGTTGAGAGAACTCCAGGCTGGTGGAGAAAAACAGCTGGCGTTTATTACCAGAATGAGCCCCATAGAAGCAACAAAGCAGCAAGCGATGTTCTTAAACAAGGGCCTGTGGGCCTTGTCAAGATCTGGAGGAGCCATCTACAACTCACTGCTGAGTGAGAGGGCTAGGCAGTGTCTTTAAGGTCCTGCCAGCTTTAACATTGTATGCTTTTTCTTTTGTTCAATCTCTCACCACAACTGGAAGTGTTGCCTCAACTACACAGGAAAAGTTTGCAGTAACTTAGAGAAAACATTATTTTAATCACCAGTGTATGTTCTCTGGCTCCCTGGACAAATCCATCAGCAGCGGCAACACTGACCAGGTCCAGACTGGGGCCACTGCAGTGGATGTGAATCCATTGAAACCAGGGGTCTCCAGTGCTCCTGATTCCTCACAGCTCTGTTCCTATGCCAAGGATGGTCAGCAAAGCCAGCAACCTTGAAGGGGGACCTTCTCCTAATCTCCTCCCTGCCTGCTGAGAGAGTGTACAGAAGCAGCTGCGATGAATCCAATGATAATTACATAAATCATTAACAATACTTGATATTTGCCCATCACATTTCTCATTTCAAAGTGCTCGTAAAATTGTATCTCATGGGTGGCGCTGCTGGCACAACAGAATTCCAAGGAAGGATTACTGGCTAAGTAAATAAGGCCTGGAGGCTGCTTTAAAGCCTAGGAGTCTGTTATTAATCCTTTCCTCCTTTTCATTTAACTTTTTCTTATGGAAATGTTCCAACATACGAAAAATAGAGAAAATATTATAATGAGTCCTTATGTATCCATAACCTTTCTTCAAAAATTATGTATGGCTTTACAGTCTTGTTTAGTTCATAACTGCAACTTCATTGAGGGTGAGTGCTGGGGTATTCGTGAAGCAAATCAGTGACAACATATTTTACCCATGGATACTTTGGTGCCATTAATAAAAACCCCTAGGTTATTCTATTAATTTGAAATCTACTATAAATCTATCTGATGAATAAATCAAACAGATTTTAACAAATTGCTTCTCTTGCCAAAGTTTCCCATTTGCTAGAACTAGAGATTATTCATCAAAATAGCTGTGACAGTAGAAACACACCACTTGTCCACTCACACAAGACATAGCGTACTTAGAATAGGAATAGATCTCTGATTTGATGTCCCAGTAATTTAGAGATTGATGATATCCTACTGATACTTTCAGGAGCAGACATTTTAAAATGATGGTACAGACCCACTAGTCTGACCTTTTCTCTGTTAGTCACAGTTAGGCTGTGGTCATTCCCAGATTCCCTAAGATTAGAACAGGTAATGGGTCACCTGTGTGACCTGCACCAAGGCCAGCCCCACCACCCCCGGCCACAGAAATAAGATATCTCTCTTTCTCTCTCTGTGTGTGTGTGTATGTATGTGTGTATGTCTATTTCTGCCTCTCCCACATCTCACACACACACACACACACACACACACACACACACAGCACCTCACTGGGAAGAAATGAGCAGGTATGGAAGAGACATTCTCAGAGATGGATCTCTACTGTGCTCAGTCTTGACTTATCTGCTGTCAGTGCTCCAGGGGATGAGCTCTGGAGGTCACCAGTAACTTGGTCAAACATCCCCACCTACTTCATCCTTCTGATCCAATCAAGAGATTCCTACACTGAAGTTTTACAAAAACTTCATAAAACATTTTGTGATTTTTTTGAATGTGGTAAAGAAGAATTTAAGCTCTTTTGCAGGAGGTAACTACTAGAAACTGAAGATAAACTGTCAAAAGTGGCTGTTTCTAAGGATGGAGAAAGGGATGGAGGGGTTAGAGGAGGTGGTTGCTGCACAGTGTGTCTTGCGTGCAATTTGGTCATTTAACTTTTTGCCATAATACATACTCATTAAAATGTTTAAAATAAACTTTTTAAATGTAATCAAGCAAACACAGAAATGCACATATTTTTTTAAACTGGCGAATAAAGTGCTTGAATCTTTTTGCTCCCTCATTTTCATTTCCTGACCTCTAAACTCTGGAGGCCTCTGGGCTCAGTTCCCCCAAATTTTCCTCTTCTCTGTATGCACTCTCTGTCTTGGAATATCACTCAGCCCACAGCTTGAAACACTGAATTTATAAGCTGGTAGCCTCTGAATTTATATCCAAGTCACAGAACTTTAACTTACTCTTCAGATTTGCAACTGCCTTATCAAATTGCCTCTGGATGTCTAATAAGGCTTCAGTCTTAACATGTCCAAAACATCCCCATCACATCCACTCCTCCTGTGATGTTTACTATGTCAGGAAATGGAAACAAGTGAGTACTCCTTTCTTTCTCTGCAACCCCACATCAAATCCATAAGAGATCCTTTCAGTCCTATCCTGCCTCTGAAGGAAACAGCCTCCTCTTCATGGGCATCTTTTGCTCTTCCCCTTGCCTTGTTGCTTTCTATTCCACACCTAGTAACCAGTGGGATCCTTTTAAAAAGTAAGCCAAGGCCAGGTGCGGCGGCTCATACCTGTAATCCCAGCACTTCCGGAGGCTGAGGCAGGCAGATCACTTGAGGTCAGGAGTTTGAGACCAGCCTGGCCAACATGGTGAAACGCTGTCTCTACTAAAAATACAAAAATTAGCCGGGCATGGTGGTGGGTACCTGCAATCCCAGCTACTGGGGTGGCTGAGGCACGAAAATCACTTGAACCCGGGAGGCAGAGGTTGCAGTGAGCTGAGGTGGCGGCACTGCACTCCAGCCTGGGTGATAGCATAAGACTCCATCTCAAAAATAATAATAATAATTATTATTATTAAATAAATAAATAATTTAAAAAAAGTAAGCCAGATGCTGACATTCCTGGACTCAAATCCTCCAGTGCCTCCCAATTCACTCAGAAGACAGAGCCAGCCCCCACACCAAGGCCCATGGGCCACATGGTCCATCTCCAGCCTGTCTGACTCCTGCCACCTTCCCCATCAGGCATTCTGCTCTAGTCTTCTCACTATTCCTTCAGATGTCAAAATCTTTTTTGCCCCAGAACCTTTGCTCCTGCTGGCATGCCCTTTCTCCACACCTCACTCACCCCATCTCTTCCTGCAGGTGTGTGCTCAAAGGTCAGTTGTCAGAGAGGTCTTCCCTGATAACCCTGAAGAGTACCCACACTCATTCACTGGCCCCTTGCCCTGTGTCACGTCCCTTCACAGCAAGAATCCTTAAATCATGCATTATATATTTAATGGTTCATATTTAATATTGTCTGTCTCCCTCACCCCACTCCCAATAGAATCTAAATTCCATGAGGAGAGGGGCTTAACTCTTATTCGGTGCTCTATTTCCATTACCTGGATCAAGTCTTGGCACACAGTAGACTCAATAAATATGTCCAGAGTGAATCAAGTATGTTAAATATTCTATCTATCCCCATGATGTACACCACTGCAGAATGGATAGCTTTTATGAGGTTTCAAACTTAATTTTCAGCCCCAATACAAATTTAAAAGGACTAAAAGGGAGGGATGTGCTGATTTTAAATAATGTATTAATTTTTAAAATCTACGTCATTCTATGAATCTCTATACCATTTCTGGCACAACTTGAATGTAACCTCTGCGGCATATGATTTACTGTGCTTTAAACTTGGGCCACACCAACAAGCACCTGTAGCACAGATGACTTGGGAAGGAAATACTGGTGCAGACAGGGCTGATATTACAACTAGTGTGGTCTAATGTATAAAGTGGATGTTAGGAAATAGGGAGACTGGAGCGGATGCACCGGGCTTCGGGTCCTCTCAGAATCTGACTGCAGAACTTCAATTCACGGGACAGATAAGGGTATAGATATTCCTTAGACCACTACGAAGATTATTTTCTTCATCTTGTCCATTCTTAATTTCATCCCTGCAACACCTCGGCTTGTCTCACAATTTGGATTCTTGTCTGGATCACCAGTATTTGTCTTGGTCAACTAATTGTGCATATTAATTATGAATGCAGAGCTACCTATTCCTTACCTCTATGGAACACTGTTCCTGAAAGATAGAATAAAATGACTCAATGATAGAAAGATGCTGTTTCTTCTTTCTTTATATACAGTAAATATATATTTCTCATGCAATTTGAATGAAAACTCACTTTTTTGAGAAATTAGATAAAATGATTTTAAAGTTCACATGGAAAAATAATAGTCAAAGAATAGGTGAATAATTTTTTTAAAAGACAGTAAAGGAACAAGACTACTTGTCATGGAAATAAAAGTTTAAAATATATGTATAATAATTAGTGTGGTACTAGTGTAAGAACAGACGGGTCAGTGATGAGTGATACATACAGAAATTTACTATTGTACTTAAAGGAGAATTACAAGTCATAGGAAGTGAAATAACTATTCAGTAAGTCATGCAGGAATTATTGATTAACTGTTCAATGCAAAATTTTTAGTCTCACTTCTTACCACATATCAATATAGGCATTGAATAGATTAAGAAATTAAATGTAGGAAATCAATTTATAAATAACCAAAAAAAAAAAAAAAAAGTGGGCCAGGCGCGGTGGTTCACACCTGTAATCCCAGCACTTTGGGACGCTGAGGCAGGCAGATCACTGGAGGTCAGGAGTTCCAGACCAGCCTGGCCAACATGGCAAAACCCCGTCTCTACTAAAAAATACATAAATTAGCTGGGCATGGTGGTGTACACCTGTAATCCCAGCTATTAGGGAGGCTAAGGCAGGAGAATCACTTGAACCCTGGATGCGGAGGTTGCAGTAAGCCTAGATCGTGCCAGTGCACCCCAGCCTGGGCAACAGAGCAAGACTTCGTCTCAAAAAAATAAAAATAAAGTGAATGTTGATCAAATTTTTGTGGGGGATCAACTTTCTAAATGTCAAAGCAACATAAAAAGTCACAAGAAAACTGATTATGTAGCAAATAAATGGCACTGGAAACATACAACACATTATATTAACAATTAAATAATATTAAGTATTATGCCAGACAAAAGATTAATATTCTTTTGCATAAAGAACTCATACAAATTGGTAATGAGTATTGGGCATCACAGACAGATGGTGGAAATGAGCAAAGGACAAGCGAGCAAAGGGCATCACGGACAGACGGTGCGCTGAAGAGGAACCACAGTTCGCCAATATGTAGTTTGAAAACATGATTAGAGATTTAATTACAAAACATAAACATGAAACAAAATGTTATTTTCATCTGACAAATTGGCAAAAAGAATTTTAAGTGGCAATACCTCATTTAGACAAGGGTGAAATGAAATTGATACTCATATACACTGGTGAATCAACAATTTGGCAGCACAATCAAGAGAACCTTAAAACTGTGAACGCACTTTAACCCAGCATTACCACCTTTAGCAAGCTATCATAAGCCAGCCACCTGAATGGCAGATCACATTTGCCTTACCTGTCACCCTTCGTTCTATATTTCATTTCTTGCCTTGAAGCTGTCTTCCCTGCCTGGCTGTGTGCCTGATGAGAAGGAGCGTCTGTTTTCTTCCCAGCTGTCCCAGTGCTATGCGCAGGGCTTAGTATCGCAGGGCTTAGTAAGAATGATATTTGGTCAAAACTTTAGGCACAATAAAAAGGGAGGGTCTTGACTATCTAGCAATGAAAGATGGCTAAGTAAATTATCAAACACACATACAATGGAAAACATACATAAGAATGATGCAGGACATTCCATCTCAAAAAAAAGAGGATGCATATAAAAAGTTTCTAAATTGGATCTCAAAATGTTCATATTCTGATGTTAAGGGTAAAAAGAACACAAAATGGATATAGAACATAATTTCAACATGTAAACATAAATATATCTATTTTAAGATATACAGTCCTTCCTCGGTATCTGTGGGGACTGGTTCCAGGACCCCTGTGGATATTAAAATCCATGGATGCTCATGGCCTTGATATAAATTGGCATAGTATTTACATGTAACCTAGGTACATCATCGTATATACTTTAAATAATCTCTAGACTACTTAGAATACCTAATACAATGTAAACAGTCATTCTACTGTATTATTTAGGGAAAAGTGACAAGAAAAATCCGCGTATGTTCAGTGCAGATGCAGCCTTCTTAGGCCTAACTGCATAGTACCTGTCAGCAACAAGGTAACATTACCACCCATGATGAACCTGTGAAGGTGGAGGGCCGACTGTTCTATTATATTTGTGTGCCTTCAGAATAAAAAAATGAGAAGTCTAATAGGGGTACCATGAATAAACTGTGGCAAGTAAACCTCCCACACGGAGAGATTTGACAAGCAAGAAAACGTGCTTGTCTCAACTGGGTCACTAGATGAAAGGAGAATAAAGGCTTGCCCAAGAACGTGAACTACAAGTCAGTACTGAAGCTAGGTTGCGTGGTTGAATGAACCTCAGTGGAGAATTATTCAAAGCAGTCTCAGGTTGGTGGTGCCTCCAGATGGCTGACAAAAGCAAGTCAAAATGTCCTCTGTGAGAACTAGACCTCAGCAGGGACCAGCAGCGATCGTGAGTCACTATGGCAACATTAAAAACTAAAAATGTTTGCATCCTAGAATTGATGAAATAGGATCAGCAAAATCTTAACAGTGGCCAACTCAGTGGTGAGATTAATCAAAAGTATTTTTCTGTATTTGATATAACAGACATATTTAGCATTTGGGAAAGTAAAATAAATTTTCAGTTTTACACATATGGTGTCCTAGGTGAAATCATTTTGAAATATTACATCAGACTAGGGTGCCTAAATATGATTGCCCCTTCCTCTCTTCTTTTCGTCAACAGCAGAGCTATTCTAACAGCGAAATTCAATTAGTTCTCTCCCTATCATCTTGTGAAATTCAGTCATCAAAGAGAAGATAACTCTGATGGTCAGGTATACTACCTCAATCAGACTGTGAATGCATGTGCCAAGAGGGATGTCATCACTGTCATTAACATTTTTGAACACCTCCTATGTCCAAGATATTAGATAAAGCCTGACAAGAGGGCCCATTGCACAGAATTGTAAGTCTCTACTTTCGTTCATATATTTAATTGACAAGTATTTTTGGGCACTTATTAGGCACTAGGAATTTAAAGATAGACATTGTGGTTCGTAAGCCAGGATATACACAAATGAAGACTGGAGAAGGCCATAGGCTTAAAGTTTGGAAATTTTGCTTTTCTGTTTATATAAAAAACTGATTGGGAGGGGAATTATGAGCTTATTTCCTGGTATATACACAGCTTGAGGGTATTAAATCTAGGATGTGCTGGGGGGTGGGGGTGGTGGAAGATGGCTATTCCTACAAAAGATCAGGACGACGAAGTCCCTCCAGGGAGAAAGAGAAAGTCCATCAGCCCTAAAGCCAATGGCTTTGGAAATTGTTTATTCTCTATGAACCTCTACTTTATATTTAAAAATAAAATTTTGAATGCCTCAACCTGAAAAGCTTTGGCTATGGCCTGATCCTCTGAAGTAGCGGGCTTTGGAATCCGGCTTGGAGTAGTTTGGATATAGCCTAGTCTGGTGTGCCTTTGAATGAGCCAGATAATGCCCTGGCCCTGGTGTTGGCTGGACCATGCCTGGGGCTCCCCATCTATTTCAGTGACTGTCTACATACTCCAGGGAGTGAGTGTTGAATGGTCACTTACTTGCCCTTATAAGCTTGCCCTTGTAAGGTCGGGGAAAGGCTGAACTAAATACGTAAATAATGAAAGTAGACCCTGTTCTTGGGGGTAAAATGCTGCATAAGTACATTATTGTTATATCATAGATTTTAGACTAGAAGTGGCAGCCTAGGGCAGTCATTGATTATCTCCTTAGGGATAGGGGTTACATCACATTATCATTGCACTGCTGGCATGTAGGACACGGAGGTTCATAAACATCCCCTGGAGTAACACCCAACACCTAGCTCTACTGGGTCCTTTTGCGAACAGGCAAACCGTGGAGCCTTGCTGAACCCTGGATGACCTGTGTACCTCCTTCTCTTGCCACCTCCTTCTTTCTTACTATTTTGACAACTATTCCTATTTTTATACACATCTCCTCTTAAAGAGTTACTCAGTTGCTAGATTTACCTCAAGGACTGAGGCATTTAAAATTTATTTTTAAATATAAAATGGGGGCTCACAGAAAACCCCTAATCAATTTCCAAAGCCATCAGCTTTAGAGCTGACTTTCCTCTTTCTCCCCTGAGCAACTTCCTTTTCCTGATCTTCTGAGGGAATATCCCTAACCCCACAAATGCTCCAGCACCTCCTAATTTAATACCCTCAAGTTGTATATATACCAGGAAATAAACTCATAATCTCCATCCTAATCAGTTTGTAATAGAAAAGGAAGAGCAAAATTCCCAAACCTTAACCCTATGGCCTTTTCAGTGTTTATTGATGAGTATATTGCAAACACCTGGGTAGCCAGGGCCCCTCTGCTTCACTCCGCTACTTAGAAGCAGCTTCTGCCACACATCCAGGATTATGTAATACATATCTGTCACGGTCCACAGGACCAGGGGACTTTAAAAAATAATGGTGACATAAAAACTCACAGTGGTAGCTATACCACGGAACCCTAGGTGAGAAGGCGCCTCCACCCGCACACAGGTGTATGGACGCAAGAATGAACGCTCCGGCCGCACGCGTCCCACACACGGACGTGCACATGGGCGCCTCCGAACAGGCTCGCGGTTCCTTCCCGAAGCCAGCTCCGCGGACGCCTGCTCTGGCTCCGTGGGAAAGGCGCCTCCGCGGGAAAGGCGCCTCCGCGGCGGGGCCCCGGGCAGCGCCAGACCCGGCGGGCGGCGGCGGCGGCGTTGGCGCGGCCAGGCGAGGGGGGTTCCCGCAGCCCGCCCGCCCCGCCCCTCGCGCCCGCGGCTCCGCCTCGCCTCGCCATGGTGGAGCAGGGAGACGCTGCGCCGCTGCTGCGCTGGGCCGAGGGCCCCGCCGTCTCCCTGCCGCAGGCCCCGGAGCCGCAGGCGGGAGGCTGGGGCCGGGGCCGGGGCGGCGGCGGGGGCGCCCGGCCGGCCGCGGAGCCGCCCCGGAGGCGGGAGCCCGAGGAGCCGGCCGCCCCGGAGGTGCTGCTGCAGCCCGGGCGCCTGGAGCTGGGCGACGTGGAGGAGGACCAGGTGGTGGCCGTGTTCGTGGTCACCTTCGACCCCCGCTCGGGTGAGGGCCGCGCCGGGGCCAGGCGCGTGGGGGAGGGTCGGGGTGCCCCCGGGTTTTGGGGGCGCGGGGGAGGGGCTCGCTGCGCGCGCACGTGCCCTCCGGCCCCGCACCCCGCACCAGGGCCGGCCCGGGGCTCCCGGGCTCGGGGAAGGGCGGGGGTCGGCCGTCCTCAGCTCTCTCCCTCGGGGCGCAGCTGGGTGCTGGCGCGCGGCCTCTCGGAGCGGCCCCGAGGGCTTTGTTCCAGCCCCGCCGACCTCCTCTCCCCTCCCCTCCCCTCCTCTCCTCTCCTCTGAGTCCCAGCCCCATAGTGGTGTTCGCACTTCAGTGACAGGGCATCCGGTTTGTGGCCACGTTGGGTTTTGTTTTCTTTTCTTGGGGGCCAGAAGATTTTTCACGTTGAGCGGAGGAAACCCCCCGGGCGAGCGTCCTGAGCTCCCCGGGCGCCCCCCCTCCGTTCCCCCGTCCCCCGCTCCCCGCTCGCCCTAGCTCCCCGTCGCTTCCTCTGGGGTAACTTTCCTAGCGGCCAAGTTCACTTTCTCTGACTGCATTATTTTGAGGAATTAACGCCAGGAGCATTAAGGAATGGGGCTGAGGGATTCAGCTGAAGGCTGATTAAAGGAGAAGCCTCCCCGGATAGGCTGTCTTTCGGAGATGCTTGGAGAATTAAAGTCTTATCCCACATAATCTTAGCCTAACCACCCGGCAGGGGGGTGTGCGTTTTCCAGGTGAGAGTCCACGGGGAATAGAAAGTGGAAGAACGACCCTGCGCGCCCAGGAAGCCTTGGAGGGTCAGCTAGGGACTTCTGACACTGAGAGCGGCTCTGCTGTTCGGTGTTGGGGGAAGGAGGTGTCATCGCAGGAGTCGTGGTGTCAGGGCTTAAGGAAACCCAGGTGTGACTGTCAGTGTCTCCAGGGCAGCTGCTGGAGTGTGGAGTGCCTGTTCGTGCGGGAAAATATTGGCTGCTTTCTGGGATGAGGTGGGATGGAGTGGAGAAAAAAAGGGGTTAGGATCTGGAGAAGGGGAATCCGGTATGGCAGCTGATGATGGGTTCCAGACCGGTAACTTTGGGGTTCTCAGCTGTAGGACACAGGAAGAATGTGGGATTCACTGTGGAGCTCCATTTGCAGGGACAGAGTTTGTGGGGACAATTCAGGCCTTTGTGACTTCTGCTTGTTCCTTTGCCCCATTTCCATGGCTTTCAAACTTTTTTGACTGACCTATCATGTGAAGTTAATTTTACATCACAACCAATATGCTCACATACATACAGTACTTATGTAACTGAAATAGACATTTCATGAAGTAGTGCTGACTCCTTCTACATGTAATGCATTCTTTTTTTTCTCTCTTTTTTTTTTTTTTTTTTTTTGAGACAGTGTCTCACTCTGTTGCCTAGGCTGGAATGCAGTGGCTCTTTTCTTTTTTTTAAGTGTTCATCACACATGCTGGTTGACTTGCATTTGAGATTCCTAGATACCAATAGTTTGAAAAATATTGGTCTTTTTTGACCAAAGTAACCCATAATGCTAGACAAAAACCAATACTTTGTAACTAATCATATTGCTTATACCATACCCCATCATTTACAGGTAAACAGCTACCAGCATTTGACTTATCCTGGGAAATATTTCAGAGTAACTAGAAGGAATGGAAAGAGCACATTCACACGGTCTGATTTAGTATTGGTAGCTCCAGTGGTGGAGTCTTAGGGAGGGGAAAGAGCAAAGAAGTTTTATACTAATTACAGACAGAGTGGATAATACTGATAATTGATCAGTTATTGATATGGGCCAATTGGTATCTATAAATTGATAAAAGCACCAGAGGGCTAGTACCTGCCCCCATTCCTTGTCAGTCACAGGCAGTGAGCATGGCTTTGTGAATTTGTGTATACAGAGTGTGTGTGTGTGTGTGTGCATGAGAGTGATGGTTTTCAGACTAAGGCTACTGTGCAAAGAAGGGATTGTAACAGATATTTAGACATTTTGTGCAGGCATTTTACTATAATGCTGTTTGATTTATTCTGATCACTGCTCTGTAATTTGATGATCATTTATACCCAATTTATAAATGAGGGAACATACCAGGGATGGTTAGGTAATTTCAGAATATTAAGTAGCCAATAAATACTTGACTGTAAGTCCTGTTGTCTTTCTAGTATACTATGCTGCCTGAACCGCTGCTCCCTGGCATCTGATCCTTACTTATCCAGGGATGGAGGAGGAAGGAGGGAGGAAGAGAGAGCGCAGTGTGAGAGGGAGCACTTGTAACTTTGTGTTTTTTTTTTTTTTTTTTTTTTGGTGGGGGGAAAGCAGTCCTTTACTGACCATAAATGTGTTTGTCTCTTTTGTCATCTATCCTAGTCCTAAATGGCACTTTGCATCCTGTAAAAATACTCTGATAGACCTTGTACCATATAATTTTATTTTATATATATCTTAAAAGTAGGAGATGTAGTGAATGAATGCTACTGAGCTTCTGAGGGCCTCAAGGTTAGCACTAGGACAGGGCCCTCAGAGAGTGCCTGATGTACCCCTTGTGTGATGGTTCCGGTGGCGTGAGGCCCATAGTGGTACAGTGAGCTGGAAGCATCACTGGCCTAGCATCTTCCCCCCTTTACTGCTGAGGCAGATCTGCTATTTGTTCCTATTTAGTATTGACCCACCCAGACTTTTGCCCCACCTTCGCCTGTGTTGCCAAAAGCGGTAAAGTGAATATTGACTTCTTTACCAAAATTAGAGCATATTTTAGAAGTTCTTACATAGGTGTGATTTGTCTGCTGTTTAGTTTCTCTCACTGGCCTGCCTGTTTAGCCACTTCCCCATGTCTCTCCCACCTGTGTCCTCAGTTTCCACTCCTAGGAGATCCTTCCTCCCCCCACCCCACACCCACCTCAACCCTCCGCCACCCCATCACTTACTGCCCAGGCCATGGCATTATGTGCATCTTCCCATGTAATGTGGGTAACTGTTGGCATGTGTCCAAATCAGTGTGTGTGCATGAGAGGGAGAGTGTAAAAGAGGGAGAAGAGAATTCATAGCTGTACATTCATTAGGAAGTAGAGTAAGAGGGAAAAGGAGGGGTGGATCCTTGTTAGAAAGGGTATGTGTGTGTGTTTGAGCAGGAATATATGCAGTGATTCTCTAAGATGTGGAAATAAGAGTAATCCTTTTGCACTTTTAGATACAAGTTTTGGAAAGCTAGGCTGGCCATCTGTGGGAAGAATCAGAGAAAGAGTCTTAAAGCTTATTTCCATCAGACTCATGGATTGAAAATTATGGTTGTTGAGTCTACAGATGACTTAAGAACTAGGAGCTTCAGTTTCAAAGTGAGGCTTACACATACACTCAGTCCTCATCTGGAGCTGGGGGCCCTAGGATGGTGGTGATGATCATCTGGGCCACAAAGCTGCTATTGAAACCAGACCCGGATGCTAACTCTGCAAGCTGGGTGGAAGATGTTGGAAGCCAGAATATTGCTGTTTCATTTTGTTCAACCCCATGATTTAGAGCCTTGATTTTAATTTTACTTCATTATTTGGGCTTCTAGTAAAATGTTCTTAGTCTGCTTAATTAAAGGAGAGGATATCGTCACACTTGGGGAACGTCCCTGCCCCCAGATGGTGGCAAGAGTGGTATCACCGTGTGGCTGAGGACTTGTGTGTGGGCAGGATGGAGGCCGATGAAACTTTGAACATACAATGTCTGGACATCTGTGCATCTGCCTCATTAGACTGTTCCTTTATAAGAGATTCACTTTACACTGCTGCGTTTAGAGTTTTATTGTGGGTGTCTGGGAGAAATCCCTGTGCTCCGTGTGTTTGTATTGGGGCAGCTTGCAAAAGGAGGGATAAGGTGAGAGGCAGATCACCTGCTGAGGTTTTCAAGATGTTTCTTCCTTTCTTCTTGGGAATGAATTTCTACCTGTTCCTCCCTCAGCCTCTAGCCAGTGCCCAGATTACATCTAAACACCTATTTAATTTAATGTATCTGAGCGCTTCTATGTTTATGTCACATGAGTATATTTAAAATCACACACACTAATATTAATCTCTGTGGATTCCCTGTATAGTCTATGAAACATAAGCATTTTTTTTAAACAATGGAGATGATGGAGACCCAGTGAGAACAGGGCTAGGTCTGGTGTCTGAGGCACCACTTGGAACGCTGCCCAGGTCATCTGACTCGTGGCAAATAATAAATGGCTCCAGCAATGGGTGGGAAAGTGACAAAGTAGAATGCGAATGGAAAATTTGGAGGACAATTTTAAGATGCAAAGAGCAGTCGTAAGCATGGACAGCTCAAATGCAGGCAAAGAAAAAGGCCGTTCTGATATCCGGCCAGAACGTCTCGCAGGAAGAGAAACTCTGTCATGTCGCCATCCCTCCCCTTTATTTCCACCAAATGCCAGTGGAATACAGTTGTGGTTCATTTGCTTAATCCCACCCTGGCAGAATCTTTCCCAGGCTGTTGGTGATTCACCTGCTTGTGGTTTTCAGGGAGAAATCAGTTTGTAGCCATCTGCTGTGAAGTCAGTTTCTTCTCTTGAAAATTGAGGAGGGGAAAATAAAAATGGTAATTGTAATACCCACCACCTCCTGAGTGCCTGCTGTGTGCCAAGGACTGTGCCACATGTTTCAACGACCTGCCTCTGATCCTCCCGACAGGCTTCACCATAATCACGAGAAAAACAGGTGCACAGAGCCATTAAGTTGTCTAAAGTTAGGGCCAGAGCCCAAGTCTACCTGCACCCCTTATCCACACCACACCACCACCCAGTGGAGAATGATATGGAATCTGTGAAATGGAAGGTCTTTCTTTGTAAAGTGAATGCATTGGAATTCAGCCATGGATTGGCATATAGCTGACTTTAAATCAGCAGGATTAGCTTCTTCCTGACTCAGAATTCTTTATCCTGATGCTTTTCTCTTTGCTTTGGATGTGCTCTCAACCTAGGTGGTTTTAAGACTGTTTCAAACCGTGTAAGACCCAAAGTCAACTCACATGGGTTATTTACTTTTCTGGCGTTAGGGTCTGAACCAAATACTCTTTGGAGGTTTCCACCTGTGGGATCTGGTGGCCCCTTTAGGTGGTTATGTGAAGGGAATGTATTGTTGGGACCTAGAATACTCTTGGATTCTTGCCTTTATTCCTGAAACAGGATTTGTTTTGACTTCCTGATTACAATCAGGGCATATGTATACACAGATGGGAAGAGGCCCGTGGAAAGAGTAAAACCTCAGGCACGTGCTGGGGTGGGAGTTCCACTCCTGAGGTCAGAGGAGCTGGAGGAGGATCTCCACCTGAGGCAGTCTCTGGATAGGAAATGAAGAGCTGAGGAAGAAGTGCTTGCTTGGGAGCTATCTAACAGAGGAGGAAGAAGAAATTCACATATTTCCTGTTAAAAAGAGATTGTTTTGGTTCAAGATCATTGCTTTCTCTATTTTAAATATTTTGAGGTGAACTTTCTAGCAGGCAGCAGTTACTGCAGTTAATGTCCAATCTCCCTAGGAAATAGTGATGAATTTTAAGACATCTGGGGGTTTGGTCATTTCTCATTTAAACAGAACTAGTTTTGGAAGACAGAGGCAGTGGTCAACCTAGATAGGACAGCCTACATCTGGCCTAGCCCATGGGCTTATAAAACCCCAGCTCTGGGAGGCCCTGGTGCACAGAGCTGTCAGGCTGACCTTCGGAGCTGTGGAGTGGCAGAGTTCAGACCATCTGTATGTCCTCAGCCAGGTGCGACACTGGCCTTCTGGCTTTCCCTGGGTAACTGAGCTGCCAGCCTCATAGTCGGTTAGTCCAAGTTCCTTTAAACACAGACATATTTGCCTTTGCATGAGTTCAGCACCTGGCAGGCACCCTGCTGCCAAGTTGTGCTCCACCAATATTTGTTCAATGACCAGCTGAATGTACACAATGCATATTGCCACATTTGTGCCTCCCGTGGTCATGTGAATCCCTCCTCAGAAGTTGTCTTTGCAGTAGAGGCTAGGAAGTGCCTGTAAGTACCTGTAATAGGCCCAAGTCATGGTCCAAGATGAGAAAGGACACAGAGATGGAAGGAGAGCAAGTTAGGGGAGAAAAAGGCACTTGTCAGTGGCAATTCCTCTCTTTGATGAACTAGCCGTGAGATGACCTCTTCTGTTGAATTTTCCAGGCCCCAGCTCCCTGGCTGAGTTCTTAATACAGTGAGGATATCTGGAAAACCTAAAAGCATGGAATGTGAAGACTGAGCCTGGGATAAGTAGCAGTCAGGATGAGTTTCTTTCTGATATTAAATGGCATCCCATAAGGATTACTAATTATGCAAAATCACTTTCCATTAAGCCTCCTCAAATTCCATATGTAAGCTGGTTTTCATTTGTAATGTTTCTGTAGGATAGCCTCAAGCCCTGATAGCGCTTCATTCCCTATTATCTGTGGTACATTGCCTCAATTATTTTTGGCTTTTGCAAAGGCCTTTATGCTCTCCTTAGGTTTTTTGACATTGCTATTATTTCAATTATTTTCCCCAATTTGTAAGTTGAAATGTTTTGAAAAGTTGAAAGAATAGTACAGTGAAAACCTGTATGTCTTTCACTTAGAGTCCCAGTTTATTGACATTTTGCCCCATTTGCTTTATTCTTACATAGTCACTTCCCTGTAACATGAAATATGTGTTCCAAAAATCACTGTGCGACAAAAAAATCATGAAGTAAAAATCACAGGGCTTATGAGAAAAACTTTGTCAGTGGCACATTTTTTTTTAAAAGATAGGAACCTACCAAAAACTACAGGACAGTTTTGCATATGATAAATGGTTAAGAAATACATACTCAGTAAATGTGGAACTGTACCTTTAAAAGACCTGGTGTTTGTATCTGGAGGTGAGTGCTGAAAGGATTGAGCCTGTGAATTACTATGTGTGATGGGAGGGGGGCTGTCTGAAATCAGAGGCAAAACTGTGATGCTAGAGGTGCATGGCATGGCCCAGAACGAGGTGACCTGAGGTAGCAGGTAGAAGCTTAAGGTGGGTGTGTTTTGTATATTCCGACATGGCTTGATTCAGCTGGGTGTAGTTTTCCACATTGACTTTGTGTTTTTTATGATTGAAATCATGCATAAGCAAATGTCAGATTCCCTAATACGTGGATTGCTTTGGAACAGATTCGACAAGCATTATAGCAGAACTGACTGTGTGTAGAGATATAAATAGACTTTTCTTTTTTTGCTGAACTATTTGAAAGTAAGTTGTGGATGTAATGGCATTTCATTTCTAAATTATTCAGTATGGGCTGGGCGTGAATATGTATACCAACGCCTGTAATATCAACACTTTGGAAGACAGAGGCGGAAGGATTTCTTGAGGCCAGGAGTTCAAGACCAGCCTGGGCAACATGGCGAGACCTCACCTCTACAAAAATTTAAAAAATTAGCCAGGTGTGGTGGCACATGCCGGCAGTCCCACCTGTTTGGGAGGTTGAGATGGGAGGATCATTTGAGCCCTGGAGTTAGAGGTTATAGTGAGCTATGATTGGGCCACTGTATTCCAGCCTGGGTAACCCTGTCTCTTAATAAAATAAAATAAAATAAAATACTTCAGTATAAATCGCCTAAGAAGAAGGCTGTTTTTCTACATTACCATAGTATCATTGCCACTCTTAGGGCAGTTAATTTAGGTTAATTCATCAATTAGGGTTTTTTAAATAATATATTTTGTTTTTTAGAGCAATTTTAGTTTTACAGAAAAATTGAGCAGAAAGTACAGAGTTCCCATATACTACCTCCCCCTCACTCATACACATATAATTTCCCTTTATTAACATCTTTCATTAGTGTGGTATATTTGTTATAATCGATGAACTAATATTGATACATTATTGTTTATTTAAATCCATAGTTTGCATTAAGGTTCACTGTTGTACAGTTCAGTGGGTTTTGAAAAATGCACGATGTTATGTATCCACCATAACAGTATCATACAGAATAGTTTCACTGCCCTAAAGATCCTATGCTTGACCTATTCATCCCTCCCTTCCTATTGATCTTTTTATTGTTTCTATAATTTTGCCTTTCCCAGAATGTCACATAGTTGAAATCATACAGTATGTATCCCTTTCAGGCTGGCTTCTCTTATTTAGCGACATGCATTTAAAGTTCCTTCATGTCTCTTCATGGGGCTTGATAGCTCATTTTTCTGTATGGCTAAAGAGTATTTCATTGTATGGATATCTCACGTTTTGTTTATCCATTCACCTATGAAGGACATCGTGGTTGTTTTCCAGTTTTGGGCCATTGTGAATAAAGCTTCTGCAAACATCTGCATGCAGGTTTTGTGTGGATGTAAGTTTTCAGCTCATTTGGATAAATACAAAGGTGCATCGTTGCTGGGTCATATGATAATAATATGTTAGTTTTGTAAAAAACTGCCAAACTGTCTTTCAAAGTGGTTGTGCCATTTTATATTCCCACCAGCAATGAATTCCTGCTATCCCACATCCTCATCAGCATTTGGTGTTTTTGATGTTTTGAATGTTAGCCATTCTGATATGTGTGTCATGATATCTCATTGTTGTTTTAATTTGCAACTGGTAATAAGCATATGAAAAAATATTCAACATCGTATGTCATTTGCCATCTGTGTATCTTCCTTGATCAGGTGTCTGTTCAGATCTTTCACCCTTTTAAAAAGTTGGATTGTTTTCTTATTGTTGAGTTTTATGAGTTCTTTGTATATTTTAGATAACAGTCCTTTATCAGATATGTGTTTTGCAAATATCTTCTCTCAGTCTGTGGCTTGTCTTTTCGTTCCCTTAATAGTGTCTCTCATAGATCAGAAGTTTTAAATTTTAATGAAGTCCAGCGTATCCATTTTTCCTTCATGAATTGTGCTGTTAGTGTTATATCTAGAAACTCATTGCTAAACCCAAAGTCACCCAGATTTTTCTCCTGTGTTATCTTCTAGAAGTTTTATAATTCCGCATTTTACATTTTGGTTTACATATTTTAAAAAATTATTATTATTTTAGAGGCAGGGTCTCACTCTTTTGCCCGGGTTGGGATGCAGTGGAGTGAGCATAGCTCCTTGCAGCCTTCAACTCCTGGGCTCAAGTGATCCTCCCACCCCAGCCTCCCAAATAGGTAGGACGACAGGCACACACTACCATGCCTGGCTAATTTTTTTTTTTTTTAATTTTTTGTAGAGACAGGGTCTCGCTATGTTACCTAGGCTAGCTACTTCCCATATTGAATAAATTTTTGTGAAAGGGGTAAAGTAGGTGTCTAGTTTCATTTCTTTGCACGTAGATGTCCACTTGTTTCAGCACCATTTATTGTAAAGACTATCTTTTCTCCATTGTATTGCCTTTGTTCCTTTGGCAAAGATTACGTGATTAATTTGTGTGGGTCTGTTTCAAGGCTGTCTATTCTGTTCCATTAATCTATTTGTCTGATAGTTCACCAATACCTACTCTCTTGATTAATTTTATATAAGTCTCGAAGTTGGGTGCACTGTTCGTCTTCCAATTTTATTGTTCTTCAGTATTATGTTGGCTATTTGGGGTCTTTTGCCTTTCCATGTAAGCTTTGGAATTAACTTGTCAATATCCACAAAATAATTTGCTGGGATTTTGATTGGAATTGCATTGAGTCTATAGCATAAGTGAATGGGAAATCCCCTGTGCTCAAATTGCTCTCAAGTACATGTGTTGCATTGACATAAATCCAGTAAGTGGTAAAAGTAGAACTGACTATATACAAATATGGATATGCCTTTTTTTCCTGAACCATTTGAAAGTAAGTCACAGATATGACAATATGTCACTCCTAAACGTTTGAGTATTAACCTTCTGAGGATAGGAACATTTTCCTATATAACTACAATATTATTACTATTTCTAAGGTAATTAACACTAACTCATCAGTTTTTTAAAACACATGCGTGCCCTTAATAAATCTGTTTTTTTTAAATACCTATTCTGTCCTGTGCAAGGCATGATTCTATATAGAAATGTGAAGACAAGGAAAATTCCCACCTTGTAAAAGTTCACAGACTTCTGCAGAGACAGACATCGAAGACATGATTATGATATGTAGAGATAAGGGCCATAGTAGCTCTACCTGCTTTCCTTTCATTCAAGGAGTTGTCAGCAGGAATGTGCTTGCCATGGGATAAGGATACCTCTCCCCAGAGTGGTGTTCTGGAGCCTGTGCCCTGTTCTTTGATTTGTCAGCCTCTAATGGACCTTTCTTCCCAACCCAGAAGGGCTTATGTCCACCTAGAAGTGAAGGATGTAACTAACAGTATGTCATTCTCTCCCTCTGTTCCTTTCTGTTTCTGTGCAATTAGATTTGATAGGCACAGAGGAGCAAGGAAGAGGGTTTGAGAACCAGGCTAAGGAATGGGGACTTTATCTTCTAGGTCAGCTGTACTAAGTAGGACATAGGCTGGACATGAATACTAGAAGTCCAAATCAACAGTGGCATGATCAAGATAGGAGTCGATTTGTTTCTCATGTAACAATCAGGTGATAGCAGCCTAGGGCTAGAACACTGGCCCAAATCTCCAGGGTCATCCAGGGACCTAGACCCACGTTGACTGATGGCTCCAGCATCCATCCCCTCTGTGATACGATGCTACATCCACATTCCAGGTAGCAGGGTGGAGAAAGGGGCAGTGTGCTCCTTGCCTTTCAGGCACCTTCGGGAAGTGATGCACCTCACTTCTGTCCACATGACACCAGAATTCACTCATGAAGGTACTGAGAAACATAGCCTTCATTTGGGAGACCATGCACCAAGCTAAAACTAGCAGGTTCTGATTCATATAAGAAGGGAAGAGTGGATATGGAAGGACAGCTTGCACACCTGATATACCTGTATTTCTTTTTTTAAAAAAATACCTTCTATAAAATTAGTCTCTTAAGATACTCCTTTAAAAAAGATTTAAGATACTCCTTTAAAAAAGATAATTTGGGGAAACATTAAGCACTGTATTGATCTCATGGAGATTCATGATGCAGAGTGGCTTATTAAAGGCTCTGAGAAGTTCTGCAATAAAGGAATGTGTCTAGCTTTGTTTAAGCTAAGATAATTTGGCCAAAAACACACACATTTCACAAAATTTTGTTTTCTTTTTTGCAGAAGCCCTATTAACATAAGCTTGGGAAATACTACCTTGGGAATCATTGAAAGTGTCTTAGTTTGCAGTGATGCAAACATTTTTAAAGCAATTCTATTCCTAGGGATGTAGTCAGTAGAAATGTGCATATTGTGTTGGTCAAAGTTCAATCAGAGAAACAGAAAAACTAGGAGATACACAAAGGAATTTGTTGCAGGGATTTGGTTTTATGCAACTGTGGGAGCTGTTAGACAATCTATATAAGGCTATTCTTTGTGTCTGATGTCGGAGTTTGAAGTCTACTGGGCAGACGGTTATGAAGGAAGAGAGTAAACTTGTGAAGAAGAGGAGGAGGAGGAGGAAAAGGAAGAATAAGAAGCTGAAACTCATGAAGATAGATGGGAACGTGGATCAGGCTGTTACTGTATCCAGCTTTGGTGATGTGGGTTTCCTAAGGAGAAGCTGATGCCCTTTATTATGGAACTAAACATACGCCTGGCTTAGGAGTCAGAGAAACTGAAGGAAGATCGAGGGATGGTGGCTGCAGCATCATCAGGGCTGGCTGCTGCCCCTCAACACTGTAGTGAGCCTGCAGAGAAGCAACTATGCAGTGGACCTTCTGCACTGACCTTACAGATGCAAACATAACATGGCTACTGATTCACTTCCAAATCTCAGCTGGAAACATACAAAGAAGGGAATTCTGAGAAGGATAGTTCAGCCCAACCAGGTCAATACATTACAATGCCACTTTATGCTATTTCAGCAGATGACAAATACAGGATTGTTTACAGCAGTGCCCGTTGCTGTAACTTCAAATTGGAAGTAACCTAAATGTGCATCACCAGTTATTAAGCAGGTAAACTGCTGCATGCATATAATAGAAGTAATAGATGAACAAACTATTGCTACACACATCAGCATGGATGACGTAAAAGACATAAAAGAATACAAACTATAATTACATTTGTGGAAACTCAGAAGAGGCTAAGCTAATTCATGAGAGAGGGTTAATGACTTGGAGGCTCTATGACAGAGGTTTCTGATGTACAAATAATGTTCTTTCAGCTTCTTGATCTGGGTGTTACTTACACAAGTATGTTTACTTTGGGAAAATCCATTGAGTTGTACTTTGTGCACTTTTCTTTTTTTAAAATTTTAAGTTCCAGGATACATGTGCAGGATGTGCAGGTTTGTTACATAGGTAAATGTGTGCTGTGGTAGTTTGCTGCACCTCTCAACCTATCACCTAGGTATGAAGCCTTGCATGCATTAGCTATTTATTCTAATGCTTTTTCTTCCCCTTCCCCGCCGACAGGCCCTGGTGTGTGTTGTTCCCTTCCCAGTGTCCATGTGTTCTCATTGTTCAGCTCCTGCTTATGAGTGAGAACATGCAGTGTTTGGGTTTCTGTTCCCATGTTAGTTTGCTGAGGATAATGGCTTCCAGCTCCATCCATGTCCCTGCAAAGGACATGATCTCGCTCCTTTTTATGGCTGCGTAGTAGTCTATGGTGTATATTTACCACATTTTCTTTACTAGTCTACCATTGATAGGCATTTGGGTTGATTCCATATCTTTGCTATTGTGAATAGTGCTGCAATAAACATCTTTGCACTTTTCTATACTTATGCTATACTTCAATATAACATTTGGGTAAATAAAGTTTTAAGACACTGAGTAGTCGTGGGCAGGCTGGGTTGCAGGAAAGAAGCTAAGTTTGAGCTAGCTGAACCCTGTAATGTGTGGCATGTGGGTAAACAAGGCAGTAAGTATTAGAAGAAGCAGGTTGGTTGAGCATGAGGAGGACAGAGCCTATCGAGGGTCATTGTAGCTCTGTCCCAGACTGTCCCTTTCCTCTGCTGACCATGTACTGCCGCTGTGAAGGGTTAGGAGTGTGTACACAGAGGCCCAAGCAGGGGCTCTTATCGCTGGCATGCATCAGCAGAATCGCCCTCTGCAGGGCAGGGAAGATGGTGATTCTGTAGACCTAGGGTAGCCCTGGCACCTTTTAAAGCTCCCTAGCTGTCCTGATGCATTCCATAGGGAAAAAAAACCACTGGACTGTGGAGGTAATAAACATGGATGGTAGGGGAAAATATAGGAAAGCGTGGGGGAACTTGGTGCTTAAAAAGCTCATCTTATCCCCAAGGTCAGCCCTCTTTCTTTCTGAGTGCTTTTTCTTATCTTTGACCCTGACAAACATAACATAGTTCGAGGCTTTCTGTTTTATGAACTCTTAATCCCTTTTTCATGCTTTTCACTTTAGTGAATTGACTAAATGATCAGAATCATGATTCCTCTTTTGAAAATAAACTATTTGAAAGTGACTTGGGCTGTTGAGTGTGAGATTCGACAATGCTCTATGATATCTACCATGTCCTGAGACTAGATTGTATATTCTCTGATGCCCTGAACAGTTATCTTAAAGCGTTGTTTGGCTGGGATTATTGATGATTTTTCTAATGCCTAGCAAATTAGGATTTGGGGTGTTAATAAGAAGTTTGTTCTGAAATGAAATCTCACAAGTAACTTAGTGTTTTGCTTTAAACCCTTTTGAATATGCATGAAAACAACAGGGAGTATTCTATAGTGTTCTCTCAAGACTCCAGATGACACTGCTATTGTGTAGTTCCCTGATTCCCGCAGCCCGAGGCATGCTTGTACTTTTAAAAATCCTACTTTGGCCTGGAGCGGTGGCTCACGCCTGTAATCCCAACACTTTGGGAGGCTGAGGCAGGTGGATCACCTGAGGTCAGGAGTTGGAGACCAGCCTGGGCAACTTGGTGAAACCACATCTCTACTAGAAATACAAAAAAAAAAAAAATAGCTGGACATGGCTGGGTGCGGTGGCTCACCCCTGTAATCCCAGCACTTCGGGAGACTGAGGTGGGCGGATCGCGAGGTCAGGAGATCGAGACCATCCTGGCTAACACGGTGAAACCCCGTCTCCACTAAAAATACAAAAAATTAGCAGGGCGTGGGTGGTGGGTGCCTGTAGTCCCAGCTACTGGGGAGGCTGAGGCAGGAGGATGGTGTGAACCTGGGAGGCGGAGCTTGCACTGAGCCAAGATCGCGCCACTGCACTCCAGTCTAGGTGACAAGAGTGAGACTCCATCTCAAAAAAAAAAAAAATTAGCCGAGTGTGCTGGTATGCACCTGTAATCCCAGCTACGTGGGAGGCTGAGGCAGGAGTATCGCCTTGAACCTGGGAGGTGGAGCTTGCAGTGACCCGAGATTGTGCCACTGCACTCCAGTCTGGGCGACAAAGTGAGACTCAGTCTCAAAAAAAAAAAAAAAACGCACCTTATCCTCTGTTATAACATTGATCCCACTGTACTGTAACTGCTGATCTCTTCTAGTTCTCCTCATTTCTTTCTGAAATCTAATCTCACTGAGGTCAGGGACTTTGTATCTCCAGCATCTAGCTCAGGAGAAACTGAATAATCAATGATGAGTGAATGAGTCCCAAAATTCTGGAAGCAAATATCATTGTCCCTTGAAGAAGGACCTCACTTAGAGAGGAGAGAGAGAGGGAGGGAAACAGAGTTACGTTGGTCAGAGAGGTAGGAAAAGCATTAAAATAGTATTCTATCATGGAAATCTAGGAAAAAGAGGAGAAATGTTTGAGGAATTAGCAAATGCTACCTAGAGGTAAATGAGAATGAGAATTTAAAAAATGTTTTGGGATTTTTCCCAGTCATTAGTGGCTATAGATAGAATCAAGATCTCAAGGGATTAAGGAGAGAACACAAGATAAGGAAATGAGGGCGGAAGGTTAAAAAAACATGGAGAGAAGTGAGGCCGCAAAAGACAGACTTGAAAGTGGTTGAGCAGAATGACAGAATCAAAGGCAGCTCATGAGGGAGGAGAACAGTATTTGAGGGCAGAGATGGGAGGTTCCTTTAGTGTCCATCTCCACATCCTCTGGCGTCACCCCTGCCGGTGATGGAGGAACTGAGCTCTGAGCATCTCGCTGGTCTGTGTCAGGCTGAGTCAGCAGTCGGTTTATTGAAAAACCATGTGTGCTAAGCCCTGTACTAACCCATTTTCTTTGAATGATGTTGTTTCTTTTAACTCGCATCTTCCTTTTCCTACAGGAAACATGGTAGAATGGTGCTTACCTCAAGATATTGACCTCGAAGGTGTTGAGTTCAAGTCTATGGCCAGTGGGTCCCATAAAATCCAATCTGATTTCATGTAAGTACTTCTGAACTGGAGTCTCTTCGTACCATTTCCCCTGCCTCCACACTTTCCCCAAAGCAGAAGGGCTCTTATCAGGAGCTCTTCATGTGCTGTGTGTAAATGCCTTGAAAATACATGGATAGTTTTGTGTTCACATCATTTTTCTAGTGAGATGTCTAGCTTTCATCAGGTTCTCAATGGGCTTCATGACCTGTAAATCTTAAGAATCTCTGCCTGTAGAGGTTCTGTCACTTTCTCGGAAATTACATGGACCTCACCTGAGGTTTGGTTTTAATGAGAGTGCACAGTTTCAGCCCCGTGTGAATTAACAGAGGACAGCTATGTGTTCAACCTTGAAATTCCAGCTTTAAGTAAGGCCATTTTTTAGTCCTGTGTAGTGGGGCATTCAGAGAGTTTTGTGAGAAGGAACAATGGAAAGAGCTTAAGGGTAATGAAGTGGCTTTAATCTCCTCATGGGGCTGAATTCATGACTGATACAAGTGTGAGAAAGAGGAGGAAATAAAATGGCAGCTCAGTGAAAAATATCAGAGCCTCAGGAAGTAAGGGAAGAATCACTGCGGTTTATGCTGCAAAAGAGAGTCCTAGTTCCAGAGGAGCCTGAAGAGGAATGTTGGTTCTGCTTCTCCCATCCAAGTCATTAGTTGTAGTGCAGGAGAGAAGAGACGTGTCCATGATCGTGGGCAGCTGAGCGGCAGGCTTGCCACGGACTAAGTCCCAGCTCCAGCCGAGTGACCCTTGGCAAGTTATGTAATCTCTTCAAGCCTTGCTTGTCTCATCAGTGAGGTCACATGGCTTGGCCCACTTGTTTTCTTGAGGCTGAGCTTTGTCATTGACAGCCCCGAACACAGTTCATTTGTTTTGTTTAGGATTGCATCTCAAAATTCCTCTCTGATCTTGAGCCACACTACGTATTTGGTCTCTTCTAGCTATTTCCGAAAGGGGCCCTTCTTCGGCCTGGCCTGCTTTGCCAACATGCCCGTGGAGAGTGAGCTGGAACGTGGCGCGCGGATGAAGTCTGTGGGCATCCTCTCTCCCTCCTACACACTGCTTTACCGCTACATGCACTTCTTGGAGAACCAGGTTCGGTACGTGGCTTCCGTGCATGTGCAGGGAGGCAGCAGGATCCACCAGCTGGTGCATATGGCACGAGCCCTCGGAGACAGCACTTGCGTGCCAGAGCAGCAGATGTCTTTCCAAGAACATCCATGGCGATGTTTCACGCCTCGGATGGTGTCCTTTCGTTTCAGCCAACGTCCTGCATGATGAGTCTTTACTCTATAATGAAAAGCTGGGGTATATTCTGCCTTCAGTTTGGATTTAATACTGCCATCACTTTTTAAAATTAAGTCATTTGTTGACGGGTACATGATCTTTGTTTATGCAAAGCCGCAATAGTTACCTCCTTGCGTCAAGTAGGCAAAGAAATCCTAAACTTTTTAAAAGCCTACTCCTTTTATTATTGGGATTCTTACTATGATTGGGATAATAGAAAGATAACTTAAACATATATATATTTTTTTTTTTTTTGGTAGAGACAGGCTCTTACTATATTGCCCAGGCTGGTCCTGAACTCCTAGAGTCAAGTGATCCTCCTGCCTCAGCCTGCCAAAGAGCTGAGATTATAGGCGTGAGCCAAGGTGCCTGGCATAGGAAGAGAATTTTTAACAGAAGCAGCAAAATGATTAGTTACTTTACATTTTTTTCATCATGCAAGTAACCTAATTACATTTCAGATTTTGAGGGGAAAATTTATCCCTAATTCCTGAAGCACTGATAAAATGTTACCACTTCTTTTCTGTGTATGTGTGTATGTTTAAAATATATATTTGGCATCATACAATATATATCCTTTTTTATAGTCTATACTTTTAAAATTTATCACTATGTAAACATTTCTATGCAACATTATTGTGATCTTCAGCTTTGAAAGCATGAACTTTATTGTTTGTGGAAAACACATGTTTATTTAAAAATTTATATGAAAGTACAAAGGATTTTTAAAAATCCTCTCATATATTAACACTCACAGATATCCATTGACAATATTCCATGAATGCGATTCTAGAATACAAATATCTTTACAAAAATAGGATTAATATTTTATGGATTTAATTTTCTCAAATAGCAGGCTGTGTTAATGAAATATATTAAACATAATTTTACTTATAACTTCAAGTAAATATTTTTTCACAGTAAGATATACTATTCCTTGAGATATTCCTCCAAAATTAAGAAAAACGATTATGAAAAACGTGACAATATGATGTCAGTACTTTACTGAGAAACAATATATAAACATTAAAATTGATCAGGAATGGTGGCTCACGCCTGTAATCCCAGCACTTTAGAAGGCCAAAGAAGATCAATTTAGGAGGATCAGTTGAAGCCGGGAATTCAAGACCAGTCTGGGCAACAAAGCAAGATTCCAACTCTACAAAAACAAAAAAATTAGCCAGGCATGGTGGTGTGCACGTGTAGTCCTAGCTACTTAGGAGGCTGAGGTGAGAGGATGGCTTGAGCCCAGAAGTTCAATGCTGCAGTGAGCTATGATTGCACCATTGCACGCCAGCCTGAGTGATAAAGCAAGACCCTGTTTAAAAAATAAAAAATAAATAAAAAATAAAAAAAATCTTGAATGGTTGAATTTTACCATCAAGCACTTTTCTTTCTTTGAAAGGATCTTGCATGATTAATACTATTGGCCTGTTCCGTTTATCCTCAGCTGGTTGTACAATTCTTGAATGCTTTCTTCTTTCCCTCAGGATGCTATAGATATTGTTCTACTGTTATCTGAAATTAGTCGTTTTGGAGAAGTTTCTCCATCCAGATACCTATAGAGTCTGTCTTTGTCTGTGCTGTTTCTGAACTTGCCAAATGTTTTGTTTTGTTTTTGTTGTTTTTGTTTTTTGAGATGGAGTCTCACTCTGTCGCCCAGGCTGGAGGGCAGTGGTGTGATCTTGGCTCACTGCAACCTCCGCCTCCTGGGTTCAAGCAATTCTCCTGCCTCAACCTCCTGAGTAGCTGGGATTACAGGGGCCCGCCACCACAGCCAGCTAATTTATTATTTTTTTTTAGTAAAGACGGGGTTTCACCATGTTGGTCAGGCTAGTCTTGAACTCCTGACCTCGTGATCTGCCCGTCTCGGCCTCCCAGAGTTCTGGGATTACAGGCATGAGCCACTGCGCCCAGCCTGAACTTGCCAAATGTTTATTAGTTCATATCAGTATGTTCTGGGATTCTTTGTCCCCTTTGCTCAATAGATAGGTCTTTTATTTTTAATTTTAGGAACTTTTTCTTCTTTAATAAAATATTTAACTTTTGCATTCTGTTTTTTTCTTCTCCAGGAATATCCATTATGCATACGTTTTCCCCCCATTGTCTTCCCTGTTTGTCATTTTGATGATTATTTTAATAGCTCTTCATTGCTGGAGCTGTCCCATACATTTACTTGGTTATTCTCTGTGGCTGAACATGCAGCATGTTTCTATTTACTGTTTATTTTTTTAGCTGCTCCTCTACCTCTTGGAGCTGTGGAAAATACATTTGCACATATATCTTTTTCTGTACTCAAAATATTTCCTCAGTTTTTTTTTTTTTATCCCAGAAGTAATATTATGAAGTTCTAAAAAAGATCATTTTATTGGGATTTTGACATTTTTAAAACAATATTATTCCTTTTAAAAAGCTAATTTTCCAAGTAGGCAATACAGTTTCATGGTTCAAAATCCAAAAATGTTAAGGTGGTATTATATTAGATAGGGTCCTGGCTAAAAGGCAAGAACAGAGGCCCAAAATTACTGTGGCCCGATTAAGATAAAAGATTATTGCTCGTGTCATAGCGTAGAGGTAGGCAGGCGGTCAAGTTGGGCAGCCTGCTGTGTTCCATACAATTTTTCAGGGACCCACATTCATCTCTTGTTATTCCACCATATCCTAAGAATGGTTTTGTATTGTGAGGTGTTCTTTCCCAAATGTTAAAAGCTGCTCACTACTATTATGTTTGCATTTCAGCCCATAGGGAAGAAGGAAAGACTAGAATTTACATATCTCACTTCTCATATTCCATTGTCAAGTCCTCAATCACAGAGACACACCCAACAGCAAAGTAGACTGGGAAGCATCACTACTAGGTGGGTGACCCTGTGACCGGTTAGAACTCTGGGGCATTGGTTACAAACAGGAAGAAGGGAAGACTTGACTTTGAGAAAAAGTTAGCAGCTTCTGCTTCAGTTTGCCCCTCTGGCCACTCAGGTATCCATGTATACTCTTCTTCCCACTTGTAGAGGCCATTCCTCCCACCCCAAAGGAGACATCATAGTCTCATTCAGTTCATGCTTCCAGTCTAAAATCTAGGATTTCTCTGTAGTGTGCAGTAGTCCTTTATGTTAGCCCAGGGCATGGTTCTTTTTACCCTGAAAACTTATAAAAGAATAGACAAGTCCCTCTACTCCCTACCTCCCAAATACAATATAGGAGGTAAAGTAGGAACCACATACAAGCTTCTGTTTGGAAAAGGGAAGAATGAGAAATACGGGTGGTCACTAGTTCATAACAACAGTGAAATTCTGCTGAGCAGAAATTGCAGAGTCAGTATGCTCTTGGCTCAACTTTGGTTCTGTTGTGTAGAATCCCTTGTTCATTTTCCTCCATGGCACTTGGCTTTGTCTTCTAGAAGATTCTTTCTTCATTTTCCTCCATAACCACATCTACAGTGGGCATTGGAGAACATGCCTTTCTTGAGGCTGTACAGCTTTAGAACACCTTTCCTACTGGTATAGATTTGGAGGTCTAGTGGTTTCTTAAGGGGTCAAGAAGTCACAGGCTTTTATAAGCCAAGCATGTGACAATACATGTCCCCCCAAAACTAAATTGACTTCTGGTTTGTTTGCTTCCAGTCAGTTCCAGGTAAAAGTATCCATGGCCAAAGATCTTCTTTGGGTCATGGTTTTTAATTAGCAGACTAGATTATAGTTACTGGCTTCTCTTTTTGGCCCATCCCTTTCTCCCTCATTTTCATAATGACTTCCTTGAGGTGATTCCCTAAATCTGATCTTTGTAAATAAGCTAACTCCCTTGTCTGCCCAAGAATAATAAACTGGAGACTTTCATAGATGCTCTGAGAGAGACTCCTGTCTCCTGCTTTTGCGGTACAGTAGCATTGGCTTTTCTAGCCCTGTGGGGTCCCAAATTGTTGGAATCTCAATGGATTTATATTGCCAAATTTAGAACACATGACCCTTAGTAGGCTGTATTTTATTCCATTTTTCCTTGCAAACCAGCCAGTTCTTGTTTGTTTTTATCTTATTCTTATAGTAGCTCACTAAAAGCATACAAGGGGCAGTCAACACACACCAGCATTCTATTTCCAACTGCTTCCCATAAAGCTACAAATTCAGATGACACAGAGTCTCTCAAGTTATTGAAGTTTTAGCAGTTGTTTTGCTACAAGTGTAACAAGGGTTGCCAGCTTTCTCGTCTGCAATATCTATTTTCTCACCACCCTGCCCTTCCAGCAACAAAGCCAGTGTCTCTATATGGTTTTTGATACTGTAGTAACTCATTTCCAGGTATCGTTTTTGGCTTTTAGAGTATAGGCTAAGTTGCTGTAATGAAGAAGAGACCCCCAATACAGTGACACAGTAAGATAGAATTACAGCTTTTCCAGCATGGCAGTCGTAGTAGTTCATTGTGGGTAGGTGGTTCTGTTCCACTGGTCATTCTTGGACGTGAGTCATTCAGTCTTACATTATGTCATTTTCTAGAGTGTTGTCCTCATCCACATGGTAGAAGCTGTCTCCCCATTACATTGTCATTTTCTAGCATGTAGGAAGAGGGAAAGACCTTGGCTCCATGGAATGTGAGCAGAGGTGGTGTGTTCAACTTCCGGGATCTGGAACTTGAGGGATCTGGAAGTTGAACACACCACCTCTGCTCACATTCCATTGACCAGTTCTTGATTACTAGGCACACATAGTAGCAAGGGAATCTGGGAAATGTGGCCTTCAGCTGGGCGTCCATGTGTCCATCTAAAATTTGGAAGGTTCTATTACTAAAGGAAGAAGAGTGTGGCAGACTACCACTCACATAAAGTGAAAAATCGTCACCCAGTTCCCATATCCATTCAAATAATCTCAGTAATCATAATTCATTTCTCATGTATCATCCCAAAGTGTGTGTGTATGTATATATATACAAATACAAATGTATATTCTTACCGTCTCCCTTTTCTGGGAAAAGATAGCATGTTATTTGTGTTGTTTTGCACCTAGCCTTTTTCATTCAACAGTATGAAAGATCTCATATCAGTACGTTGAGAGTTTCTTCCTTGTTTTCAGCTGTGTCATATGCCTCTATAGAATTATAGCATTTATCAAGTTCATTATTAATAGACATTTGGTTGTTTCCAGTCCATTTCCTGCTACAAATGATGCTGCATTGAATATCAGGCATTTCACATGTGAGGGGTATATCTGTATATTAAATTTTCAGAAATGAAATTGATGGCTCAAAGGATATATGTATATGTAATTTTAATAGATTCTGTCAAATTGCTTCCCATAGAGGTTGTGCCATTTGCATGCCCAGTAGTAATGCAAGAGAATGCCTGTTTCATCTCAACGTTGTCAACACAAAATGAAAGTTTGAACATTCTAACCTGATGGATTAAAGAACAGTAACTCAGTATAGTTTTAATTTGTATTTTTCTTATAAGTGAGGTTAAGCACCTTTATATATGTTTGAGTCATTTGTATTTCTTTTTCTGTGAGCCATTTCTAGCCTTTGCTACATTTTGTTGTTTACCTTTTCCTATTTCTTTTACTTTTTTTTTTTTTTTTTTTTTAAAAAACGAGTTTCGCTCTTGTTTCCCAGGCTGGAGTGCAATGGTGTGATCTCAGCTCATCGCAACCTCCACCTCCCAGGTTCAAGCGATTCTCCTGCCTCAGCCTCCAGAGTAGCTGGGATTACAGGCATGTGTCACCATGCCTGGCTAATTCTGTATTTTTAGTAGAGATGGGGTTTCTCCACGTTGGTCAGAGTGGTCTCTAACTCCCAACCTTGGGTGACCTACCCGCCTCAGCCTCCCAAAGTGCTGGGATTACAGGCATGAGCCACCAGGCCCGGCCTTTTCTTATTAATTTCTAGGAGTTTGTACAATAGGGAAATTTTTTCTTTGTTGTATAAATTGAAAATATTTTACTACTTTGTCATTTGTCTTTTAACATTACCGTCTTGTCATGTAGGTGTTTTTCTTTGAATTCATTCATCTTTTTATGGCTTCTAGATTTTGAGTCATAGCTAGAAAGGTTTTGCAGCTTGATGATTAAAGAGGGCTATAGGTAACAGAAGAGACTTGTATGACAGAGTATGAGGAAAAGAAAGAAGCACAGTTAGATAAGCTTAGGTCTAGGTTAGGATAATACTTGAATACAGCAGCAACTTTTACATAAATTCACTAGTCTTCATTTCTGCAACACTTAATCTGTGTTTTATATTTCTTCTGACTTACGATGTTCCAAACCTATTTACTTGTATTTCATCTACAATTTTTGTCCTCAGTATCTCTCTAAAGAGTCTTTTTAATGATTATTTCTTAATCAGAAGATATTGGAGAACTATTTCATAATTTAAAAAATTAGAGGCAAGAGGGACTGTTATTGAATAAAGGGACCTACAACTCATAACCACATTTTACCTTGCTCAGATCTCAATTCAAGCAAACCAACTGTAAAATAGCATTTGGGGGACAGTGGCTGTATTTTGAATGTGGACTGGATATTTATATTAAGGCATTATTGTTGAATGAGATAATGGCATGGTGATTATGTGTTATGTTATTTAAACAGACTTTATCAGTTACAGATGCCTTACAAAGCACTTATCAATGAAATGTTATGAGGTGGGATTTTCTTTAAGACATTCTAGGAAAAAAGTGATGATGGTAGGGTATAGGGTATAGATATAACCATATGGATCAAATATTATTGAAGCTAGATGATAAATACATGGGGTTCATTCTGTTCTTTCTACATTTTGTGTGTATGTTTGAAAATGTTCATAGTGAAAAGTTTAAAATGACTAAGTATAAAATTAACATATAGTTATTATAGGAAACTTTAAAAAATAGAGAAAAGCTCAAAGAAAAAAATGATCTCACCAGCCAGACATATCTACTGTTAACATTTCATTTTATACCATTCTAGTCTTTTCCCATGTGCAAATATATATTATACATACACGTTTTATTTTTATTTTTTTTAAAAAGGATTATTGGCCGGGCGTGGTGGCTCACGCCTGTAATCCTAGCACTTTGGGAGGCTGAGGCGGGCGGATTGCCTGAGCTCAGGAGTTCGAGACCAGCCTGAGCAACAACAGTGAAACCCCGTCTCTACTAAAATACAAAAACTTAGCTGGGCGTGGCAGTGTGCGCCTGTAGTCCCAGCTACTCAGGAGGCTGAGGCAGGAGAATCGATTGAACCCGGAGGCGGAGGTTGCGGTGAGCTGAGATCGCACCACTGCACTCCAGCCTGGGCAACAGAGTGAGACTCCATCTCCAAAAGAAAAAAAAAGGATTATTGAGGTCATTCAGTATGTAAATTTTGTAACTTGGTATATTAACCTTTCTGGTGTATCATGAATTATGTCCTCAACATTATTGTGGTTTCACAGCGTTTCAATATATAGATACATCACTATTTATTTAACTGTTTCATGCTATTGGGCTTTTAGGGTGTTCCTTGTTTTTTTCACCACTGTGAACATCAGCATGCTTGTGAGTAAATGACTGTTCACATCTAGAAATAGTGCTTTAGGCCTCAGTCCGAGAAGGGGAATCACTGGATCAGAGGATGTATACAATGTACAATTTAATACAAGCTGTAAGTTACCCTTCAGAAGGTGGTGCCGTAGTATCCCTGCACCCGCAGTAAATGGGAGTGCTTATTTTTCTGCATTTGCAAAGCCAGGAGCTAGAAGACGATTTGTTCAGACAGATATATATATACATATATATATACACACACACATAAATATATATAAATGTATGTACACATATGTAAATACACAGACACACACACACACACACGTATATATATATATTTTTTGAGACAGTCTCGCTCTGTCACCCAGGCTGGATGCAATGGCATGATCTCTCTCGGTTCACTGCAACCTCTGCCTCCTGGGTTCAAGCAATTCTCGTGCCTCAGCCTCCCGAGTAGCTGGGATATTTAGTAGAGACAGGTTTCACCATGTTGGCCAGGCTGGTCTCGAACTTCTGGCCCCAAGCAATCCGCCCACCTCAGTCTCCCAAAGTGCTGGGATTACAGACGTGAGCCACCATGCCCGGCCTGTTCAGACCAATAATTAACACAGCAGAGTGATGAAGTGTAATTGTTGCATGAAGACATCTCTGATTCTGATCGTGGATGAATTATTGCCAGTGTGGTAGGGACAGGCAGGGTCAGTTGCACTGGGCATCTGCATGGCCACATGTGGCTGTGTTTTATCAGTGAAGGAGCTGTGGGCTTGAGAATCCCAGTGTCTCTGGCCCAGCAGCCTGTGGCTTCAGATTAATAATATATATTGAGCCGGTTATTCTCTAGTTTTTACAGTGTCACGGCTCTTGGACACTTTCCATAGGTGGTTTGGCATGCATTTCGGTGTGGTGGTTTCTCAATTTCTGCATTCTTGTAGGTAAGTTCACCAGGAAGGGCTGCTTTGACATCATCTTTGAAGACTAACTTATCATCCAGCACTCTGAGCCTTGTGTCAGTACTTTTTGGTTTTTCTTGATATTGTGGTTTGACAATCTTGTTTGTTGCAAAATCTGTAGTGTGTTTAAATTTTGAGTCTTTCATACAACAGTTGCTTAACATTCATCCAGGAACTGCCAATTTATATTTGTGTCTATGTTCAGATTCCATATCATTGCCTTGTTCTGTCCCATCAGTCAGTAATATCTGAGGCAATCAAAGGACAGAATCCTCATATTAGTTCTTTGTCTAAAGGACTCTAACTTTTGTACTGAACTTTTCTTTAGAATCGTGGTTCAAGTATACAGTTTAATGTAGTCAAACAGAAAAGACAATTGAGCAGCAAATCAGCAAACAATAAACCTAGAAAATGAAAAAATATTACCCTTGACACAGCCCCCTTTAACACAGAAAATATAGTATTAAAAATATAATAAAATGATTCTCAGTATTCTTTTTAGGGGAATTTGATCCTAATGAAACACCTTTGAATGAAAAAATGTAAATTACCCTTGACACAGCCCCCTATAACACAGAAAATGTAGTATTAAAATATAATAAAATGATTCTCAGTGTTCTTTTTAGGGAAATTCCATCCTAATAAAAACACCTTTGAACACAGTTGCCTTTGTATGATTTTCTGTGAATCAGACTTTCATCTTTTGACAAACTTCTCTAAAAAGTATCTGAAATCTGCCATCTTCTCAGAATAGTCAGACACAGCTTAGACCATGGGTTTCCTGTCTGGCTTATGAACATTTGTAAAAGTGAGCTAAGTGATTATAAGCAGCCTCCTTCCAACCAGTTATTTGTTATAGGAGGACTATATTTGTTATAGTAGGACTACCACCTTGTCGAAACTTAAAATGTATAGAATCCCTGAAATTGGAGCTATCGTCCATCTTACATTAGTAATCATTATATGAATATAGTGATGATTGTTTTCCTTTTTAAAAGATAAATTTGTCTGAAGGTCTCTTGTCATCACTTTGACATATAAGAGCTGTGAATCACTCTGGAGTGGAGATGGTTGGAGAATAGAAGGCTATAGTTGGTTGATGAAAATCTTGACTCTGAACAGTTTGTGTCATAGTTTGGGGTAAGCCACTGTGGCAGTTTGCAGAGGCGGTGTGGCAGCGGGGAGTGCCTATTTTTAATCACTGCTGTTCCAGGGCCAACCGTAATTAGGGATGTTTCCCTTGCTCAGTGAAGCTATATTTTGCTTTTTGTTCATTGATTGATGGAAATTGTAGGACACTGAGAAAATAAAGATGGGCTAAGAGGGTTTTGGCACCTTTTATTCCTCCCTCAATTAGGGCTTTTCCGGGGCTGCATAACAAAGTGCCAAAAACTGGGTGGCTTAAAACAGCAGAAACATACTGTCTCACAGTTCTAGAAGCTGGAAGCCCAAAGTCAAGGTCTCAGCAGTGTGAGTTCCCTCTGGGGCTATGCGGGAGAATCCATTCCAGGCCTCTCCCTGAGCTGCTGGTGGATGCTGGCAATCTTTGGGGTTCCTTGGCTTGTAGATGCATCATCCCAGTCTCTTGTCTTCACGTTCACCCGCTGTTTGCTGTAGTGTGTGTGTCTATGTGTCCAAAAGTCCCCTTTCTATAAGGACAGCATTCATACTGGACCAGGGCCCGCTCCAGTAACTTCATTTTAACTTGATTACCTATGTAAAGATGCTATCCAAATAAGATCCCATTCTGAGTGAGGTGCTGGGGCCCCATCTTTTTTGTGGGGACAAAATTCAACCTATAACACCCCCATTAAATAGAGTGACAAACAGTCCTCACAGTGCTCCTGCGCTCCACTAGGGGGCAGGACACTCCACTGTTGAAATGGCCCAGGGCGTCGGTGCTGCCTTCTGGGTTCTGGGGTCTGGGGTTGGCCAGCAGGGCCAGCCACAGCCAGGCTCTGTGACCCGAGCCGGTGGGGCGGGTAGAGAAGAGATTCTGATGCTTTTTATTTCTTTATTATTATACTTGATGCAGAAATTATGAGCCCTGGTGACATCCAATAATAATTGTTTTCCCTTATTTGAGACATTGGGGGTAAGCTCCGTATTCTTCCATAACAACAAAGCAAGCAGGCAAGCGTGAGTTCTCTAAACAAAGAGCGGCTTTAAGCAGGGAATTTTAGGCTTCCAAGCTGGCCCTTCTCACAGGAAACAGCCATTCTCTGGGAAGTGGCACCCAGTCTCTGGCGTACCTTGCTCAAGAACAATAGACATTAGTCATAGTCTGTTAATTCTGTCTGTTTCCCATGAGAAAAAGAATGTGTTCCATGGTGCTGTCAGGGAGTTTCAGGCCCATGTTTGAAGTTTTCCTAAGGATCTTCTGTAACATCAAAGGAGGTGACCTAAGCAACCTCCAAATGGGGATCTTTGGAGTATGTCAGGGCCTTTGCCCCTGAGTGTTACAGCCCTTGAGGTGGGCGGGGGGTAGGAGTGGTAGCAGAGCTGTGACCAGGGCTGTTCTCACTGTATGTGTGTGTATGCATGCCTGTGTGTTTTTCTGCAGGCACCAGCTGGAGATGCCAGGACATTACTCTCATCTGGCTGCCTTCTATGAGGACAAAAAGGGGGTGCTCCATGCTGGTCCTGGCAGAGGCAGCAGCCTGCCCCCTGTCTACTGGCTGCCTTCCATCCACCGATACATGTACCCTGAGATGAAGGTGAGGTTAGCCCTGCTTTTCTTACACGATACTGGATCTGTATCTGGGAATAGTAGCTGTTGATTAATTTTTAATGAATAAAAAATTTATGTCTTTGGATCATACAAAATGTCTACTTTTGATAGAACAGAGTTGCAACATAAGCATTTGGTTTGTTTAAAACATAAGGCAAGTTATCTTAAACGATATGCTTTCCAGACACTTCTGTAATCATAGTATAAAGGCATGTGTGATAGGCCAGTTGTGAAAAGATTTAATTCTGTTGATTGCTTCTGATATTTTAACACTAGACATTTGAACTAAAGATGAAGAGTCTGATGAAGAAGTATGACATTTCTTAGTTAAGACACTTTTAATGTTACTTCATTCTGTATTTGTTCCGGAAGTACTTTGGCTTTGGTACTAGAATATGCCTATTTACAGTTAGCAAAACACCCAGCGAAGCGTTAGGTGTTGGAAGGGTGCAAATATGACTAAGAACATGAATCTCCTCTTTCTCTTCCCTCTCTGTCCCCTGTGGTTGGTCACAGGATATTTCCATGGAAACCTAGGGCTCCCCTGGTAGAGAAATTATGCCAAGAGTCCAAGGGAGAACTCTGGGAAGATGCCTTGGGAGAGGACGCGGTCCCTGAGTATTTGGCTAGGTGGAAAGTGAGGAATGCTGATTCCAGAACCAGGAAAGGTGTGAGCAGCAGTGAGAACCATGGTCTGTCACTTTCTCAGCACCTTCTGGGAGTTATTGCATTGTGCCAGCTATTTATCTATACCTGTTGCAGCATTCTCTAAAATAAAAGTAAATTTTTTTTGTTTTTTGTTTTTTTTTTAATCCTTGTTTTCCAGTGAAAGCAACTGAGGCTTATAAAGGGCTAGTGACTTGCTTTAGGTCTTATAGCTAATAGAAGTTAGAGCTAAGATTTAAACAGAGGTCTAGTGCCACAGCCAGTGCATGTTTCCTGCCCCACTTCGTTGTCTTTGCAGAGATGTGGACACGGAAAAATGCAAGACAAATTCATGGGACATGAGCAAACTAATTTGGCTGGGATTAAATGTTTGTCAGCTGGCATGAGGGAAGTGATTGGAGAAATAGGCTGAAATTAGATTGTAGAGAGCCTTAAATAGTAGACCTTGGAACTTGAATCCTAGTAAGTACCAATTAGGGACTTACCGGGAAAAGAGACCATGTAGGTATTTCAAACTAATTTAATACAGGAAATCAGTAATATAGGACTTGGAAAGCTGAAGGAGTAAAAAAGGAATAGGTAACCCATATTTAGTAATTATAGATAATAGCCTGACTAACACCATATATTAGTGATCTATTGCTGTGGAACAAATCCCCAAATTAATGGTTTAAAACAGTACATATTTATTATTTCACAGCTTCTGTAAGTCAGGAATCCCAGCATGGCTTAACCAGATTCTCTATGTCCCAATCTCTCATGAGATGGTATCAGCCAGGGTTATGAGCTCATCTGAAGGTTTGACTGGGGAGGTATCCACCTCTAAGATCATGGGTGTTGGCAAGATCGAATTTCTTAAGGGCTGTTTTGAACTGAAGGCCTCAGTACCTTGCTGGCTGTTAGCTGGAGGCTCCCCTCAGTTCTTAGCCATGTGGGTCTCTCCACTATGTGAGCTTGCTTCATCTAAGCCAGTAAGAGAGTGTACTAGCAGGATGGAAGTCAGAACCCTTTGTAACCTAATCATTGGAAGTAACAGCCCTGCAATGTCACCATATTTTCTTAGAAGCAAATTACTCAAGAGCAAGAGGGGATTGCATAAGGCTGTAAATACCAAGAGGTGGGGATCACTGGGGACTATCTTAGAGGCTACCTGCCACCCTTCCCTAGGGCTAGGGTAACAAAGCAAGAGAAGCAGAGTGATCAAAACCACGGGAGCCTGCAGGAGGGGTCCCTGCACAGCCAGTGCTCAGATCGCTGAGGGAGGCACTGCACATCTATGCTGGGACCTCTCAGGAGGTGTGGCTCCACCTGTGCTGTGCATGCTAAGGAAAGCTGGAGGCTGGAGTCATAGGTATCTTCTGCTGCTGGAGAAATACTAGCTGGAGCAAGAAAGGACTGCCTTTCAATCTACAGTCCATGCTCTCCATTGAAAAACTCTTAACAGGAAGCCAATTGGCATATGAGTTTAGGAATTGTCATTTGCAGGTTTCCCAACCCCGTGGCATAGGCTGAGAGACAATCATTAAGAAATGGTCAGAGGGCCATTAGATGTACTCTGGGCTTGCACTGACCTGAGTCCTGTTCTCTTTCTGTCTGCTCATAACTTAGACCCATTTTTTCCTTCAGAGTCCAATTTCTGTTGGAATTATCTCCAAATCCACAGGGAGGTGACCAGCATCTGACCTAAATGTACTCGTATTCTTCCCCATAAGAGTCCAGGGATGAGGGACTAAGAGAGAAAGAAAATGGCCCATTCTTTTGAGGACAGCTCATTAACATAACTGTTAGACCCTAGGAGATGCAGGGAAGAGGGTACTGTCATGGTTGCAGATACAAATGTGGAGTGTCTTCTTTTTATAAAACAGTATGTCAGCACATCAAAATAAAAAACACGGCCAGGCATGGTGGCTCACGCCTGTAATCCCAGCACTTTGGGAGGCCAAGGCGGGCAGATCACTTGAGGTCAAGAGTTTGAGACCAGCCTGGCCAACATGGTGAAGCCCCATCTCTACTAAAAATACAAAAATTAGCCAGCCTTGGTGGTGGGCGCCTGTAATCCCACATACTCGAGAGGCTGAGGCAGGAGAACTGCTTGAACCCGGGAGGCAGAAGTTGCAGTGAGCCAACATCGCACCACTGCACTCCAACCTGGGCAACAGAGTGAGACTTCTCTAAATAAATAAATAAAATGAATAAATAAATAAATAAAACGTGTGGCTTTTGTTTCAGCAACCTTACTCCTCAGGATCTATCCACCAGAATGACGTATGTGTAACAAGATTTAATTCAACATTGTTCACAGTGGTAGAAAACTAGAATGCCGTAGTGAATAGTGAATTAGAGCATAAGAAGGTGACATGGAAGGACCACCAGATCTCATTTGTGTGAGAATAGCAAGGTGCAGAAAACTCATCATCCCTTGGTATCTGCAGGGCCTTGGTTCTAGGCACCCTCCCTCAGACACCCAAATCTGCAGATGCTCGTGTCCCAATATAGTAGGGTGTAGTATGTGCGTATAACCTATGCACATCCTCCCATATATAGATGCTCCTCAACTTACTGTGGGGTTACACTCCCATAAGCCCATTGTAAGTTGAAAACATTGTAAGTCAAAAGTGCATTTAATGCTGGCAACGCAGCCGACAGTCCCTGACTTACTATGGGTCCATTTAATGTATGATTTTTCGACCTTATGATGGTGCAGAAGCAATGCGCATTCAGTAAAAGCCATAATCCCATCAAAGTCTTAAGGAGCTTCTTGACTTAACGTGGGGCTACATCCTAATAAACCCATCATACAGTTGGAAACTTGGTAAGTTGAATCAGGGTAAATCAGGGTCCTTCTGTGCTTTAAGTCATCTCTAGGTTACTTATAATACCTCATACAATGGAAATGCTACGCACATAGTTGTTATACTGTGTTGGTTTTTACATGTATTAAATTTTCTTATTGTTATTCTTTATTTTTCCAAATATTTTTGATCTGCATGCAGTTGGTTGAATCTGAGAATATGGTATTAGGGGATACAGAGGGCCAGCCGACTGTACATGTGATATGATTACACTGTTGTTAAGCAATCACAGTGTCTGTCTAGATAGAGACACACACACACCCAGACATAAACATGGAAAGTATTGATGGGTGTATATGAGCTTATTAAGATATGTATTCCCCGGATGTGGTAAAGTATGGGATGGGGTAGGGCAAGGCTTACATGTATAAAAAAGGCAGGGACCAGGAAAAAAAATGACAGCACTTAAAAATAGCATGTATGATATAATAATACTTGTCATAGATGGAAAATAATGTAATATATCTGTCAGTTTTTATTGAAATATAACATTTTATAGGAGTAAGTTAAAAAATAGTATATATGATACAATACTTGTCATGTATGGAAAATAATATATATATATCTTTGAGCTTTTTATTGAAATATAAAACTTTATAGAAATAAGTTCAAAAATCATAGGTATATAATTCAATGACTTTTTACAACATGAACACACGTATAAAGAAAAGCTTTAGTCTGGGCATGGCGGCTCATGCCTGTAATCCCAGCACTTTGGGAGGCCAAGGCGGGTGGATCATGAGATCAGGAGTTCGAAACCAGCCTAGCCAACATGGTGAAACCCCATCTCTACTAAAAATGGAAAAATTAGCCAGGCATGGTGGCATGCGCCTGTAATCCCAGCTACCTGGGAGGCTGAGGCAGGATAATTGCATGAACCCAGGAGGCAGAGGTTGCAGTGAGCCGAGATAGCGCCACTGCACTCCAGCCTGGGTCACAGGGCAAGACTCCCTCTCAAAAAAAATAAAAAATAAAAAATAAATAAAATAAAGAAGTAAGCTTTTAATGTAGGAGTCAGATATAGGACTGTTTCAGAGGGAAAAAAAATAAACTGGAAAGGAAGCAGAGGGAAGAGGAAGACCTCTCTGAGAGGTCCAGATGTGGCTGCTAAATGCTCCCCTTAGGAAAATGGGGGAGTGGGAGAGGGATATAGGGGAGGGGGGTTGGGCCCCAGGAGTGGAGGGCTTCCCTAGTGGCAGGCATGGGTCTATCAGAGCCTGCTATGGAGACTGAACTGACGGTGGTTAGGGAGTAAAAAGAAATTGGAGTGAAAAGAGGATGGAGTACGGACTTGAAAAGTTGGAGGGAAAAAATGAAGGTGCGCACTGGAGACATCAAGAAAAGAGATCTCTGTAAAAGCCACAGAGAAACAAGGCTGGAAAAAGGGAAAGAGATTTCAGTGAAAGCAGGAGAAATTTCTGTTGCATGTGCAGTGAGCCTGGTAAAGTGAGGAGGGGTGAGAAGTCTCTAGAGCTGACTCTTTTAGAAGAAAGGAGGTGGCCCTGTGGGCAGTGCTTCCCTGGCATGAGCCTGGGCACAGGACCTGAACTACTTGCAGGTCCCAAGAAGGGCCATGTTCCCTCTTACCTGCAGGCCTTTGTATGTGAACACCTTCCCTCAGATTCATCTGTTTTTGTTTGTTTATTTGTTTGTTTTGAGACAGTCTCGCATTGTCACCCAGGCTGGAGGGCAGTGGTGCGATCTCAACTGACTGCAACCTCTGCCTCCCAGGTTCAAGCGATTCTTCTGCCTCAGCCTCCCGAGTAGCTGGGATTACAGGCACGCGACACCACATCCGGCTAATTTTTTGTATTTTTAGTAGAGATGGGATTTCACCATGTTGACCAGGCTGGTCTTGAACTCCTGACCTTGTGATCCGCCCACCTCGGCCTCCCAAAGTGCTGGGATTACAGGCATGAGTCACAGCGCCCGGCCTCAGATTCATCTTTATGTCGAAGCTTCAACATCACTTCCCCCAGGAAGTCTTTTCTGTCTCTCCTAGAGTGGAATCAGGCACCCTCCAGTTTGCTCCACCAACCCCATTCGTATCTCACCATGGCTCCCGTCAGGCTATATTTTAATTGCGTGTTTACCTGTGTCTCCCACTAGCCTATAAAATATACATTGGGCAAGCCCCACCTGGCCTCTGTGTCGTGGAAGAATAAGTTGGGAGCTTGAAGATAACCAGTGGGAAAGCTGGGAGGAACCGGGGCGTGCTTTGGCACCCTTTCCTATCTGGTTGCTGTTAGACTTTGATGAGAAATAGTGATTGGAGGGATGCAACCAGCCTTGGTCACTTGGTGCCTCTCCTCCTCGTGATTTGGGATGTGGTGGCAGAGGAGTAGGCATGGGTGGCAAACAGGACATGTTCAGTGCAGGGTCGCCTTTATCCTGGCATGGGGTAGGGGAATGGTATCAGTGCAGGAGTGATGCCTTGGAAAGGGAAATCCTCTCCGGGTAGTGCAGACGCAGCTTCGGAGGGCCCAGAACAGCCCTGGCTTGGACAGGCAGAGTTCAGAGGCTGCCCTGAGGCTCAGGTGTAGGTGCCCCTGAAGGCTGGTAGTTGTTAAACCCTAGCACGCAGCCCGAGAGTCGGTGCCTCTCTCAGAAGTGCTCTTGCCTGCCTCCCTGAAGGGTGATGAGCTCTTTCTTCTGGCACTTTGGCATGGAAATGACCTTTCACGAAGCTTACAAGGCCCAGGGTTTGAAGCCTTCCTGTTTTTCAAAGCAACAGTAGTGGCCATCCCATATTGGCTCTTTTTATGTGCTATTTCATGTTTTGTCTCAGGCGATCCTTATAACCCTACGAGGTAGGTGACGATTCTGTATTTCACAGTTAAGGATAGTGAACCGGAAACATTAGCTAACTTTCCCCAGATCTCCCTGTTAGTAAATGGCAGGGCCAGGATTGGAATGCAGCTCTTCCTGGGATCAGAGCTTATGCTCTTAACCCCTATGATACTCTTTGGCTCAGTGTTCCTAGAAGGCAATTCAGGGGTTGCCAGTTAGTGTCAGAAGGAAGAGTGGGGCCAGTCATGGTGGATCACGCCTGTAATCCCAGCACTTTGGGAGGCCAAGGTGGGTGAATCACTTGAGGTCAGGAGTTCAAAGCCAGCCTGGCCAACATGGTGAAACCCTGTCTGTACTAAAAATAGGAAAATTAGCTGGGCATGGTGGTGCATGCCTGTAATCCCAGCTACTTGGGAGGCTGAGGTAGGAAAATCGAACCCAGGAGGTAGAGGTTGCAGTGAGCCAAGATCGTGCCACAGCACTCCAACCTGGGTGACAGAGTGAGTCAGACTCCATCTCAAAAAAAGAAGGAAGAGTGGTCAGAGGTGAAGTGCAGCAGGGATTATGCCAGGGGCTCCTTCCTACCTGTGACTTCTGCAGACACCTCACTTTGCACAGTAGCAGCCCCCATAGACTTGGGATCTGACTGGCGACTGTTTCCTCATCATGTTATTACTTAACAGTGCTTAGTAATGTTTTCGAGTTGAGTTTTCTTATTGAAGCGGAATGTGTCTTCAGAGATGCTTTTATTCTGATTTTTTTAAATTTAAATTTAGCTTTGTTTCCTTTGCATTGTTCTCCTGAGTAAAATAATGATCTCTCAACTCAAACATCAGTGTATCAGGGAGCTGTTGTATTATAGAAATCCAGTTTAAAGGTAAGACTTTTAAAGTGAAAAACATCATTTTGTGTGGAAATAAGTATCTTTTAATGTATCTGTTTGGATGGACTTTAGAATTTCGGAGGGGGAGATTAGATACCTTTTGCTATATTTCTAACAAGCTGTTCCTCACTTTCTCTCCTCCCTATTCCCCTCAATTTTTTCAGATCACACACCCAGCTGGCTGCATGTCTCAGTTTATAAAGTTCTTTGGAGAACAGATCCTCATCCTCTGGAAATTTGCCTTACTTCGAAAGCGCATTTTGATATTTTCTCCCCCACCTGTGGGCGTGGTGTGCTATAGAGGTAACCAGAAGCCAGAGTCAGGGGTGCTGCTTAAATCCCTGGAGCAGAAACTGCTTGAGTCTTTCTGTCACTGACCAAGTTTGGAAGAGCTTGGGCCACATCCAGGGGATGGGGTTTTAAGCCTGGGAGTGACCTGATTGGCTGTGAACGCTGGTGACAATGTAGAAGATGGGTTGGATGACATATCAGTGGCCTGGCCAAAGATGAGGGCTGGATTAAAGCAGAGAAGATGCATTCTAGATGTATTTAAGAGAAACTGGACAAAACTTGTTGTCTGATTGGGTTGTAAAGGTTCTGATGTGTGTGAGGTTGCAGTGGAAGAAGAGTCTAGGATAACAAGGGTGGTGGGGCCACCAGATGGGGGACTGAGGAGGAGCCCGGGGCTGGCTTGATAAGGTTAGTGTAGGATGTGATGAGGGTGTGCTGCCTTGAGACCTTCACAGCAGGGGTGTCTGCCCACCCTGCATAGCTGGGTCGGGACCTGTGGGCGTTTGAGCTGGAGATAAAGATTTGAGGGTGGTAGATTATTTCTGCACTCATATCCAGGATGGACAGTGTTACCTGGGGAAAGTACAAGTGTGGAGGGGCGTTCCAGGCACAGGAGGTGGACCAGAAAGGTAGAAGGACAGAAAGGACTAGGGAGGGACAGGCAGAAGGGGGAACCGGAAGACACAAGGGTTACAGAGGCCGGAGTTCTGACAAGGTCAAATTCTAAGCAAGACCAGCTAGAGAAAGACTGAGAAATGTTTATTGGGTTTGGGAAGCACGTTGTTGACGTCACCTTGAGGGGTCAGTTTCTGCCATGGGACCCCAAAAGGCTTGCCACGTCGTCTCCTCAGAATGCCAGGACCACCTGGTTCCTGAAGCACCAGATAGCCTAGAGCAGAGGTGTTGAGCCGCAGGCTCCAAGGGAGGAAGGGCTGTGGAGGGGCAGACCCTCCCCGCTCACCTCCTCTGTCCCCACAGTGTACTGCTGCTGCTGCTTGGCCAACGTTTCACTGCCTGGTATCGGGGGCACCATTCCTGAGTCCAAGCCTTTCTTCTACGTGAACGTGGCTGACATCGAGAGCCTGGAGGTAGAGGTGTCCTATGTGGCCTGTGAGTACGGGGCCCCCCCCTCATCTTGCCCTCAGGTCCCAGCCCTGCTCCTCCCAGACATGGGGCTCCTGGGCGCCTTGTTTCCCAGTGGGGTCGGGTGGGTTCCCACCTCTCTAACCCCGGGTTCCACAGGCACCACAGAGAAGATATTCGAGGAGAAGCGGGAGCTGTATGACGTCTACGTGGATAACCAGAATGTGAAGACACACCACGACCACCTGCAGCCGCTGCTGAAGATCAACAGTGCTGACAGGGAGAAGTACCGCCGGCTCAACGAGCAGAGGTAGCGGCAGCTAAGGGGAGAGCCAGGGGCTCCACCCTCCTCAGGGCAGCTCCAGCGTGGGGGGTCTCTGCAAAGCCTGTCTTCTGCCCCTTCCCTGACACATTTCTCCCAGTGTCCATGCTGCCTGGGATGGAGATGGAAATGAAGGGAAGCCCCGCAGTGGAAGAGGCCAGGCTCCCTGTATGCTGGCCTGATAGGAGGGGAGTAGATCCACGGTGCTGGTTTCTTTCTTCTCATGGACTTTGGAATCTGTGGAAATTACCTTAGCTGCCAGATGCTCTCAACGTGACCTTTAGATATACCTGTGTGTGCAGCTTAGAAGCACCTTGACTGAGCACCTTCATTGTGTTGGTCGCTGTATTAGAAGCTTGCTTATATGTATCTGATGTCATTCTCAATAATCTGGTGATCCTGTGAAATAAATGTTATCATCATCATCATCCGCTTCTGATACACAACTAGGAAAGATTGCTACTTGCCTGAGATTACCAGGGGCAGAACTGGCCCTGGACCCCAGGGATTTTGAGTCCAAACCCTGTTGATCCCTTTTCTGGCTGGTGCTGCTTCCTGGGAGGTGGTGGCCCATTGAAGATGCCTGGCTGAGGCCTCACCTGTGACTGGGGTCCTGGTACCTGTACCAGAGTCTCACGGTGATCTCCTTCCCAACAGGCAGATGCTGTTGTATTCCCAGGAAGTAGAAGAAGACTACAACCCTTGTGAAGAGGACCTCTTTGTGCTGTGAGTCCTGGGGCCGTGGGCGTGGGGTCTCCCTGAGATCCCTTCGGTACTAACTGAGTGACCTGCATCCCTCCGATGTCACTCACTGCGGGCCAGGGATGCCCTTTATTGCTGCCAAGGGCACTTAGAGCCGGGCTCCTTACAGAGGCAGACCTGAGCCCTGAAATGCCATTAGGGGGAACCCAGAGGACTTAGGGAAAGAAGCAGGACCCTTAAGAGAAAACAGGAGTCTTGTTGGGCTTTTACACTGAGGACGTCTACCACATGGAAGGTCTGTCTGTCCCTCAGGACTCAGGGACTTCTCATTTCCATTGCCTCCTTTGAATAGAGTAGTTCCTTGCACTGAATATTAAGGGATAATCTGAAATTTTAATTCTTGAATCAAATGAAATCTCTTTGCCCGGTAGGTGCAGGAGCCAGGGCCTTTCCACCTCACAGCACTGATTTCATTCCTAGACAGCTGGGTGAAGTAGCCTTCTGTGGCATCAACTGAATTCTCCCAGCTTCCTGTTTGGTCTTCCAGGGATGAGGTTGTGGTTTGATGTTGAAAACTTAATATGGGCATTTCTACAAAGGTGCAGCACCTTGATTCTAATAGAGAACTTCCTAAAACCTACATCCTGTTGAGGTGGAAGGTATCTGAGACTTGAGCACAGCCACAGTCTCATCCAGGTATGACATGTGCCACTGTGTCTGAAATTCCTGAGTACCCAGGGCCGCTTCAGGCACCAGGCACTTTGCTGACCTGAGAGCTGTATGGGGCTGGACTGTCTAGTCCAACTTTAGACTGACGGGGCTTGTTTGTTGTGAACGGGGCTTGTTTGTTCATAAAGCACTCTAAAGCGGTGACTTTTAAATCTTGATCTATGCATAATCTCACTCCTCCCAAAGAGTCATCAAGGGAGAGCAAACACCCAAGGGTATCGTTGGCTCAGGTTCATTTTGTTGTTGTTGTTGTTGAATTTTTACTTCCTCCTATGACTAAGCAGAAAGAGAAAAGCAGTGTTTGGGGGCCTCTTCTCAGGCTGTGTTTAAACCCCGGTCACTTCCCTCAACAGGAAAATGGATTTTGACAGGCCATCTTGCTTGAGATCTCCCCTAATCACACCATAATTAATGCCAAATGATTTCTTTGCTAACCTTAGTGGCGCTTGAATAATTTAACTTTTACTCTTTTCTTCTTTTAAAAGATACCTGCGAATCCACTGAAAAGTACATTAAACAAAACAGTATAGTTTTGGTTCCCCATATGTGGATTACCTGGTGAGCTTTTTTCCCCCCCTTCCTTTCCTGTGTCTTGTCTTCCAAATGCAGGTTTTTCCTAGAACAAAACAACCGGATATTTCAGACTTTGTTGGAGGTGTCTGCCAGTCAAGACAAAACTCTGACAGCAGAGCATGCCCGGGGCATGGGCCTAGACCCCCAAGGCGACCGGAGCTTTCTCCTGGACCTGCTGGAGGCCTATGGCATTGATGTCATGCTGGTCATCGACAACCCCTGTTGCCCGTAGGAGGAGCCAACAGGACTGGGAGCCGCTTGATGTGGGATGTCAGCAGCCTGGAGTTCACCCCAGGCCCCCAGAGGGCCTCATTTTTTATTAAGTTGACACAAAGGAATATTGTTTATACTTTCCAACAAACATAACTTTTGCAATTTCCTTTCTGCCCTTTTCCCTAGAGATAAGGTGAGATCGCCTTGGTTTTGTGTCCTGCCGTGTTAGGATATTGGAATCTGCCACTTTCTCCCAGAACTGCTGGTCCTTTGGGCTTGGTCATAGGGGTTGTATCACTAGGAGTAGGCTGAGCTCTGGAAACATTGGGACGGACTGTTCAGAAAGTCTGTGTGGTCTTTGTCCCTTGATGTATTTGAGAATAAGACAACCATCTGTCCTCTGTGGCCTTAGATGTTCATCTGCCTAAAGGCAGAAACTAGACCAGATGATCTTTTAAGGTTTTTAGTAGTTCTAGGAGTCTATGGTCTTGGGATCAAATCCCTTTTCTTGTTCATTAGGGCAACTTTATGTCTTCTCTGTTTACTTGAGTAGGGACCACAAAGAGGGGAAAAAAGGATGTTTTTGACACCAAATATGAGCTTAGCTTATGGTCAGAATGAAAGAGGTTGCTTATCAGTGAGCTGAAAACTAAAATTATAGAATGAAGCCTTGAAACCTTCCTCAAAGTAACTTCGTGGTGGCCATGCAATGTAATGCTCCTCTTTCTCTGAACCCCTCCTCTTGGGATGAATTGGTGAATTGCTAAGGGCCAATGCTGGCCTTGGAGCTTGCAAGCAAATTAATTTTCCAATTTAGTCTCTTAAGGGTTCAATATGCTCTTGGAGTAAGTTGGGTATTTTTAAAGGCTGAAGTTTGGGCTACCGGAGGATAGAGCAGTTGAAGTTCGAGCAGGATGGAGAAGCCACTCTAAGTCTCTTCATCTGGACATGAGTTCTCTGGAGGCATTAGCAGCAGCACCTCTGGGTCAACACAGATTTACTGGATTCCAAAATCTAGCAAGGATCTGAGCTGGTTAACTCAGAGGGTGGGGCATGATGCTAACAAGACTGTTTATCATTTTGGACCCCTCACAAACACACTTCTCTTTAGCAGAGGTGACATTCCTTAGCCTAAATAATTGGATCCAGGGACATAACAGATTTGTTGAGAGAAAATGTGGCAGTGCCTTCACCCAGGACAGTGGTCAGGAAGCCCTGAGCATCCCCGATGGATTTATCCATCCTCTTCTGAAGTGCTCTGCTCTAGGTTGGGTCCTGTTGCCACCTGCCTGATCTCTGGTTGGCTTTTGCAGGAGGGCAGCTTACGTGTTTGTTAACCAGTTAGAAAGCCAGTTCCTGTGGGTCGAGTTTAGGCCTTTTTGGCCATAGTTGAGAATTTTCACTTGGGATACTGAGTTGCTGGTGACAAATAATGTCTTCCTTTTCCCCCTTCCCACCTGGCTGGGCTATAGGAATAGCCGTCAGTGCATCCATGTCTGTGAGCAAGACCCAGCCAGACTAACATACACAGCAGAAAGAAATAACATTCAAATGGTGGGTCACACATCTCATCTCAAGGTTCTTAGGGTTCACTGCTTTATTCAAAAGTGTTTTCACTGTAGCTCTTCCATATGGAATATCAAAACTGAAGAAATTCACATGTGGAAATGCAAATAGACATTGATTAATCAAGGTAGCATGTTTATGTAAATATATAAATAAGTTTGGGCATTGAAATGTCAACTGTACAGCTAATAGACTTTTCTCCTCTGCAGTGTGGGTTGCTGTCATTTCAGTAATGTGTGTGTTTACAAAAGAAAAAAAAATCTGTGTTTCGAGGTTGAAGCCTCACCTTTTTTTCTCCTTTACATGCAGCCCTCTCCTCTTGCCCCTCAAGGGTTGAGGGGTCCTTTCTAACTTAGGCCAAGTAATGGTTACTTTTCGTGGTATCCTGAGGTTGAGGGTGTTTTAAGCTGGGGGTAGGTGGTTAGAGGCAGGAGTAGAAGTGAAAGGAAAGGTCTGATTCTCCTAGAGGACACAAGACGACCTCCTTTTTCTGGAATTAGGGAATCTGCCGGAAGGAGCTGTTTTAGGCATTTCTGCTCCGAGCCTTCTGTATGCAAACACTGCAGTTTTAACTGCAAGCTCAGTAGTGCTGGTGTAAATGTAGCAGGGTGAGAATGAAGTTCCTGTTTTTTTCCTTTGAATGGTGAGTCAGGGCTTCTGCGTTCCCTTAACTTTGTGCTTGTCTCAGTAGCTTTCCGTCTCACATCTCCACGTGTCCACCCTCCTGCTCATGCAGAGGGCCAGGGTACGGGTGGCCCCAGAGGAGAATGTGCCAGTGAGGCAGTGCCATGTTTCAGGTCACAGGGGCCTTGGGCTCAGCTGACCCCAATGCAGAACATCTCCCTTTAAGAGAGATTCCAATAAATTGGTCCTTCCCTACCTTGCCAGCTTCTTCACGGGACCAGAAATCTTGTGCAGAGCCTCTGCTTGGCTGAACAGCGTGTGCGTTATCTCTTCGGTTACCTTTGCCACTGTTAAGCATCCTCAGAGTATGTCTTGCCTGGGCTATGAAGTGGAGCCTGTGGCCTCGGAAATCACCTTTTGAAGCCTTGCTCTGTGCCAGATTCTGCTCCCCAACATGAGAAATTAACAGGCACAACCCAGGATCCTTTGCTACCAGTTCTCTATTAGGGAATCCCACGGTGGCAGCAGAAGCTAGGAGCCATGTGGACCTGCTTTTCTGCCAGTCTTGAAATATTTTCTGAGAAACCATCTGCTTTTGTTCAGAAGAAAGTGCTGAACATCGTTCACAGAGTCCTAGGTCTGTAAGCTTTTTAGGGGCGGGGATTATGATTACCTTTGGCCTCCTGGAGGAGGGTTGGAAACCTGTGGTGTGATACCTTCTGCCACCATCTCCTGCCAGGCCTCAGCCCTCGGCTGCCTGAGCAGGCCTAGTTCTCCATTGAAGCTGTCAGCCTGATCTCATGCCACACTGAAATGAACTGTGTGCCAGTTTGGAAATAATTGCTGACCTGAGATGCTGGCTGGGCTGCCCTCTTGTTCCTGAATAAGTCAGAAGAAATTCCAGGTGGGAGTAGAATTCAGGTTTGGGGCTCGTTGGTATCCATGTAAAATATGACAAAGGCCTGTTCAAGAGGGTGTTTTCAATTTTGTAGGCTCAGCAGATGATACTACCCAGCCTTTGGGAAAATGTCCAGTTGGCCCCTGGCTTAGGACTCTCCACAAGGAGTTTGAAATGTAGGGCTTATCCCCTACCAGACTAAAAGTATGGCCCAAATTATGTGTTTAGAATTTGCTTGGCCTTTAAACATGAAACATTCCCTATGCCTTGTAGAGACCATTCCAGTGTCAGTGTCCCACCTGGGACCTGTACAGTCCTCAGTAAATTATGATTGCAATGAATTAGAAGGCTTTTGCCTTCCATATCCATTATCCATTATAGCATCTGTGCTTCCATCTGGTTAGGGGGAGGGAAGCTGAAATCATTGATGTATCAATAGAAGTAATTTAGCATAGGAACTTGCATCTATAACTTGTTTTATTCCACTTTAAAGTCAAGACAAGAAAGTTAAGATAGCACACAGGTGCACATGCTTCCAGATGCCACATGTGAACATTTGTTGATCCTGTGACTACCGATGATACTTTAGCTACAAGATAAATTAAATCTTAGCTAAATCATTGTTTTTCATTCTGGTGGCTATGAGGATGAATTTGCTCTCAGTCTTGATGCACTGAAAGCCCTTCAAATGCAATAAAAGATGAAATCACTCACCTTTAAACTGAGGCCTTCAGGGAAGCTTTTGTAAAGGACAGTAATGAATTAGGCTTTCAGTTTTAGGACATCAACCCTCCGAGAAGAGGCAGAGACCCGAGGGACCATTTATTTCCCTTTGCAACTGCATAGCCCAGGGAATGGATTAAGATGCTTTCTCCAGTCCCTGTATAGGCCATCCTTGCAGAGGTAAAGGAGGAGGGGCAGGTGGATGAATAGGATCATGCTCAGCTTGGCAGTGAACTTGCCTTAGTGTGATGACAGGTCTAACATGGGCAAGACAATTAGAATGGGGACCAACATGCCAGGCATGGGCTTTTATCTCCCTAATAGATCCCAAGCTAGTAGGCTTGGATTCTGCCAAATGGCCAGCCCTCCTGTCTTCTCCCCGAACCTTGTAGTTAGACCGAGGTGAGAATCCTGCTGACCCCAGTCCCGTGCCCTCTCATTTCAGGAAAACCCTTTTGTGATTCAGGTAGCGGGAGAGGAGGAGTTAAGGGCTCCGTTTACTCCCAAGTCATGGATTTTTAATATTCCATTTTTATTACTAATATACCTCTCTTCCTAGAAGTTACTGGAGTATTGAGTGTTGTGGGAAAAGGCTAACTGTGAATTAAGTTAATGTTTTTCTTATAAGAAATGGAAGTTTATTTTTTTATTGATATTATTATGTGATGAACTGAGTATGCATATACTGAAATGGAAGGAAATTTTAAAACTATTATTCTAGAAGAAATGGGCAGTTTTGTAATTTGGTGGTGGCTGAGACCCCATAGAAGTTTTACTATGTAAATAATTTGGAGAGTGAATAAGGAGATTGTGCTATGAAATCCTGACAGCGCTCTTTAGGAGGCAGACTTGACAGTCCTAGGAAGGTTGACATAAAAATACCAACCTTCAGTAAAGCTCTAGTACAAAAAAGGGTAAATGTCATCATTCTTATTTTTAGGCCTCTTTCTTGAGAGAGGTGGGAGTGGGAGGTAGTGTTATAACTGGCACTTTAATTTGTTTTTGGAACTAGAAGTTAGGGGCAGTTGGATGAAATTGCAAATTTAGAAGGGGAATAAGAATTTTCTAGTGCTATATAAAGAAATGATGATGGAGACAAAAGCCTTGCTTTCCTCTTTTTAGAATTTATTTTTGATTTTTAGCATACTGTGGGGCTTTTAGAGCTAATATGATCTAAATTCAGAAAATTTAATTTTCATAGTAGGCCAGGTGTGAATTACTTACGTTTGCTATAGAATGCTTATTTAGACTAATAATAAATTTACTTTGCTTTCTAAGGCCAGTCAGCGAATGTGGGGATGAGGCAGGATGTTTTAAGTGAGCCAGAGATGATCCACAAAGTGAACAGTCCACACAGAGGTCATTGAGTTGGATGGTTGCAAATATATTGACATTGGAGTGAAAACTCCTTCCTTTGGGTAAACTAAAGAAAGATAAAGTATACTAAAAAATTTTAAGATGGTGTTATACAAAAAAAAGTTTGGGTCTAACGTGTCCACAAAGACTGTCAAGTGAAGAATGGTGGAGATTCTTGGTGTTTGAGCAGCCAACCTGGATGAGTGACTTCAGGGACAGAGCAGAGGAAAGCAAAATGAATTTGCTTTATTTACCCAAAGCTTGTTGACTGAATTTTTGTATAGGTCTGTGAAAATAAGCCTAAACAAATAGTTGTAGCCTTAGAAAAACTGTTTTCCCATTTCTTTCTGAGTTAGAATCAGCATAGCCTCCCTGTCGCCTTAAATGTAAAAATCCTATTTTGATTAATAACCCAGCCTAAGAGTTATAGCAATACAAGAGACTGAATCTATTTTTGTTGTGGGTCTTTACCTCATATTATGAAATTAGTAAGACACTTCATAAATTTTGCCCTGAATACTGGTGTGCCCAGGTATGCCGTGCTCTCTCTGTTTCCAGTGGTGGTAATTTTAAGGCCTAAAGAAAGCTGGGGTTAATCCTAAAGCTAAGAGTAAATGTTTCTTGAATTGATTTTGTTCTGTGGTACAAATAACATCTATGAATATCATATCTGTATATATCTGAACCAAGTTGTGTGCAGAGAGGTTGATATAACTATATTTACAGAAAATGATTTTTACAATTAAAGTTCACATTTTAACATGAACATGCGTGCTGCAATCCCTTCTCCAGTCCGAGAAATGTGGTTTGTGGTAGGAAGGAATGGTGGCCCACTCCATGAGCAGAGCCTGTGGGGGCTGAACCCGACTTCACTTACAGTGATGATGGAGGAGATTGGGGAGCTGCTACCTGTCCTTCTAGAAGCCACGGTCTGGACAGACTTTCTCCAGGTAATGGGAAACAAAGTTGGGAATAACTGCGCCACCCAGAAGAGCCAGGGCTGTGTACCCTTAACCACATCAGGAACTTCTAGAATCCCACAGAGACCACCACCCTTTTACTTTACAAACTCTCTTATCAAAGTTCAGTTTAAAACTTTATGTATTTGGTATATATTTGGTGTATGTGTATATTCTAAACTTTTATTTCATTTTTAACCTCTTGGGAAGTTACAGTATGTATTTAGAACCGGTATAGAGTACATTGCTATCGGTGGCTCTGTAAATCAAGTGGCCTGGATTCAAAGCCAGGTTCCTATTTTCTGTGCTGTGTAACCGTATATTATTACAGGCTGAGTATCCCTTATTCGAAATGCTTGGGACTTAGAAGTATTTTCAGATTTCAGATGTTTTAGGATTTTAGAATCTTTGCATTATAAATCCAAAACCCAAAATGTTCCACTGGGCACTTCCTTTAAGCATCATGGTGGCACTCAAAAACTTTCGGATTTTGGAGCATTTCAGATTTCACCTTTTCAGATTAGGGATACTCAACCTGTAGCTACTTCCTAGGGTTGTTGTGAGAACTGATGCATCAGTTACATATGTGAAGCACTGGCACTTAGGAAATATAACTGCATCCAGATATGTGCAAAACAGCTGTGAGGGAAAGGAAAAAAAGCTTTATTTAAAATCCTGTCTTAATAGAAAGCAACTACGGTTTTTGTGTTTTTTTTTTTTTTTTTTTTTTTTGAGACGGAGTCTTGCTCTGTCACCCAGGCTGGAGTGCAGAGTGGTGCGATCCCAGCTCACTGCAACCTCTGCCTCCCGGGTTCAAGCGATTCTCCTGTCTCAGCCTCCAGAGTAGCTGGGACTACAGGCACATGCCACCATGCCCAGCTAATTTTTGTATTTTTAGTAGAGATGGGATTTCACCATGTTGGCCAGGCTGGTCTCGAGCTCCTGACCTCAGGTGATCCACCTGCCTCGGCCTCCCAAAGTGCTGGGATTAATCTTTGCATTTGAGTGAAATTAATCTGTCAAAAAGTTTGTACTAAACAATCACCTGGGAAGGGTGGCCCACTTCCCAATGCAGATTCCTGGGCCCCATCCCCAAATTGGGTTATTAGGTTCTCCTCCAGATAGCTCAGCATTCCAGCTTTGGCTGACAAGCCTCACTCAGCTGACTCTCTTTTAGTTGCACTGTTAAACGTCTTCCATGCAGGCTTTATAGGGAAGGACAAGGCAAAGAACAAGGCAGTCAACAATAAGGAAACCAAGCCCTCACAGGAAAGAGCCTGAATCAAGAAAACAAAGTTTGAAACAAGGCATATTTATATTTAAAAATGAATAAGATTCTAAAGTGGCTTCCATATCCTTCCCTAATTATATGTACCATTATGATTAGAACCACAAAATGAGCACACATAAACACACACTGGTAGCCTATCAGAAAAGAAAGCCAGATTCTGCACTGGTCCTTGATATTGTTACAGAACCACGATATGCTAAATGCTCTCAGCTCAGGTGAAAACTTTTGTTTTCATATACCACAGCATTCTTCCTCCCTACCTGTGGGTGGTATGGGATGAGTGATCTTTATGCTGATGTTTGGAACCATCTGTTATGTTTTTGCTAAAAGCAGAACTTTTACCACCCTGAAGAATACAGTATGAAATAATAAGAAAGCCTTCCTTTTTGTGATCTTCATTCATGGACTTTTCATAGCTGTTCTGTAATCTACTAAAGCATTGGTCTCTCTCCATGGGATGTGTGGGCGTGGTGTATGTACTTTATCTTAAAAGGGATCTGCCTGAGAGAGAGCCTGTAGCTAAGGCCTGCCAGCTCTGCTTCCTCCTCTTCCCCCTCGCAATCCTCCCTCATTGATCTTCCTGTGGTGCACTGCCCCTTAGAGTGCAAGAACCTCAGGGGCACTGAACAAAGGAAAATGTCAGCGATAGTAAAAGTAAATGGTGCTAATGACTGGCTGGCAAAGCCTTGGCAAATCAGGTGGATTTTAGTTCTCGTCTTTCAACAGACTAAAGGAGAATCTAATCAAGTTGTTAGTTGATAGATCATCATTAATAATTCTTGATGATTAGAGCACTGTGATCTTTGTCAAAATTCCAAAGGAATCCAAAGAACTGTAAAAACATTGTTAACATAATTCTATTCCATAGAATTTATGTGCTTACATCTATAAAGAAATGAAACAAGGAATACAGCTGAGGTTGAACCCCATCTCAGCTGTAAATCACATTCATGTATTCTTGGATCAATGAACTAATTAGGATAAAGAACATTCTAATAAAACAACTTTTAATCATCAAAGAATTAATACCGTTTTCATTATATACCAATAATTAATTATGATAACATTGGTTCTGGACTGAGATAACAAACACTTAAAGCAAGAGCTAAAAAAAAATTTCCATTTATATTTTTTGTTGACAAGAAGATAATGGGGTGAATGATTAAAAGATGTCAGGCATAATAGATTACATTATGATAGGATTCTTGGCTGAAAAGTGGTATGGAAATACAGAAGGAGAAAAGCCAATTTGAAATGTTCAACTACTAAAGAACTAGCTCATTTATTTTTATAATTGTTGTGATATTTAAATTGTACTGGATATGTTTAGAATAGTGATGTAACAGTTTTTATTTTAAAATACCAATATTTACATGACACCAGCAAATACATGCTTTGTCAACTATTTAACTTCCCATGAAAAATTTTAGATGTCAACTTAGATGGGTGAGGGGATACATGATTTTTCAAAATACTTTTGGGGGCACATGAGCAGAATACTTTGTGGACCACTGCTTTAAAACACTATTTCTCCAAGTACGGCTGAGGGACAACTTATAGAATCACCTGGGAAGGGCAGATGACTTTTTAAAAATGCATATTCCTGGGTCCCATCCCCAAATTAGGTTTGGGGTGGACCCCAAATCAGTTTTCAACATGTACCCCAGGTGGCTCTCATGCAAACCATTTAGGAAGCACTACTTAAAAAAAATAAAAACTAGCATTTTCCAATATTGTAGTCGGGGCTGAAACAACCTCGCATACGTTTCTGGACTGAGGATAGAACTGAAATAAAAGCTAAACAGGAGCCGGAGCTCACAAAATAGCAGCACCCGTGGAGGAGCCTAGAAACAGGAAAAGGTCACCAGGGAAGGAATGCACTTTCCTGGAATTCCTAGCACGGTCAAAGAAGAGAAATGGAAGGGCCTAGGCAGGCTAAGCCCACTGTGGGCTCTCCACTGTGGTTGCACTTTGGAAGAAAACAGAAGAAAGTCCTTTTCCATCTTGAACCAGCATGATGAAAGTCCGTGTTTAGGAGGGCCGACCGTCATACCAAAATAAAACATGCGCTAATGGAAGCTGATTGCAAAGCAGGTGACAGAGCACACTTTGGGAAGCACTGCTGGAGTCGGGGCAGAGGGGTACTTGCCATGAAAATGCCCTGGGGACCCTCTGACGACACTGTTGGGATGGCTGAGGCACCTGTTCCCTTTTGGTCCCACCGGTGGCCTAAAGTGTGGTCTCAGAGTGCTTGTCTTCTGCTGCTTACTGGGCGGGGCTTGTGAGCATCTGTTCTCTCTTCCTAGGATCACAGAAGAACTGCAGCTTCCTGGGGAGCAGTTTCACCTCCACAGGCATCGCTTCATACTCCTCACTGTCAATGCTAAAAGAGCCCCCTGCTCCCTGGGGAGAAGAGAATATTCAGAACAGCTCAAACCCACATCAGTGGCCTACTGGAGTTGGAGGTCTCACAGCAGCACCAGAAGAAGTTCATTATGGAAAACAACATCCTCTCTTGAGTTATCCTAATGTTCTTTTACAAAAAAAATTCAGTGCCTACTATGATGGTCATAGTGTTGGTTCTGGAAACATCCTAATTCTACCATCCATGAAAAAGGATTTATTTTCTTTTTTTGGCCCCTATCTCCTCCCAGAGTATTTTGGGATTTGAACAACATGGTTATAATTTTCAAATATGTATTAAAAGGCAAGGGTCCTGCCATGTCTTAAGGAACTCATATACATAGTCCTTCTATATTATGCTAATCCTTCTCAAATAAAAATAGAGAAAGACAGCTAATTCTCTTATGACAAGCTATTATATCTGCTGGATCATTTTCATTATTCTCTAAGACGTGTTTAGCTTGATATACCTAAGGTATATCAACATTAATATCATTACAGTCTATGAAACCCTTCCATAACTCATGCATTTAATTTAATATTTATGTCGAAACTGTGATGCCAGTCACTATGGGGATACCTTCTATTTACCTATAGTCTTGTCTGAATACAGTAATATAATGGCCACATGTCTTCAAAGCCTATCTGAAGAGCCTCCTTTTTTTCCATATTGCCAATTGAATAACCTCCCAATTCCAGATTCTATTTCCAATTTTTTTCACTTACATAGGTTATTCTAAGCATGGCATTTCATAATACAGAAAAACTCAGTGTTGAACTGAAAACTGCTTCCAGATCCTTTATAAAAAATGTTAAAGTAAAAGCCACTATTAACATTTGCCAGCTAGACAATTCTCTATGTGTCTTAATGTAGTAACCTTCTGCATTATTTACATGTGGAAAAATAAAAGGAGACCTAAAACTCACTTTAGGGAAGAACCTTGGCTCGAAAACGATGGGAGTCTTCAGAAGCCCAACTCTAAATCCATGACTCTGAAGGGGATTCTGCCATCCTTTTCAGCTCCCGGCTAATATGACCCAGAGCCTGGCAGAATGCTTGGCACACAATACGTGCCTAAGTGTGGGTCAGCTAACAGAGAGGAAGGATGGGACACCGCAGAGGGGCAGGCCAATGACGAGCGAATCAAATGCTGTGACTACCGACCCCTTCCCCACTCACCTCCGGGATAAGCAAAGTGCACTGGCTGGCTTGGAGACACTCCGTGCCCTCGGCGTGCAGCTTGGGGTTTCTTACCTTTCGACTTCTGTGGGCACAGGAAAAAGCAAGCTTAAGACTAGTGATGGCAACTGCACTGGGTTGCAACAATGTAGCAACTTCTTTCCCCCTTTTTATGAGCTTACATAAGTGGACAGATGGTCTATTAAGCCAGAGAGTTCTGTGAATAATTTTTCCAACAGTGATTCTTGCTTAGCATTGTGATACATTCTAGACTGAATGTAGAGAACTGGGCATGAAGTTATGACTTTCTCCGAAATGCTCTTAATTTGATTTAAAAATGGATTGAGGCAAAAATAATCATTCCACATGTACCTAATTCTTGGATTGTTAGTCTCAAATTTAAAAATTAGAATGAAATTGTTTAGGAAAAGTACTAAACTGGTATTTGGTACTTCTTGTGATTTATTACTTGAAAGAAAATATTTTTTTTTAATGTAGATATTTCTTTTATGTATATGAACAACTAGTCTTAGAAGTTCTCTGATAACCCTTCCTATCTGTGGGTCTCACTCCTGTGGATTCAACCAACTGTGGATAGAAAATACATATTTTTCACCTGTACTGAATCCGTACAGACTATCTTATCCCCTAGAGAATACAGTACAGCAACCATCCACATAGCATTTACATTATATTGAGTATTATAAGTAATCTAGAGATGATTTAATGTGCATAGGGAGGACGTACCTAAGTCTATGCAAATACCATACCACTATGTAGAAGGGACTTGACAACCTGTGGATTTTGGTATCTGAGGGAGGTCCTGGAACTAATCCCCCAAGGATACCGTGGGATGACTGTCTTTATAACATGGTCTGCTTGGCATACAGTATCTACCTTGACTGAGTGACTATGGAGTAAAATTTCCAGCGCATATACAGACACACACTCCACCTCATGCAGATACATCTTTTAGGCAGTGGAAATACAGTAAAAGCTAATCCAAGTAAATCAGTCCATTATTTATCATTTATTAACAACAGTAACTCTAAGAAACGGTATCAGAGTTTTCTAACGCAACTTCACAATGTTCTCCTCAGATATCCAGAGGAAACAGACATTACTTTATTTCACTTCCTGTAGAGAAGAGGAGGACACTGGCTGCCACTGGTGCTAACAATGCAGAACATAGTGGCTTCGCCTAACCTTAGCAATAGAATTGGGGTCTCTATTTCTGGATACCAGTATCATAAAGGAGATTTGAATATTGCTGGTCTCACTGGCCAGACTGTCAATGAAGACTGTGTGATTTCTGGACATTCCGTAGAAGGAACAGGATTTTCCCTTCTTTTTCCTATAGATACAGCAAGAAAATCAAAGGCTGCAGAATCAGCTATTCAGTCTCTGAAGAATTTATGCCAAAGGCGAGAACAACAAACTTATGTGCCTGTGTAGATAATGAAGTAGCCATGGAGACCAGGCTGCTGCAGCAGAAATGTGTGATCCCTAAATGGGCACGAGAGGGAGCTCTGAGACAAAGCACAGAAAAGCGGAGCTGAGCAGATTACCAGTTGGCATGGGAACACGCCAGCTCCTCAGATGCTCTGAAGGAGGATTTATAGTGTTCTTTACCAATAAAATTCTGGCAGAGGTAGGACTTAACAAATCACAGGACTTGGAAGGGTATTCTGTATTGGAAAAGGGAAAAAGGCCTGGGAAATGTCCAAAGTACTCAATACCTTTTCCAGTTTTTCATGAAGGCCCTGGGAATAGGAGGACATGGTGAACTGACATAAATAGTAATGGATACTGTGAAGTGCTTCAAAATATAAAAAGGCTTGACACACATTCTCTTACTCAAGGCTGAAAGCCAGTCCTGAGATCGGCAGAGATGATTATTTCATTCTGTAGACAGGCAAAGGATTCAGAGATGCTAAATGATCTGAATCATGACGTCGGGTAAGTGGCAGAATCAAAATTTGCATTCAGCTCTTTGACCCTGAAACCAAAGTTCTTGACGCTGTGTCATGCTCCATTGAATTCTCTGGTTTCAGTTGAAAAACAAAGACTGCTCTTACATTGTGATCCCCACAAAATGAACAGTGATGGCCAGCATGGGAGAGGGGCACTATACATGTCAGCCCATAGGAAAGAAATAACATCGAAATTCCCAAACAAGACAAGGCTTTGGCTGGATTTGTCTCAGACTTCATGGGGCACTCTGAATAGTAAAATCTGAGAAAATCACAAGCCTCATTTCCTGTGAACCCCAGTCCACTTACCCTATAGTTATAAAGTCTCCTTTGCTGATGGTGTCGGGTTCAATGCAGATATTCAGAAAATCTTCTTTGCTCTAAAAAGGTTAAGAACACTAATGTCATTACTCTTAAAATTTGGCTAATGCAGCCTGTTGTCATCCTCAGCTTTGATGGTTCATAGTTTGAAGCTATGTATAGATAGGGGACTCTACTTGTAGTGATTTAATTCCAAACCTATTTTCAGTCTTTTTTTTTTTTTTCACTAAGAGCTTTACTGAGGTATAATTTATAGAAAATTCATCTCCATTGCTTGGCTTTTTTTTTTTTTACTACATAAGCAAACAGAAAACTCAGAGTGGGAGGTTCTGGACGTTCTGTCACTCACTAGTAATTATTAGCTGTTCTAGTCTCTAGGATGACTTCCCTTGCAGGCCAAGCTTTCAGCCCCTCCCAGCAATCTTAGTGTTCACTGTACATCAGCTTCACATCCCAGCAATCTCAGTGTTCACTGTACATCAGCTTCACATCCCAGCAATCTCAGTGTTCACTGTACATCAGCTTCACATCCCAGCAATCTCAGTGTTCACTGTACATCAGCTTCACATCCCAGCAATCTCAGTGTTCACTGTACATCAGCTTCACATCCCAGCAATCTCAGTGTTCACTGTACATCAGCTTCACATCCCAGCAATCTCAGTGTTCACTGTACATCAGCTTCACATCCCAGCAATCTCAGTGTTCACTGTACATCAGCTTCACATCCCAGCAATCTCAGTGTTCACTGTACATCAGCTTCACATCCCAGCAATCTCAGTGTTCACTGTACATCAGCTTCACATCACAGCATGGAATCAGCTGCTTGGTGTGGAGAGCCCAAGTGCCTGTGCTCCTTTAATGCTCTACATACAAATTTGGTGTGCAACCAGAGTTGAAAAACAGCAATCCATTTATTCTATGGTAATGTTTCCAGCCACGGAAAGCTCTGGATGATTTCAGCTATGACAAAATGGCTATTAAAAACAGACTTGGTTCTTGGACCACTTCCCATAATTTGCTACCAGTCAGTGACTAGCCATACAAACCTAGCCCTCTGTAAATCAATCCTACAACTTCTATGTCAGCCTCAAATAGAGGTCTTGTTTCTTTTGGGGTAGGTTCAAAATGTTCAGGCCCAGGATTTGAGGCCTCTGAGAGCCTTAAAGCCTTTGCCTAAGATTAAAGGGTAACTAACAAAGAACTCTCAACTAAGAATTACAAAACATAAAGTGGATGACTTTGAAAGTTCACCTTTTATTTAACTACGTACTGAGTGCCAATCATGCACCATGAACCCATGGAGCTTGGGTTACACCAATGAACAAAACCCACATGAATTTCTGCCTACAAAGAACTTATTTTCTACTGTAGAGACGGGAGGGAATAGATCGATCATAGTAAAACAGTAAATTATAAACTCTGTTAGAAGATAAGGATGCCACAACTATATTAGAGTTTATTAGAAAATAAGATCAAAGAAGCAGAGCAAGGAACATGAGGTGGCGCTGATGGCAGTGGCTGCATTATAAAAAAGGGGGTCCCGTGGAGAAGCCTTGGAGAAGAGACCTGAAGGAGGTGAGGGAGTCAGCGATGTGACCATCCAGGGCAGTGGTTCTCAAACTTTAGCAAGTGTCACTGTACAGCAGGTAACACTCAAACTCTGGTTTTTGTTTGTCAACTAAAAAATAAATAATTTTTGGCCAGGCGCAGTGGCTCACACCTGTGATCTCAGCACTTTGGGAGGCCGAGGCGGGCGGATCAGCTGAGGTCAGGAGTTCAAGACCAGCCTGGCTAATGTGGTGAAACCCTGTCTCTACTAAAAGTACAAATATTAGCCGGGTGTGGTGGCAGGTGCCTGTAATCCCAGCTACTTGGGAGGCTGAGGCAGGAGAATCGCTAGAACCCGGGAGGCAGAGATTGCAGTGAGCCAATATCGCGCTATTGCACTCCAGCCTGGGTAACAAGTGAAACTCCATCTCAATCAATCAATCAATCAAAATAATTTTTTTTAACTCAGACTCTGGCCCCATCCCAAGTTTCTGGTTCAGTAGATCTGGGGTGAGGCCCATGAATTTTCATCTCGAGCAACTTCCATGTGATACTGATGTGCTGATCTAAGGGCTGGACTTTGAGAACCCCTAATCTGGGGATGAGCAATCCACACAAGGGGAACTACTGGGGCAGAGGCCTTCAGGTGGTGGTGGGGGAACATGTCTGACAGCAGGGAACAGCAAGGAAGCCCGTGTGGCTGGAGCAGAGCGAGTGACAGGGACAACAAGTGAGGAAGACAGGGAAGAGAGGAGCTACATCAGCAGAGCCTCATAGACCATGGTGAGGAAGCTGGCTTTTAGGCTGAATGAATCAGAGAGCCACTGGAGGGTTCTAAGGAGGGAAATATGTTCTGGCTTCATTTCAATAGGATCACTCTGGCTGCCGTGTTGAGAATTAAGACAGGAGTAGTATTGGAGAGAGAGACAGTGGGCTAGGAATTAACATTATAGATAAATGTGTAAGAGTGGCCCAGGGTTCAGGAGCTCCCAGGAGCAATGATCTGCTCTGACAATAGGACATTGAGAGGTGGGGCTGGGGGGCTAGTTAGAGAGGAGGAGGAAGAATGGGTTAAAGCGGTGACGAGTCAGGAGGACAGCCACCAAGTCACCAGGCCCAGCATACAAGGGGAGGTAAAGAAAGAAAACACAGCCACTGCTTAAAGGCTGTGGGAAAGGCAGAGCCCAGGGGAGAGCCACACTTCAGCTAGAACAGGGTTGGGAAACATTTTCTGTAAAGAGCCAGAGAGTGAACACTGTAGGCCTGCAGACCATGAGGTCTCTCTCACAGCTATTCAACTCAGCCATGGTGGCTGAAAGCAACCAGAGACCACACTCAAATGAATTAGCGTGCCTGTGTTCCAGTAAAATTTGACTTACAGACACTGAAATTTGAAGACAATTTCTACACGTAACAGAAAAATACTCTTCTTTTGATTTTTTTCAATGATTTAAAAATGTAAAAAACATTGTTAGCTTCAAGGCTGTACAAATACAGGCAGCAAGATAGTCAGGCCTGTGGGCTGTCCTTTGCTGACCCCTGTTCTAAAGCTTTGTTCTGGAGGCACAATTAAGTTACCTATAAAGAAACTGTGGTTCTCTGGAGGTGAGCCTTTAGCTTTGTTAACAGGGAACAGGGCATCCTTTAGTCTAGAATTAATTTTGACTCACTAGTGAGGCGATACCTTTCTGAGGACACTACCCAATGCCCCATATCTGAAGAGGATTTTCTACTCTAATTGGTTTGAACACAAACTATTCCTGGCTTTGTGAGAGGACCGACTCTCCTGAGGCTGTCCCGCCTGCTCACTGGTAGGTAACTCAGCCTCCATCTCGGGTGGTGGTTTCTCACATGCATGCACCTGTCAGTACTCAGCTGAAGATTCCAGAGGAGACCTCCGTAAACCTCTAGCTTGGTTCTGGGTGCAGCTTTCCTCTCCGTGTGGCTCTCTTGTATCCTGCCTTGCAATTCTAGCTGCCTTGATTTCTCAAAATTCTCAAAGACCCCTCAACTGACGTGGGGCATGGGCTTTGTGTGGGCTCCCTCTCTGTAGGCTGTGGCCTCTCTCCAGCGGTCACCTGGGGCAAGCATCAGGCTCACCGTGTTCGATTCCTTGCTCTCTGGACTCACTGTCCTATGCTGCTTGTCTCATACCAATGTCTCATATAGTTGTTTCATAGATTTTGTCCAATTTTTAAGGTGTTTAAGGTATAAAGCTGGTGCTTTTTGCTCCATCTTGGCCAAAAGTCTCACATTAACGTTCAAAAATCAATTCATTTTATTACTCTGACAGATTAAATGAAGAAACTTTATTATCTCAATAGATGCTGGAAGAGTACTTGATAAAATTAAATATCTAAGATATTTAACATGAAAGATAAAAATGCTTAGCAAACTGGGAGTAGAAAGGAACTTCCTTAATCTGATAAAGGGTATCTATAAAAAAAAGAAAACACATTAAATACAAGAATGAAGCAATGAAGACTTTCTCTCTAAATCAGAAATAAGAAAGACGATGGGGACTCCTGTTACTGCTACTTCTATTTAACCATGTACTGAGGTCCTATCCAGTGCTCTAAGTAAAATGAAGGATTCTAAGGATAAGTATTTGAAGAGAGAAAACAAAACTTGCACTATTTGCATTGGCCATGACTAAATCTGTAGAAAATTTGAAAGAATTCATTGAAAGAAAGTTAGAATAATTAATAATAATTTAATTAGGTTGCTGATTCAGCACTGATATAAAAAATCAATTGTATGTCCATCTACTAAATCAGGTAGAAAATGAAATTTTAAGAGATATTATTTAGAATAGCATAAAAATTAAGATAACTGGGAATATATCCAGCAAAAGACAGGATATTCCAGAGGAAGACCTAAATAAATGAAGAGAGACACCCCGTTCATATGCTAGAGGAGTCAATATTGTGGAAATGTCATTTCTCTCCAAATTGATCTATGGGTACAATGCAGTGAGATCAATATTATAACATTTTTATGTGGAATTTAATAAAATAAACATTCTAAAATATTTATAGAACCCAAATGAGCTAAGAATAGCCAAGAGACTGTGTAAAAAGAGAAAAACATAGAACTTATTATAAAACTATAATAATTAAGAGAAGCAGAGTATTAGTATAAATATGAGAAAATGGAACAACAATAGAAGAAAGAGACTAGAAACATTTACATGTATATAGACATGATGTATGGCAGAGGTTTATTGAAGATCAATGGGGGAAAATGGAGATTTCAATAAATGGTGCTTGGACAACTGGCTTTCTGTTTGGAAAGAACATAAAATTGGAGCTTTACCTTCATCATTCACAAAACTTACTTATAAGTGGGGGTATTTCCTTTTCAAAGAAAAATGGAACTATGTTGCAAATCTTTTCACCTATTTTTCCCATGTCAATAGATAGAAAATAATACATATATAAAATAGATATGACTTTTAATAAATGTACCAAAATTTATTCAGTCTGATTAGTTCATTGCAAATATTTTACTATTATACAGTGAGCATAGTTGTATAAGAGATCCTAATTTTCACACATTCTATACTCCTACAGCTTCTTTCATACACTGAATGTGCTGCTTTTAATAAGTGAACATTTTGAGCTATTACACGGCAGCTACATTGCCTTTATTGTATTGCATTTGCTTTTATTTTTATAAAGAATTGCGCAAAAAAAGAAACAAATGAATTTGCTGCTACTAGTGATAAGCAGCACAGTATCGTATACTTTTATACTAGGCACAAAGATAAAAAGCACTTGGCATTGTGAATGTGGCTAATCTTGAGCGCAATCACATACTCACTGAACTCAATCCATTCAGTGGTACTCAGTCATCAGAGAAAAGAACAATGGTAAAGAACATGAACAAAATACTCGGAATACATATTATTAAAGACTTGGTATAAAGGAGATGTATAGTTAGAAATTTTATCTTTCTCTTTTAAATTCCTCTGGAACAGAATCTATTTTTTTTTTTTTTTTAGCATTCACATATCCACTTTCACCAGTGTTTTTCAGATTTCCATTATGTAAAAAAGGACTGCCTACATTATATATTCATCAGGTTATTTCAGTAGGATAAATTCCTAGAAATACAGTTAATAGGGCCGAAGGTATGCATATATTTTAGACACTTCATATATACTATACCAAATTGCTGAGACAGGATGTTCCAGTCTATATTCCCATCAGAAACACACACCACCACTAAGCTTTTAATCTATAACATGCTTCTTAGTCATGACAATTCAATGTTACTATTTTAATTTGCATTTCTTTGCTGAAATCACTCTGTCTCCTTACCTACAAAATGCAGATAAAGATATCTACCTATAAGGATTACATAATATTATGTAAAATTCTTAGGACAGTGCCTCACATGTAGTAAATAGTCAGCAAATATAAGCTATTTTTTCATATGCTTATTTCTTTTATGAATTTTCTATTCTTACCCCTTGCTCACTTTTTATATTAGTCCTTTGCCCATTTCTCATTGCTTTATCCTAAGAGCTTGTTAAAAGGAAAGTGAATTCCTGGTCTATCACATGCTAATATTTTTCCCAATATGTCATTTAAAAGTTTGTTTAGAATGTCTTTTTAAATAAAAAGACAAATGCATCAATATGATTTCTGCCTTAAATGTCATGCTTAGAGAGGCCTTGTCCTCCTTAATTTTATACTGATAATCACTTAGATTTCACCCTAATACTTTTTTTTTAACTTCAAACTTCTATTTTAAGTTCAGGGGTACATACACAGGATGTGCAGCCTTGTTACATAGGTATAAACATGTGCCATTTACCCTAATACTTTAATGATTTTATTATTTTACATTTAGTTCTTTAATCAAACTAGAATTTTTTTTATAGGGTGAAGGGAGCTATGTTTTCCAAATGTTTTGCAATAGACATGTATTATTTTCATAGTTAGAAAACATCTCAATACTCTGAATATTAATATTAGATCAAACTTATCACTCTATTAATATTGGAATCAAACTTTTCATGACATTCCAACTCCATCTACTAATTTTCAGACTGGCCTAGACAACTGTGAACAGACTAATTTGCATACAAGCTGAATGTAATTAGTCCCCAGTTAACAATTACTTTCCTATTGGCATTCTCATTGATATAAATTACCAAGGTTTTCTCCATACTAGGGTCAGTAAACTTTTTCTGTAAGTGACCAGATAATAAACATTTTAGGCTTTGGGCCATACAATCTGTCACAACTACTCAGCTCTCCCCTGTAGCACAAAGGCAGCCACAGACAATATATTTGTAAATGAATTATGGCTGTGCTCCAATAAAACTTTATTTATGGATACTGAAACTTGAATTTTACATATTTTTCTGTTCACAAAAATTATTCTTGATTTTCTTTGCATCATTTAAAATTAGAAGATTCTTGGCTTCTGGGCTATACAAAAACAGGTGGCAGACCAGTTTGCCAATGCCTGCTTTATTTCAATACTTTTGGGTGTATTGTCTATAGTAGCACCACCCAACAGAACCTTCTGCACTGACGGACAGGCTGTATACCTGTGCTTTCCAATATGGTGGCTACTAGCCACATATGGCTGTTGAGCACTTGAAATGTGGTGAGTGTGACTTAGGAACTAAGTTTTGAATTTTATTTAATTCTAATTAATTTAAATTTAACTAGCCACATGTGGCTAATAGCTACCATATGGGATAGTGCATACCTATAGATTGGGCCTAAATAAATCATATGTAGATGTAGATACAGATGCGTGTGTGTGGGTATTTTTCTCCTGAGGATCTAATTTGACATATTTAGTATAGTCACAAAAATCGTGGATATTTACTCAAGTAAAAGTTCCACAATTTTTTTCCAGTGACAAATGGGAATAGCTAATTTTCATTTCTAAAGCCCTCTTGCCCTAAGTTCTCTGAATGCCAATTAAGCAATGAGCAGAACATGTGATCAGAGCCCCAGAAGCATTTATGCCACTCCTGCAGGTGGCACCTTCTCCTCATTGCTGTTATTCCTTAAAGGCACACCACATCCTCTTTCTCCTGACTCTGCCCTCTCTATCTCCACAGGGTAAAAATAAAAATAACTGAATTAGTGGGAGAGGACTATAGCTATTGTCACTTTTCTTAGGTACCAAATGCTTTTCTAATAAAAAAGCACACTTACTGTCGGGTCAAGCTGATTGTTCCGTGTTGTGATGGACAGTTCAATGGTGGACAGCTGCACATCTTTCCAGACCTCTGGGCTCACCTCTTGGGAAAGGGCTGTGGGAATCCATTAGATACAGGTCAGTTTCTTCCATTAACATTTCACCGCCCACCACGGACGGCTAGCTGCTAGCTGCTCGGCTCAGCTTCTCAACCTTTCTGCTGACTCTTTGCCTTCATTTTATGTATTTCATGCTTCTTATACATAGAGGTAAAAATGGCATCTCTGTGCCTAAAACATCACTACCAAAAGCAGTCACATTAACAGAAAGACTGTACACAGAGACTGCTATGCCCATTGATGGCACATTGCTTGGGCCTGCTCTGGTGGCACACAGAAGGATGAATTCAGTGATCCCTGAAAGGCTTCTCCTGCTCTAGTTAAGTCTCTAAAACTGATTTTGGAGGTATATTTTAGGGCACTTCTAAACTGACCAGGGCCGTCCAATCTTCAGTCGCCACATTGCTCACCATCCTGTGGTTGTGCCCAGTAGGATGCAAGCCTTCGTAATATTCTCCTGTACAAAGAAGGCCTCTGTACAGGGGTCTCCTCTGGTTCACTGGGAGGTCTCTCTGTAGGTCCCGTGTATGAGATAGAGGCTTGGTGAGTCTGAGGCCACTCCTTTTAATGTGGAGAGAGAAAAATTTTGTTATGCATATACAATTCCACTCTGGGAGTTTCTCTCTGCAAAAGTTATTTATTTGTCTACCTATACCTGCTAGAAAGTGAACTAATAATCTCCTCTCACTGGATGGAATGCTAGTTTGGAGCATGGAATCCTCAAGCTTTCTTTTCCTCTTAAAGCTACATCTTAGAAACCATGAATTCAGCAAGTACTGCCTCCATTGCTCTCCCTAAAATGGGCTAACCATCACCATTTACACTTGTCCAAAAAGAGGGTGAATGAACATAGGGTCATCCGTAATAAATTTATCTTTGGCTTACAGATGGTGATGCAAAATGAAACTGAGGAAATCCAGTTGCATCAGGTCCCTACCTCACTTCTGGAATCTTATTCCACACACAGGCCAGAATGATTTAGCCCAGGCTCACAATCCAGCCCAAGGCTTCTCACTTCTGCTTCAAAGCCCATTACCCTCACACTCTAATTTTTTTTGTCTTCTATGTCCTGGCATCCCAAGTCCAGTGTCATCCTAGATCACATCCTGACCACATGAATGATGAAAACCATACCCCAGCCTCTCAGCCCTTAACATCACCTCTGATTCACCACATCCACCCATTTCCATGGCCACATCCTGGCCCCTAATGTCACCCAGAACTATTCCACTTTGGAAATCTAAAACCCTGAGATCCTACTCTAATCACATCCCATATTCTTCTGGTTGATTCTTTTGTGCCCATTGTGTCTCTTAGGGTGAAATGTTCCCTGTTCTCAAGTTTCCAGGTGGTGAATTACAAAGCAGTAGCAATACTGGCTTCTCTCACTCCACCGCTTACTCACTCCTCCCCAAGTCTAGAAGGACCATTGCATGGATCCAGCCCTTTCCTTTCTCTCTGACAGCAGCTGTCCTTGTCTCAAACGTTCACTGCTTCTTCTAATTTTCATGTGGTGAAAATTAGCTTCTTGTGGTGGTCTCTGCCCTGAAGGAGCTGTTTCAATGGACACCTTCAGTTCACAGTATTAGGAGATCAGATAGAGACCACGTATCTGTGCTCTGTCCTCCACTCCTGCTGACATTTATAAAGATGACGTTTTGATCTTCATCTGCCTAGTTCCTGCATTTGTTTTCATACCTTGGTTCAAACTAAAAAGAGGAAGAGAAGGGTTTTCTTGTGGGCCCCTGAAGACCTAACTGCACCAAGTTTTCATTCACATTGAGGATTCTACTCCCTGCCCGCTCATTTTCCCTCAGTGCCAAACTGATAGTCAATTACTTTCAATCGCTTTCTTTTTCCACTTACTCTTGGCTTTCCTGTGTCTTTATCCTTCTACAATATGTCCTAAAAAGCCCCAATTCTGGATCAGCCTTGTCACTAAGTTCCTGTACTCTTACATCATGGCTCAGTATTACTAGAGGAGAAAATGATACTCCTGCTGAGTATTAATACAGGGAAAAGCAGTCACCCAAAGGAGCATTCATGTCTACAAATTGTTAGCCTCAGGTCTTCAGTGCTACTTGATAATCCTAAGCCTCCTCCTATATTCATCTTTCTTCAGGATACCCCATACCACTACCCACCGCCTTTCTGACAGGATCACTTTGCTTCCTACACTTCAGTGAGAATATCAGGGACATCAGTGAGAATACCTTAACTTTCTCTAATCTCATTTTCATCTGGACCTACCCTTTACTCCTCTTCTGTATCAATGAAAAAAGGTGTCCCTTGTCCTGTCCAGGGACAATCCAGTACTCTGGATCCCACACCCTTCTACCCGCTCTTGGATTTTGCCAATTCAGTCATGCTTTCTGTCTCCCTTCTCACCACCTCACATTCTTTTCTTTTTCTTTAGTCTAGAAACACATGGATATTCTCCACTTTTAAAAACTCCATATTGACCCCGTGTTTCTCTCAGCTTTTGCCTTCCCTATCTCCTCCTCTTCAAAGTCAGGTTTCTTGAAGGAGTAGCCTGTCCTTGCTGTCTCCACTTCTTTACATCACTTTTATTTCTTGACTTTCTTCAATCTGGCTTCAGCCACCACACTTTGGAGGCTGCCCAGCTTTTGGAGGCTGCCAAATTCGATGGATACTCTCTTGTCTGTATATTTAAAGTCTTTGCTTTTGCTTCTCGAAACTCTTACTTTTTTCTTGAAATTCTCTCTTCTATTGGCTTCTATGTTAGTATTCTCTCGTGCATTTTCTCTCAGCACTTCTCAGTCATTTTTGGTGGTTCTTTAAATGTTTATGTCCCTTAGGGATATTCCTGGCCATCTGTACTCAATGGTAATTTCACCCAACCCATGGTTTCAACACTGCTCACACACTTATGACATTTGAATCTGTTTCTTTAGTCCAGACCTCTCTGCTGAATTCCAGACCTAAATCACAATTGTATCTTTGCTTGTCTGTACCACAGGTATGTTAAACTCTACATAGATTAAACTGAAAATTTCATCTCTCTTCACAAACTTGATTTACTCTAGTATTATCAACATCAGTGGAAAACTCCAGTTACCAAATTCTAGTCCCTCATACCAGAAATCTGATAATACTACAGTATTCTTCTGACTTTTGAGGTTCTAACTTAACAGTTCTTTAATCCTTCTTCTATTGTCAATACTGTTACCTCCTTAGTCTATACGTCACTTCCCACCTGACTACTTTAACAATCTTCTATCTAATGTCCTTGCCTTGAGCTACCCACATCCTATCTGTTTTTCTGTTTAGAAAAAAACAATTTTTCTAAAATGCAAATCTGCTCATTTCATGCCTCTGCTTAAGACTCAATAACTCCCCATTGCTTTAAGGATAAAAGTCAAATTGCACACAAAAACCCACCATAACCTGCCCTTACCTAACCCACTGGCTTCACTTCCTGCCATTTTACTGCATTAATCATAATTAAGGGCCATGTCACACCACTGTGACTTCACACAGCCTTTAAATGTTTCAAAACTTAGTGTGTCACCTCCGCTGGGAAGATTTTCTGACCCTCATTAGATTTAGATGCCCCTCCTCTCTGCTCCTTTCTTAGTCTTTCTATCTTTCTCTCACAGCACTTGCCAAACTGCTGATTTACTTACACTTCCCTCCCAGTATCTGAATACTTCTTGAGGGCAGAAAACCTGTCTCATTTGACTTTGTATCCCAAGCATATATCAACTATTGTTTGCTGAATAAATAGTGGAAACAGTTTATATTCCATTTAAATATGTAGCTACTCTGTTTCTTCCTAAATGCACTCACAACTCCACCAATGAAATTATTCCCTCGAGGGATAACTGATTTTACTAATCCAGTTTGCCCTTGGTATATAAAGACCTTGCCCTGCCAAGTTCATTTTTAAAATCATATACATTTACTTCTAGTAGTTTAGTGATTTTAGGGTTTTACATTTAATTTTTTAATCCAGCCAGAATTTTTTTAAAAGGTAAAGGAAGCTATGTTTTCCAAATGTTTCGCAAGGAACATGTATTACTTTTATAATTAGAAAAACACTCAATAACTCTGAATATCAACATTGGAACCAACCTTCTCACTACATTCAAACCCCATCTGCCAGTTTTCAGATTGGCCAGCCAAACTATCAATATACCACTTTGATTTGCATAAAAGCTGAATATAGTCTGTAGTCCACAGTTAAAGATGACTTTTCTATTAGCATTTTCACTAATAAAAGTTGTTAGGTTTTTCTCTATGCCAGTATTTTTTATTGTATCGTATAGAGTAGCACTGCCCAACAAAACTTTTTCTGATCATGGAAATGTTCCATATCTATACTCTACAATACAGTAACCACTGCCCATATTTAGTTAGTATAGTTTGAAACCTACTGGTATAAACACAAACCTGTACAATTAGATATTATATATTCAGATACAAATCTTCAATTCATTTCCAGGTACTAACATAGACAAGCATACAAATAATCGGTGAGAAATATGTCATTATGTTCAAGGTCTGTCGGGCAAAAGAGTGAATTAATAGCAAAGGGAAGTAGAATGCTTAAGAGAGATTAAATGTGGGTTTGGTAGTAGAGGGAATGAATTGGTAGATGAAGGGTGATTGCTTATCAAAACAGGAATGCGTTCTGTATTTGTATTTAATCAAAAATGCCCTGTTTTAGTGTTGAAGCATGCCACATTCATCTGTAGCAAGGAATTAAAAAAAAATACCAAATATATGCATTACAGAGAAACAACAAAATAACACAGCAAATTTCTACACTGTAAATCACATTTACCTTAAGAGTGCTGAAAAAGTGGGCTGCTTTGATTTTTAGAGGCCCAAGATACCAGTACCTGTGAAAAGAGCAAGATAAAAATCTGATAAGAATATCAAAAGAACTATCATGTGATAGATACCATTCATGGCAGACAATACATTAGAATTACATCTCTGCTGTGAGTGGCTATTCTGGTAGCTAAGAGGTTATGGCTTAGTATAAAAGAGTATTACATTCAGTTTTAAATCCACATTTCGATGCCTTGTCAAGTTATATGTAATTAGTTATGCAGTAAGATTCTTGCAATTTATGAGAGATATATAACCAAGCTCCTTGAGTCACTAAATTCACAACATCCTTTAAACACATCCTTTAAGCCATAGAATACAGTTCGGTATAGAGTTGTCCCTCAGTCCAAAGTCTGAAGATGTTCAAGTCCCTGATATAAAATGGCATATTTGCACATAACCTATGTACATTCTCTTGTATATTTTAAGTCATCTCTACATTGCTTATAACACTTAATACAGTGCCTACACATCACTTTATTTGCATGGATTCAACACAGTACTTGGTGTGCAGCCAATTCCAGTTTTGCTTTTTGGAATTTTGTGGAATATTTTTTTCCCCAAATATTCCTTATCTGCATTTGTTTACATCTATGGATACAATGGGTCAAATGTACGTTCAAAAGAGCTATGAGTAAAGGATGATACAGCCACACTAAGATGCAAACACTGCATGCTCTGATGTGCTGATCCCAAGCTAAATGACTAGATCCTGTACACCATGTCCTCTCACACACACAAATGCACATATGCACACTCAATTAAAAATGTGTAAACCAGCATAATTTCACATTACTCATGTTATATAGCTCTAAAATGGCAAATGTTAAATCTGGGAATAACAAAAATCTATTGCATATTGCTAAATACATAAAAGCTACTGGAGAGAGGAAGACACCTAATCGGAATTAGAAAACGGCATAAAATAGATTCTTCTCTTAAAACTTATCTCTGTTAACAAATCACTCAACATTAACTGCTCTCTGTTGATTCTGATCATATACATTTATTTAGCACCCACTATGAATGTGGAGGAAACAGAAGAAATATAAAGTATAAATTTCCCACCTTTGAGAGCTTATGATTTGAGAAAATAAGACCCAAATAAGTAAAAGCAAACAATGAATGACTATATGGAAAAGCATAAACTGATCACTGCTTATTGGTAAGGGGAATCAAAAAGAGACAAAAAGTCATTAAGGGCCTAAAATCATTGGAGCAGCCATGCCTGTAAAATGAATGGCACAGAATAAAGTCAGGGTACAAAACTTAGAGTATGGGAAATAGGATAACAGCCAGAGAAAGAGGGAAAAGCTTAGAAGTAAAGATACATAATTATATAATTAGGGGTGATGACAGAGTAAGTTGGGCCTGGAATAACAGACAAAGAGCTTAGATATAATCCAAGGGGGAATGCAGAAACATTCTAAATTATTATTCAGGTTGATACTGTGCTACTACTAATGAGGCCCTTGATCATCTGATTTTTTGTGTTATTATTTTTTAAAATTTACTCTATAGTTTGCTTCTTTCCCTAGTTAGCCAAGTAGAAGGTCATCTCAACTCAGGCAGTTACCTTCTAAAGTTTCCTCAGTTTCCTTCATCTCTACCAATAGTACATTTTGCCACTGTCTTTGTAGTCTTCCTACAGCCAGCTAGGAAATGATTTCTCATATCTCTACCATTTCTTTCTTAATACAAACAGCAACTCTGTGGATGGGTCTAGCCAAGGTAGCACATAATAACAATCAGAATTTTAAAATTCTTTGTTCAGAAACCAATCGAGATATGGGGCTAGTATATAAAATAGTCCTAAAAGCGTTGATCTGTACTGTGCTTTCTTGTTGCTTACCACATTTTGGAAAGCAATTTGTCCTAACCAGACTTCTTTAGGGAAAGCTAGCAGTTTCTCTTGGTGAGTTGCTGGATTTGAGATTTCAGATCAAACACAAGGTAATTCATGGAATCCCATAATCATGGCACACTTGCAAATAAAAAATGTGAAATACTTCAGAATGCAATGTGTAATATAATATGGTAATGTCTCTCTTTTGACATTCCACTGTTAGGAATCTCATTAGCAAGAATAATAAAGTGAAACAAGTGAGAGAAATTTCTGTTAAAAAAAAAAAAAAAAGCATGGCAGGCTGGCCTATGAAGTGAAAGGGCAATTTCTTGAGAGCTATGTGTGAGATCAGCCACAATTCATTTAAACTATACTCAAACTGTAAGCCCTCGATTTTAAGAAAAGGTAAAGAGAAAATACCACCACTAGGTATGAAGCGAATCTCACATGGTGTCCTCTTCAGTCCTGCTCAGCAAGCCCTTGCCTACTTTACCTCTCCACAGCAAATGGAACACGACACACCCTCTCTCCAAGCCAAGAGTTTCATTGCATACAATGGATTCTCCAAAAATAAGTCAATTCTCATGAAAAGCCAACATTGGCCCTCTAATCAGCTCCTCGATAGGCCTGTTTCTCCCATCTCACAGCACAGCCAGGCGCCGCCCTTCTTCCTCTAAGAGCAGCGGCCTGTGGTCTCCCAATCTGCGAGGACTTCACAAAAATACCTCTCAGGAAAAGCCGTCTGACTGTAACAGCTCCGTAAGGCTGTAGCCCAGGCAGTCCCTTCCACTTGGTACCCAGCTAAGCAGCTGCAGAATGATAGGCAATCCAGTTCTCCCTACAGCCTAGCTTGAGCCTAACCTATGCTCAAGTAGTGTGTCTAAAAATAGAGACATACCCTTCTCCTCTTCAGCTACTGCCCAGCTAGTGTTGAGGAAGCTGCAACTTTCCCCAGCCTTTCTGCATATAGGACATAAACCTCTACCTGATTGTTCCTACCTCCATTATTCACACATATTTCAACCTCCAGGCCCACCAAATTTATTCCCAGAAGATCACTGTGAGTTAAAACCTGAAAGTCAGGGACAGAATAAGATTTTTTTAAAAAACATCACACATCAATATAGTAATCCTTTACTTGCTAACTTTGACGCCAGCATCTCTGAAAGATCCCCATCGAAGGCCGGTCATTGCAAACACAGGCTGTTCCTTTTCACCCTGGAAGTTAAATAAATTTCATTTAAATTCATGATTACAATCACTCGGAACTCTTTACATGTAAGTACTCAGCAAATGTTCATGGCCTACTTTTCATCAAATCAAAATTCTAAAAAGTCTGCTCAAACATTAAAGACATTAACCCTGTGAGTGCTTAGTAAAAATACTTGAATAAGCCACACTGTAACATGAAGGTAATTTTTACACATCAGGTTTCATGAATCTGCTGGCAGGGGAACATACTGTCATACTTTGGCCTGTAAATTTGAGAGTACCTAACTATGTTACCTCTTGAGCCAGTCAGTAGTCAGGTCAGCTAGAATTTCTTTTCTTTCATGTACTTGTCCAAGGCAAAGATAACTTAAGCCTGCATTTTCCTTATAGGATCAAGAGCTCTCAAGTCAGATCAGAATCCTGGTACTCTAGAATGTCTCACCTGAATATCTGAAAATACAGTCAAATACGTGTTACAAAAAGTCGAAATAAAAAGTGATTTGGATTTAGTCCAATGCTTTATGGCCAAATACTGCATATTATAATCAGTGAGTTTCTAATAAATCAGTGAATTAAGCAATATATAGAAAAAATACACAATACAGCCAATGTCCCTAAGAGTTTTATACTCCACCCTGAACCTTCCTTAAAAATTATAAATAATCTAGGTACCAGGATTCTAAATGGAATTTTTCCTGTAGCTCAGAATTTCATCTAAAGTCTAAGAGCTGAAAACTGACAGGCACCCAGTGCCCCCACACTCTAAAGAGAGCTACCGAATGCTACATAAGACTCCACAGAAGTTGCTAAAAGTGGGCAGAACCAGCTTGATTCCCACCACAGCCAGTGCAAGCAGAAGAGTAGGAACTGGAGGCAAATCCTTGGCAGTGCAAGTTGCTGCCTAGAGAAAGCATGCTGTCTTCTCCGCAAGGGTAAGAGTGCTTCCCCCAACACCACTTTCACTCCTGTTTCCACTACGCCAAAACCAAGTCATTTGCTTTGGAATGACTAGGAGAATCAGAGAAATTTCTAGGAGAATCAAACACAATAAAAGAAGCCTACAAGGAAAGGACGCTGGCCTCTCATCCCTTTGTTGAGTATCTGCTCGTGCAGTAGACTTGCATCTTCACTCTCTGTACCTGCTTTAGTAAGGGACAAGGGAACCAGAGAGAAATGGCAGAAAAAAAAGGAGAAGGTGCAGCAACTCATTGGCTGGTACAGCAAGGACATATTAGTTTTCTGGGTGCCTAGTGGATATTGTGGAAGATAACAGGGCTTTGAGTCATCTTGACAATACCCCATCTAAGAGCCTAGCCCAGGGATGATAGTATCCAAGCAGTTAGAAGCTGTGGAGAGAGCCAAGCCTGGATGCTCTCCACAGGAAGTTGAAAAAGGTGGAGCTAGAACAGATCTCTAACATCAGAAAACTATGTACGCCATGGGGAGGAATCCCAAAGAATTCACACATGAACCCATAAGACAGCCAGCACAGGGGCATCAGCAACCAAGAGGGAATGGTAAGGAAAAAGATTTTTCTCTAATCATTCCTTTATGTACCAACAATAAAGGAGCTAGAAATAGTAGAAAGCAGAGAGAGTGGGATGAAAAAACAGCCCAAAGACATTGAGGGTAAGGAGGTTTTAAATTTTGTTTTGTTTTTTTTTTTTTAGATGGAGTTTCACTCTTGTTGCCCAGGCTGGAGTGCAGTGGTGCGATCTCGGCTAATTGCAACCTCCGCCTCTCAGGTTCAAGTGATTCTCCTGCCTCAGCCTCCTGAGTAGCTGGGATTACAGGTGCACGCCACCACGCCCAGCTAATTTTTGTATTCTTTTAGTAGAGACGGGGTTTCACCATGTTGACCAGGCTGGTCTCCAACTGCTGACCTCAGATGATCCACCTGCCTCAGCCTCCCAAAGTGCTGGGCTTACAGGTGTGAGCCATCACGCCCAGGATTGCTTATTAATATAAGGAGGTGATGGAGGATATCAATGATGGAGTAACATTTGAACAGAGACCTGAAGTACATGAGAAATCCAGTTGAGGCCAGAGAGGTCACAGGGACTGAACTGTGTTTGACCTTGAAGGCCTTTGAATGACTTTGGTGTTATTCGGAGATGGGAAGCTGTTGATGGGCTCTGGGCAGAGAAGTGACATGCTCTAACTCCTGACCACACACTGGCTGTTGTGCTGACAACAGATTGTAGGGAGGCAAGGGGAGAGGGAATGATAAGAGTTTGAGGACTCCTGGAATGATCCAGATAAAAGATGAAGGCAGCTGGGACCAGAGTGGTAAGAACAGAGGCAAGAAGAAATGCTTGATTTTGGATATATTTTGAAGGTAGAGCCAACATGACTTCTTGCCTGAATGGGGGAGTCAAAGATGACTCCAGAATTTTGGGGGGTAATAAGTGATGATTTTATCAAAGTATAAGTGATCATTTAAAGACTGTATTATTTCTTAGGAATGTTATATGCTGACCACTAAAGATTTATAAAATGGTATAATAACATAGACCAATTGTTTTGAAGTGAGAATCCTCACAGAATACCTAAGTGATCCTAGGCAAGTCACTTAACTTTTGAACATTGGCTTCTACCTCTGAAAACAGGGTCATCTTTTGCTTAAACAACCTTCTCTACATTATCTCCTATGAGTGTGTAAAGGGGCTATCAGCACTTGTATCCTCACCTGCTAGCAGTGAGTGGCCAATAGTAAATAAAATTTATAATAAATACATAAAATTTAAAAATTAATATATTTAATCATAAAATGAGGTGACAGAATAACCTCATAAAGCTTTTACATGAGCCAAAAATATTCCTACCTTCACAGGAATTTCACAAACCTCACCTCTCACGTATCTGAAGACAGATATGTTTTCACTCATCCACTCAGTATTGATGGAACCCCTACTCAGCCAAGCATGGTGCTGGGAGTTGAGGACACAACGGTGAACACACTAACATACTCCCTGCCTCGAAGCACTTACATTCCCTCCCTAGCCTTAATGCTCTCCAAGCTAAACGTCTAGTCTTTCCGTTGTTCCGCCATGATTTTAACAGCCTCATTATCTTGTTTACCCAACCCCCTCTGTTGTTTGTCAGTGTCCCTCTTAATTCTCTCATCTAGAACTGAATCTAAAAATTGTCTAAATTAAATCCCACTTAATGCCTTCACCTTAACAAAATTGCTAAATAAGTATAATAGTGTGGTAAGTTTTCATACACCAGGCTTCTGATTTATATTGAGATACCTATTGAGTATCAGGGAAGTAGGTACAATTGTACAATGGGTGGGGGGAGCTAAGGAGATGGATGGTCAAGGAAAATATAAATTTTAAAATAAAACAAATTATTATTTTTAATTGATAAATCACACTTGTATATGTTTATGGGGTACAATGTAATTGACATGTGTATGCAATGTGGGATGATTAAATCAAGCTAATTAAATATTCATCACCTCATTTACTTATCCTGTTTTGTGGTGAGACATTTGAAGTTTATTCTCTTAGTTATGTTTAAATATACATTATTATCAACTATAGTCACCCTGCTGTGCAATAGATCTCAAAACTTATTCCTCCTATCTAACTGCAACTTTGCACTATTTGGCCAGCATTTAAAAAACAAGGTACCTAGATTAGGGGAGGTTGGAAAGAACTGAAAAGAAGAGAAAGGAGAAAAGAAAATGATTCTAGTCTAAGGGAGAGAAATAACAGTATATGTCTATAGCATCATTTCCCCAAATGTTTCATAACATGTTAACAAGTGCTATGTCTGAGGATGATGCTGCTGCTGCTGATGATGATGATAGAAGATTCCATGGTGAAATAAATTGGAAAATACCAAACTTATTTGGTTTGAAGCAAGTTATGTTTACTACAGTTCTTCTTAGAGTCTTTAATATGTTAATGTACATTACACATTTCCAAAAGAGGAAGCATAATATACAGCTTTCCTGAGTTGTTAACTGTGCAACCCTTCTTTGGGAGGACATTTTTGTACAATTCATATATCTTGGTAAATGCTGTTCTAAAGCATGTAGTGTAGGCAAGAAGTGCTGAGATAAGTACTGAGGGTTGCCGACTGATCCTCTAACCCTGTTTTCTCCTTCTTCATCTCGGGGGAAGAGTTTTTAGGAACATTCCATTAGAATTAAATAAAAAGCCTTGTGACCCCAAAGTTCCACTGATGTGGAGTGCTGTGTCCTAGCAAAAGGTGAGAATGGCTCTGGACAACAGGAAATGAGCCAGCAAGGCAGAATATGTGTGAGCAGATCTAGAGAATAATTAGTATTCCAGATGGGCATAGGACTGTCAGGATTCAGAAGAGCCCGGAGGACCAGTCATGGAGAGACTAGTCCCTGTTGGAGTACACATGAACACAGAAAAAGCAAGCAAGGTCAGATGGACAAAGTAGAAGCCAATAATAGACAAAGTCCCACTGTATCTTAACCCACTAAAGGTCTGGGTAGGCAGTCAGATTTTGAGATGGCTGGGTCAGTAAACAAAAACAAAAAGAAAAAGAAAGAAAAGCACACAGTCAGATCTTCACAGCAAAGGAGATGTGCTGCCCCAATTCACAGACTCCCCTAGAAAGAGTAAATCCCTGGGAGAAAATGGCCTAGGGTTTGTGGAAGAAAATAATGGAGCGAGCGGGTTGGAATAAATGCTTAAGGAACACTGAAAAGGAAACAAGTCCTATAAACTAGATAGATGCCTAATCTGGAAATTTCAGGGATCCTAGATAAAGAGAAAGAAACAAAGTAGAAGGTGCTCTCAAGGAGTTCTGAAGCAGCTTCAGGCATCATCTTAAGAGAATGATCAAAGCCAGGGTCTAAAAAGGAGTCCATGTAATTAGCCAGGAATGGCAAATAGGGAAAAGGGAAAGGTTCTAACTCCCCATGAACTCCCCTCTATGCCTTATTTGGTTCTGGGTTGGCAGGGTCTTAAGAATCTAGTTGAAAAAACAAAAAGAAAAAGCTAGAAAGAATTCTATAAACCTTCCCAGTAATTACTTTAAAGTCAAGTTATCAGGCATTATAGATGTCTATATGGGAAAAACTGCCCTTCAAAAATCATGGAATGGTGCCAAGTATGATGCCACCTGGACAAAGCAGTTAAGTGGAAAAACCAACAGACTATCAGAAAGAAAATCTAAATTCTAGTTACATCTCCAGCACAACTCGTCATAATCAAAGGATTCTTTTTTCCCCTAATTTGTCAAATGAGGATACGAATCTCACCTCGACTTCCTCACTGAGTGGGAGATTCAAGTGAAATGTCAACACAGATTGAACAATCTAAAAAGCTAAATATAAGGCATTATTGTTTCTAAGAACTATTTCTTTTATCTTTGGAGAATCGTCAGACATATGTTTAATAGGGTTGGATTGTTCTTTCAAAGAAGAAAAATGTGGTATCAGGCTTTATCTATAATGCTTATAGTACAAGGCTTTGTCTATAATCTTTTTCCCCATATTCTGAAATTAATTTTCAGAAATAAGGAAAAAAGAGAAAATGTATCCAACTTAGTTGGGTTCCTCAGAAACCAGAGTAGAGACTATTGTACCACGCTTTCTAAGAACTGATTTTCAGAGTTTTCTTCCTGGGTTGTGTCATCAATACACAGAGCCTGTGGTAAATTTGATACTGGTTTCATCAATTCTCAAAATCAGTATATTTCAAAGAAAAACATAAAAGAGACAAGAGACATTTAAATATAAGCACAGGCCGGGCACGGTGGCTCATGCCTGTAATCCCAGCACTGTGAGAGTCCGAGGTGGGTGTATCATGAGGTCAGGAGTTCAAGACAAGCCTGACCAGTATGGTGAAACTCCATCTCTACTAAAAATACAAAAATTAGCTGGGTGTGGTGGCATGCACCTGTAGTCCCAGTTACTCAGGAGGCTGAGGCAGGAGAATGGCTTGAACCTGGGAGGTGGAGGTTGCAGTGAGCCAAGATTGCGCCACTGCACTTCAGCCTGGGTGACAGAGTGAGACTCCGTCTCAATAAATAAATAAATAAATAAATAAATAAATAAATAAATAAATAAAAGCACAGCAAGAATTTCCAGTTAATTCTCAGATACTCTGGGATGGATTACTTCTAACACATATATAAGAAAGAATAAATCACTCAGTTATTGAGATGTATCCTGATGCACCTCCTTTGGTAATAACAGTATTTTAAATAATATCTCCATAGATAACAATCTGTAGTACCTTTCTTAGGCTGAAATTTCAGCATAGCCATCCCATTTTGTGAAAACCAGTTAGCTTTATTATATGCTAAAAGATCAACTGCAATTTAAATTACTTTTATCATGATCAATGAGGTCATGGTGAAGAGTCCAGACATCAGTGCACGAGAAGAAAAGAAAAGAAAAGGCAAGCTCATGGGTTCACCAATTGTAAATATACATATAGCAAGCTCTATGTAACTAACAGCAACTTTTTGGGATTGAAGTTTGGAATCATGACACAGTGAGGATCCTTCCTTCACAAATATCAGGGAACTGAATGAATATAAGATGTTCATCCTGAAAGTAGCTGGTACATTTTAAGGCCAAATCTAAGAATATGGGGCTCACTATTTATAGGGTTATTTAACTTCACAGCTCTGCCTTCCTAGGAATTTGCCCTTTCCAGAAAAAAAAAATAAGAGTTTAGATGAAAAAGGAATCACTATGTAACTAGTATCCAAGTGAGAATATCTGTTTTCTAAGAATTAAATTATTTTTTAATAGAGAACCCTGATCAAGAATTGACAACAGCTACTGGACCTTCTTACCCTCAAAGTTATTTTGGAAAAGTGTCAAACGAAAACAATTTTTAAACAGTACAATGAACACCATTTATAGCTTTCACCCAGATTCACCAACTGCCAACATTTCCTCCACATTAGCTTTATCTGTGTGTATATGTTCTCCAGTGATGTTAAATTTGCCAATAAATTGCAGACTTTATGACCTTTTACCACTAAATATTTCATCTTGCATCTCCTAAGAACAAAAACATACACAGACTTAACCATAACACCACTGTCCCTCTCAAGACATCTAACATCAATACATAATATTTAAGATATAGTTAATACTAAAATTTCTCTAATTATTCCAATAATGCCTTTCATTGTTTCTCATTTTTCCAATTCAGGCTCCTGTACTGCAGTTAGTTATTTCTTTAGTATTCCTTAATCCTGAACAGACTATCTACCTTCTTTTGGATTTCATGACATTGACATTTTTTGATGAGTCCAATTTTTGCTTTTAGAATTTGGATTTGTCTAATTCTTCATGATTATATGCAGTTAGTTAACACTTTGTGCAGCAAAATACATAGGTGATGTTATAGCCTTCTCAGTATATCACTTCGGGAGGCAGACAACGTCAGTTTATCATTATTCATGATGCTAAGTTTGATCCCGTGGTTAAAGCGACGTATGCTAGATTTCTCCATTATCAAAGTATATTTTTCCCTTTTAAATTATTAAGTAATCTGAGATACTTTGAGACTGTGGGCTTTGTTTCCCAACAATCTTTTATCCAGTGGTTTTAGTATTCATTGATGATCTCTACCTGAATCAATTATTATGCAGGTGATTTTAAAAATGGTGATTTTCTATCATTCCTTCTGTGTTTACAAGCTGGCAATCCTGAAATATCACTGGAAACTCATGGATTCTTCATTTTTAAGGCATTATGATCCATCATTATTGTTCTTTGTAATATTCAAAGAGTCCCGAAGTTGGCAAGTAAGACATCTGCAGGCTACATCTTTTGTGATATCTCCATCAGCTTTTGAGTACTTTCTTGTCTTGTTATTGCCCTGCGAAAGCCATCCCTTCACAGAGCCTTGGTTATTTTTATTGGGAATGGTATTTAAAACGACCTTCTGGGTGCCAGGTATGATCACTGCTATTAGGTATCATTGCTTCTAAGTCTTTTTTAAAAATATATTTCTAAAATACTTCATCAGTTCATGTATAAATCAGTAAGAAAACATTACACAATAAGAAAAATGGGAAATTCTATTCCCACCTAGCATGTAGGAAAGTACAAAGAACATTGTCCCACCCTAAAAATGAGAAAAAGCCAGATAATCTACAAAATCATAACTTTAAAAAAGCTCATCAGAGAGCTAAGATTGCAAGATGACCAAGTAACCTGAATTCAAAAAAAGACAAGCTACTCTAATAGTGATGAGATATGAGAACAGTTTCACCTTTGGCAGGGCATGAGAGGAAGAGGTGGCCACCATACACACAGATGAAAATCACTGTCCTAAGTATTTTATATTTATTTATATTTATTAACTCTTTTAATATTCAAAACAACCATATGAGGTAGATGAATTACTTGTTGACCAAAGGTCATCAATAGATGAACTACAGCCTGGGCAACAAAGTGAGACCCTATCTATACTAAAAAACTTTGTAAAAAATTAGGCATGGTGGTATGGGCCTGTAGTCCCAGCTACTTAGGAGGCTGAAGCAGGAAGATCCCTTGGGCCCAGGAGTTTGAGGTTGCAATGAGCTATGATTGTGCCACTGCACTCCAGCCTCGGTGACAGAGTGAGAGCCTGTCCAAAAAAAATAAATAAATAAAATAAAGGAACTAAAAATAGCATTTCAATTATACCGAGAGGAGATAGAGAGCAATTCTTATATACCTCACAGATGTTGCAGGTTCAGTTCCAGACCACTGCAATAAAGTGAGTATCACAATAAAATGAGTCACAAAAACTTTTTGGTTTTCCAGTGCATAGAAAATTTATGTTTATATTATACTATAGTCTATTGAGTGTGCAATAGCATTATGTCAAAAAAAGTATGCACCTTAACTTAAAAAAAATGCTAACATTAAATGCTAAATTAAAAAATGCTAACAATTATCTGAGCCTTCAGGGAGTCATAATCTTTGCTGTAGAGTATCTTGCCTCCATGCTGATAGCTGCTGACTGATCAGGGTGGTGGTTCCTGAAGGCTGGGGTGGATATGACAATTTCTTAAAATAAGACAGCAATGAAGTTTGCAATATCTATTGACTTATCCTTTCATGAATTTATCTGTAGCATGTATGCAGTTTGATAGAATGTGACCTATAGCAGAAATTCTCTCAAAGTTGGAGTCAGTCTTCTCAATCCCTGCCAATGCTTTGTCAACTAAGTTTATGTAATGTCTTAAATCCTTTTTTTGTCATTTCAACAAGGTTCATGGCATCCTCACCAGGATTACATTCCATGTCAAGAAATCACTTTCTTTGCTCATCCATAAGAAACAACTCTTCATCCATTCAAATTTTATAAGATTGCAGCATTTCAATCACATCTTCAGGTTCCACTTCTAATTCCAGTTCTCTTGTTATTTCTACTACATCTGCAGTTCCTTCCTCCACTGAAATCTTGAACCCCTTAAAGTCATCCATGAGGGTTGGAATCAACTTCTTCCAAACTTCTGTTAACATTGTTATTTTGACCTCCTCCCATGAATCATGAATGTTCTTAATGGCATCTAGAATGGTGAATTGTTTCCAGAAGGTTTTCAATTTACTTTGCCCAGATCCATCAGAGGAATCACTATCTATGACAGCTGGGACTACAGGCCCACACCACCATGCCTGTCTAATTTTTTTACAAAGTTTTTTTGTATAGATGGGGTCTCACTTTGTTGCCAAGACTGTAGTTCATCTATTGATGACCTTTGGTCCACAATTTATTTATTAAATAATAAAACTTGAAAGTTGAAATTATTCCTTGATCTGTGGGATGCAGGATGAATGTCTGTTAGCAGGCAAGAAAACATTAATCTCCTTGTACATATCTATCAGGACTCTCGGGTGGTCAGGTGCATTGTTAATAAGCAGTAATATTTTGATAGGAATTGTTTTTTCTGAGCAGTGGGTCTCAACAGTGGGCTTAAAATATTCAGTAAACTATGCTGTAAACAGATGTTCTATCACCCAGGATTTGTTTTTCCAGTTATACAGCACAAGCAGAGTAGATGTAGCATAATTTTTAAAAGTCTTAGGACTTTTGGAATGGTAAACGAGCACTGGCTTGAACTTAAAGTCACCAGCGGCAGTAGTTTTTAACATGAGAGTCAGCCTGTCCCAAACTTTGAAGCCAGGCATTGACTTCCCATCTCTAGCTATGAAAGTCTGAGATGGCACATTCTTCCAATAAAAGGCTGTTTTGTCTATACAGAAAATCTGTTGTTTAGTACGGGTACATCCGTCAATGATCTTAGCTAGATCTTCTGGATAACTTGCAGCACCTTCTCCATCAGCTAATTGCTGCTCCACCTTGCACTTTATGTTAGGAGGAGGGCTTCTTTCCTTAAACCTCATGAACCAACCTCTGTTAGGTTCAAACGTTTCTTCTGCAGCCTCTTCACTTCTCTTAGCCTTCATAAAATTGAAGAGAGTTAGGGCCTTGCCCTGGATTAGGATGTGGCTTAAGGGAATGTTGTGGCTGATTTGGTCTTCTATCCAGACCACTAAAACTTTCTCCTTATCAGCAACATGGCTGCTTCACTTTCTTTTCTATTTCTTTTATTTATTTATTTTTTTGAGAAAAAGTTTTGCTCTTGTTGCCCAGGCTGGAGTGCAATGGTGCGATCTCGGTTCACCACAACCTCTGCCTCCCGGGGTTCAAGTGATCTCCTGCCTCAGCCTCCCAAGTACCTGAGATTACAGGCATGTGCCACCACACCCAGTAATTTTGTATTTTTAGTAGAGATGGGGTTTCTCCATGTTGGTCAGGCTGGTCTCAAACTCCCGACGTCAAGTGATCCACCCACCTCGGCCTCCCAAACTGCTGGGATTACAGGTGTGAGCCACTGCACCGGGCCACACTTTCTTATCATTCATATGCTCACTGTAGTAGCACATTTAAGTTCCCTCAAGAACTTTTCCTTTGCATTCACAACTTGGCTGTATGGCATAAGGCCTAGTTTTCAGCCTATCTCAACTTTTAACATGCCTTTCTCACTAAGCATACCTATTTCTAGCTTTTTTTCTTTTTTTAAAAAATGCCCAGATAATTTTTGTATTTTTAGTAGAGATGGTGTTTCGCCATGTTGGCCAGGCTGGTCTTGAACTCCTGACCTCAAGTGATCCACCTGCCTGGACCTCCCAAAGTGCTGGAATTACAGGCATGAGCCAGCGCACCTGGCCTCATCTCTAGCTTTTGATTTAAAGTGAGAGACAGGTGTCTCTTCTTTATATGAACACTTAGAGGCCAAGTAGGGTTATTAATTGGCCTAATTTCAATATTGTTGTGTCACAGGGAACAGAGAAAGGTAGGCAAATGGCTGGTTGGTGGAGCAGTCAACACACACATTTAATTAAGTTTGCCATTTTATGTGGGCACAATTCATGGTGCCCCAATTACTATAGTAACATCAAAGATCACTGATAATAAATAGATCACCATAACAATATAGTAATGATGAAAAAGTTTGAGGTATTGTGAGGATTACCAAAATGTGACAAATAGTCATGAAGTGAACACATGCTGTTGGAAAAATGACACTGGTAGACTTGCTTGGGGCAGGGTTTTCACAGACGTTCAATTTGTAAAAAGCACAATATCTGTGAAATGCAATCAGGCGAAGTGTAATAAAATGAGGTATGCCTGTATAACAAAGAGGTCAAAGATGAGGTCTAAAACCGATAAATCAAAAAGTAGTTAAAATTAGCCAGTTGTGGAGCTGGGTGCCTGTAATTTCAGCTACTTGGGAGGCTGAGGCAGGAGAATCGCTTAAACCCAGGAAGCAGAGGCTGCAGTGGACTGAGATTGTGCCACTGCACTCCAGCCTGGGTGACAGACCAAGACTCCTTCTCAAAAAAAAAAAGTAGTTAAGTGTACTTAACACTACTGAACTGTATACTTAAAAATGACTACAATGGTAAATATTATGTTTTTAGCCACATTTTTAAAATAGGAGCAAAAGCACATTAATTAGTGATAACAACTAGAATTAACAGGTAAAATTATTTCCTCTGGGTACTAATACTTGGGGTAGGAATTGAAGAGCAACTATTGTTTTCATTATAACCTCATTTGAACTGCTACATTTTACTTTCTTTAACATGTAAGCGAGTATTACTTTCACAATTTTTCAATATGTGATGAAAAGATTTACCTTGATCTGCAAGACATCAAGTGGAACTGTCTCTCCTTTCACAATGGCAAGTGTGGCATCAGTAATATGTCTAAAAAAGAAAAGGACATTATCATATTATGAAAAATAGGCAACATCTCCCCCACCACACTGCCACATGCACTCACGCACAAACACACACACGCATATTCTCCCTCATTCTCTCTCTCTCTCTCTCTTCCCCTCCCTCCCTGTCTCCTGCCAAAGTACTAGTAGTTTATAGGGACTTAAATAGAAAGCTTTGGCAAGGAGAAGTTCATACAAGGCACTGATCATTTATTCATTTAACATTTACTGAGTCTCCACATTGTGCCTGATTCCTATTTACCATTGGAAAATATGATACTTAAATAACTTTTTTTATTCATTGTAAGAAATGCAGGCATTTCCAAAAACAATATTTATTCTTGCTCTAACAGCCAGAAGGGTAACTAAAGGGCAGAATTTGTTATAGTTATCTTAGCAAAATATAATCCAGAACCTGAGACATATTTCTCTTATTTTCCAGGACTACTAGGATGCGCTTCATTTTAATTGCTGATTCTTTTGAACACAGACCGTTCTTATCTACATTCTGAGAGTCATTTGGAAAGTCTATAGGTTAAAAAAAGTATCATCAAAAGGCATGTACTATTGACATCCATGTAGCATGTGAAGGGAGGGGAAGCAATGATTAGGTTCCATGATTAAGCCTCAGGCTTTAATGAGCCTGTCTCTGGACTTTGAACTTCACAAATGTTTCTCAGTTTTTTCTCTTCCCTTAGGTGAACAGAATGGCTAGAGTGGGCTGGAGTGGGCTGGAATTGGTTTTTTCCCTTCTTCCACATGCAAGGCTGGAGCTGACTAGAATTAAGTATTTCCCTTCCCCAGTTAAACCTTGATAATACTCTAGCAGGTTGGGCTCTGTTTAACTTGTTTCTCCTGAGGACAGGCCTTGTTAAGAAGAACAGAATACTGTGGCATATTTCAAAATAGTTCCTTTTCCCCACCAGTGCCAGAAGTATAAGGCGATTTTTGTCTGATATTTATTGTGAGCGCCTGGAGGCATATCTCACAATATTGTGGGGGACTCCTTATGACTGGATCCCAGTAGACTGGGACTCCTCTCAGAGCTGATCGCACTGAGCCTCAGCAATTTATCAATTACAGGTCAGGTTTTCCTACCCTGGCACTGGTTTCCAAAGTGGTTTCCAGTGTGTGTCTTCGTTAAGTCAAAATCCCCTGTGTTCCCCTGTTTCTCTAGTCTTGGGGGCAGCAGTTTGCCCTATGTCCTACCTTCTCCTTCAGATACAAGAAGAGTTGCTGACTTTTCAGGTTGTTCAGCTTTTTATTTATTGTTAGGACAGAGTGACAACTTCCAAGCTCCTTACATGTGGAACTGGAAACTGGAAGTGTAACTTCTTTTTTAAAGTTAGATTTACTGGGGTATGATGTATACACAGTAAAATTCATACTTTTAGGTACACTGTTTTACAAGTTTTGACAAATGCTGCAGTCATATAACTACCACCATGACAAATATATATATAACATTTTCAACATCCCAAAAAGTTCCTTCATAACCCTCTGTAGCCAATCCACTCCCTGCACCTTCAGCTCCTGACAATTACTGTTTTCTGTGTCTAGAGTTTTGCCTTTCCCAGAATGTCATAAAATAGAATCGAAAAATATGGAGCCTTTCCAGTTCAGCTTTTTTCTCTTAGCATGAGCTTGAAATTCATCTACACTATTGTTTATGAATGGATGTATCAATAGACTATCCATATTCCATTGTATGGATGTACTGGAATTTGTTTATCCATTCACCAGTTGATGGACATTGGCATTGTTCCCAGTTTTTGGCAGTTAGGAATAAAGCTACTATAAATATTCATGTATAGGTTTTTGTACAGACATATACCTTCATTTCTTTTGAATAAGTACCTATAAGTGTGATTGCTGCTCATATGGTAGGTATATGTTTAATTTTACAAGAAACTGCCAAACCATTTTCTAAAGTGGCTACCATTTCGTATTTGCACCAATGATATCCAAGAGTTTCAGTTGCTGCATTTATTTGACGGGTTTTTGTTTGCTTTTTTTTTCTTGTTTATGCTGTCCTAATAGAGGCATAGTGGCATCTCATGGTAGATTTAATTTGCATTTCTCTAATGACTAAAGATTTTCTTCTAGAAGCTTTACAGTTTTAGGTTTTCTATATAGGTTTACAATCAATTTTATGCTAAATTTTAGACATAGTGTGAGGTATGGGTTGAAGTTTACTTTTTGTATATGTTCAACTGTTCCAATACTGTTTGTTGAAAAAAAACTGTCTTTTTTATTATACATTGAATGGCTTTGGTGCCCTTGTTGAAAAATCAATTGTCCATATGTGGTGGGTCTAATTCTGGACTCTTTCTTCTACTGATTTATGTCTCTTGTTTTGCCAACACCACACTGTTTTGATCACTGTAGCTTTAGAGTAAGTATTGGAATTAGATAGGGTAAATCCTTAAACTTTGTTCTTTTTCAAAATTATTTTGATTATTCTACTTCCTTTATTTTTCTATATAAATTTTAGAATCAATTTTTCAATTTCTACAAAAAGCCTTCTGAAACAGTGATTGGGATTGTATTGAATTTATAGATCAGTTTTGGAAAGAATGACATCTCAGTACTAAGCCTCACAATCCATGAACACAGAAGTATCTCTATTTACTTAGGTCTTCTTGATTTCTCTCTTCACTGATTTGTAGTTTCCATCATATAAATCTTACACATATTTTGTTGGATTTATCTGTATGTATTTCATGTTTTTGTAAAGGTATATCAGTGTTAGTGTCCTATTGCCTCCATTGTTACATAGCTATATTTTGGAAAAATAAATATGGGAATTATTATTAATAAAATAATTATTTTGTCTGGAGTTTAAGTACAACTACAAGTAGAAGTCATTTAGAAAGTACTTTAATTTCCATTCAAAAAAGGGCAGTTCCTAACCAAACAGGGCGCCTCCTAATCTATTCTGCTATGTGCAGAACTGGTTGATACTGTGAATTTCACAGAAATTGTTGCCATCCTATGGTAACTGATTTGAATGACTACAAAACATTCTTTCCTTTTTTAAACAAACAAACAAAAAAAACTTTTCTAGGTGAAGTAGTTAGCAATAGAATAGAGGCTTATCTGTTTTGATTTATATTTAATTATGGAATCTAGACTCAGTAATTGTAGTCAACCTATTTATTTACTGTTTGTCCCCCCAAATGAATTTTTAATAAATATGAATAAAGTCCACTTTACTAGGCATAATTGCACTTACCTAACTAGACCTACTTTAGCTTTTTAACAGTCTTCTGAAGTAGGTACTACTAGTGTGCATTTGATAAACGCATGTAAGAGAAATTGAGGTTCAGAGAGATTGAATGAAATTACCAAGAGGACAGAGCCAGCATGTCACAAAATGAAATTTGTCTCCAAAGATGTGGTAACTTAACCTGTAAGGCTGCTTTGGAGTTATCAAATGGATATCAATGGATTCCTAAAGAAAAAATCCACATCTAAAATCTGGGTGCTCTACAGGCCTCCACATCAATGTGCTCAGGACTAAATGTAAACACCTAAGGAATCAAATCCACCTAAACCAGTGTTTCTAACAAAGTTAGGTACAACTTAAGATACTTTAAAATCCCAAGATATACACATTAACTCAAATGCTTGGATTAAACTCTAGCTGAAACTATTATACTTTCTCATGTTTCTCTATCAACTCATTTTTATACCATTTTTTTCTCTCCAATATAGATGCTACTTGGGAAGTAGGCAGCAGTTTGGAATATGAGTTTCAGTTTAGGAGAAAGCAAGCAGCACGCTCACAAGTTTAAGTTAATTTGATATGAATATATTAATTCTGAAAAAAGCTATCAGAAAGGATCCTAAAGCACTGTACTTATTCTGAACAGTATTTAACACACTGAGAAATTTAGTAAATGCCTTTGAGAGGCTGACCTTAAAAAAAAAAATTGTTGTAACTCATAAAGTCTTTTTATATTAAATTTTTTTCCTAAATTGCTTGGCAGAAGACAGCTCAAATTGCAACCTATAATTTATCATTCTCCTGCCAATAACTAAAAGTTCTAAATAAAGCAGCACTGTAGCATGGAATAGCACTTTTCAGATTATTTACTTGCAACATTCCAAATTCAAAATTCTTTTTTCCTCTGTAGTAACTATGGTACAACAAATCTTGACAGCAGTGCAAAAAGCAAAGCCTTGTTCTTTTTAAATAGCCTTAGGCTTCTGACATTTTATGAGGCCTACAGAACTCTGAACTCAGGACAGACTTCCTTGATTACCTAAGAGCCCTGGGGCATGCTTATAAATTAAGTTTTATAAATTTTTAAATTATAAATAGCAGCAGCAACAACAGTAGTTTAACTACGAGGGAAAATCAGTTCCCCCAAACTGAAGACTCTCTCAGACCCTGGGGGTTGCCACACTCTGTGTAAATTAGCTTTTGGACAGGCAAGGGGTCTCCAAGGAAAATGGTCTACCCTTGGATCAATGACATATGCTATTTGGAATACTAGCTAAAGCAATTCAAAAAATCTACACTGACACAAGGAGAAGACAAGCTCTCCAATGTAACCAACACCTGAATCAGACAGGATTCATCTTGGAAAAGCAAAAATATGAGCAATTAACTGTCATTATCTACTGCCCCTCAGAAATTCTAAACCGAGAATAAAAAGTATGGCCAACTGACTTTTGGAGGCCGAGGTGGGTGGATCACGAGGTCAGGAGATCGAGACCATCCTGGCTAACACAGTGAAACCCCATCTGTACTAAAAATACAAAACATTAGCCGGGTGTCGTGGCAGGCGCCTGTAGTCCCAGCTACTCGGAGGCTGAGGCAAGAGAATGGCGTGAACCTGGGAGACGGAGCTCGCAGTGAGCTGAGTTCGCGCCACTGCACTCCAGCCTGGGCTACAGAGCGAGACTCCGTCTCAAAAAAAAAAAGGATGGCCAACTGAAATGGCCTCTCCTGTAGTTAGGCCCTTAGGATGGCTAATGAATAGCTGAATAATCCCCATTATATTAAGGTTTGAAATATGAAAGAAGTTTGAAGGAAGATCTGACATATATATATGTGTGTATGCCTAGTGTTTTGAAAACTGGACTAAGATGCTTATTAACATATAGAACAGTTAAAAGAGATACAATTGACTCCTAAAATTACAATAGCAAAAATAAATTCACAAAATCCAGCCTAATCAAAGAATTCCAAAGCAGAAAAAAAAACCCTTAACCAAAACAGAAAATCACTTGGGTATTATTTATTCCAGAAGATTATAACCAGAAAAATCATGAGAAAATTTTCATTAAATCATGCAACAAATATTTATTTATTGACTTCCTCCAATGTGTCACAAAGCTTACGTTAACCATCAGGCAACTGATCTCTCAGCTATCTCTCCATTTATTTGGGTCTTCTTGACAAGTATTTGCTCAAAATGATGTTATTAATCACTGTCAAAGCTCAGATTCAAGATTCCTATCTTCTTGAAAGAGCAGAGCTTTGTTTACATAATGCCTTTAAGCAAAACAGAACAATAATACCAACAACTTGCTTGACTCCCGAAAACACTGTGAGACTCACAGCAATTTAATTTAGATGTCAGAGCTACACTGCTTTCCCTGTCTACTTTGTCTACCACTTTAAGTATTCCCAAAAGGATGTGGCTATATTTACTTGTTTTAGCTATTTTTAATATCAAGATAATGAAGCCAGGCTACTAGTTCAGTCTTCACAAGGGACTTGTTATTTGTCATTGCATATACTTAAAGCAAACAAATGATCAGCATAAATCTGTCTTCACTAAATAATCTTACAATGTACAAGCACAAAAACGGTTTGGGTCAGGGATATTATCTTCATAACTGACAAAAGGACATCAAGTATTCACCTCCCTACCTGACCTGGAGACTTATTATAAGAGACCCACAGCCAAGTTGGGAAACTTCCCAATGAACTGAAAGGTTGAACTCTGATCTAGGTCCTCCTCTTAATTATTTGAAGTTTCAGGTTATCAAAACTCAAGAAAGTTATAGCATACATATAAATTTTTCATTCCCAGGCTCGCTCACCCACAAATGCTAATTCCCCACATTGACAACCTACTGGACTTTGTTTCCACTTTCGGCAAAGAGGGTATGACTCAAACTACTGGTCTCTCCCAGTGGGATAAATCCAATGGGAATCTTACTGAAGGTAGCCTGGGGGGAAAAAAGAAGAGGAAAGTTGTATTGTTATGATCAGAAAATTAGGCTTAATGGAGAAGCACAGGTGTGTCCACCATGACAAATAACTGACCCTGTATCTGCCTCCCCATCTCCTTTCCACATCCTTAGACTAGTAATCAAATAAAGCTAGGTGGGTAATTTCTAAAACAAGGCAGTCAATGAAAACAAAATGACTCAGAATTTGGAAAAAATATTTTAGTACTCATTAATGACAACTGTTTGAAAGAAATTTGGTTAAGATAATGAGGGTTTTGAAGATAATAGATCAATGCACTAGGGCAACAGAGACTGTATTACATTGTCACACTATTTGATAAAGTTGCAGATAAAATTCAACTAAAAATGTCTACCATTTATACAGTGACCAACGACAGGTGAAGGTGCTTTATAAACTATCTTAAGTACAAATAAGGCAAAGAAGTTCAAGTAATAGATGGTACTGGCATAGCAGTTAACTTAATTAAATGCCACACATACAATAGATACTGTAAGGTTCAAAACAATTCTGAACACAATGTACTATTACCAAAGGGACTGAGAAGGATCTTCTAGCTATTGTAGAAAAGTGCATAAAATAATGTTACAAAAACACCCATGTGCCCACAACCTATATTTAACAAATGTTAACATTTACCTTTTTGCTTCATATGCTTCAAGAAATAAAATGACAGAGATACAATGAAAGTCCCTTCTAAAACTATTCTCCTCTCTCCCTTCCCAGGAGACCCTTATCCTGAGGTTTGTGTGATTCCTTTTCATCCACATTATTATTCTTTTGCTATGTATCTAAGCATCCATTAACAATACATAGTATTGTTCTCTGAATTTTAAAACATTGTAGAAATGCATAACATAACTGGGCAACCTGCTTTTTTTTTTTGTTTCAAAACTTTTGAGATTTAGCCATGTAGATATTTGTACATTTAGTTCATTCATTTTTACTGTTAGATGATTCCCACTATATGAATATGCCACAATTTCTTTATGAAAAAGTTCTTTGAAAAAAAGATTCCATAACAAAATTTTAAATAACTATTGTCAGAGTTATTGGATATCATCAATTACCAAACCAGAAAAGTCCCCATGTGTTAATATACGTGTTCTATGACATGGGTAGCAGTATTTTCTTTTCTAAAATTCAAGAAAGCACAAATTGTACCCGTTTTAAAATATAAAATGGAAAAAAAAGTAAAAGAAAAGCAATAAAAAAGAACAGAAAAATAAAAGTTAAAATGCAATTACTCTTTAATGCTCACCTCATCTGTTCGTCGAAGAACACCAGTAACAACCTACAAATGTAATAACAAAACATTGTTATAAATAATATGTATTTCCTTTACAATAAAAGAATTGGATTCAATTTTCATAGACCATAAACTTACTCCTGTTTTCTTCTTAGAAGCTCTGTTAAAAGATGCATTGGATCTTAAAACATGTAGTATTCTCCAATACAATCAGAGCTAAATTAGATTTTATTTTTGACCTAGGATCAACAATACAATAAAGGCTAAGATAAAATAATTATAAAAACTCCAAGTCGTATTAGTAAAAATATGTTTTAAGTTCTATAAAATGGGTATAAATATGATGTACACATCAATTATACAGAAAACCCTAGTTTACTACTATAAAGTACACATATAGGAAAAAAGCACTTTGCTACACTCAGAGAGTGTGCACTTAACAAATCGTTCTTATTGACAAATATGAAGAAGTATAGTATTCTGTAAAAACTGTGAAAAATACCTAAATAAAAAAATTTTCTCATAATTCCACCATGCCAGATAACCAACTATTACTATTTTGTTTTTCTTTTGCAATGGAGTCTCGCTCTGTCACCCAGGCTGGAGTGCGATGGCATGATCTCGGCTCACTGCAACCTCTGCTTCCCGGGTTCAAGCAATTCTCCTGCCTCAGCCTCCCAAGTAGTTGGGATTACAAGCGCCCACCACCATGCCCAGCTAATTTTTGTATTTTTAGTAGAGACGGCGTTTCGCCATGTTGGTCAGGCTGGTTTCAAACTCTGGACCTCAGGTGATCCGCCCACCTTGGCCTCTCAAAGTGCTGGGATTACAGGCATGAGCCACCACACCCGGCCCCAGATAACCAATTATTAATCACTTGTTTATATTTGATATATTTCCCTCCAATACTTTTTCTAATCAGTGCATATTTTTATATGACTGTAATTATACCAAATACACAATTTCTTTAAAAACATTTTGTAAAGTAAAACCTGACCCAGGTCTCCTCCCTTCATCTTCTCCTGCCTCACTGAATTTCAGGAATAAATGGGGCTGTTGAGAGGTCTACTTCCTTCTTTGTAGGCATGCTATCAATATTCTTCACACTTCATTAAAAAGCCATAAAAACAATTACATCATCATTAGCACAGCCTTTTTAAAAGAAGCTTACTAACACTCACGTAATGACTAAGTCAAACATAGGACAGTACCCTGCTGTTAGCTTCTGATCCCTGAACACTGGTAAAACCAACCAATGGGGACAACAGGCAATCAGAAATGAGGTATGAATATGAATTATAGTATACAGGATTGAATAATTAAGCAGTGCGTGGGATCACCTGCACTGGGCTCTTTAGGGGTTTCCAAAATATAATGAATACACTACTCTGCTGCTAGAAAAGAAGAGTACTTGCAGGGTAACATACTTACTGCCCTTAATGGACCAAAGTAGGCATTAAGGGTATCTTTATTAATAAATTTTATGTTTTAAAAGTAGTTTTAGGTTCACAGCAAAACTGAGAGGAATACAGAGATTTCCCATGTCCCTCTGGCCCCCTATATGTGAACCTTCCGCCCATTATCAACATCCTTCACCAGAGTGGCACATTTGTTACAATTGATAAACCTACATTGACACATTATTATCATCACCCAAAGTCCATCGTTTACATTAGGGTTCCCTCTTGGTGTTGTACATCTATGGGTTTCCACAAATGTATAACACTTATACATTTGTGTATAACAAATACACACACAAAAAAAATTTGTGTTAAACAAATTTGTGTATAACACAAATGTATTCACCCTTACAGTATCATAATGAATAGTTTCACTGCCCTACCAATCCTCTGTGCTCTGCCTATTCATCCCTCTCTTCAACATCTGGTAACCTCTGACGTTTTTCACTGCCTCCATAGTTTTGCCTTCTCCAGATATCAAATTGTTGGAATCACACAGTATGTAGTCTTTTCAGACTATCCTCTTTCACTTAGTAACATACATTTAGGTTTCCTCCACGTCTTTTCATGGCTTGATAGCCCACTTCTTTTTAGTGCTGAATAATACCTATTGTCTGAATATATCTCACTTTACTTATTCATTCACCTACTAAAGGACATCTTGGTTGCTTCCAAGATTTGGCAATTATGAATAATGCTGCTACATGTGCAATTGTGTGGACACAGGATTTCAACTCCTTTGGTAAATACCAAGGAGCATGATTGCTGGATTGTATGTTAACAGTGTGTTCAGTTTTGTAAGAAAACACCCAGCTGTTCCAAAGTGGCTATACCATTTTGCATTCCTACCAACAATGAGAGTTCCTGTTGCTCCACATCCTTGCCAGCATTTGATATTGTCAGTGTTCTGAAATTTTGGCCGTTCTAATAGGTGCATAGTGGTATCTCATTGAGAAGATGCAATATTAAAACAAAAGCAGATGCATGTATCTTAACGTATACCTCTTCCTATTAATGTAGTATATTATTATATGTAATGGAAATGACATGAGAATGGATAGCTGAATATCTATTTGTTTATTTTATAAGAAACATACCTGCTGATGGAAACTATGATTCCATTACAAACAGGGCTACTTCATAAGAGTCTTCAAAATATAACAAGATTATCCCATCCACCACCATTTTTTCTTCTGTTATATTCAATATTGTCAAACTTAAATATGATAATACAAAAATCTTTCTATGTGCTGGGTAGAGGGTTTACGAAAAGCAATGAAATGGAAGTGCATGAGAAAAATTTAAAGCTATACTAGCTTTAGAGAGCAACAATCCTAAAATAATGAATTAAAATACAAAATTTCTTTAAATTACAACATACCATTGCTCTAGGATTTAATTTCCATTTTTCTCACCTTCAAAATAGCTTCAAAGAGAAAAACAGTCATACCTCCTGCAGTGTCCCATCTCCTCCTGCAACAATGATTACATCTGTGTTTTCCATCAGTTCCAGGAGTTTCTTGGCTTGTCCCTCATAATCTGTCTGAAATACCAAGGAAGCCTTTGGTGAGTTTATCAACCTACAGCCACAAGGTTAAAGGTTTAAAAATGTGGGATATCTTCTTTAAAGTTTTACATTGACTGTCTTTGTAAATTTTACATAACTGATAGACATGAAAAAAATAGCTATCAAAGCAATTATGTATAGTTGTTACAGTTTCACACTTTTAGAGCCAGAGGGACCTCAGAAACCATCTAGTCACCTCCATACTTTGAAAATAAAATTCAAACCCAATAATTTGTCTCTTACACAGCTAGCTAGTCAAAGGCATCATTTCCAGTCCAGTGCAGATTCTATTACATCCTTTATAGGAAGTCAAGTGTACACGCAAATAGGGAGAAGCAGATGTAATGACAAGAGCACAGATGTCGGAGCCCAAGAGACCTGGATTAAATCTCAACTCTGCTATTCTTTAGCTGAGTGACCTTAAATTCTATGGATCTTAATTTCCTCATCACTGAAATTATGTGTGTTGAGGGAGGGAATAATGATAGCTTCTCTGTAAAACAGTTGTAAAGCAGTATGTAAAGCAACTGGTAAGGTAACTGTTCATAACTGGTATTGCACTAAATAAAAGGAGGTTATTATTGTTTTGTTATGACCATACATAAAGAAATACAGGTATGATTCAAAGTAGTCACAAAACAATGCCTAAGACTTACCATTTTTATTGATACCATTTGATTTCAGATACATACATAGACTTAAATGAACCATTTAAGCCACCAATAATATGTATACTTCTAAAACCAAACACTAAATTTCAATAGACATAATGCAACTAATATTAAAATAGGAAACACTCCCTCCAATTGATATCACACTATACATACTAATAGACAAAAATTAAATGTCTGGATTTCAGATGGGCTTAAGCACCTATGGCATAGTAAAAATATATATATATCTGGGCCAGGCGCGGTGGCTCACGCCTGTAATCCCAGCACTTCGGGAGGCCAAGGCAGGTGGATCACGAGGTCAGGAGATCAAGACCAGCCTGGCCAACGTGGTGAAACCCCATCTCTACTAAAAATACAAAAATTAGCCAGGCATGGTGATGCACGCCTGTAATCCTAGCTACTCAGGAGGCTGAGGCAGGAGAATCGCTTGAACCTGGGAGGTAGAGGTTGCAGTGAACTGAGATCGCACCACTGCACTCCAGCCTGGGCGACAGAGTGAGACTCTGTCTCAGGAAAAAAACAAACAAAAAAAACAAACAAAAAAAAACCATACATACGTGTGTGTGTGTGTATATATATATATATGTATCTGGTCTCTGTCCTTGGTTCCTGGCACAGAGTTCCTAAAACCCCTGGAATTTCCTGAGTGATAAAAATGTCTGTTGTTATTCATAGCAAGACCCTCTCAATCTTGCCAGTTTGTGCTAATGAGGTGATTGGTGGGCCCCTGAATAGCTTCAAGATGGGAGCTGGTCACCAGAAGGACCAGCAAGGTGATTAGAGGGTTGGAACTTTTAGCCCCATCCCTAACCTCCAGGGAGGAGCAAGGGGCCTGAGATTGAGTTTACTCACCAATGGCCAATGATTTAATTGATCATGCCTGCTTAAAGGAACCTTCCTAAGCAATGGAGTGTGGGAAGCTTCCAGGCTGGAAGCAAATACCTCAACATTGAAGTGTTGAGAGGAGGCATACCTACAGAGGGCATAGAAGCTCTATGCCAATCCCTCTGCCCCCATACCTCGCCCTATGTATCTTTCCATTTGTTGTTCCTGAGTAGTATCCTTTATAATATACTGGTAAACTAAGTAAAGTGCTTTCCTGAGTTTGAGTTACCGAACCTGAGGAGGGGGTTGGGAGAACCCTGGATTTGTAGTTGGCAGGTCAGAAGAACAGGTGACCATTTCCCCAGGATGTGAGACTGGCGCCTGAAGTGTGGACAGTCTTGTGAAACTGAGCCCTTAACCCCTTGGAGTCTGTACTAACTCCAGGCGTTGGTGTCAGAATTGAATTGAATCGAATTGAATTGAATTGTTGGACATCCAACTAGTGCAAGAAAAGACTCCAGCATCTGAGCCAGTAAGTCCTATATGACATTAATTCACAGTGAACACAGAGGAAAAAGGAAGCCTCCTTAAAATACCACCATCTAATTTTAGGATGAATAGTTCCACTTTTATTCTAAAAATAAAATTATGGGCTTTATAGTTACATATTCGCAAATATTTGACTTTTAAAAAAATGTATGTATGTCAATCCTGATGAAAAGGATGGTTCATGAACACCCGGAAATAAGTGATCATGAGGAATTAGCCTGTGTTCTCACTAAGGCCAAGTGATTTCATACTGTCCTCATTTCCTTCTTTGACAGATTAGCTACATCAGTAGATCTTGGAAATTAGACAGACACATTACATCAGGTCTTTAGCAAGACACCTGGCAAGTCACTTGATGATATCCCTGTGGACAAGGTGAAGAAATGTGGAAACAACATGCTAGAAAACAAGTAAGTGGATGAGCTACCAACTGAATATCTATGTCCAAAATGTGATGCTCATTGGAATGATGTCAACTTGCTGGAAGATTCCTAGGACATTTCATTAAGGGTCCCCCTTCAGCCTTTTCTTAGGCAATACTTTGTCAACAATGGAAGTGAAAGGTAATTTACTAGATACATAAATGATACAAAGCTGACATTTGCCCCTCCTTACTTCTCTAACCTCATCCTCTCTTACTCTCACCCTTTGCTCATTTCACTCCAAATACACTGGCCTCTTTACCATGCTTCAAATATGTCAAATACACACATGCCTCAGGGCCTTTGGACATGCAGTATCACAGCTCGTGATACTGTGATACTTCTTCCTCAAGCATCTACATGACTAACTCATTTCCTTTGGGTGTCTGTTCAAAGCTCATCTTGTCAGACCCACCTTCCTTGACCATCTGCAGTAAAATAACACCCCTATTAGCCTTTGTCTCCTTACCCTGCTTAATCTTTCTTCTTAGCACTCATCGCCATCTGACAAATTACACATTTATTGACATATTTGTTTCTCACCTGCATTCTTGCTTTCAAACCTTGAAATGAAGCTCTTTAAGGACAGATAGGGAATTTATTTTCTTAAGACTATATCCCCAATACCTAGAACAAGGCTTAGCTCATAGCGGGCACTAAATAAATATTTGTAAAAACAAATTAATAAATGTGAAAAGGTATATGAATAAAAGAATAAAAATTTTAAAAGATCTTGACAGATTTGACAGACCATAATTTCAAAGATTAATAGAGATAATATTAATATATTTGAGGCTCTGATCTTAGAAAAAAAATCCCAAATGCACTAAAAGAGGAAGGATAAAAAAGTGGCCTAACAGTTGCCCCCTCCCAGAAAAAAAATCTAGACACTAACCTTATACTTTTCAAAAAAGCTAACTCAAAATGGATCATAGGCCTAAAGGTAAAATAACACAGGAGGGAATTTAAGTGATATTGGGGTTGGTGATGAGTTTTTAGATACGTCACCAAAAGCAAGATCCATGAAAGAAAAAAAAAATTGATAAATTAAAATTCAGTAAAATTTAAAACTTCTGCTCTATGAAAAACACTATTATAAGGATAAAAAGACAAGCCACAGCCTGAGAAAGAATATATGCAAAATGCGTAGCAAACACCTTGCATCTAAAATATATAAATAACTCTTAAAACTCAACAAAAAGAAACCAGCCCAATTAAAAGGGCAAAGATCTGAACAGACACCTCACCAAAGATCTACAGATAGATAATAAGCATATGGAAATACACTCAACATTATATGTCATTAGGGAATTGCAAATTAAAACAATGAGATTTCATTACACATTTATTTCAGTGGCTAAAATCCAAAACACTGACAATAGCAAAGACTGACGAGGATATGGAACAACAGGAACTCTAGTTCACTGGTGGTAATAATACAAAATGGTACAGCCACTTTGAATGGCAGTTTCCGATAAAACCAAACATAGTCTTACCATATTATCCAGCAAAAGCACTCCTAGGCATTTACCCAAATGACTAGAAAACTTATTTATGTCCACCCGAGAACCTGCACACTAATGTTTATAGCAATTTTATTCATAGTTGCTAAAATGGAAGTGACCAAGATGTACTTCAGTAGGTGAATGGATAAACTGTAGCACATTCAGACAATAGACTATTGCTCAGCAAAGAAATGAGCTAACAAGCCATGAAAACACAATGGAGAAACCTAAAATGCATATTGCTAAGTGAAAGAAGCCAATCTGAAAAGACTACATACTGTATGATTCCAACTATATGACATTTTAAAAATAGCAAAGTATGGTGACAGTAAAAACAGCTGTGGAGGGAAGAATGAATAGGTACAGCAGAAGAACAGAGAGGATTTTTAGGGCAGTGAAATTAATCTGTCTGATAATATAATGGTGAACACAATGCATTATGCATTTGTCAAAACCCATAGAACTGTGCAACACAAATGCAAATGAAAACTATGCAAATGAAAAGAGCAAATGCAAATGAAAACTATGGACTTGAGTTAATAATAATGCATCAATAATGGCTCATCAATTGTAGGAAATGTATAACACTAACACAAGATGTTAATAATACAGGAAATTGTGGGCAGGGCAGAGAAGGAGTATAGGTTTTCTGTGATTTCTCTTGAATTCTTCTTAAACCTAAAACTGCTCTAAAAAATAAAGTCTACTTTTTTATAAAGTGGCCTGATGGTACATAGCAAACAAGATAATGAGTCCAATATGACTCAAAATATGACATATCGACAACAACAAAAGACTCTGAGCTTGAGCTGTTTGAAAGAATAGTATACAGAACAAGAGACTTGGTGGTCTTGCTTTACTCTTCCTTAAATAGCCCATACCTCATTTCTGGGCACTACTGGAGAATATCTAAGAGAACAATCAGGAATGTGACAGATTTGAAACCATTACCCCTGGACAGAAACTGGAAATGTTTAAACCACAGAAGGCTCAAGGGAGCATCAGGATAACATTCTTGATTATTCCAAAGACTATTTTGCAGAAGAAAGATTAGGCTTGTTTCACATGAACCCATGGGATAGAACCAAGCCTGAAGTCAATGATTCTCAATCCAACTACACATTATAATCACCTGGGAATGAATAAACAAATGAACAAGTGAATGAATGAATGAAATTATTTTGTAAATACAGACAGACTCCACTCCACATTAGTTATACCTAGGGAGTGTGACCTGGGTACAACTTATATTTTTAAACATTTCCAGGTAATTTGATAATTCAGCCAGAGTTGAAAACCACTGACCTATGTGTAAAAACTCTTGGGAAACAGATTTCTTCTCAAAATTAGGAAGAATATTCGAATAGTGCTATCCTAAGATGAAATAGGTTGTCTTGGAGGTTTCATGTCAAATGGGAGACAAAGCCTAAGGTAGAAAGCATATGCCTTAGAGTCGACAGACCTGGGTTTAAATGAGCTCTGTCACTACTAATTGTATAACTAAGCAGGTTTCTAGATGTTTGTATCTTCAATTTCCTCATTCACAAAATAAAGATGATAACACTCAACTTCACTGAGCTTTATGTGACTTAAATAAAATCAGCTATGTGAAGTGCTACAATTCTATTTCTAAAAGAATGGTAGGCTAGGTACCCTACCATTGAAAATTAAAGCTACTGAGTAAAATAATGAAAACATCTTTGATGCATCAATAAACGAGAATAAAGTAAGGAACACTAAATATAAAACTAGCACCTACGCAGTAAATGTTTTGAGGGCATCTAGTAAACCAGGTAGATCTGAATGTTGGTTTTCAAAGTTTCATCAGGTTCTAGGAAAAGCAAACAAAAATCCCAGGACCTGCTCAAGATTAGTGAATCTAGTACAGAACCACATCCCACTATAAACCAGGACCCAAAAGACTGCATGTGCAGTTTAGAGAGAATAAAAACAAGGTTGACTCACTCATACTCCTAGACGATTCCCAGGGCACTGCAAATAAACCTTCGTGTTCTGAAATTTGGTGCTAAATGAAGGGATAAACATCTTCCCTGAGAATCCACAACTTTAGGCTAGTCCTTACATAAGTAACTGAAATGCGTGCTACCTGGATAATCTGAAAAATCTCAAGCTAAAAATTTAATTTAAAGAATTCACAGGACTGTCATACATATATTATGCATTGAGAAAGACATAACATTTTGTGGTACTTCCACTAAACTACATAATCTGAGTCTAATTATAACAAAACAGTAGATAAACCCAAACTGAAGGACGTTCTTAAAAAAAAAAAAATTAAGGAATTTTTTAAAGTTGCCTAAACAAATATCACAACTAAATACAACATGTGATCCCAGATTGGATGCAGAACAAGAAAAAGTGTTTTTTCTTTTGTTATAAATGACATTCACGGAACAATTGGAGGCCGAGGCAGGCAGATCACGAGGTCAAGAGATTGAGACCATCTTGGCCAACATGGTGAAACCTTGTCTCTATTAAAAATACAAAAATTAGCTGGGTGTGGTGGCGCACACCTGTAATCCCAGCTACTCAGGAGGCTGAGGCAGGAGAATCGCTTGAACCCAGGAGGCGGGAGGTGCAGTGAGATGAGATCGTGCCACTGCACTCCAGCCTGGTGACAGAGTGAGAGTCCGTCTCAAAAAAAAAAAAAAATTCTACAAGATAATAGTACATCAATGTTAATTTCTTGATTTTGATAACTGTTCTTGCAGTTATATAACAGAGTGCCCTTGTTTTTAGGATATAGATATTTAGAGATAAATATCTGAAACTTACTCTCAAACAAGCCAGAAAATAATATGTGTGTGTGTGTGTGTGTGTGTATATATACATATATATATATATATATACACATTCATACATATACACACACATACACGTAAAGAGAGAGCATGTGTAAACATGGTAAAATGTTAATACAGTATTTGAGGAGTTTGGGTAAATGATATGGGAATTTGTATATTCCTGTACATTTTTTTTATAAGTTTGAGATTATTTCAAAATAAAAGCTAATCCAAAAGAAAGAAAATAAACCCTGTAAAGAGTAGTGGTTTCTACTGAGGCATAAAAAGTAAACATTAGTATTTCTATTTATTTTTTAATCTCATCCTTTTAAATGTCTATTTTCTGTATATGTAATGTACATATTAGTACTTGCATATAATTGATAAGTATCTTAAATTGGAAAAAATCACAAATACATGAGTCACAGGACATTTGATAGTATAAGATGGGGTTAGATAGTGTAAGATGATAAAAGAGAATCACTACTTTTGCTAAGTATGAAAATGGCACTGTAGATAAATATAAAAGTATTCTTATTTGTTTAAAAATATTTAGGGATAAAATTAGAGGATATCTGTAACTGACTTCAGGGAACCGAGCTACCATGTGAAGATACGTAGTGGAGACAACATGAGCCAGGGGACAGCCAGCATCCACTTGGAGACATGTGAGTAAAGCCATCGAAGACCACCCTTCCTCAGCCACGCCACTATGAGCCCAGGCGAGACTGCTGATCAATGGAATCATAAGCAGAAATACAGTGAGGCCGTTTGTTCTGTAGCAATAGATAACTGGTATAGAATGTAGGAATGAATTAAACAGTCAAGTCAAAAGATGAGAAAATGGGCTTTACAATATCCTGCTTTCATGCTTTTATCAACAATACATCTACAATCTCAGGAGAGAAAAAAGATGAAAATAAAGGGATATAAAAATTATACCAGGCAAAAACTAAAAATAAGCAAGCTAGTATAAATTACCAATAATACTAGATAAGATAGACTATCACAAAAGGCAGTATTTGTGCTAAAAATAGTCATTCTATGACAGGGTCAAAATGTAAGAAAAATGAAATAATCTGAAACTTTAGTGCATCTAATAAGTCTCAAAATACAAAATGCAAAAATGGACAAATCTATGTAGTGAAATAGACAAATCCACAATTATAGTGGGAGATTTCTAACACCCCCTCTTGATAATTTATATAGTTAAAACAGAAGAAAAATCAGTAAAGACATAGAAGATTTGAACCCACACAATTAACAGACTTGACTTAATGAACATATATAGAACATAGTGCCCAATAATTGATATATACTATTTTTAGGCATAGATACAACATTTATGAAAACTGAGCACATGTTAGACCATAAAACAAATTTCAACAAACTTTAAAATATTAGAATTTTATAGACTACATTTTTTGGCCAAAATGCAATTAAGTCTGAAATCATTAACAAAGACAATCAGAAAAACTTTAGATTTGGAAATTCAGAAACACACAGATCAAGAAAAATCACAAGGAAAATTTGAAAATATTTAAAAATAAATAATAAAAATATTATGCATCGAAAAGTATAGGATGCAGCTGAAGCAGTAGAATGGATCTATAGCTTAAATACATACAATAAGAAAGAAAGGTAAAAATGAAATAAGCAATGAAGTTAAAATGTCAGAAAAAGCACAGCAGAAAAAATTTTTTTAAAAAGTAGAATGAATGAAACAATAAAAAAAGATCAGAAATGAATGAAACATATAAATGAGAGGATCAATAAGCCAAAAAACGGTTCTTGGCAAGGGCTAAATTGACAAACCTCTCACAAGACTACTGAGGGGAAAAAGAGAGGGTACCAATAAACAATATTGAGAATGAAAATGAGACATTACATATGCTATAGAAATTTAAAGGTTACATAGAACATATTATGAACAACCTGATGTCAATTAATTTGAAAATTTAGATGAAACAAATTCCTTGAAGAATTTACCTTACAAAAATTAAGTCAAGAATAAAACCTGAGTACTTCTAGAACTGTTAAAGAAATTTAATGTACAAAGAAAATTAAAAAAAGATAAAAAAGGCTGGGCATGGTAACTTACACCTATAATCCCAGTGCTTTGGGAAGCCAAGGCAGGGGGATCGCTTGAGTCCAGGAGTTTGAGACCAGCCTTGGCAACATAGTGAGATCCTGTCTCTACATACACATACACACACACACACACACACACACACACACACACACACACAAGAAAATCTCCCCTCAAGGAAAGCTCCAGATCCAGATGGTTTTACCTGTGAGTTTCACCAATCACTGAAGAAACAAACATCAGTCTCACATAACCATACTAGGGTCTCTCATATCTGCCACATCACAGGTACTCAAACATATGTTAGTTTTCTTCCCCTTTCTCCTATCCCCAGGGGCAAACAACTGGAAAATCATGACAGAAAAGTTGGAAAAGAGGGTTCAACATTGCATGGTAAACTAGACTAAATGATCCTTTTTAACTTCTATGATTTCCTGGAAGTGTACAATATTAGAAGTTGGTCAACAGACTTATAACCACAGTAAGAGTGGTTTTCACTATATACACACGTATGTACTTACCCGTACTTACACGTATGTACATATATCTCATTTAAAATTCAACAAGTAGAGTTCTGCATCTTTGAAATAGTACAATTCCTTGTAATTTATGCTTGCCTCCTTTTCTTCTTAACTATATCTCACAAATTCTAAAGCTTTACCATTTAAAATTCTTCACCAAAGATAATTCCTTACCAGAGAGAAAATCGTTTACCTGTTTGTGGAACTACTAAGAAATTAAATTACTCAAACTTGAAGGTTGTGTATTTTCAGGAAAAGAATTCTTACAGCTATAACAACTTTCATCTTCCAAGAGATGTAATTCCACATCCTATCTCTCAGATGAAAGGTATCAAGTTCTCCAAGCCTCCATCCAATCCTATTCTGAAAATGAAAAGCTGACACTATTTGGAAAAAAACAAAACTACATTTATTAATTGTCAGAACAGGATACAACATTAATTTCTTTGCTCTTGTGACAAGCAATTTTTGCTAAGAGGCCAAAAGAAGAGGTTGTTATAAGAGGCAGCTGTTTGGGTGAAATAAACATTCAGGAGCCATTCTTACCTTAACAATAGTCACATCCATGCCGCATAAATGTAAAATCGGGGCAGCATTTTTTTCAAATAGAGTCCTGGCTTTTCTGTAAACAAAGGAAAAAATACAAACATTTTAACACAGGTTATCAAGAGGAAGAACAAAAAGCCTTACAGTCTTCTTCAGGGCAGAATAAGAAAGACTATACAATACGGGTTTCCTTTATTTGTTCAAGTACAGAAAGTTTAACAAGTAATGAGTTAATATGAATGGAAAAATAGAACCTTAAACTCTGGGGCGTCTGAGAATTTGCCGTTTATCTAATGCAATAAGCTCTTATCCATTTGGGAGGCTTATAGTTCACACTGTAGTTCCTCTATGGGAAGAACGAACACTAGATATGGTTCCATTCAGGCAACAATGCTTGATTCACTCAAGTATTCATTGAGCACCTACTGTGTGACAGACACAGGTGGAGGAGCTAGGAATACAACATGACAAAGCAGACAAAACTATTAATTCACCAGAAGCTTGTCTGAAACTCCCAGGCACAGTCATGCCCTCTCTGTGCTCCTCTAGTACCTTATACACACCTCTGCTCGTGACTTTCACACTGTATGGTGATTAGAGACTTCCAAGACTATTGTCAGGACTAGACTGGAAGCTTTCCAAAAATAAATGCCAAATCTTATTAATCCTTGAATCCCCTGACCTCTAGGATTATGTATGGCATACTTAGAAAGTACTTACTAAGTATCTGATGAATTAATGCACAAATGAATGAATAAACCTGCCCCAAATGTAGAAATGTAAATTCTGAGGAAAAGGAAACAACACGATGTCTTATAAGAAGAGAAAAAACAGCCTTCGAAGAGTTTGCATATTTCAAAAGTATTATGCATATCATTCTGACAGTGAACTCTTGTCCAATTCAGGTCAGAATTCAAAAACACAGTCTAGGAATCTAGGGATCCAGAAGTTGCAAAACAATCTCTTCCACCAATGGCACAGTCTCAAAGTCAAACTAATGTTAAAACATACCAATTAGTTGACCTGTCTTTTACTCAAATATTTCAACTATTACATAAGGAGAAAAAAAATCCAGTACTTTCAATCAATGTCAAACACCTAATTTTTATATCCACATTTACTCAGTCCTCTTTCTTATTTTTAAACTAAGGATGTATCCTTTGACCTTAAGGATACTTTATACAAGAATTTAAGGATATTTTATAGAACAGACATTTTATATTTAGCTACAAAGGCAGCTAATGAGGAACACGTATGGTTATGCACAGGCCAAACTCAATATTCTTTAAACTAAAAAGAACCACCAAATGGCATATAGAACACAAATCATTTCTTACTATGAATTAAAATAGAAATTGAGAGGCTTGCACAAAGTTTCTTAAGAACCATCCAAAAGAATATCTCAAACCAAGGGCCTGAGTGTATTATAAGCAAATTAAATATTCTCTACCTTTCTACTGCTCTGAATTATTATTAGAATGAACATAAAAGGGTAAATGACAATTTCTCCTTTCCAGCTCACCATTTCTGGGGGCTTAACCCAACATTAAAGCACTGAGCTAGTGATACCGCAAACAATTCTCCTTCCAGGGTTGCTTTCACTACTAGATTGACAGGAAGCGATCAGTTGGAAGTGGATCAGATCTATTTCCTGAAAGCAAAATTCTGAAGAAGTCTCAATCTGCCATATCAATCACAACAAATCTGTAACCTCCTCTGAGTTTGCTTAAGAAATCAGGTTAGAATATCTGGGTCTTTATTTACATTTTTATATGATGTTATAAGTTCAGAAAACCTCTAAAATGAAGGTGAAGACTTTTTTCCTTCTAATGTTCTACATAAAAGATTGAAAAACAAGTGTTACTAGTAAGAAATAAATTATTTATTACATAATTAAGGGTGAGATAGCACCGAGGCTAAATAAAAACCTTAGGTACTTATAGCAATTTCCAGACTCAGGCACACACAAAAAATAATTACTCTTTTATGTATTATTTATTAATGCTAAACACACAGTTATCTTATTTCTTAAAGCTCTTATGTAGTTTTAAACCAGTACTACATAATGAAATAGCTACATGATAAATTATAAATTATGTGTCAGGACAGAGCCATGATGACAAAAATAGTGCAATTAAATAGTGAAAGCTTTTAAAAGAAAAAAAAAAGGATGCTGGAGAGTTTCAGACTTTCCTAGAAGCACGCAGCGATTCACCTTGTTAAAGGAGACAACACCTTTAGAAAAGACTTTCCTTCAGTGGCAGTATTTTAGCTTACCTTTAGATAAAGATGTTATAGTTTTAAACAAGAATCTACCTTTAAAAATGCAAATACATTTACATGTAAAAAGAACCTAAAATTGCTCTGAAAAATTTGCTTATTAATTTAAAAAATGTAGATACCTCTTAGAAGCAGGAACTCAAAATAACTGGTTATTGCTTAAACAAATTGCCATGTTTCATCAGAAATTAGCAAGTTGTTAATTTATTAGGTCTCTTAAGGAATAGAACAGTTACACTGAAGTAGGCCGAAGGAGAGGTACAAGAGCTTCTGGGAAGGATGGGATAGTGAAGTGAAGACTGTTCTGAACCTAACCCATGGTCAAGAGTAACAATTTCAGCAGTTTATATTTCTTACATTGTGTGCTTATTATGAAATGGAAATTGTGCCTAATAAGCATTATCTCATTTAATACCAAAGGTCCCTATTCCACATAATAATTTTTAAAGTCTGTACTATTGCCTTTCTGATGTTACAGATGAGTAAACTGGGGATTTAAGAAGTGAATTAACTCCCACAATATTAAAGAGCTAGTAAGCAGCAAAACAGTAAACAGACCAGTTTCCTCAAACTCCCAGACCCAGGCTGAGTTCTCTGTTATCTTCAGCCACAGGCCACCACTGACAATTTACTTATCTTGGGTATTTTGACTGTGTTATATTAGGGCTTGTTGATTTGTTGGTATGATTTAGTATTGATATTAAACAAAAATGATCAATAGGCATTATGACTGGTGCGTTTATGGGGGAGGGAAGCGGCTCTAACAAAGCCCAGCAGATATGATTCAGTTAGGCAGAATAGTCTGGTTAGACAATCTGAATTAAACCACTGAATTACAAAGAAATAAAGCAAGATGTGTCCTCCTGTCTGTGAAGTCACACTCCCTCTCAAGAAATGACTAGAAAAACTGACTTCAGAGACCCTGTGTTTTACTCCAGACAATATTATGCCTACCACTTACAATTCAGCCCAAACTATCTTTCTTGTTGTTGTTATTACCTTAATGTCATTTGACTTAGATCCTATAGAATCCAATTTAATACATATTTACTAATTTTCTTTTTTCTTTTTTTTTGAGACAGAGTCTCACTCTATTGCCCAGGCTGGACTGCAGTTGCACAATCATGGCTCACTACAGCCTCGACCTCCCAGGCTTAGGTGATCCTCCCACCTCAGCCTCCCAAGTAGCTGCGACTACAGGTAAATGCTACCACGTGTGTCTAATTTTTGTATTTTTTCCAGCTAATTTTTGTATTTTTGTAGAGACAGAGTTTCACCATGTTACCCAGGCTGGTCTCAAACTCCTGGGCTCAAGTGATCTGCCCACCTCAGGCTCTCAAAGTGCTGCGATTATAGGCGTGAACCACTGCACCCAGCCTACTAATTTTCTGATCCCCAAAAAGCCAAAAAGAATAGTTCTGGACATTAGGGACATAAGAGATATCACTTTTTAACACTCAACCCTTTAATTCTGACTATTTTTTCAAAATAAAATGTTAATTATGTATTCTAAAGCCATCAAGGTCTTTGTATTCACCTTTCCAACTGAATAATAGTTATATCTAACATTGTAAAAAAAAATGTTTTGCCTATCTATTTTTCCTTAACAGACTTTGAGTCTCCACACACCCACTCCCCACCCCTACATACAGCCTCTCCACGTTTTAGTGTGGTTCATTTGTATAATCAACGAACTGCCATGATCAAATCATTATATACCCAAGTCTCAACGATTCTTCACACCTTGATTCCCACAATTCCCACGTGACATTTCCAGGCCAGCCAGATCAGTTAAAGGCTGTCCTGTGTCATAACAAAGCCATAACTAGGTCACTCCTGTCTTCAGGCCCCTGTCCCATGGGCTGTTTCCTCAGCTGAGAAGAATGGGCAGTCTTCTCCTGCCTGCTTCCTCCCAGGCCTAGCTCAAGGATCATCCCTTTTGGAAAGAACATTTCTGATCTCCCAAGTCCACAGTATTCTTGGCCATTTCTGAACATCCTGTGGACAGAGATGGCCTAAGGATTTACGTCCTAGCAGTACAGCAGTCGCTCCCGAGGGGACTACTTCCAAGCAAATAAGACATCTTTGCAGGTGTTAATCCTGGAATGATTATTAAACTTCAATTACACAAGTTTGCTAAGCGTCCATTAGTTTTATAGTTATTTCTCATTTAACTGTTATTTCTACATTACAAATGAATCTTATTGCTAGAAGAATACTAAACCTAGTTCTTCCAATTCCACACAATCTCACTAGCTGCCTGATAGTCTGTGATTTCTTTCCCCCTTAGAAAAACCAAGTATATAACAAGTCACAAACGGAACTACCCTTTGCAAGCTGCAGGATTGAGAAAAACAGTGGCCTTCTTCACTTGTGCATTGGGAGGAATGAGTTGATTGCCAAACACCTAAAAAAGAAAAGAGCAAAGTTTTCAATAAAAGTCCATTTATTTGGTAAATGTCACATGTATTCTTTCATTCCAAAAAAAATGTACTTGTAGCACATATGGTATCTACCCTTGGGGAAAAATATTCTTTCATGATCTCATATTAATGAAAACGCCATCAACAACAACAGAAAGTAACATTATTTAATAACAATAAGCTGTATTTTGTATTGGAATAAAAAAATCCTGCTGTATCTACTAGAGGCAAATAACATTTATTTTCTCTATAAGATATAGCTAGGTTTATTATAACATATAATTAGTAAGGCCATAGCCTGTCAGGAGAGAAGTTTAATCTATGTCTTTAGTTTTCAGAGTACAATATTCTCTCCAGCTCATCACTAAAATTTGTTCATGAAGAATCTTTGTGTTACCAGTTAATCTTCATATGTTTACACACATACAAACCGAATACTCTATTTGCCTTTTCTTTGCAACCCTGTATGATAACTAAATAGCAGCAACTGGCAGGGGAAAAGAAACGTAACTAATATATACCAAGCACCTTTTATTTGACATTTTTACACACATTATTCTTAGTTCTCAGAAACCAAGGAGGTATAAAATAATCTCAGTTTTCCAGATTAGAAAGTCCAGAATCAGGAAGATTAAGTTCCTGAAAGTCACAGAGTTGATCAATTACAAGCCTGGAATATACATCTTCTAATTCCAAAGCCTCTCTAAGCTCCAAAGAGAGGATCAAGGATGAGGCAGAATTAAAAGGCAGAGGACTAGATGTGAGGAGTCCAAATGAGAAATGAATGGGAACTCTTGCTATTATGTCTGAATTGGAAATGATGGTCAACAAAAAGAATAAGAATAGGAAAGTACCAAAATGGGCAAAAATTGGGGTCTTGAATGGTGGGAGTAGGCCTGAATCAAGAAAGCAGAATTCTAGTATGGAAGTACAAAGTAAAGATAGGAGGAGGAAAAAAAGTAATGCAAATAATTTTTATTGAATAACTTACTGTAAATCTATCTCCCTGACAGTTCATTTTGGAGTCTTTCTTATTATTGTCTATTGCTTGCTTTAAAAACAAAAACAAGAACAAAAATACTTTTTTTCTGAAGTAGAGAAAAAGACAGACTATTTCTTTGTAAGAAGTTTCTGGAACATTATAATTTCTATTCTGTTTTCATTCTTACTTAGACTTTAACATTTTGCTGCTAAATCTCCAAATACTGTAATTTTTCCTTTTTCTATCTATACTATTTCTGGAATGTGGCAGAAATGATATCACTAACCATTCTCTCTGGCCTACCAGATTCCACACCTATGGTAGTAAGATTATTCCTCCTTGCCCTCATTTCTTAGTGTCTAAAGTTTGTACCTACTTGCAAATCAAATCTCAGATTCGCAGTGAGCTAAGGAGTTTATGTGAGACTACATTAAGTTTATGTGAGATTTGTTATTAAATATCATATTTTCAAGAATTTAGACTGTAAAAGGAAGTACACAGATACGAAAATTAGCCAGCTGAGGCTATAAGGACGAATCCACTTCCATTTGTGAGATGGAAGGAACTAAACATGCAGGGGAAGTGGAGAATTAGAATAGAAAGAAATAAGGCCGGGCAAGGTGGCTCACACCTGTAATTGCAGCACTTTGGGAGGCCAAGGAGAGTGGATCACAAGGTCAGGAGTTCGAGACCAGCCTGACCAACATGGTGAAACCCCGTCTCTACCAAAAATACAAAAATTAGCCAGGCTTGGTGGCATGTGCCTGTAATTCCAGCTACTCAGGAGGCTGAGGCAAGAGAATCACTTGAACCTGGGAGGCGGAGGTTGCAGTGAGCTGAGATTGCGCCATTGCACTCTAGCCTGGGCAACAGAGCGAGACTCCGTCTAAAAAAAAAAAAAGAAAGAAAGAAAGAAATACATGAGAAGGAGAAAATAACTAAAGGAACATCATCCCTGAAAAAGTATGAGGAGAGAGAATTTAGAACAGAGGTGGAGGCATTTACTTTCAACAAGAAAGGGAGGGCCCTACAATCACACAGGTCTACTCTTCCTTAAAGAGAGAAAGAAAGGGGCCAGGTGTGGTGGCTCACACCTGTAATCCCAGCACTTTGGGAGACCAAGGCAGGTGGAACATAAGGTTGAGATCGAGACCATCCTGGCCAACATAGAGAACCCCCATCTCTACTAAAAATACAAAAATTAGCTGGGCATGGTGGTGTGCGCCTGTAGTCCCAGCTACTCAAGAGGCTGAGGCAGGAGAATCGCTTGAACCCAGGAGGCAGAGGTTGCAGTGAGCCAACATCACACCACTGTACTCCAGGAAGATTTTCCAGTCGCTAATGATTGGCTTGGGACGGGGATCATCTTTAATTTAATATTAAAGTTTATTTGAATTGATTTCTAAAACAACTTAGAGCCATATGAAAGATAATAGATTTAAACAAAGAAGTAATCAAATTCGTAAAACACAGGTTTAGAACAGCTAGATAACAATCGCTAAAAAGAGGAATTATAGTATATACTGTAACAACTGCTAAAGAGAGGAATTAATTTATAGTATCTATTGTCACTGTCATCCATTAAAACATTTCAGAAACAAACATGAGGTCTGCCACCTACTTCTATTACTAAATGCCTCACACATTTGCCACTTTTGATTTTCATGTTTCTATTTTGGTATTTCTGACATCATAAGCTCAAATGATACAAAACAAAAAGGCAACTCAGTCTCAGAATTTCATCTGCAAGGTATAATGTACATTTTTGCAGTGGGGGGGGGCAAAAACACTGTCTTATATTTGAAAGGATTTATAATCCAGCTATAATTAGCCATATAAATGAATATTTAAGTAAAATCTCATGGAATATAACAGTGTACATGATATGGATCAGTTGAACTTGGAGATGAGCTTTAAAAATATGAATCAACAATTTTAAGAAGATTTGACTTTTAGAGGTAACACTTGTTCTGAACTGATATCCTTGGGGGTTATTCGGATCAGGGATGATTCAGGGGTTAGCCAGATCTACAAAGACAACTGCAGACACAAACAAATTCCCAGAGCTTCTACCAGTCCAGTTCTGTGTTCTTGGGACCAATCCAGAAACAAACAGTCTACAGGGGTGGGCGTCAGAACTGCTCTTCACCAGATGGTTAACTTCCTGGAGTTCTACTCAGAGTTGGCTCCCAGCGTGATTCATCCTGATAGTGCTAAAAAATAGCCAAACTGCACAGATGCAAGACACTGTGCGAGTCCCCTGAAAGAGCTTAAGTTTTCTGCACAATGAAGATAAGGAGGGGCTTAATTTTATCACATTAAATAGTATTACCTGAGCTTCTTGACAGGCTGCTCTCCTTAGCAGGTTATCACTATCAAAGTAAGCAAAAGAGAATAATCATTAGCTTTAATAGATTATGATCCAAACAAAATTTGTGAGCTTTTTAATTTTTTAATGTAGGCACCTCTTCTCTAAAAACATCCTAGTGAAAGTTCCTTAAAAACCTGATAACAGGCCGGGCGTGGTGGCTCACACCTGTAATCCCAGCACTTTGGGAGGCTGAGGTGGGCAGATCACCTGAGGTCAGGAGTTCGAGACCAGCCTGGCCAACATGGTGAAACCTCCTCTTTACTAAAAATACAAAAATTAGCGGGGCATGGTGGTGGGGGCCTGTAATCCCAACTACTCGGGAGGCTGAGGCAGGAGAATCGCTTGAACCTGGGAGGCAGAGGTTGCAGTGAGCTGAGATCATGCCATCGCACTCCAGCCCGGGCGACAGAGCGAGACTCAGCTAAAAAAAACAAAACAAACCTGATAACAACTTATCGTCACATTTGAAAAATATATCCTCTGAATGAAAGTTTGTGTTAAATATTTCCATATTATGGTAACCAGAATAATGCCGCATCCCCCCAAAATTTCCACATCCGAATCCTCAGAACTTGAGGATATGTTACTTTACATGGCAAGAGGGATTTTACAGACATGATTAAACTTAGGACCCTGACATGAGAGATCGTCCTGGATCATCCAGATAGGCCCAATCTAACCACAATCTAACCAAAACAGAGAGTTTCCCAGTTGTGATCAGAGGCAGATGTGATTATGGAAAAATGGTCAGAAAAATGCAACCTTGCCAGCTGTGAAGATGGAAGAAGGCTCTGAAGAGAGTCAAGGAATGTGGTGGCCTCTAGAAGCTGGAAAAGCAAAAGGATTCTCCCCTAGAAACTCCAGAAGGAACATAGCCCTTGCCACACTTTGTCTTAGCCCAGTGAGAGCTGCTTTGGGCTTCTAATTCACAGAATGCAAGACAAGAAATTTGTGGTGTGTTGAACCACTACATTTGTGGTAATTTGTTAAGGTAACAACAGAAAACTAATATACATAGCCTGCATTTTTCTTACCCAGTGGAAATTAGGTCATTTGCCACAAGTAAATTTGATGTTGTTTCTTCTTCTACTGTCTTATCTAAATCACTTGTTTTTTACACCACTGTCAGACAATAAATCATAAATGGAGAATTTCGTCATGAGGCAAAATTTTGGCTTCCAAAAACGAAAGCATTCTGTCGGAATGTGATCACCTATTTAACATCAAGGTCTCTAAAATAGGTTTCTATCATAAAAGCATTTTACATGGCTCCAGTCACCTACGGGGCTCTAGAATCTTCATCTAAGAGCTTGTGCTAATGCACATTGCTGGCACTGCTAAGATAGTAACTTCAACGTGGTTAACAAAAGTTAAGAAATCAAATACCCAGAAAAGATGAACAATAACCAATTTATAGAAAAACTTGAAAAAAGGTTATTTTGCTTATATTCTCTTTCTAGACTTTTTTTATAACATTGAAAACTTTAAATTTTGCATTTTCACAGTAATTCAAAAGGCAACAGGCTCCTCTGGGTGATTTGACATTTACAGTGAATGAAAAACAATAAGCAAGCTTTGCTTTTTACCAGAGTTGCTGTCAAAGGCTGCTGCTCAGTGATTCCATAGCCAGGCTGCAGAACAACCCCTAAAGTTCACAAACCAGGCGGCTTCACTAAGAGAACACCATCCACAGGGAAGTATGGATGCTGTGAATCTGAAATCAGAAACCTAAGAACCGCAGGGCACAGTGGCTTACGCCTGTAATCTTAGCACTTTGGGAGGACAAGGTGGGCGGATCACTTGAGGTCAGGAGTTTGTGACCAGCCTGGCCAACATGGTGAGACCCCCTCTCTACTAAAAATACAAAAATTAGCCAGGCGTGCTGGTGCATGCCTGTAATCCCAGCTACTCGGGAGGTTGAGGCAGGAGAATTGCCTGAACTCGGGAGGCGGAGGTTGCATTGAGCCAAGATCACGCCACTGCACTCCAGCCTGAGCTACAGAGCGAGACTCTGTCTCAAAAAAAAAACAAAAAACCTAAGAACCATGTTTTACTGAAATTATCATGACATCAGTACCCCAAAAGCTGATGCTGTTTGATAACAAAGATTTTCAGGAGACTCATCCCTTGTGAAATCCAGCACAAGTCAGCCCAGTCCCCATTGGCTTAACTGACTCTGCTCCCCTGTGCCCAGGTGGCAATGAGCGTTGTGCAACCTTCTCTTCCTCCGCACCCAGTATTCACAAATATTCATGTTTTTTTGAATGACTCCCCACAAGAAATAACACATATTCATGTTTCACTTTTCTTCTTGCATCCCTCCCAATCAAATGCTCTCACTGAATCATTCTAACATCAGTAACAACAACAAAAATATACTACAAGATGAGGTAAATTCAGGGTAGAAACTAGCGAAATATCTTGAAAATAATTAACATGTCACTAATTCCTTATAGCTTACTGGATAATTTGCATTTATGACCTTATTTACAATGAAGAGGTAAAACACTGAACCCACAGTAACCTCTGGATAACAAAATAATATGAGGTTCCTCATAGTAACCTGGGCGTTGTCACTGACCCTCCCCCTGGACTGTGCTGACCCCTAGTCCAACTTGCACAGGCCCTGGGAACGCAGCTTCCAGCCTCTCCGGACTGTGCTTCCCCCCCGCCACTGCTTTCAATGCTTTCCTTTAGTAGACTAATTACCTTGTACCTCCAATCTCTCCTACAAACTCGCCCTGTGGATTTTTCTGCACAAGCCCTCTATGCTTCTGTAAAAGCTACAATCCCATCTCTATATCCTGCCCATTTCCAGGCTCCTCCTCTACTATGAAGGACAGGTCTCCAAAAGGCAACAGGCTCCTCTGGGTGATTAGTAAAGAACATCACCCTTGCCATAGCTCAGCCACACTGATTTCCATGGACCTAGCTGAAAAGACAATAGCCCCAAATATGCACAAGAATATGGGGTAGCACCTTAGATCATTTTTTCCCCTAAGTTCTTTGTTGCTAGAAGTAAAATTCTGATTATTAGCTTGTGATTAAATATATTATTAAAGATTTCAGCTCTTCTGAGTTTATTAATTTTGATTAATTTATCAGAATGCTATTCAAAATAAAAAGATTTTGTGATAGTTAATTCCCTGAATTTAATGTGCCAAATGGAATATCCTGTCAATGCCACCTGTGAGAGAGCCCGAATATGTACCAATTTTGATATTACAAAAGAAAATCTCATTATAATCATACTTAACTTTGGGTCCGGCACGGTGGCTCATGCTTGTAATCCCAGCACTTTGGGATGCCGAGGTGGGCAGATCACCTGAGGTCAGGAGTTCGAGACCAGCTTGACCAACATGGTGAAACTCCATCTCTACTTACAATACAAAATTATCCAGGCATGGTGGCACATGCCTATAATCCCAGCTACTTGGGAGGCTGAGGCAAGAGAATCGCTTGAAGCCAGGAGGCGGAGATTGCAATGAGCCGAGATCGCGTCATTGCACTCCAGCCTGGGCAACAAGAGCGAAACTCCGTCTCAAAAAAAAAAAAAAAAAACATACTTAACTTTGTTTAATATCAAAAATGGTGTTAACCATCTTGATCTTGCTATCTGAACCCGACTATTCCTAAAAATCAAACACATCCTCAAAGAAAAAAGATTTCTCCCATTGAGATAGTCTGATGATCTATAGCAAGCTCTGAAAACTATCTCAGCAAAGAAATTCCAAAAATATTTCAGTAATATCAGCATTGTCAGAATAAAAGACAAAACTTAAAATTCATAGAGCAACTACCTTGTACCAAGTACTATGGCAGTTGTTTTCATAAACCTTTAATCTTTGTAACAAGCTTGCAAGGTAGGCATTATCAGGTAACAGAAAATACTCTCATTTTACAGATCAGGAAGCCAAGACTCAGAGAAGGAAAGTGACGTGCCCAAAAACACAGTTACTAAGTGGTAGTGTCAGAGGCGTTTGAACCAGAGTGACTCCATCTTGAGTAGGTGCTAGGTAAAAAGAGGCTGAGACCTACTGGGCTGCTTTCCCAGGAGGCTGGGCATTCTAAGTCACAGGATGAGATAGGAGGGTGGCATACGATACAGCTCATAAAGACCTTGCTGATAAAACAACCTTCAGTAAAGACGCCGACCAAAATCCACCAAAACCAAGATGGCGATGAGAGTGATCTCTGGTGTCCTCACTGCTCATTATATGTTAATTAGAATACATTAGCATGCTAAAAGACACTCCTGCCAGCACCATGACAGTTTACAAATGCCATGGCAACATCTGGAAGTTACACTATATGGTCTAAAAAGGGGATGAATCCTCAGTTCTGGGAATTGCCCATCCCTTTCTGAAAAAACTCATGAATAATCCACCCCCTGTTTAGCGTATAATCAAGAAGTAACAAGTATAAGCACCTGAGTGGTCCATGCTGCTGCTCTGCCTATGGAGTAGTCAACCTTTTAATCTTTTACTTTTTTTTTTTTTTCTGAGGCAAAGTATCACTCTGTCCCCCAGGCTGGAGTGCAGTGGCACTGTCTCGGCTCACTGAAACCTTCACCTCCCGGGTTCAAGTGATTCTCCTGCCTCAGCCTCCCAAGTAGCTGGGATTACAGGTGCGCACCACCACACCCAGCTAATTTTTGTATTGGTTTCACCATGTTGGCCAGGCTGTCTTGAACTGAACTCCTGACCTCATGATCCGTCTGCCTTGTCCTCCCAAAGTGCTGGGATTACAGGTGTGGCCACTGTGCCTGGCCTACTATCTTAATAAACTTGCTTTCACTTCACTCTATGGAGTCGCCCTGAATTCTTTCTTGTGCAAGATCTAAGAACCCTCTCTTGGGGTCTGGAGTGGGACCCCTTTCTGCTAACAGTAGAGTCGGAATTCAGACCCATGCCAGCCTGGCCCTAAGCAGATGCTTTTTCTTCTAAACTTCAGACAATACTCAATGTGCAATTACTCATTTAGTTGTATGTTTTATGGCACATTTTTTAAATTGCATAGTCTCATCTAATTTAAATTTTTCAATTTATATTCACATAATATTTTTTAAAAGGTCAGGTGCAATAATGCTTCTGAAGGTAGTTGTTGAAACAAACTCATTTAACACAAAGTGCTGCCTATGGCACACAAATATGATTTGGTCCTGCCCTGAAGAAGCTTAGGATCAAGTGGCAAAGAAGAACAGCTCTTGGTAAATATTGGTGGCATAGTAAAACGTGTTTCTTGATAAATAATATGCCAGGCACTGTGCTGGGTGTCTTGGACACGCTGATGAATAAGCCCAACATTCCCTGTCCTAGTGAAGTTTATAGTTTAGTAGGGAATGATGACAATTCAACAGGTAATCATGATGCAATTTCACTTTTAGGTAATCCATAAAAGGGGCACATACTGGGGGGCATCTAACCTAGTTTTGAGAGAATTAGAGGCTTTTTACAGGATATGACATTGAAGCTGAGATCTAGGGGAAAAATAAAAAGTAGCCAGGCAAAAATAGGGAGTAGAATCTAGGCAAAAGAAACAGTATGTCAAAGCCTGCAAGTGCTAGAACATGGCCAATTTAGGAAAGAGAAAGTAGTTCGGGACAGCTGGAAGCCACACTCTGTGGGAGGAGCCAGTAAAGGCCAGGTCACCAAGGACATTTTCGGCTATTTAAGTAATCTGGATTTTATCCTAAGGGCCATAAGGAGCCATTAACAGGTTTTAAGAGAATTGATGTGACCAGGTTTACATTTTGGAGGGATTATTCTGGCTGCAGTGTGTGAAGAAGGCATTGCTCAGAGGTAAGACTGAATCTAGTGAAACTTCAGAGGCTCCCTCAGTGACAGTCGGTGATGATGACTGGAACTAGGATGGTGGCAGAGGGGATACAGAGAAGAGGACAGATTCAGCAGATATTCAGGAGGTAAACTTGAGGGTGGTGGGAATTAAAGAAAAGGTGAGGGGTCAAAGATAGTGCCCACATCCCGCATTAAGCAATTGCTGGAAGGCAGTACCATTCACAGAGATGGAATGAAGTAGAAAGTGCAGGTGTGAGAGAGAGGAAACTGAGCTTAGTTCTGGGTCTGTCTATCCAAGATGGGGTGAGAACCCAGGTGGAGGTGTCTAGGCCACCGCTGGAAACGCAGGTCTGAAGTTCTGTATAGCAATCTTAGCTATATGGTGATAGAAGGAATGAGAGTGAATATGATGATCTATACGAGTAGGGTGAAAAGTAGGAGGAAGAGATACCCTGATCATGGACAATGACAGAGAATACCAAATGAGTCTCAAATAAAATGACCCTGTACTTCATTTGAAAGTCAAAGGAAAAATCAGGTAGATAATTGAGGAAAAATTTTCCTTATCTTCCACCATTCCCCCTTGATGCTGCTTCTGCTCTTGGCAAACTGCATGTTTTGCTGTTCTTAAGAGACACAACAAACTTTACATCTTCAAGGATTGGATCATTTTATCCCTTCCTTTTTAGAAAAGGCCAAGCACAATACAACCCATGCCCTTACCCCACCACACAAAAACTGCTTTTCTTATCTTCCTTCCTAGATTATAGACTTCTTGAAATCATGGATAATTCACCATTTTCTCATCCACAGCCCACAGCACACACTCATAGATAGAGGGTACTTGGTAAATACTTGTTTAATAAATAAGTGGCAAATGTTTGAACAGGAGAGATTGACTCACTGTGCTCAGACAGGCATGCTTTGTCCTGCAAGAGAAACTGAAGGTTATTCTTTGTATGAGGATTTGGCATTCTGAAAGCACAGATGAGCGGGGATGGTTCTCCAGTGTGATGATCACCAAAGGGCAAAGGTAAGAGTCATTATGGTGTAGTACAGGATGAAAAACTAAAAAATTCCAAACGCACAAAAACGTTACCAGATCAAGAAGCTCCCAGGGTGTGTAGGTGTGTAGTGTAATGGAAGAAGTACCCTCTAAAGAGGCTAAGCGGGGAGTTCCTTTTGACACACCAAGAAGCACCACAAGAACTGGCCCTGTAGCTAGAAGAACTCTGAGTGTGGTCATCAGAAAATTCCAGATTACTAATGAGTCAAGAATCTGAATGTGAACCGAAGACCTCATTTCCAAGCCAACCAAAAAAACAAAGTACACTCTATAAATTCTAAGCCCATGTTCTTTCCACTACACCATGCTGTCTTCTGAGAACTGAAGTTAAATACAATTTAAAAGAGATGCTACAAAACGTAGTCATATCAAAAAGGGTCCCTGCAGATCTGCTCAGTATTAAAATGCAGGTTCTTTGACAGAAAGAAATTAGAAGGCTCTGGATTAGAAAATGAAAAAAAATCTGCTGATGTCACTCTGCCTGAGGCTTAAAAAGAATAAGAACATGCCTGCTACTATAGGTAATGGGATGCTCTCTATTTACTCCAAGCCATAAATGTTTTATTTATTACTTTAGGACTGTAAAATAAGATAAGTTGTTATTCCAATAGCAGCTTTACATGGAGAGAAAAACCACCTTGATCTGTCCTATTTCCCAAAAAGAATATTTCCCACTAGTCTAGAGGCAAATTGTACAGCAATTTCTACCACCAGCTTTTCCCTTGGTGCATGCAAACACAGTCTTTGCTTTAAACAAAATAGATTTCAAGTTTAGATGTTTATAACAACCACTTCAACTTATCCAGGCTTCCTAGAATAATTAATCATGATATTGCCAGTGGCTGTGCCCATGGTTGCCCATGGAGCAATAGGAATGAAAGAAATGGAAGCAAAGACAAAAATGAATCTTAAAAGTGTGTGCAGAGGGAGAGAGCTTTTCTAAACTATATATTGCATAGCCCTCCCCATTTCCCGGACTCCCTACCCAAACAAATAATGGGAAAATAGTGACCAGTTCTGCCTTTCTGACAGAAAGACAGCTGATCCAGCAGGAGGAAATGCATCTTGCTAAGGAAGAATGCTTGATCTTTTGGGCCGACAGAATCTCCATTTGGATAGAAGGTATGCAGTGTAACAGGTCAGAAAGCCAAGGGAACAATGAAAATGTTAATGATTTTTAAAAGGATTTTAGGGCCTACCAGTCTGGTCTTCCCCGTTTAACCAAAGAAGGTTATCTCTTCTTGTTCTCCAAACCACACCGTCATGCACTACCTGCTACCAAAGAAATTTGTATCTTCTTACCTCTCCCAAGCCCAGTGCAACAAAGAAGTTTCCTAATGTCATGAAAGCATAAACGGTCAGGAAGAAATCCTATTGACAACCATATATTAAGTGGCGGCTGTCTTCATTTCAATGCCCCTTACAGTGCTTAGAAGATGTGAGTGAAAATAAGGGCCACAGAGGCAATTGCATTAAAATTTCAACAACCGCATTGCTGATGGTGAAAAGTTTAGCAAAAGAAAAACAGCTAAAAATTCTACTATCAAATGCAAAGGACAAATGTACAGCACTGCCTCCTACACTAGTAAAAAGTATACCAACTTGCGTTCAGGAATTTTTAGGTCAAATGTGTGAACCCAAAATATCTGAGACAGGTCTCATTCAATGTAGAAAGTTTATTTTGCCAAGATTAAGGACACAGCCATGACACAGCTTCAAGAGGTCCTGAGTACTTGTGCCCCAAATGGTCGGGGTACAGCTTGCTTTTACACATTTTAGGGAGACATAATAACAGCAATCAATACATTTAAGATTTACACTGAGTGTCAGGCCTCTGAGCCCAAGCTAAGCCATCGTATCCCTTGTGACCTGCACGTATATGTGTCCAGATGACCCGAAGCAAGTGAAGAATCACAAAAGAAGTGAAAATGGCTGGTCCCTGCCTTAACTGATGACATTACCTTGTGAAATTCCTTCTCCTGGCTCATTCTGGCTCAAAAGCTCCCCCACTGAACACCTTGTGACCCTCACCCCCGCCAGCCAGAGAACAACCCCCTTTGACTATAATTTTCCACTACCTACCCAAATCTTATAAAATGGCCCCACCCCTATCTCCCTTCGCTGTCTTTTCGGAATCAGCCCACCTGCACCCAGGTGATTAAAAAGCTTTATTGCTCACACAAAGCCTGTTTGGTGGTCTCTTCACACAGACACGAGTGAAATTTGGTGCCATGACTTGGATCAAGGGACCTCCCTTGGGAGATCAATCCCGTCTTCCTGCTCTTTGCTCTGTGAGAAAGATCCACCTACAACCTCGGGTCCTCAGACCAACCAGCCCAAGGAACATCTCACCAATTTTAAATCAGGTAAGCGGCCTCTTTTTACTCTCTTCTCCAACCTCTCTCACTATCCCTCAACCTCTTTCTCCTTTCAATCTTGGCGCCATCTTTCAATCTCTCCCTTCTCTTAATTTCAGTTCCTTTCCTTTTCTGGTAGAGACAAAGGAGACGTGTTTTATCCGTGAACCCAAAACTCTGGCGCCGGTCACGGACGCAGGAAGACAGTCTTCCCTTGGTGTTTAATCACTGCAGGGATGCCTGCTTGATTATTCACCCATGTTTCAGAGGTGTCTGATCACCGTGGGGACGCCTTCCTTGATCCTTCACACTTAGTGGCAACCACCACTTTTTTGGGGGCAAGCACCCCCCACCCCTTCTCTCTGTGTCTCTACCCTCTCTTTTCTCTCCACTTTCCTGGGGGGCAAGCACCCCCCACCCCTTCTCTTCGTGTCTCTACCCTCTCTTTTCTCTCCACTTTCTTGGGGGGCAAGCACCCCCCCACCCCTTCTCTCCATGTCTCTACCCTCTCTTTCCTCTCCACTTTCCTGGGGGGCAAGCACCCCCATCCCTTCTCTCCATGTCTCTACCATCTCTTTTCTCTAGGCTTGCCTCCTTCACTATAGGCAACTTTCCACCCTCCATTCCTCCTTCTTCTCCCTTAGCCTGTGTTCTCAAGAACTTAAAACGTCTTCAACTCACACCTGACCTAAAACCTAAATGCCTTATTTTCTTCTGCAATACCGCTTGACCCCAATACAAACGCAACAATGGTTCCAAAAAGCCAGAAAATGGCACTTTCAATTTCTCCATCCCACAAGATCTAGATAATTCTTGTCGTAAAATGGGCAAATGGTCTGAGGTGCCTGATGTCCAGGCATTCTTTTACACATCAGTCTCTCCCTAGTCTCCGTTCCCAATGCAACTTGTCCCAAATCTTCCTTCTTTCCCTCCCACCTGTCCCCTCAGTCCCAACCCCAAGTATTGCTGAGTCTTTCCAATCTTCCCTTTTTATGGACCCATCTGACCTCTCCCTTCCTCCCCAGGCTGCTCCTCACCAGGCTGAGCCAGGTCCCAATTCTTCCTCAGCCTTCGCTTCCCCCACCCTATAATCCTTTTATCACCTCCCCTCCTCACACCCAGTCTGGCTTACAGTTTCGTTCCATGGCTAGCCCTCCCCCACCTGCCCAGCAATTTACTCTTAAAAAGGTGGCTGGAGCTAAAGGCATAGTCAAGGTTAATGCTCCTTTTTATTTATCTGACCTCTCCCAAACTGGTTAGCATTTAGGCTCTTTTTCATCAAATATAAAAAACCCAGTCCAGTTCATGGCCCATTTGGCAACAACCCTTAGATGCTTTACAGCCCTAGACCCTGAAAGGTCAGAAGGCTGTCTTATTCTCAATATACAGTGTATTACCCAATCGGCTCCCAACATTAAATAAAACTCCAAAAATTAAATTCTGGCCCTCAAACCCCACAGTAGAATTTAATTAACCTTGCCTTCAAGGTATACAATAATAGAGGAGAGGCAGCCAAGTAGCAACGTATTTCTGAATTGCAATTCCTTGCCTCCACTGTGAGAGAAACCCCAGCCACATCTCCAGCACACAAGAACTTCCAAACGCCTAAACCGCAGTGGCCAGGCGTTCCTCCAGGACCACCTCCCCCAGGAACTTGCTTCAAGTGCCAGAAATCTGGTCACTGGGCCAAGGAATGTCTGCAGCCCGGGATTCCTCCTAAGCCGTGTCCCATCTGTATGGGACCCCATTGGAAATTGGACCGTCCAACCAGCCCAAGGCTCTGACTGACTCCTTCCCAGATCTTCTTGACTTAGCGGCTGAAGACTGACGCTGTCCAGTTGCCTTGGAAGCTTCCTGGACCATCACAGACACTTTGGGTAACTCTTACAGTGGACGGTAAGTCTGTCCCCTTCTTAATCAATATGGAGGCTACCCACTCCACATTACCTTCTTTTCAAGGGCATGTTTCCCTTGCCCCCATAACTGTTGTAAGTATTGACAGCCAAGCTTCAAAAGCCCTTAAAACTCCCCAACTCTGGTGCCAACTTGGACAACATTCTTTTATGCACTCTTTTTAGTTATCCCCACCTGCCCAGCTCCCTTATTAGGTCTAGGCATTTTAACTAAATTATCTGCCTCCCTGACTATTCCTAGGCTATAGCCACACCTCATTGCCACCCTTTTCCCCAGTTCAAAGCCTCCTTCACATCCTCCCCTTGTATCTCCCCACCTTAATCCACAAGTATAGGACACCTCTACTCCCTCCTTAGCAACCAATCATGCACCCCTTACCATCCCATTAAAACCTAATCACCCTTACCCTGCTCAATGCCAATATCCCATCCCACAGCATGCTTTAAGAGGATTAAAGCCTGTTATCACTTGCCTGTTACAGCATGGCCTTTTAAAGCCTACAAACTCTCCTTACAATTCCCCCATTTTACCTGTCCAAAAACCGGACAAGCGTTACAGGTTAGTTCAGATCTGCGCCTTATCAACCAAATTGTTTTGCCTATCCACCCCGTGGTGCCAAACCCATATACTCTCCTATCCTCAACACCTCCCTTCACAACCCATTATTCTGTTCTGGATCTCAAACATGCTTTCTTTACTATTCCTTTACACCCTTCATCCCAGCCTCTCTTCGCTTTCACTTGGACTGACCCTGACACCCATCAGGCCCAGCAAATTACCTGGGCTGTACTGCCGCAAGACTTCACATTGTAATGCCGCAAGACAGCCCCCATTACTTCAGTCAAGCCCAAATTTCTTCATCTGTTACCTATATCAGCATAATTCTTCATAAAAACACACGTGCTCTCCCTGCAGATCATGTCCGACTGATCTCTCAAACCCCAACCCCTTCTACAAAACAACTCCTTTCCTTCCTGGGCATGGTTGGACACTTTCGCCTTTGGATACCTGGTTTTGCCATCCTAACAAAACCATTATATAAACTCACAAAAGGAAACCTAGCTGACTCCATAGATCCTAAATCCTTTCCCCACTCCTCTTTCCATTCGTTGAAGACAGCTTTAGAAGCTGCTCCCACACTAGCTCTCCCTAACTCATCACTCATTCCCTTTTCATTACATACAGCTGAAGTGCAGGGCTGTGCAGTCGAAATTCTTACACAAGGACCAGGATCACACCCTGTGGCCTTTTTATCCAAACAACTTGACCTTACTGTTTTAGCCTAGCCCTCATGTCTGCGTGCAGCAGCTGCCACTGCCTTAATACTTTTAGAGGCCCTCAAAATCACAAACTATGCTCAACTCACTCTCTACAGCTCTCATAACTTCCAAAATCTATTTTCTTCCTCACACCTGACACATATACCTTCTGCTCCCTGGCTTCTTCAGCTATACTCACTCCTTGTTGAGTCTCCCACAATTACCATTGTTCCTGGTCCGGACTTCATTCTGGGCTCCCACATTATTCCAGATACCACACCTGACCCCCATGACTGTATCTCTCTGATCCGCCTGACATTCACCCAATTTCCCCATATTTCCTTCTTTCCTGTTCCTCACCCTGATCGCATTTGGTTTATTGATGGCAGTTCTACCAGGCCTAATTGCCACTCACCAGCAAAGGCAGGCTATGCTATAGTATCTTCCACATCTATCATTGAGGCTACCACTCTGCCCCCACTCCACTACCTCTCAGCAAGCTGAACTCATTGCCTTAACTTGGGCCCTCACTCTTGCAAAAGGACTACGCATCAATATTTATACTGACTCTAAATATGCCTTCCATATCCTGCACCACCATGCTGTTATATGGGCAAAAGAGGTTTCCTCACTATGCAAGCGTCCTCCATCATTAATTCCTCTTTAATAAAAACTTCTCAAGGCCACTTTACTTCCGAAGGAAGCTGGAGTCATTCACTGCTAGGGCTGTCAAAAGGCATCAGATCCCATTGCTTAGGGCAATGCTTATGCTGATAAGGTAGCTAAAAAAGCCACTAGCCTTCCAACTTCTGTCCCTCACAACCAGTTTTTCTCCTTCTCATTGGTCACTCCCACCTACTCCCCTACTGAAACTTCCACCTATCAGTCTCTTCCCACACAAGGCAAATGGTTCTTAGACCAAGGAAAATACCTCCTTCCAGCCTCACAGGCCCATTCTATTCTGTCGTCATTTCATAGCCTCTTCCATGTAGGTTATAAGCCGCTAGCCCGTCTCTTAGAACCTCTCATTTCCTTTCCATCATGGAAATCTATCCTCAAGGAAATCAATTCTCAGTGTTCCATCTGCTATTCTACTACTCCTCAGGGATTGTTCAGGCCCCCTCCCTTCCCTACTCATCAAGCTCGGGGATTTGCGCCTGCCCAGGACTGGCAAATTAACTTTATTCACATGCCTCGAGTCAAGAAACTAAAATACCTCTTGGTCTGGGTAGACACTTTCACTAGATGGGTAGAGGCCTTTCCCACAGGGACTGAGAAGGCCACCGCGATCATTTCTTCCTTCATTAAGACTTAATTCCTCGGTTTGGCCTTCCCACCTCTATACAGTCCAATAACGGACCGGCCTTTACTAGTCAAATCACCCAAGCAGTTTCTCAGGCTCTTGTTATTCAGTGAAACCCTCGTACCCCTTACCATCCTCAATCTTCAGAAAAGGTAGAACGGACTAATGGTCTTTTAAAAACCCACCTCACCAAGCTCAGCCACCAACTTAAAAAGGACTGGACAATACTTTTACCACTTTCCCTTCTCAGAATTAGGGCCTGTCCTTGGAATGCTACAGGGTACAGCCCATTTGAGCTCCTGTATGAATGTTCCTTTTTATTAGGCCCCAGTCTCATTCCAGACAGCAGCTCAACTTGGACTGTGCCCCAAAAACTTGTCATCCCTACTATCTTCTGTCTAGTCATACTCCTATTCACCTTTCTCAACTACTCATAAATGCCCTGCTCTTCTGCCCGGCAGAAACACTGCCGGTTTACACTGTTTCTCTAAGCCATCACAGCTGATATCTCCTGGTGCTATCCCCAAACTGCCGCTCTTAACTCCCTCTTAAAGTAAATAAATAATCTTTGCTGGCAGGGCTATGCTGAACCTCCTTGGGCACTCTCTAATTGGATGTCCTGGACCTTCCCAATTCTTAGTCGTTTAATAGCTGTTTTTCTTCTCTTATTCGGACCCTGTGTCTTCCGTTTAGTTTTTCAATTCATACAAAACTGCATCCAGGCCATCACCAATCATTCTATATGACAAATGCTCCTTCTAACAACCCCACAATATCACACCTTACTACAAAATCCTCCTTCAACTTGACCTCTCCCACTCTAGGTTCCCACACCGCCCCTAATCCTGCTCGAAACAGCCCTGAGAAACATCGCCCATTATCTCTCCATGCCACCCCCCAAAAAATTTTTGCTGCACCAACACTTCAATACTATTTTATGTTATTTTTCTTATTAATATAAGAAGGCAGGAATGTCAGGCTTCTGAGCCCAAGCTAAGCCATCGTATCCCCTGTGACCTGCACACATACGTCCAGATGGCCCGAAGCAAGTGAAGAATCACAAAAGAAGTGAAAATGGCTGGTCCCTGCCTTAACTGATGACATTACCTTGTGAAATTCCTTCTCCTGGCTCATCCTGGCTCAAAAGCTCCCCCACTGAGCACCTTGTGACCCCCACCCCTGCCAGCCAGAGAACAGCCCCCTTTGACTGTAATTTTCCACCACCTACCCAAATCTTATAAAATGGCCCCACCCCATCTCCCTTCGCTGACTCTGTTTTTGGACTCAGCCCGCCTGCACCCAGGTGATTAAAAAGCATTATTGCTCACACAAAGCCTGTTTGGTGGTCTCTTCACACGGACGTGCGTGACACTGAGGCCAAGGCAGGCAGATCACTTGAGGTCAGGAGTACGAGACCAGCCCGGCCAACATAGTGAAACCCCATCTCTACTAAAAATTCCAAAAAAATTAGCTGGGCGTGGTGGCATGCGCCTGTAGTCCCAGCTACCTGGGAGGCTGATGCAGGAGAATCGCTTGAACCTGGGAGGTTGCAGTGAGCAGAGATCACACCACTGCACGTCAGCCTGGGTGACAGAGTGAGGCTCTGTTTCAAAAAAAAAAAAAAAGAAGATTTATGTTGGGGGATTCGATCTGGAAGGGCAGGACAACTTGAATTGAGACAGCCAAGTATAAAGGGGTCCCCGAGAAACACCAACTGGCCTGTGCACTGGGCGGAGTGCACACTGGGGTGGAGCCTCAGGAAGTTCCTGCCTTTTGCAGCAGGGAGGAGACTGGCCTCTCCTGTTCTGGGGCGGAACCTGGAATTCAGTCTGCAAGGCAGGAAGGCTATGGTAGCAGGACTCTCACTCTGCTGACAGTCCCTGTTTCCCTTTATTTTTGCCTTTTTGCCCAATAAATTCCATTTTTCTCACCCTTCAAATTGTCTGCAAGCCTAATTTTTTGTGGTCACGTGACAAGGACCCTGTCTTTAGCTGAACTAAGGAAAAGTCCTACTACAGAACTGGGGGGTGGTTCTAGGTCATAGGTAGATTTAAACATAGTCTGAGTGGCAACTGGTTGAAAGTTATTATCGGTAGAAAGCAATGTCTGAATTAAGATAAGGGATTGTGAAGACCAAGGTTTTATCATGCAGATGAAGTCTCCAGGTAGCAGCTTCAGAGAAAATGGATTGTCAATGTTTCTTGTCAGCCTTAAGGTTGGTGATGATGTTAACCCTGGAAGACAGAATGAGGCCTGTCCCTCCCACCCCTACTCTTCCTTTCACGGCCCAAACCAGTCTTTCAGGTTACATTTTAGAGTGCCCTGGCTGAGGAGGGAGGCCACTTAGATTGTTGAGGGGGCTGGGGAGACCTTTGAATTTTATTTTATTTTATTTTTTATTTTTTTGAGACGGAGTCTCACCCTGTCGCCCAGGCTGGAGTGCAGTGGTGTGATCTCGGCTCACTGCAGGCTCTGCTTCCGGGTTCACGCCATTCTCCTGCCTCAGCCTCCCGATTAGCTGGGACTACAGGCACCCGCCACCACACCCGGCTAATTTTTTTGTATTTTTAGTAGAGATGGGGTTTCACCATGTTAGCGAGGATGGTCTCGATCTCCTGACCTTGTGATCTGCCCACCTTGGCCTCCCAAAGTGCTGGGATTACAGGCGTCAGCCACCACACCCAGCCTAAATTTTATTTTTTGTTAGATATAGTGAACTCCAAGTTTCTCTTCAAAGAATCAGTACGTCAGTATGTTCAGCTCTCTTATTCTTTGATTCTCCATTTTAAGGTTTAACTTCCTGGTACTCTTCGCCCCCTTGTCTCTAGTATCAGTATCTAGTATCCAGTATCTAGTATCTAGTATCCCACCAGTTCTAATCAGTAGTTCAAATCTGTTCCCCTGGTCATCTGCTTTGACCTGAGTCACCCCTGGTCACCTGCTCCATCCTGACTCATCCTGAGTCACCTGTTCTGTAACTGCCCTTCCTGCCAAACTACTCACCCCGCCACTCTGCCGGGTACCCCTACTCTCTTTAAAATAGTGGATCGGAATTAGCTTAGACTGTGCGGTCCAACCCTAGACAACAAGGGAATGAGACAGCAGTAGGGGCTACCTGCATCAGGAATAAGAACCCCTTCTCCTTCCTTGTTCGGGTGTGCTCTCACCATTGCTCCATCCACGAATCACACCCTTCTATAGAAGTAAAAATTGCCTTGCTGAGAAAATTAAATGTATGTTCCAGTGCTATTTCTTTGGTGGCACTGAAAATTTATTTATATATTTTTGGTTTACAAATGGCTCCTCTGAATGAATTTCTTTAGTTAGTGGTATATTTAACAAGGCAATGATCAACATATTTAATATTAATAGAAAGCAAGCCAAGAGCGTTTTTGTTCCAAGAAGTGGGGAAGCATTAAGGAAAGAAGGGAGGAAGTCAAGTTCATAGTTAGCAAGTTCATTGTTTAATTTAGCATTTAAATTGACAAAATAGCTATTCCAAGGAATTAGGAATGAACCAACACAAACAGGGCTGCAGCATCTTGTGTCTCAATAAAGTCAATCCTCCCAGCAGCCTTTTGCCAAAATATGTTTTACCTCATTACATGAGATTGTGATTCACCCCAGAAATATGAATTTGCCCACTGTTTAACCATGGCTTCCAAATATTTACAGCAATTTTCAGGTCTAAAATCCCTGTTTTTACTATCATTATTTTTATTTTTTGTGAAAGTTTGAAAGCCCTACAAGCAGCCAGGCCCCCCACCAAAAAAAAAAAAAAAAGGCCTTTGTAAAAGGCATCTAAGCCCAATTTCCATTTCCTGGAAATCTTAATTTTTCAGATTGGAAGAGTCCTTAGAAATTATCTAGTCCAATGCTTGTCAACCTCTCCACACACCCTGAAACCCCTGAAACAAATATATGACAATATCCCATTAGTAACAAAGTTCAATACAGCAATGATTCTCATTTGGGCACACACACAGAGCACATGTAATTCTATGAGCTCAGGTCTCTATAAGTGCCAAGTGATTCTAGTTTGTTCACTTAAGCAGGATGCTGTCATCTCCTTAGAGCTCCCAGAAAATAACTAATTGACCTAGTTTGTAAAAGCATCTGGCCTGGTGATTTGCCCACTTGGACAGAAGTTACTAAAAGGCTTAGACCTAGAACTGAAGTCTCCTGCTTCTCAACATGGCATTTCCCCCCTCAATACTCTGCTTCTCTTCTGTTCTCTACAGACATTCTCAAATGACAAAAATGCAATCAAGAAAGTGCTGTCCACTGTTCTGCCACATGTACTGGCAAATGCCACACTTACAGTCACCTCAATTTATGATTTATCACTATAGTGATTACTACTATTTTTCTTTCCTGCAAGTGGGTTTAGGAAAAAGCCCAGCTAAACCTAACCCCACTTGAATTCATTAATTCAAGAACACTTATTAGCCAAAATGCCACGTCTGCCCTCCATGGGAAGGCGTCACCTAAAATAACCTAAATAACCTAATAACCTCACCTAAACTAACAGCTAAAGGCTGCAGTAAAGCTCCAGTTTGGTACCTATTCTTTCTCACTCCCTGAAATACAGTATAGAAATCCCAAAACCACATCTTCCCTTCTTATCAAATCCCAACCACTGTACTCTATACTTCTATGCACTCAAGTGAAACAAGCTACTACTTGTGAATACTTCAAGTACCTTCTAATTTCTCAGATTTTCTCCACACAATTTGTTCCCTCTCCAGTTCAGGATGGGAAATGACTTAATGAAAAATGTATCGCCTGGAGGCTTCTCTCACATAACTAAGCTAATCATTTTGGTCTGTTCTGCAGAACTTTTCATTAACCAGAGGATAGTTCTGCAGTTTATCCCCTCATTCTATTGACCAAGAGAAATGGAAGTGGAGGAAGCCTGTCTTCATAGCTCACTTTTTCTCTTGTTAGAACATGAAATTTTTCTATTTTCACTCTCTTATCCTAGCCTCAGGTCTCCACGAGATATCAATTTCTGTTCCTAATATTCACAGGAGCCCACATTAGTCAGCTGAGTTCTGGGGGCACTGGGGAAAAAGTTCTGCCTCTGACTGGCTGCTATGTTTATGCTGAAGTCCAGACTGTACCACCATCAGGCAAAGCTCTCGGTACCATTAATGGGCATCCTTCTCTGAGCTTCTACCACCAGCCATTTTTTCAATGATTTCTACCCCTAATTCTCATAAGCACTGACATTCTTTCATGGTGCAGTCACTTCTTCCATTTTTCTGCTCTGTTTTTCATTTATTTGCTTCCATCCAACACTCCAATTTAAATACTTTATGCCATATACTGTTCTTCCATATACTGTGTAACATTATCTTTACTAGGCAACCAAATTACTAGTTCTTTTTGTGCCATCAGCCATTATATATTTGCGTATACAATTATAAACAAATATATATAATGAGACTCAATTACATACAAGGTACTCAAATCTATTTACATTTTTTAAAAAAGGAGAGTAAGTGACGAGTTAATGGGTGCAGCACACCAGCATGGCACATGTATACTTATGTAACTAACCTGCACGTTGTGCACATGTACCCTAAAACTTAAAGTATAATAATAATAAAATAAAAAAAAAGGAGAGAAAACAGATTACATAGAGCTCTTGACAGCTACTCCAGAAGAAAGAATAGAATGAGAGAGTCCCTATGTCCCTACGTCCCTCTGCCTCACAAGTTGTTCTCTATAAATAGCGTGCATGAAATGATATTTACTTTGGGTTCCGGAATACATGACAGATCTGGACAACTTCCGGCCTATAAACACATAAGTTAGCAGCTACTACTGTCAATCTTTTTGCTGTTCTGGGACATGAAATGTTTGAGATGTCAATTACTACCTACAGAGGGTCTAGTTTTAGCATCAGCTGGATTATTCTCTCTGTAATGCTTGGAACATGTAAAACCATTGATATAAAACTCCCTTAAAATTATGTGAAATCAACAAAACAAAATATAAATTAAATATACTGGCTGCCCATCTCAGCCCACCAGAGGGGAGGACGCAAAATAAATATATAGTTTTTTTTTAAAAGAAGAAATCTGCTTTCTGGATAATCTAACAAAAGAGTTGAAAGAAAGGAAATATAATTAAACTTCATTGTACTTAAAATAAAAATTTAAAGAGCTTCCCCTATTCTCTATCAAATCTGGGCTGACAGGCATGTTATTTAATTGCCCATAAATGAGCTTCTTTAAATAGCACCTATTAATACCCCAATTTCAGCATCAGCCTGTGCACAGAGAGAAAAAGATAAACTTTGAAATGGCTAAAAAGCAAAACAAACTGCTTTCTTAAAATGTCAGCAGAATCTGAAATGAGGCAAAGCCATGAGGGGGAACAGAACCTGCCTACCTTCAGCTGTGGATGAAGCAGCCAGGCCCCAGACCACTGACTGCAAAGTCAGAGTCTAATCTGAACTGATGTGAAGGTAAGACATCTGCTTTGTCAGAAACCCCAAAGATACTGAAAAACGGAGCACAAACCATTATTGAAACCATAATCTGCACCAAAAGTAAATCTATGAGTCTAGTCAAGTGTGTCTCATGTATAATTTACCCCTGGCATCCAACACATTTCCCCCCCACCCTGATAGCCTGTTGGGGTTTCAAACTCAACGTATCTAAAACAGAATATAAAATCTCCTCCTTAAACCAATTCTCCCTGGCAACTTTCTTATTTCTATATCACCAATTATCCTAGTCTTGAAGCCAAAAAATCATTTCTACTACCTTTCTCTCCTTCAATCACATGCCCAGTCAACTACCTAGTAATAATAATAACCAGCATTTATTGAGGGATAACTATAAGCTGAGCACAGTACCAGGCACTTGACACAACTATTTAATCCTTGCAACTAACCTGCCAAACAGGTGTAATTATTCCCGTTACACTTTTAAGGAAACTGAGGCTCAGAGGTTCAGGTGGTTAAGTAACTTGATAAAGGCCACATAGCTAGTAAGCAGCAAAACTCAAAGCAGAGACACCCCCTGCCTTTGGCACCCATGCTCATGTATTATTCACACTATCACAATCTCACATCCACCCATAAGTTCTTCCATTCCTAATGCCATCACTCTGGTTTAGGCCTTTATTACCTTTTGTGTAAACTATTTAAATGCACTCTTAACCTTCAGACTTTTTTCCTTCAAAGGTATCCTGCACAGGTGTGCTGCGTTAAACTTCTTGAATGCTACTTTGTTCATGACATTCTCTTCCCTTAAAAATTTTCACTGTTCCCCAAATACTACAGACTTCCTATATCCAAAGCATTCCATCAACTGGATTTTCCCCCATCCTCCTGAAAACATGCAACTTTACAGTCAAGTCTAATTCTTTGCCACTCTCCAAAAATATGGAGTGAATTCCCATTTTCTGCTTATAATTAAGTAATTAATATCACCTAGAACACTGTCCAACTCATTCTGCGGGGCTCAACTCAAATGATATCTTTGTAAGGATGTTTTCTCTGATGAGGAGGGAAAAGACTAAAGAAGAAAAGAAATGTTATTTCTGTTTGAGAGCTTTCTTTGTGTCAGGCACTGTTCTAAAAAAAGTCTGCATGACCAATGAAATGGGGTACTACTATTATCTCCAGTTTACAGATAGAGACTTGAAACATAGAGCAATTAAGTAACTATCCAGGGTTGCTTTGCTGTGTAAAGTCAAGATTCAAATCCACACTATTGGGCTCTAGAGCCCCCTTTCTTAACCATTTTGCTCTAGTGAACTCTAAGAAGTGATCCTTCTTAACTTTCATGGATGGGTCAAGCTGATCACATGAGAATCTACTGATCAATCTTAGTATCACCAAAAATAGGACACCTAGACAATATATGCCTCTTAAAGTTATACAAGTAAGCAATTCACCACAGGCCTATAAGCATCCTTGCCAAATAAATTGCACTGGAATCTAATTATGGCTCCACTCAGTGCTCCTCAAACTTTAATGAGCAAACACATCATATCATCTAGGGATCTGGTTAAAAAGCAGATTCTGACTCAGTAGGTTCAGGATGGGGCCTAAGAGTCTGTATTTCTAAGAAGCTCCCAGGAGATGCTTATGCTGCGGGACCACACTGCGAATAGCAAAGCTCCAGAATGTGGATCTAATCACCAGCTGACAAGACACAGGAGGGACAGAGGAACAAATTAAGCAACTCATGGCTGGGGCTAGAACACAGTGATCAGGCACTTGCCTCAAGGGCACCATTTAAGGGTGTGCCAAAAAATACAGTACTGGAGATAAATATTTTAATATGTATTTTCCAAAATCAAAAATGAATGCAAAAAAGTTATAATGAATATAATCACACAATTTTAAATAAAGTCAGGGCCAGTATCACTGGTTTTTCTTCTTGCCTCAGGCTCCCATATGGCTCTGCACAGCTATGCAGAAGCTATCTGCCCAGTCAAGGGTATGAAAAATTCTACAGGGCAAATGTAGACCTGGTTTCTAAAACATGTAAATATTATTAAAAGAAGGGGAATTATACTTTAAGAGACTTAGGAGACAGAAACTCATTTTGATACTGATTTGAACAAAATGTACTGTAAAACAATTTGGAGACAATAAGAAAAATAGAAACACAGACTGAATATTAGATAAAATAATTATTTTTGTTTTTTTCAAGTTCATGATAATCATAATGACACTGTGATTTTTTTTTTAAGTCCTTACCTATTGGAGTAAGGTACTGCAGTATTTATGGGTAAAATGATATAATATCTGGGTTTACTTTAAACTACTCCAGTAAAAAAAAAAAAAAAAAAAAAAAAAAAAAACAGTAGAGGACACAGATGAAACAAAATTAGAGAAATATTGATATCTGCTATAGCTGAGTAATGTTACTTGGGGATTCATTATACTATTCTCCAATTTTTATATGCTTAAGATTTTCATAACAAAAAGTTTTCTAAATTAATCTTTTTTCTTCTTTAGGCACCCTTAACATTTACTTTGTACCCCTCAAACAGAACACAGCACATAGTGCCTTATATATCTCTAATAAAAATAGGTACTTTTTTTTTTTTTTGAGACAGAATCTCACTCTGTCACCCAGGCTGGAGTGCAATGGTGCGATCTCGGCTCACTGCAACCTCCGCCTCCCGGGTTCAAGCGATTCTGCTGCCTCAGCCTCCCGAGTAGCTGGAATTACAGGTGCCCACCACCATGCCCAGCTAATTTGTTGTATTTTTAGTAAAGACGTGGCTTCATTATGTTGGCCAGGCTGGTCTCAAACTCCTGACCTCGTGATCTGCCTGCCTTAGCCTCCCAAAGTGTTGGGATTACAGGCGTGAGCCACCACGCCTGGCCTAAAATAGGTACTATTTTTAATATGTGCCAAGAGCAGTGATTAGTGTCACATTAATATTGTGACATATTGCACAGGTAAATAAAAGTGAAGTTTAACAGGTTAAATAACTTGCCCAACGTCACACGTCCAGAAAGTAGCAAAGGCAAGACTTAAACCCAGACCCCACTGGCTCAGAAGCTCACACTCTGAAGCACTATGGTATAACAATTTCTCTTATTCCAAATGGATTTTATGATAGAAGGTAATCTCAGCTTACAGTTCTTCATCTGTCTCACGGTCCTAAGACACAGTGGCCATTTTGAGAGGTTAGGATCAGGACTATCTGGCTTTGTATGATGGCTCTGATACCAGCTGTGTGACCTTGAGCAAATTACTTCATCTTGCTGCCCCTAAGTTTCTTCATCTATATAGGGCTATTAATCTCACATGAGTATGAGATTAATAACATCTCATAGAGTTATATGAGATTATAACATCTCATAGAGTTATATGAGATTATAACATCTCATAGAGTTATATGAGATTATAACATCTCATAGAGTTATATGAGATTATAACATCTCATAGAGTTATATGAGATTATAACATCTCATAGAGTTATATGAGATTATAACATCTCATAGAGTTATAAGGAAGATGAAATGAGTTAATAAATGTAAAGTGCTCAGAACTGTGCCTGGCACATGGCAATCACTGATTAAGTATTAGCTATTATCATTTTATTTTTGAGAGGGAGTCTTGCTGTGTTGCCCAGGCTGGAGTGCAGTGGCATGATCTTGGCTCACTGCAGCCTCCCAGGTTCAAGCAATTCTCCTGCCTCAACCTCCTGAGTAGCTGGGACTACAGGTGCACACTGCCACGCCCAGCTAATTTTTGTATTTTCAGTAGAGATGGGGTTTCACCATGTTGGCCAAGATGGTCTTGATCTCCTGACCTCGTGATCTGCCCATCTCAGCCTCCCAAAGTGCTGGGACTACAGGTGTGAGCCACCGCGCCCAGCCTATCATTATTAGTAGTAGTACATTCTCAATAAAATCAAAAGACACTGAACACATCCCTCAGGCAAACTCATAACCATTTATTTTTACTACTTCTAAGAAACTGTTTTTGACCATAGAACTTGAAAGGTGGCTTGCACCAATGCTTAGAAAAGCCAATATACAGTAATCAAAATTAATGTTCCTATGTTTGGAGAAAGAAAACTCCAATATTAATTAAAACCCTTAAACACAAGGACCAGGACCATTGCTATAGTAGCACACTTGCTCTGCAAGCTGAATGTCAAGGAATTTATGGTGTCTGTGGGATTTTAAAATCTCCAGGAAAGTACCAGGATCCTAAGCTGAGAAGCTAGATGCTCCATAGAAATAAATGGGAGGTGCCGGGCATGGTGGCTCATGCCCGTAATCCCAGCACTTTGGGAGGCCGAGGAGGGTGGATCACTTGAGGTTAGGAGTTCAAGACCAGCATGGCCAACATGGTGAAACCCCGTCTCTACTAAAAATACAAAAAAAATTAGCCGGACATGGTGGCGCACAGATGTAGTCCCAGCTACTCAGGAGGCTGAGGCAAGAGAATTGCTCGAACCTGGGAGGTGGAGGTTGCAGTGAGCCAAGATCGTGCCACTGCACTCCAGCCTGGGTGACAGAGTGAGACTCTGTCTCAAAAAAATAAATAAATAAATGGGATGGCCCTGGGTCACAGGCCGAGGTGGGTAGCAGAACTGGTGTCAGAAGCACTGAGCCAAAGGAGTAAACTGAGAACCATGTGCCAGAACTAAGCAGGAGCCAAGCTATTGTTAACTGCTCAGCCAAGGGAGTTAGTTGGGGAGTTGTGCCAAAGCTCACCATCCAAAATCATGGGGAGATAGACCAGAGCTGGGAAGAGCGAGGACAAGGTCCCCAGTGATGCAGGAATAATCTGAGCGCAAATCAGATGGAAAAGGCTTCCGACACGACTTGCTGCTTTTAACCACGTATGGCAGGCCTCTTTTATAGTTATGTTGGGTTAGTCTTGAAACTATACTTTTCCAAGCTGTCTTGTTACATATGAAAGGCGAAATAAATAAAAGGCTCAGACCTTAGACCACCTGGCAGATCCACATCTCCCTTCCCACTGGCGGTCTCTCAAGTCACTCACAACCCAGTCACCAGCAGCACTTGGTTTTAACTTCCACAGGGCTGAGTATGTATTATATCAAGTTTACTCACAATTACTAGCATTTATTGAACCCTTAAATCTAGCAGAAAGGACGCTAACAGCTTTCCAGTTATATCACTTAATCAATGCTTCAGTGACCCAATGAGATATTATTATCATCCCCATTTTACAGATGAAGAACCTAAGGCTTAGAGAGCGTGGGGTCACATTGCTAAGAAGCGTCAGTTCAGTCTGACTACAGAGACAACTTTTATACTCCACTGCCTCCTTCCTTATGCTACTTTTTATTAGCAGACTCTTTGCTACTAAAAGGACCAGAAATGAGTGAGAGACTATTGCAGGTAAACCGCTGACATGATAAACCGAACAACCTGGAACATAATCTTCCCCAGGGAAGCTGGAAAGCTTGGTAAAAGCAGTTGAAGAGGAATGAGCAATCCTTAAACTGTCTTTACTTTCAGCAAACAGGGTCATTTTCTCCTCTGCAATTGCTCTTCTCGAGTTGAGAGCAGTCCCTGCTGCTCCTGTCAACTGCTGCAACCTGCTGTGGGGAAATTATGCAGAGGGGAAAAATATCACAGATTTTTTTTTCTTTGCAACTTGAGGGAACGGAGAAAAAGAAGGGGAATTCTCAATGGAGAAAAAAAAATTATAAATACAGTAAAAATGGAATAGAACCTCCAAATAAATAATATCTGATATCAAAAGACAAACTAAGAGCAGTAATCAAAAGGGGTCAGATAAAAAGAAATTAAAATATGCAATTTTTCACAAATCTGTTACCAAAAAATATTTGTTTTCTATTCATACAAAATGTCAAGAGAAGCAGTACCTGGGCTAGAAAAATATGATGACTCCAAAATCCATATATCATACCTGAAAACAACTGTGTGGTTGTGATCCCTTACAGAGTGTGTAGAATGAGAATGGAACATGAGGGACACCAACATTCAAGGCACAAACAAAGCATGAAGATATCTAAAGGTACCTAAAAGGATATGGGCCAAGAAAATCAAATGTGGCATGAAAAGTATCCCTTTAATGTAACAACTAAGAGGCCATTAATGACCTCATCAAGAGCAGGTTCAATAAGATGATGGGATACAAGCCATTTTACTAAGCTTATTCTAAAATGGAGGTAGGACTGCAAGTGTGAGGTACACTTCTGAGGATGGTGTCAATGGAAGATGAGAGTAGGTCACCAAACACATGGGAATGCAGACTTGAGTGAAGATGTATGAGCAAGATTCTGACAAATAGGGGAGAGAGAAACTGAAAGTCTGAGACTAAAGATACAAGTGAGGAAATGGACAACCAATGGGAGGTGAAAGAATGGGATGAGAGTCAGAGGGGCTGACCAGGAGGATGGCAGCCTCAGCCACTGAGACAGAGAGAAAGAACATCAATATGCACTCTGGGGTAACTGCCCATGTTTTTTATATTCTCTTTGAACTAGGAGTTAGGTTGTCTAAGAATAAGTATAGAGAAGATAGAGTGGGTAAGGAAATTCATGAGTATTTCAAAATAAATGTTGTAGAAATTGAAAGAGTAACCTATGAATTTAGGGTATAATTTCCTTCAGAAGGACTCAACAGCCTAGGTTTGTGAATTCCTAATGGTCAGTCAATAAGGTTGATATTTGCCCTCTTCACACTCATCCTTTCATTCTCTTGTTTGTTCCATCTTCCATAAATAAAATGTGTGTCAAGTGTCTTCTATGTACTGAGCCTGCAGGACAACACTGAGCAAGACAAACAGCACCCCTGCCTGTAGAGTCTTATGATATAACAGAAGAAACAAACAACAGAAAATCACAATAGCAATGAATAATATATAGGAGGAGTTCATGGTACTATGGAGAAAATGTAAGACGATTGCCTAATCCTGACTAGAGGGGACAAGGAAGGCTTGCTTAAAGAAATAACATTTGGGACTTGGAGAAATGATAGTTGCCTAAGGAAGAAGAGAAAGTCAGAATGTTCCGCGGAGAACAACATGTGCAAGGACATTCCAAGAAATCCTGAAACAAAAAGAATATGTCACTTTGGAAGATCGGAAAGGTCCACCTGTTAAAGTATAAAATGTGGCAAGTCTAGAGATGTATGCAGGGGCCAAGCACATGTAGAGCTGGTAAGAATATTGTGCTTGAGTCTCAAAGCAATAGCAATCTGTACTTACAAAGGATTACTCTAGCAATGGTGTCCAAAATAGATTAGGAACAGGCAAAAGTAGGTGCCAGAACAGTGAGGAGGCTATTATTAAGAACCCAGGCAAGCGACAATAGTAGTATGGACAAAAGCCATGACAGTGAGGACAGGAAAAAGAAACTCAATACATTGAGAGATGTAGAGGGAGCAAAATCCTTTAGAATGTATGATCTGGATGCGGGGAATGAAGGAGGATAAAGGATGATGCTTAAATTCCTAGTTAGGGAATTTTTATTTTTTATTTTTGAGACGGAGTCTCTCTGTCACCCAGGCAGTGCAGTGGTACGATCTCGGCTCACTGCAGCCTCCACTTCCTGGGTTCACGAGATTCTCCTGCCTTAGCCTCCAGATTACAGGCATGCGCCACCACACCCAGCTAACTTTTGTATTTTTAGTAGAGATAGGGTTTCGCCATGTTGGCCAGGCTGGTCTCGAACTCCTGACCTTAGTTGATCTGCCCGCTACGGCCTCCCAAAGTGCTGGGATTACAGGTGTTAGCCACCAAGCCTGGCCTAGTTTGGGAAATTAGATGGATGGTGAGTGGCACCAATTACTGAGAAAGAACAGGTTTGGCAGGAAAACTTTTTACTTTATTTTTCATCTGTTAAGTTTGAGGCACCTGTGAAGCATCCAAATAGACAAGTAGCTGAATGTATATACAGGTCTGGAATTCAAAAGAGGTCTTTATAGAGACACAAATCTGGGATATGGCTTCATATTGCTGGTAACTGAAGACATCATGAGTGATGAGATCATACAGGAAGAGGATATAATGTGAGAAGAAGGCCTAGGGCAGAGTCCTAGAGAACTACTCCTCTAACGCCTGAGTAGAAGGGCAGAGAAGAGTAACAAAGGAGGCCGGGCGTGGTGGCTCACACCTTAATCCTGGCACTTTGGGCACTTTGGGAGGCTGAGGCGGGCAGATCACCTGAGGTTGGGAGTTCAAGACCAGTCTGACCAACATGGAGAAACCCCGTCTCTACTAAATACAAAATTAGCCGGGCGTGGTGGCGCATGCCTGTAATCCCAGCTACTCAGGTGGCTGAGACAGGAGAATCGCTTGAACCCAGAAGGCAGAGGTTGTGGTGAGCCGAGATCGTGCCATTGCACTCCAGCCTGAGCAACAAGAGCGAAACTCCATCTCAAAAAAAAAAAGGAACAAAGGAGAAGAAGAAACAGCCAGAGACAGAGGAGGAAAAACAGGAATATGGGAGTCAAAAGACAAAGAAATGAAGCATTTCGAGGAGAGTCAACTGTGTCTAAAGCTGAGTGGTTTATATGGTTTGGCTGCGTCCCCACCAAATCTCATCCTGAACTACAGTTCCCATAATCCCCAATGGTCATGGAAAGGGCCCAATGGAAGGTAACTGAATCATAGGGGTAGTTACTTCCACGCTGTGCTCATGAAAGTGAGTGAGTTCTCACAAGATCTGATGGTTTTTTAAAGGGGCTTTCCCCCTTTTGCTCAGCACTTCTCTTTGTTGTCATCATGTGAAGGAGGATGTGTTTGCTTCCCCTTTTGCCATGACTGTAAGTTTCCTGAGGCCTCCCCAGCCATGTGGAACTGTGAGTCAATTAAACCTCTTTCCTTTATAAATTACCCAGTCTCAGGTATCTTTATTAGCTGCGTGAGAACAGACTAATAGTGGTCAAGAGGAATGCAAAATAAAACTGGTGAAAATAATTATAATGAAAATTGGAAAGGATGTGGCATGAGTGGGAGATAGGAAAGCAGAGAGAACCTATTCAAAAAGTTTAATCAGCAGGGTGTGCTGTCATGCACCTATAGTCTTAGCTTCTCAGGTGGCTGAAGTGGGAAGATCACTTGAGCCCAGGATTTTGAGGCTGCAGTGAGTTATGATCGCACCACTGCACTCCAGCCTGGGTGACAGAGCGAGATCCCATCTCTAAACACAACAACAACAAAAACAAACCTTTAGTTGTGAAAACCAGAGGAAATGAGAGTTTAAAAAGCCCAGGAATGACATGTGAAAAATGGAGTTGAGGAACGTATGATGTGTTGGATCAAGGAATCTACGATATGAAAAAGATGAAAAGCAAGGAAGAGTGATAGATTGGGAAGAAAACAGAGGAGCCAAGGGACAAGAAATCCTAATAACACTGAAGAGCAGAAGTAATTGAATGAAAAACTGGAATAATAGGAGGCTGTAATGACAGAATGGGATACCGAAGTTCCACATTTCAGAAGTGGAACAGGGGCAAGTGATGATAAAGTTTAGCATTCAACCAATGAGAAGAGGGTGAAGTTGGAAGAAGGTGGAGTAGTGGGTCAAAGTCACAGATACAGAAGAAGTCAAGGAAAGTGGGGGCAGGTTGTTAGGTAAGTCATCCACATGGACACTCACGGTGTCCGGGAAGATAACAGGACTTAGAAAGAAAATGACATTGATAAGCCAGGCGCCAAAGCCTAAGCTGAATGTAACTGAGATCCCAGAAGGCTGGAAGATTTATAGTTTTATTAGATAGCCAGATAAAAGTCTTGAAGGATGGAAGATGTATAAGATGGAAGATAAATGGTTTGGAATAGCTACTGAAGGGCCAGGAGAATCCCAACATCCTTACACCCTGATGCCATTTGAAAGGACAGAGATGGGAGCAAGATGACGGATAAAAGGCAGGGCTAATGTGCATTGCATCTCCCACCTGGACAGACAGAACAGTGTGTGGAGAATCACACTGTGATCTTTTGTTCCAAGAACCACCACAGGAATGTACCAGTTAAACTGAAAGAATTCACAGATCCTTTGAAAGAAGTGACACACTGTTGCAAATGCTGCAAGACAGACGAAAAACTGTGATTCCCCAAAGTGTGAGGGGGGAAAACCCGCCTCTGAACACACATCCCCACTGGGGAATTTGAAAATCCAGATCATGGGAGAAGGATTTAATCTTACCTAGAGCTGGAACAAATTTAGGGAACTCTGTGAAATAAAAAAGTAGAAGCAGCAGTGGGCAGAACCTTGTAGGCACACAGTCTCCAGCTCAAGCCCAAAGATGCCATCCCTGACTATATCTTGCAGGAGCCACCAACACTGTGAGCAGACAGGGAGAAGCATGGCCTGAAAGCCTTGCCTGCTTTCTCAGCGGAGAAGCTTATGACCTGGGGCAGGTCTGAGTTTTGCGCACAGGCTGCCTGGATCTAAACTTGGCACTGTTAGCAGAGCACTCTGGAAGTGAGACCAGCTTCACTAAATGCATGGGAGCTGGATGAGGCCTTTCACTATCAGTTATCCCCTACTTCCCTGGTGAACTATACAGCACAACAGAAGCAGCCATAATGCCCTCTGGAACATAACCCCACTGGCCTGAGAACCACCTCCCCATACCCCACTGTGGCCACAGCAAGCCCTCCCCAAGGAGAGTCTTAGCTCAGACCCACCTAACCCTGCTCCAACCTGAAGGTATTTTTCTATGAGCCCTGGTAGCTGAACACAAAATATAGAAACTCTTGGGAGCTTTATGGCCCCACCCATCACCTGAGAAACCAGAATACTTGCCCCACCTTAGGGCAACTTCAAATCCCACTATTAGTACCGCAGCTGGTGTTCTCTTGCAAATGCCACCTCCTAGCTGAAGGCCAACCAACTCAGGCCATTACTGCAACTCATGACAGAGTAACATTGCTCCCAAGAAGGAGAAAACAACAGCTAATACCACTGCCTGCAATATCCTGGCTAACCAAAGGTCCTGAGTCTATCCATGTGACAACTTCACCGCTTGCATAACCAGCATTCAAGAAAGCCAGCACACTAAACCTATCTGTAGCCAAGGATCCTCACAGAGTCTACATCATTCCCCTGCCACCTCCACCAGAGCAGGTGCTGGTACCCATGGCTGAGAGACCTGAATATGGATTACATCACAGGACTCTTTTCAGACATTCCCCAGCACCAGCCTAGAGCCCGCTATCCCTGCTGGATGGCTAGATCCAGAAGACCAGTAACAATCACTGCACTTTGGTTCTCAGGAAGCCCCATCCCTAGGAGAAGCAGGAGAGCACCACATCAAGGAATCACCTCATGGGATAAAAGAATCTGAAGAGCAGGCCTTGAGTTCCAGATCCTTCTGCTTGTGGGTAGTTTCTCACAGCAGAGACAAAATTGCAGCACTGAACACAGCAGGGAAAGTTGCACCTAAACCCCAACAGGCAGGCAGACTCTGTGATCACATAGGGCCTTGGAGAAGAGGTCCTTGTTCCCTACTGGCACTCCACCACAGAGGAACTCAAACAAATCAGCAAGAAAAAAACAAATAATTCCATCAAAAAGTGGCCTAAGGACATGAATAGACAATTCTCAAAAGATATACAGATGGCCAAGAAGTATATGAAAAAATCTCAATATCACTAATCATCAGGGAAATGCAAATTAAAAAAATAATGAGATACCACCTTACTCCTGCAAGAATGGCCACAATTAAAAAATTAAAAAATAACAGATGTTGGCATGGATATGGTGAAAAGGGAACACTTACGCTGCTGGTGGGAATGTAAATTAGTACAACCACTATGGAAAACAGTATGGAGATTCCCTAAATAACTAAAAGCAGAACTACCATTAAATCCAGCAATCCCACTACTGGGTATCTATCCAAAGGAAAAGAAGTCATTATATGAAAAAGACACTTGCATATGCATGTTTATAGCAGCAAAATTTGCAATTGCAGAAATATGGAACCAACCTAAATGCCCATCAACCAACAAGTGGCTAAAGAAAATGTGGTATATATACACCATGGAATACTACTCAGCCATAAAATAAAATGAAATAATGGCACTTGCAGCAACCTGGATGGAGTTGGAGACCATTACTCTAAGTGAAGTAACTCAGGAATGGAAAGCCAAATATGATATATTCTCATTTATAAGTGAGAGCTAAGCTATGAGGACACAAAGGCATGAGAATGATATAAGGGACTTTCGGGACTCAGGGGGAAAGGTGGGAGTGGGGTAAGGAATAAAAGACTACACACTGGGTACAGTGTACGCTGCTCGGGTAACAGGTGCACCAATATCTCAGAAATCACCACTAAAGAACTTATCTATGTAACCAAAAACCACCACCTGTTCCCCAAAAACTATTAAAATAAAACAAAATTTGTAAAAACTGTAATAATAAAATGACCTGATGGGGAAAAAAAAAAAGAAGAAGAAAGAAAGGACAAGGCAGCTTCCACTCAAGAAGACTACCGGGTAAGATTTTCTCAGGGTAAAAACAAGTTTGGTATAAAGAATGTGAGCACTGTTCTGTGAAAAGGTTGGGGATATATAGGCAAAAAAAAATGGGGGGAGGGCAACAAAAGGAAAAGTATCACAGCATAATAAAGGCCATTTATGATGAGCCCACAGCTAACATCATACCCAATTTTGAAATACTGGAAGTTTTTCTTCTAAGATCAGGAATAAGACAAAGATGTCCACTCATCACTTCTACTCAACATAGCACCGGAAGTTCTAGCCAGAGCAATGAGGCAAGAAAAAGAAATAAAGGCATCCAAACTGGAAAGGAAGAAGTAAAATTATCTCTATTCACAGATGACATATCTTATATGTAGAAACGCTAATGATTCTACACCAAAAAAAAAAAGCTGTTAGAACTAATAAATTCAGCAAAGTTGTAGGATACACAACACACAAAAATCAGTTATATTTCTATATCCTAAGAATGAACAATCTGAAAAGGAAATTAAGAACACAATGCCATTAACAATTGCGTCAAAAGAATAAAATACTTAGGAATAAACTTAAGCAAGTAGGTAAAAGACTTATACACTAAAAACTACAAAACACTGCTGAAAGAAATTAAAGAGTATAATTAAATAAAAAGACATCCCGTGTTCATAAATTAGAAGACTTAATATTGTTAAAATGTCTATTCTACAAAACAATGTACAGATTCAATGCAATCCCAATGGCATTTTTTGCAAAAATAGAAAAACCTATCCCAAAATTCATATGGAATCTCAAGAAATCCTCAAATATCCAAAACAATCTTGAAAAAGAACAAGGATGGAAGCCTCATACATACCGAATTTAAAATATATTACAAAGCAATAGTAATCAAAACAGAGTGGTATCGGCATAAATACAGATATGTAGACTAATGAACAACAGAAAGCCCAGAAATAAATCCTTATCTATATGGTCAAATGATCTTCAATAGGGATGCCAAGGTCTCGCAATGGGGAAAGGACAGTCTCTTCAACAAATGGTATTGGAAAAACTAGCTATCCATATGGAAAATAATGAAGCTGAACCCCTATCTTATACCATATAAAAAAATTAACTCAAAATCTGTTAAAGACCTAAATGTAAGACCCAATATAAAACTCCTAGAAGAAAACATAGGGAAAAGCTTCATGACACTGGATTTAGCAATGGTTTCTTGAATATAACACCGAAAGCAGAGGCAAACAAAAGCAAAAGTAGACAAATGGGCCTTAACCAAACTAAAAACAATATATATCAAAGGACATGACCAATAGTGTAAAAAGGCCAGCTACAGAAGAGGAGACAATATATTCCAAATTCTATATCTCACAAGGGATTAGTATCTGGAATCCATAAAGAACTCCTACAAGCCAACAACAACAACAACAAAACTCAATTAAAAATGGAAAAAGGACTTGAACAGACATTTCTCCAAAGATTTTTAAATGGCCAACATGCATTTAAAAAGATGCATGGTGAAAAGATGCTTGACTTCCTTAATCATTAGAAAAATGCAAACCAAAACCACAATGACATATCACCTCACACCCATAAGGATAGCCCATATCAAAGAAACGGAAAATAACAAGTGTTGATGAGGGCGTGGAGAAACTGAAAACCTTGTGCACTGTTTGTGGGATTGTAAAATGATGAGCCACAACGGAAAACAGTATGAAGGCTCTTCAAAAAATTAAAAATAGACTACCATATGATCTAGCAATCCCACTTCTGGGCATATATCCAAAATAATTAAAAACAGGATCTCCAAGAGGTTATCTGTACACTCAAGTTAATTGTAGCATGTTTCACAATAGTCAAGAGGTAAAAGCAACCAAAATGTCCATTGACAGATGTAAAGGCCATACCTCTTTAAACGTGAAGAATATATCTTTACATTTAGAGATAATATAGGCCAGGCCCGGTGGCTCACACCTGTAATCCCAGCACTTTCGGAGGCCAAGGTGGGCAGATCACCTGAGGTCAGGAGTTCGAGACCAGCCTGGCCAACATGGTTAAAAAAAAAAAAAACCGTCTCTACTAAAAATGGAAAAATTAGCCAGGCATGGTGCACGTGCCTGTAGTCCCAGCTGCTTGGGAGGCTGAGGCAGGAGAATCACTTGAACCTGGGAGGCAGAGGTTGCAGTGAGCCAAGATCACACCACTGCACTCTAGCCTGGGCGACAGAGCAGGACTCCGTCTCAAAAAAAAAAAAAAAAAAAGAAAAGGTAAAGATAATATAAACATTATGGACATTACAAGTGAAATAAGCCAACCACAAAAATACAAATACTATATGACTCACTGACACAAAGTATAAAGTGGTCAAATTCCTAGAAACAGAAAGTAGAATAGTGGTTGTCAAGGACAGCTGGGGTGGGGCAGGAATGGGCAGTTGTTCAATGGGTACAGAGTTTCAGTCTTGCAAGATGAAAAACTTCTAGAGATCTGTTGAACAACAATGTGAATATATTTAACACCATTGAACTGCAGATTTACAAATGGTTAAGGTGAAAATGTTTACGTCCTGTGTTTTTTCACCACAATTTTTTAAAAAGGCTAAATAGTACCAAATCATGCAAGAGAACAGTCTGAGAGAAAAAGAAGAGCAATAGGACAACAGGGGTTTGCATTTGGGGCAGTAACACTGAATGTCAAGGGTGGAGACAGAGCAAAATGAGGCCTCCAGGCTGCCACCACACTTCTGGCTCAAGCTGTTTCAGATCCAATTTAGAACAAGGCCTCCGTTAGTCCTGAAGACTTAATGGTCCTTTTTTAAAGTCTCAAGGCTACATGGGCAAGAACTTATCATGGTTCCTCTAAAGACATCCTGAACAGAGTACACAGTTCCTCAAATCTTCACCTAGTCGTAGAAATAGCAGTAATCCTCAGTGGGTGGGAATTTCCCCCAACTGACCTAGCCACGGCCTAGATTGGATGCTCCTGCAAAGGGGCCTTGAGGACTCAAGTGTAGTTAGAAAAAGGAGAAGACAAACATTCCATGCTCCATTTGTTAAAATATCTGCTCCACCCTTTTCTTAATTACAAATTTTAAGCTTCTTATGTCTGCTTTTTTCCTTAGATGCTGGGTAATGGAATTTGAGTGCCTGGCCTTGACAGAAAGAAAAGAAGGGGAATATATTGCAATTTTTCCACAGCTGCAAAAAAAGCAGATATCATGTTGTATCATAAAGTTATTCTCACAGTGAATTGAGAGTGTTCACAAAATATCAATATGAATCTCTTTTCCAATGTGGAGACTTCTAATTCAAAGAGTAACTGTTCTGTTTTCTGTTCAACAAAGCAGCCATTTAAGACATCTGGATTTCAGTGTTGCTACATACTTAAAATGTAGTCCTTAATCTCCAAAAGACTGCAATTTGATTGGCTGTCTTCATAATTTGTATAATTTTTATACAAAAACTTCTCTGTGTATTTAAATCTTATTACCATGTTAAACTAGAAGAGGAGCTCTGGCACTTTCTTCTCCCTCCATGCATGAAGACTAATAAAATCCATGACTCCTCTGAATTCTTTATTTAAACAAAAGGTTTGAAAGTCTACTTCTCATTTAAATTAATGTAGGCTAATGGGATAGATGAGGATAGTCACAGGGGATGGAAGAACAAATTCAGTTAAGTGTCCCTTGATGACAGATCAAGAGACTATAGTAAGAAACGGAAGGAATAAAATGCCAGTGAGACATGAGTTCCAGTCCTTGCTTACTACTGTGAAAGGAAAATAAATCTTGGGACCCCAAAATCACTAAGCTAAAGAAAAAAAGTCAAGCTGGGAACTGCTTGGGGCAAACCTGCCTCCCATCCTTTTTTTTTTTTTTTTTGACACAGGGTCTCACTCCCTCACCCAGGCTAGAGTGCAGTGACCCGATCTCAGCTCACCACAACCTCTGCCTCCCAGGCTCAAGTGATTCTCCTGCCTCAGCCTCCCGAGTAGCTGGGACTACAGGTGCACGCCACTACTGCCTGGCTAATTTTTGTATTTTTAGTAGAGATGGGTTTCACCATGTTGGCCAGGCTGTTCTCCTGACCTCAAATGATCCACCTGCCCCAGCCTCCCAAAGTGCTGGGATTACAGGTGTGAGCCACCGTGCCCCACCGCCTCCCATTCTATTCAAAGTCACCCCTCTGCTCACTGAGACAAATACATATCTGATTGCCTACTTTAGAGAGGCCAATCAGAAACTCAAAAGAATGCAACCATTTGTCTCTTATCTACCTATGACCTGGAAGCTCCCTCCCTACTTCCAGTTGTCTCACCTTTGTTTCAAGTTGTCCCACCTTTCCAGACCAAAACTAATATTCATCTTACATATATTGATTGATGTGTCATATCTCCCTAAAATGGATAAAACCAAGCTGTGCTCAGACCACCTTGGGCACATGTCGTCAGAACCTCCTGAGGCTGTGTCGCAGGCGCACGTCCTTAACTTTGGCAAAATAAACTTACTAAATTGACTAAGACCTGTCTCAGATTTTGGGGATTCACACTACTAACTTGGGAAAGGACTTATCTTTCTCTAGGATGTCTTAATTTCTTCCACTATAAATATAATGAATAAAAATAGCTTCCTTTCTGATGTCTGTACTTTATTCTCTATCCACTGGATATGAGTATGCATGTAGTTCCAGCTCTGGTTACAAGAAGTCTTAGTTTTTGCTTTGAATAACATTTATTTTTCTTTTACACCACATGTTGTATAGGGATAAGCACAGCTGAGCAAGATTTTAACCTGGGCCCTTTGGGGCTGTTTTGCTGCAGGTGCAAAGGTGGGATGGGGCTGTCAGATAGTTACCAGTGTTTTCCATAGAGCCAATGGCCTCCCCAGGTCAGCAGGCAGAGCCCAGCTGTAGTTTTCTTCCAATGATTTCGAAGCGTTTTAAAGAACACCGTCATCTTCTAGAGATTTGCTAGGTTAGTAGAGGCGGAAAAAGAAAAAAATATAATTTATCCATGGTCTTCATGTAATGTCCCTATTACTCTGTCTTCCATTCTTTTATCCTCTCTCACTCCTTTTTTTCCCACTTGGTCCTCTTCCTCCTTACCACTTCTCCTCTGGCCTCAGCTCATCTTCTCCCTTCTATTTCCATCATCTTCATCTCATCCACCCACACATCCATCCACCTTTCTTTCTTCCTTCACGTATTTCCACCTAACCTATACTTCTTCCCTCTCTGATCACTATTTCTTCATTGCAATAGAAGGAAGAGGGAGGGGCAGAAAGAGAGGAAGGGAATTCCAGGCTTCCTCTGGTTTTTCTAATTCCTTACAGCCTCACTGTACCACTGTTTAAGAGTATACATTTGTCTGTCCATCATAATGTAAGTGTCCCAAAAAATAATAATACGAAGGGCAAGTTCAAAATAGAAGAAAATACCAGGTCCTCAATAGGAAAAGAAACAGAAAACATGGATAGAAAACTCGATGAAGAGGCAATGTACATGGCTATCTAAAATTGTTCAACTTCCTGAATAATCAAAGACATGCATATTACAAAGAACTATCATTATTGACCAAAATAAATTTTTAAATGATCATATTCACTGATGACATAATAAAATGATACACCCTCATACACTCCTTTAAAGAAGGTAAATTAGGAAGACTTTACTAAAAAACAGAGTAACACTATAGAATATCTTTATTCTTCATGACATTTATTATTTGATGATGCTTATATTCATTTGCTCGTTTGTTTATTAGCCTAATCCTACTGGAATGTGAATTCCATGAGAGTAAGGACTTAGTTCTGGTCACTGCTGTATCCCATGCCTAAAGTAAGATCTGGCACACAATAGCTGTTTAAGAAATATTTGTTCAATGAATAAATTAAATAGCAATTAAATATTTTTTTACCCAAAATTTTTACTGATGGGGAAAAAACCCAAAACATAATGTTAAGTAAAATTAGCAGGATAAAAAGCCATATATAATTGGCATTATCCCAATTATGTTCAAACATGAGTATAAATTTAAAAAGAAAACCAATACAATTAAACAAATTTTTTTTTTTTTTAGACAGGGTCTCACTCTGTCACCTAGGATGGAGTTCAGTGACACAATCGGAGCTCACTATAACTTCTGGGCCCAAACAAATCTCCTGCCTCAGCCTCCCAAGTAGCTGGGACCACAGGCACATACCACTAAACTTGGCTAATTTTTTTCTTTCCTTTTTTTGTTAAAGACAAGGTCTCACTATGTTGCCCAGGCTGGTCTCAAACTCCTGGCCTCAAGCAATCCTCCCGCCTTGGCCATCCAAATCGCTGGGATTACAGACGTGAGCCACCACACCTGGCTCAAAAACAAAATTTTAAAGTAGATCCCTCTAGGTTGTGGAATGGTGGGTGATGTTTATTTTTAAAATTGCAATGTACTTTCTAAGTTTTTGAAAATGAACTTAATTATTTTCTAGATAAACAAAAATTTAAGCAAAAATTTTTATGACTATCTGTTAGTTAGGTATATAGATCAAGAAAAAAAAAACTGTTTCCACTTCAAAGTCCAGTTCTTTTATGACTCCCTTTAAATCCCATTGGTTAAAATTCCTCTCAAGGGAAGAAACATCCTTATCAAAAGCAGCAGTGAAGCCAGTGCCACGGAGACCATCTTCCTGTGAATCCCATACACCGTCAGGCTGACACATGATTCCAAAGGCCCAACTAATTCTTGAACTCCTCTCCATCTGGCCCTAAATCACTCCTTCATTCAAAAGCCCTTTAATAAACACCTATATGGTAGGCTCTGTGCTGGGTGTGAGGGCAGAGAAGTATGGGTCTCATGCGTTCTCTCAAGTGCTCACAACTGTCAAACCCACAATGCTAACACAATTATACAATTACGATTGCAGTACAGTGGGATAAATGTCGAGGAGTCAGCACAAGGCTTTGTGAGAGTCTGCAAGAATGAACGTAACCTGGTCTAGGGCTGAGCGGGTGGTGTACAGTCAATGAGGTCTTCCCTGAGCCTTGAAGAATGAGGAGTCACTAAAGTAACGAAGGAGCTTTGTGGATGCTATTGTCTGAATGCTGTGTTCCCCAAAAATGCTGATGTGGAAGCCCTATCCGCAGTGAGATGGTATTAGGAGATAGAGCCTTCGGGAGATAATTGGGTCATGAGAGTGGCTCCCATGAAAGGGATTAGTGTCCTTATAAGAATAGACACTACAGAGATGGTCCCTCTGCATTGTGAGGATACAGCAAGAAGACAGATCTCTACAAACCGAGGAAGAGGGCTATCACCACGCACTCAACTATGCTGGCACCCTAACTTTGGACTTCCAGCCTCCGGAACTGTGAGAATTAAATTTCTGTTGTTTGAGCCACCCAGTTTTTGGTATTTTTTTTACAGTAGCCCAAACTGAGAGTGTACAAAGGCATAAAAGACAGTAAAGTGTGTTGAGAGAAACATATGTAGGTAGTTGAGGGGAGAATTAGGTTCATGGCTGAGACCCCTATAACGAGAGAGATTAACAAAAGAAAAGCATACATATTTATTTAATCTAAGTTTTAGGTGACACAGGAACCTTCATAAGAAAATGGATACCCAGAAACAGGTAAATTCGTGTATTTTTATGCTAGGTTTGATGCCGAGTGGACAGCCATGGAGAAGTATGACTGGAAAAAGGGGATATGATCTAACGGTAATACACTGGGGAGAACTTAGCAAGGCCTGTTTGTCCAGATTATTCTCTGTGTACCTGTGTCTTCAAAGATAAGGACATTCCTTTCCTCGATCCTACACTTATAGGATGAGCACCTCTCACTGGAGGGTCTTATACAGAAGAAGGTCAAAGAATTCTTTTATGGCCTGCTTCAGGGGAGAAAAGCAGGAAGCCACAAGTGACTTTCCTGCTTCAGTTGTTTCCTTTAATGCCAACGAGTCATATTTTGGGGCAGTGTGTCCTGAATCCCATCAACAGTGGAGTAAACATTGGAGTGTCTAGAACAGGGGTTCTCAACCTTTAGTGCAGAACTTGTTAAAAACACAGAATCCTGGGAACTGCCCCCTCCCCCAAGAGTCTCATTTGTTCTGGAATTAAGCTGTCATCTTCACTTGTTAACAAGTACTCCCATGTTGGTTGTAATGGAGGTCACCACTATACCAGACTTTGAGATACAGTGGTTTAGAGATAAAGGATTGAGGACCAGGCGGGATTAGAAAAGACCTTGAACCCACACTAAGGACTTTGGCTAGTATTTTGAAGACAAAGAAAAACCTTTAAGGGGCTTTAAGCAGGTGGGTGATATAATCATATTTGAACTGTTAAAAGACCATTTTATAGCAGAATGAAAAATGAACTGGAAGAAGCTAAAATTAAAGCTAAAGAGAACCATTAGGAAGTTATTGCCATAATCTCTAGGCACCTAAAAGAACAAACCAAGATAAAGGATAGATCTGGAAAGCTTTAGAAAGTAGAAATTGGCAGCAGTTGGTGGTCCATTGACTGTAGTGAGAAGAGGAACCAAGCCAGGTTTTTGTGCTTGGGTGACTGGTTGAATAGTGATTTCAGTCATTTAGATTTGAGTGGTAGGTTTGTGGAGAAAAGTAGTGCGGTTTAGGAGATACTGAATTTGACACGCCTGTGGAGCATCCAGGTGAAAATGTTTTTCTTACTAGATAGTGAACCCCTCATGGGCAAGTTCTGTCTATCCATCTGCAGCACCAGAACCTAGTAAAGCGCCAAAATGAATGAACCAACCAACCCATCAGTGGATCGGATACTATTGGCCCCACTTTGCAAAGGACTATGCTGTAGCCCAAGGGACGGAGTGAGGGAGGGTCCACAAGTTAGCGACAGCTCTGGGACTCGAACCCAAGATAGCTGACTCCCGCAGTGACCACGGGATCCGCGCGAGGCCCTCCCCCGCCGCGCCGGCCAGGCCCGCACCCCCTACCCTCAAGCCGCGCCGCCGCCTGCACCCACGACCCCTGATGCTCGGGTCCCCGCGGCTCTCGGCCCAGCGCGACTCCAGAGGCTCCGCCTAGCGCCCAGGGCCCCCATCCCGACTCCCACCCCGCTCGCGCGCCCAGTCCCAGCGCCCCGCGCTCCGCTCCCCCGCCCGGGCGCCGCTGCACTCACCACGGCTGGTCCAGCTCGCGGCTCTGCCTTTCCTGTGTGCTCCCTCCAGATTCCCCGGCTTGTTCAAGGGAAACCGCTGCCGCCGCCCTCGGGTTCCGCCGCGGGGCTGCGAGTGCGCGCGGGCCGGGCCGGGCCGGGCCGGGGGCGGGAACCGGCTCGGATGCTCAGGGACGGTGGGGGTGGCAGGGCCCGCCGCCCTGAGGCTGCCTTTCCGCGCATTCCCTCGTTTATTGGCTCACTCTTCCTTTCATCCATCCTCCTTTGCGCAGCAATATTTGATGGGAAGCCTGCCAAGGTAACACTGTTTTAGCACCTGGAACTAAGTTGTAAAATAAATTAACTAAATGAACAAGGCCATTGGAGATGGTGCTCCGTGCAACGAAGAAAATGAAACGGGGTGATGGAAGGCAGGGCGGGTAGGGGGAGAACTGTGTGAAATTAGGCGGCCTGTGCTAGGCCTTCTGAGTAAGGGGCCATTGGTCTGAGACCTGAATGTCAAGAAGGAGCAGCTGAAGCAAAGAGCCAGGGGAGAGAGCCTGGAGAGAGAAGGGCCTGTGCAAAAGCTCAAAAGCCTGGGGCACTCTGGCGAGTTGCAGGCCAGTGTGGGTGAGGCAGAGAGAGCTAAGGAGACAGGCCAAGCGAGGAAGCGGGAGAGGTGGAGAGAGGCCACTGCGGCCAGGAGTTTATGACATTAAACAGGGCGAGAAGGCATTGAGGGGGTGCAATCAGGGGCTGGTGGCACTGGTTTCCATTTCACACATCTCTCTGGCCACAGGTGCTTGATTGGATTCTAGAGAACAAGAGAGCAACGGAGAAGCTAGGCCAATGCCAACCTCCAGACAGTTTACACTCTGTACTCGCCCCCCAGATTGGTGTGGGGACAAAGCCAGGTCCTTCGGTCCTTCTTCCTTCCAGCATTCAGTCAGTCAAGTTTCTTTTTTTTTTTTTTTTTTTAAGACAGACTCTCACTCTGTGGCTCAGGCTCTAGTACAGTGGTGCAATCTCAGCTCACTGCAACCTTTGCTTCCCGGGTTCAAGCAATTCTTGTGCCTTAGCCTCTCGAGTAACTGGCATTACAGGTGTGTGCCACCAGGCCTAGCTAAATTTTTTTGTATTTTTAGTAGAGACAGGGGTTTTGTCATGTTGGCCAGGCAGGTCTCGAACTCCTGACCTCAAGTGATCCGCCCGCCTTGGCCTCCCAAAGTGCTAGGATTATAGGCATGAGCCATCGCACCTGGCCAGTCAACCAACATTTGAGTGTGCGCTAGGCCCTGCAACAGGCACTGGGGGTATGCTCAGGTACAACGCCCTTCATGGTTCCTGCCCCATGGAGCTTGCTATCTAGTCTGCGCATTTCCTACTTGTAGACATGCATCCTACCTATGTCCCCCTAGGTGAATGCTTCAAAAAAAAAAAAAAAAATGGCCAGGGCGGGGACATTCAATGAGGCTATGGTGCACTAAACATATTCCTTAGGCCAGGGTGCACCAATCCATTGGGCCACACTATTTAGTAGCAAGAACTTTCTAGCCCTCTCTCTTGAGTCTCCACCTGTAAACTAGGGGACTGAGAACATTACCATTTAAAAAAAAAACCCTTCTAGCTCTAAAATGTTGTCATAGGGTATGGAAGACCATTATTTTCAGTTCTTCTTTTCCAACTATCTAAAGCATTTGTGTTTGGAAATAAGCTGCTGAACTGCTCACCTGCAGGCTAGAAAAATCTGAGACTTGATGCTGATGTTCCGAGGGTCAGACTCAGCATATGCTTTAGGGCTTCAGCATGAAAGTGGTTCCCCAAATAAGAAAAGGTCAGCTTTGATGACAGATGAAGAAGGATGGAAATATAGGAGATTAAGGGAATCTGAATGCACACCTGCAAGCAGATGTGTAGGTTGGAGTTTTGGAGACCTATACCAATTCTACTCTCTTCCAAATCCCATTTTACTAGGATGCATTCAGATTCCAGAATAATCAGGCACAAGCTCTAGCCAGCCCTGAATGGGTTCCTGCAGCCCAACAGAAACCTGACACTCTGACTTAGGCAGCCCCAAGAACTTCTGTTAGGCTGGGCGCGGTGGCTCAAGCCTGTAATCCCAGCACTTTGGGAGGCCAAGATGGGTGGATTGCCTAAGGTCAGGAGTTCGAGACCAGCCTGGCCAACATGGTGAAACCGTCTCTACTAAAAATACAAAAATTAGCCAAGCGTGGTGGCAGGTGTCTGTAATCCCAGCTACATAGGAGGCTGAGACAAGAGAATTGCTTGAACCTGGGAGGCGGAGGTTGCAGTGAGCCGATATCACGCCATTGCACTCTAGCCTGGGCAAGAAGAGCAAAACTACCTCTCAAAAAACAAAACAAAACAAAAAACTCTTAGTCAAGGACTAACACAAGTTCCCTCTCATAGTCAAAGAGAGTCCTGGAGAGCTTCCTTTGCTGATCCATGTTAAGGATCTATGATGCCAGAGAAGACTCAGGTCTGACACTCTAGCCCTTAGAGGCCTGGAACAGTGCCTCGGGCACAGTCCCTGAGGCTCAATGGCATATTCATGCCACAGAGAGGACCAAAGACAGATCCAAATACACACAGCCAGAGAGAAGGGCTTGGCTTATGTACTTCCTTTTCCATGTTCTTTGTTCACTATCGCTAACAGCTGAATGAGGTTCCCAAGGAGCAGAAAAGTCATCCCAAGAAGCTTTATTTGGAATTTGCTTGGGTCTTCAGCTCTTGCCTGGGATCTTCAGAGAAGAACATTTTGCACTGTCAAGGATGGGGACTTGTGTCTCTTTTCACATCTAACACATTGCCACATATAATACTATACTTTTTGCATATTGAAATAAGCGACACATTGAAAGTATGGGCCGCAGTTGCTTACAAAATGAATTTATGTTCCCTTGAGGGCAAATGTACTGACTGACATCCAGTAGCTCCCAGGAATGGAAGAGTCTTACTTACAACTCAAGATCTCTAGCATTTTCCAAACATGGTGGCTGACCATCCCAGTAGCTTCTCATTAGTCCAGAACCAATCCTGAGGTAACATTCTCTTGGCTCAGAATCTGTTTTGTTTTGTTTGTCTGTTTTTTGAGACAGAGTTTCGCTCTTGTCGCCCAGGCCAGAATGCAATGGCGTGATCTCAGCTCACTGCAACCTCCACCTCCTGGGTTCAAGCAATTCTCCTGCCTCAGCCTCCCAAGTAGCTGGGATTACAGGAGCCTACCACCACGCCTGGCTAATTTTTGTATTTTTAGTAGAGATGGGGTTTCACCATGTTGGCCAGGCTGGTGTCGAATTCCTGACCTCAGGTGATCTGCCTGTCTCAGCCTCCCAAAGTGCTGGGATTACAGGGGTGAGCCACCATGCCTGGTCTTGGCTCAGAATCTGTTATTAAGAATGTTACAGGGAAATGACCTTGGCCTAGAAATAGGGTGAGAAGAAACTAAGACAGGAGTGCCATGGTCATTCAACAACAAAGAGTATTTCACTCTCCAGTCAGATTGCCCCCTATGGTGGAAGAGTGTTCAAGAACATAAGATAAGAGAGAAAGAATCGAGGTTTAAGGTAGTCTCACCTTTCAATTTTTTGTTCATTGGCAAGATATATAGAGATATATAATTTTTTTATATCTGTATAAAAAATTCTCATACTTGCAACCTCCCTCTCAGTTGTGTACATCAACTACATACAGCTAGAACAGCAATGATGGCATGCTGAATTGCTGTCAATTGATTACCTAGAAAGTGGGTACTGTGTGACTCTCACCTCTCAGTTACCCCCTCCCTGCCTTTGCCACCTCCCTGAAGCCCCTGAAGTTGGTCAGCTTCACTCAACCTGGTGGTATAATAAAATCCATTGCAGGGGTAGGATTTGGAGTGGTTGGTGAACCCACCACTCTAGAGTCTGAAGCTTACAGGTGTAAAACAAAAAGGAAGGAAGGAAGACTGGTGGAATAAATAAACCAAAGGTAAGTGGAGCCCCCTTCACCATTCTTAGCTTCTTTCTTAACTGTTATGTTGTATCACTAAAGTGTATTGTACATTTTATCTCCTTACCTAACATCCATTGCCCCTTTCTTCTTTCCTAACAGGAATTAAATTTTGTTCAGACATCCACTGTTCACCTTCTCAGCCCCTGTTTGCCTGTAACTACAAAGCAGGTGACTAGATAAGCCCATCCCCTTTGCCAAGGGTTAGTTTACAGTCACTTTAGGTAATCACAGCCATTCCTCTTCCATCTCCAATGATTAGATTAGGAATAGATCATGTCACTCGATTTAGAACAGTCTTAAATGGAAGTCTGCTGAGAGATCTCTAGGGAAGGTTTCCTTCTTAAAAGGGAGAATTCAAGAAAGAAATGGCAATCAACATTAAAAACATTAGGCTACGTGGGCCGGGTGCAGTGGCTCACACCTGTAATCCCAGCACTTTGGGAGGCCGAGGCAAGAGGATCACCTGAGGTCAGGAGTTTGAGGCCAGCCTAGCCAACATGGTGAAACCCCATTTCTACTGAAAATACAAAAATTAACTGGGCGCAGGGGTGCATGCCTGTAATCCCAGCCACCTGGAGGCTGAGACAGGAGAATCACCAGAACCCGGGAGGCGGAGGCTGCAGTAAGCCAAGGTCACGCCACCGCACTCCAGCCTGGGTGACAGAGTGAGATTCCATCTCAAAAAAAAAAAAAAAACAAAAACAAAATTAGGCTAGGCGAAATAGGCCAGTCACAAAAGACCACATAGTGTATGACTCCACTTACATGAAACCACCAGAAGTGGCAGATGCATGAAAATGGAACATGGATTACAGGTACTCTAGGACTATAGTTGGGGGGATGTTGGGGAGAAGTGGGAAATGATTGCTAGTGGGTATGGGATTTATTTTTAGGGAGATGAAAATGTTCTAAAATTGATGGTGGTGGTTGTAGGACAACTCTATGAATCTACTAAAAGTCAGTGAAACATAAAGTTTAAGTAGGAAAATTGTATGGTATGTGAATTATATCTCCATAAAGCTGTTTTTTAAAAAAGAGAAAGAGATGGTCGCGCTTTTCTCCTATAGGATCATACACGTGTACATAATGCCTGAAACTGCTATAGTCATTCTTCATCCATGAAGGGAGCCAGCCCTGGGGCAAAGCCAACTCACAGAGAATGTCAGAGGAAAAAGATAAAGAGCCCAGGTCCTCAATGACATCGCAGAACCAAATGGTTGTACTATGTCTGGAGTTTGCCCAAACTCTGGGACATCCTATTATGTGAAATAATAAATTCCCTTATTGTTTAGGGTGGAGTCAGGGTTTTCTGTTCCCTGGAGCCATGAGCCCCAACTTGATAAACTGCAAGCCATAGGCTATATTGGTGGATAGGAAACACAACGAGGACAGTGATTTAAAAGAAAAAAAAATGATGGCAAGGTTTTTTTCTGTGATTTTTGTTGTTGTTGTTGTTGTTGTTTACGGAGTCTTGCTCTGTCGCCCAAGCTGGAGTGCAGTGGCGTGATCTCTGCTCGCTGCAACCTCCACCTCCCGGGTTCAAGTGATTCTCCTGCCTCAGCCTCCTGAGCAGCTGGGACTACAGGCATGGGCCACCAAGTCCAGCTAATTTTTGTATTTTGGTAGAGACTGGTTTCACCATATTGGCCAGGCTGCTCTCGAACTCCTGACCTTGTGATTCACCCGCCTCAGCCTCCCAAAGTGCTGGGATTACAGGTGTGAGCCACAACACTGGCCTATGGCAAGGTTTTAAGGGTGAAAATCGATGACAGAAGAAAGCAAGTTGACATCAATGGGATGCTTAACCTTTGGTTTTTCCTAAAATCATCCTCCAGTCATTTCCCTGGACCTTGGACCTGTGCTATGCTCTTTTTCTGTAGATTCATTAACACTAAAATAGAGTTAAAAGTTCAAAAAAATGATATAGTGTCCTTATCACCATTAGTAACCTTACTATGTAGCATCGCCAATGAAACCTGCTTGTGGGAACAGATGCTCCCCAGGGTCAGTACTTTGATCATGGAAAATTATGTACAAATTCTTTTAACACTTATCTTGGTTTATTTGCTCATTTTTTGCATATAGATACTTCTTTAGACTACTTTGTTTCCCCTAAGGAAAAAAATATGAAATGGTGTTCTTGTGGTATTTATGCTTAAAATCCTTTCCTTATTATGACCTTTAATATCCACTGAATCTATTGCTACCAGATTGGAAACATGTAAATGAGGCCTTTCAAGAAACGAACAGGTTCCTAGGAGAGAGAATATTTTTTCACATTATTGCATGAGGTTTTATAAGAACCCTCTATGCTGCCCATTGTCACCCATGATCTATATGGGCCCTGCCTTTTCCTGAATGTGACTTTTCTTGTTAATGTGTCTTGTCATCCTTTGCCACTTATTCATCTTGACTCCAGCTAGGCCCTGGTTGGCACTTCCCAGCTGCCTGTTTAATATGACAGTGAATAGGAACAAAGGTAGGGCCCACATTGATTGTATTGAGCCAGGTCTCCAACATTGTTTTGCAAATTTTAGTTTTCAGGAGTAACCCAAATTCTAAGTACCCTGGAACAAGAAAAGGGAAATTCTACCTGGAATGAATTTTAAGTTTTTTACTGTGGTAATTGATTTTTTCATTTCCAGGAGCATAGAGTCCAGCAGTTTTTTTAAATTTTTTTTTTTTTTTTTAAGGAAACCAAATTTCAAACAAAATAGTAATTATGGTAGTGTCATCCTAATAAGTTACCATATAATAAAAACTGAATTTTCTTTTTTTTTAAATTATACTTTAAGTTTTAGGGTACATGTGCACAACGTACAGGTTTGTTACATATGTATACATGTGCCATGTTGGTGTGCTGCACCCATTAACTCATCATTTACATTAGGTATATCTCCTAATGCTGTCCTCCCCCTTCCCCCAGCCCACAACAGGCCCTGGTGTGTGATGTTCCCCTTCCTGTGTCCATGTGTTCTCATTGTTCAATTCCCACCTATGAGTGAGGACATGAATTGCTCTAAGTATAGGGCACTGGAGAACAACAGGTACTCGCCACCATTATAAGACTTTTTTGGAATTTTGGTTCTGGCAAGGTAATGGACCTGAAAAGTGTCCCTATTCCAATACCTAGAAATTCTGGTTAAAACATAACAAGAAGATTCATAGGGCATAACTGAACTTGCTGTAAAGGAAGCTTCATCCCATGAGGCCAGAAAATAAACGAGACCTGAAAGCTAAAATGGAAATATATGAGCCGATGATGTCATTGCCTGGCTTGAGCGTTCCAGCTCAACAATCTAGGAGCTATGTCTCGGCACAAGACATGAGAACTTGGGTCCTCCAAAGTCAGGGAGCTGGAAGTAAAACCTCTGACTACATCACTAGGGAAAAAAGTTTTAAAAAATCTACTCACCAATGTAGGAAGATGACAAGGAAGTGGTGTGTCCCAGCCTGAGCTCTAGGTGGAAAAAGAGTCCCCAAATAAGTGATAACACCAAATCTGTGCTTAGGGTGGGTTTTCTGATTTGAATACATGTTATCTCAGTGGTATAGAAGTCTCAAAACTGGAAAAGTTAATATAAAAATTGGTCCCAGACTGATAATAGCTTTGAGTGACAGAAGCAAACACAAAGGCCTCTGGGGGAATGCTCCCATACCAGGCCAAAAAGGATTTTCCTATTTTTTAAAAAACCTTTCTAAAGATGTCACAATTTTAAAAAATCACAAAATACATGAAAAAATGATTTACTTTGAGTAAGTGAGGAAAAAAAAACCCATAGGAGAATTAGAGCCCCACAAACTTAAAATAATTGAATTGTAGTTTGAAATAAAATAGTTCAAAATGATCAAAATCATTACTAAAGAAAAAAATTTTAATCTTAAGAAGAATACAACGCACAAAGAAAAACAAAATAGCAAACTTTTAAAAGAACTCAGTATAACACCCAGAAATTTTTAAAATGCATAGTTACTAAAATTAAAAATTTAGTGATAAGTTAAACAAGAGATTAAATACAGCTGATGAGAAAATTATTGAACTAGAAGACAGATGTGAGGATATTAACCAAATACAGCAAGAAGAGAAAAAAGAGAGACAAAATATAAATAAGAGTTAAGGTGCTGGAAGACAGAATGAAATCCAACAGATGTCTAATAGGAGCTCCAGAATGAGAGAGTAGAGAGATGGGAAGAGGCAGTATTCAAAATATAACAGCAGGCCGGGTGCAGTGGCTCATGCCTGTAATCCCAGCACTTTGGAAAGCTGAGGCGGGCAGATCACTCAAGGTCAGGAGTTTGTGACCAGCCTGGCCAAACATGGTGAAACCCCATCACTACTAAAAAAATAACAAAAATTAGCCGGGCGTGGTGGCAGGTGCCTGTGATCCCAGATACTCGGGAGGCTGAGGCAGGAGAATCCCTTGAAGCCGGGAGGCAGAGGTTACAGTGAGCTGAGATCAGGCCTCTGCACTCCAGCCTGGGTGACAGAGCAAACAAACCCAGCAGATGCATCAGACTGAAACTGCAGAACATTAAAGGCAAATTTTACAGAGAAGCAAAGGAAATTGAATGGAAACATATAAATGCATGTGACCTTACAAAAGGGAAACACGGGTGGAGGCTGCTGTTCTTGGTTCTGCCACTTGCTACTGGGCTGTGGCTGTGATTCTGACTTGCGCCTCTGTAATTCACTTCATACCTCCTCACCTCAGGCCAGCCCTCAGCTGGCCAGGCTTTTTGGTTTTTTTGTTTTGTTTGTTTGTTTGTTTGTTTGTTTAGTAGAGATGGGGTTTCACCATGTTGGCCAGACCAGTCTCGAACTCCTGGCCTCAAGTGATCTGCCTCCTCCGCCTTCCTCAAGTGATTCCCCCGTCTTGGCCTCCCAAAGTGCTGGGATTACAGATGTAAGCCACTGCACCTGGTCTCAAGCTAGGCTTTTTGTTTTGGTTTGTTTTTGCAGGGGGCAAGGGGGATCTGATCTTCATTCCTGGGGGATTGAGTTCTGGGTCCTGCCTGGTTGGTAATGTAGTCTTCTTTCATTAACACTCCCACTGGATATGGCAATATAAAGAGGTGGCCAGCGTGTTCTTCTGGGTTTCATGCATTCACCTTCCTGCCCTCATTGTACAGCAGCAACTTTATTTCTCCTTGAAAATTGTGGTGAATTGTCCCTGATGAGAAAAAATCTTTTGCTTAGGGCCTCTGGTGACTTGCTTCCCTTCCAACTTTAGCAGGCTTAACTATAAGCTGAGTTGGTAGGACTGAGCCAGCTCAACAAAGAATGCAAAATCTCTGGCTTGGTGTGCAGACTCCCGTAGCTAAGTTCCAGATGCTAGTCATGTCCTTGGTGTGGATGCTCCCAGCATCACATAGTAGACCAGGTGTTTCTGTCTGTCTCCCAACTTCCCTAGAAATATCAAAAGCAGAAGGGACAGGATTCCATTCCTGGAGGACTTTCCACAGTATGACCAGCTGTGCCCAATCCAAGAACACCTCAATATGAAATAAGAATTTAAGGGATCATGTCATATGCACTCTCTTCCTCCTCCTCCCTTTGCTGCCACTATTTTAAGTTTTTCTCAACAAACCTTCCTGTACATTTCAATAGTATTTGTATGATACAGGGTGTGTATGTGTGTGTGCATATGTGTGCGTGCTCACCCATGCCCCTTGCACATTGCTAGCTGTCTCAGCCTGGGTTCCTCAGTAAGTAGAGTTTGTGGGTTAGGGCTCATGTGTTGTTACTTTATTAAGACATGCAATTCCAAGGAGGATGATGAGAAGCAAGGGGAGTGCAAAGGCAGGACAGCCCAAATGAGGATGTGGTACTGAGCTGACCACTGTTAAGTGTGACCAGTTGCTTCATTCAAAGGGGCAGTCTTCCAAAAAATCCATATAAACTGAGTCTCGAGAACCATCCCATAGAGGAGAGGTAGGTGGAAGGATTTATCCACCAGCTCTTGCCTCCCACTGGTCAAAAGTTTGCCCCACAGTGTGTTAACAACCTACACTTCCAGGAAGCACAGGTGTGGGTGCTGAGCAGGGCTTCACAGCTGTGCCAACAAGGGAGCCCAGGGAGAAGGAGGCAAGAGGCTTGGGTTCCATCTGACAATGCCTCTCTAAAGTCAGCCAGAGCACATGCAAAGCTAGTCACTACAGTGACAGCTAGAAAAGAGATAAGTGGGGCCGTTAGTCACGAATGAATGCACGTGTTGGACACACTGACTAAAAACCCTGTTGTGTGCCTGTATTGACCAGCTGCTAGTCAAGGCTTCAAATTCAGCATGACTATTAATCTCTTGGTGCTAGAATTCCTTTATTGGGTATTAAGTGTTCTATACAATGGGGACATGGAACAAAAAGTTGTGGACAGAGGTCATTGAGTATTTGTGAGATGGACCATCTTCAATTCTACTACTTAGTTCCCTGACTCATGTACTCTGGCTAGTGGAAGAACTGCATCATATATTGAGCTGGTTCAAAGAATATTCTTAATCTTACAGGCAGCACTTTATATTGAAAGCATTTATTTAACTGAGGGCATGAGTGAAGTATAATAGGTCATTCCACTATTCTATAAGGCCAGCTACTTCTGGGTGTTGGGTATCACATGATAAGACCAGTAATTCTCATCTGCTATAACCCATTATTTAACATGGGGTCCTTGGTTAGAAGTAATGTTGTCCAAGGAACTACAATCATTTATAAGGCCTACAGTAAGTCCCCAGACAGTGGTTCTGGCAAAGCATGACCAAAACCAAGTCTGTGAATCCTTCATGGGGTCTTACTGTATGCTGATCTGTCTGTAGACACTGGAAGCATGATTAGATCTAAAGGACAAAATCAGATCATACCAGATCAGCAGAGGAATCTTCTCATGCTCTGAGCTCAGTGAAACCTGGTAGCTTTTCATTCACTTCTCAAGTGGGTACTGGAGCACACACAAATCTTATACTTGCTGCATTGAAAACATGTGCCTTCTTTTGGTAGAAGGTGCAGTGCACAGCACCCTTCCCTTACTCTGATGCATTGATGCAGTGGACTAGCCAATGTGATGTCTTTTGGGTTGGTATGGTAGTAAAAGTCCCTTGTCCTTAGGACCACATTGTTCCAGTGATCATAGATCATAATATTTTCAATATTGAATATATCACTATTTATTCCTTTACTGTTTTGTTTTTGTTTTGGAAATGGAGTCTCACTCTGCTGCCCAGGCTGGAGTGCAGTGGCGCTGGCACAATCTCAGCTCACTGCAACCTCCACCTCCCAGGTTCAAGTGATTCTCCTGCTTCAGCCTCCCCAGTAGCTAGGATTACAGGGGCACGCCACCATGTCTGGCTAATTTTTGTATTGTTTTAGTAGAGACTGTTTCACCATGTTGGCCAGGCTGGTCTCGAACTCCTGACCTCAAGTGATCTGCCCGCCTCAGCCTCCCAAAGTGCTGGGATTACAGGGGTGAGTCATCACACCTGGCCTATTCCTTTACTGTTGAATGACTACCCATTAAGATTTTAACTTAAAAAATTTAAATAATTGATGTCATTTATTATAAATGTAGGGTTAGTTTTTAAAACTAGAATTAATGAATCAGAGGAAATATATTTGAGGTTCCAGATGCATTTTTCCAAATTTTTTTAATTAAAAGCTTATAGCCAATTTATGTTCCCACTATCTTCATAGGATAGTGCCTCTCATAGCACCCTTGCCATCAGTAAGTATTGTTTTGCCCAATGTCTACTTATTTCATTGCTGGGAAAATAGTATTTCATTTTTTCAGTTTAAATTTCTTTGGTTATGAGTAAAACTATTTTTTCATCAATCCAGCCATTTTTATTTCCTCTACCACAGAAATTTGCATGTCTTTACTTGTATTTTTATTCTATTTTCCCAACTTGCTTTTTGTTTATTTTTATTTTTAAAATTCTATAAACTTACCTAAATGACAAAAGGATCAATCATTTTAGAAGGATGATCTACTAACTGGATTCTGTTGATGTTTTAATGCTTTTCTTGTCAGTTTGATACATGCTGTTTATGTAGTAAGGATGGTAATCCTTTGACTTATTTGTTGCAAATATTTAGCACTTGGTTTACAATATATTTTGAAATAAAAATAAAGAAAAAAACCTCTTGAATTTTATGTAGTTAAATCTCAGGCATATTCTTGGAGAGTCCTCTATCTAGTGATCAAAATTTATTTATATTTTCTTGGAGTTTTCTATGGTTTCATTTTTTATATTAATCTCTTAAAACTCACATGTAATTATTGTTCTGTATCAAAATATACCCAAATCTGTCCAACCTTAAAGTCTTCACTGAAGCCATTCCATTCACTTATCACCTAACTCTTTCTCATCTTCCTCCTCTCAGCTGAAAGGTGGCTTCACCCAAGAGACCTTCCCTGAGCCATCTGTCTAAATTAGGTTCCTTCTGTTGCACTCTTTAATAGATTCCTTATCCTGTATGACATTCATAATAATCTGTAATTATATATTTAGTTCTTTGATTGTTTAATGCCCCCCATCTACTGTATTCTAAATTATATGAGAGCAGAGACAGTATTATTCTTTCTTACAGAATATCCATATCTTTATTTATACAGTGCGTGGCATAAAATAAATAAAGGTTGAATGATTGAATGAGCCATGAACTTCCTCTGCTTTCTGCCCTCCCACATACAAAATTACATTTGTCTTTGTTCAAACTTAATAGTACAACCACTTTCCTCTGCTGCAGACTCAGGGAGCTTATGTTCACTCCTCCCATCCACAGCTCATCCATCCACCCGTACTCAGAATGGCACACCCATCTTCCTGTCTCCGAGAAATCTGCCTCATCAGTCCTTTCCTCCCTCTAGTATTTTCTCCCTCCATCTCCACTGTCTTTTCCTCTTAGCATATAAACCTACTCAAAATCTGCCCACTCTAACATAGAAATATACCAAAATTACCCCCTTTCTTCTCCTTGCATTCCCACTACAATTTTTAAAATAAATCTTATTGGCATAACATTTACATACAATGAAATGCACCGATTTTTAGTGTGCAGATTGATGACTTTTGATAAATGCATATGTTCCTATACTGGCCACAATGAAGATACAGACATTTCCATTGCCACCCGTGTTCTCTTACCCTTTTCCAGTAAATTCCCACATTCCCTCAGTCCACCCCAGTACCAGCCAATCACTAATCTTCTTTCTACCACTGTATGTTAATTTGTATCTTTTAGAGTTTTACATAAATGGAATTGTACAGTATAGAGCCTTTTGTTTCTGGCTTTTCTCTCAACACAGTTTTTTTTTTTTTTTTTTTTTTTAAGATTTATCCATTGTGTGCTTCAGTAGTTTGCTCTTATTGATGATTAGTAGCCCATTGCATGGGTTTCCTGCCATTTTTTTCATTCATTCACCTGTTGACAGACATTTAGGTTGTTTCAGGCTTTTTGCCATTATGAACAAAGGTGCATTCAACATTTGTATACAAGTCTTTGTGTGATATATGTTTATGTTTTTATTTCTTTTGGGTAAATACATAGGAAAGTGATGGCTGGGTTTTATGGTAAGTGTGTTTAACTTCTTAAGACACTGTCAAACTAGTTTCCAAACTGGTTGCACTCCTTTACATTCCTAGAAGCAGCATATGAGAGTTCCAATGGCTCCACATCCTCGCCAGCACTTGGTATGCTAGTTTTAAAACTGAAGACATCCTAATATATTTAATCATCTGTAGAAGATATTGATGAAGCATCTGTTGAAATGTTTTGCCCATTTAAAAAATTCTTCTTATTGAATTGTTAAAGTTCTTTATATATTTTAGATAAAAATCCCTTTCAGATATATTTTGCAAATATTTTCTTCCAGTCTATCTTGTGCTTTATTTTTATAACAGTGCTTTTTGAAAATCAAAAGCTTTACATTTGGTGAAGTACAATTTATTGATTTTTTTTCTTTTATAGTTCATATTTGTAGGGCCCATTTAAGAGTTTTTTGCTTAATGCAAGATCATTCCGATTTCTCCAATGTTTTCTTGCAGAAGTTTTATAACTTTTATTTTTATTTTTTGGTTAGGTCTATTACCTATTTTAAGTTAATATTTGTGAACTGTGTGAGGTAGGGGTTGAGGTTCTTTTTCCCATATGCCTCTCTTTAGTTGTTCCAACATTATTTCTTTTCTTTCTTTCTTTTTTTTTTTTTTGAAACGGAGTTTCTCTTTTGTCGCCTAGGGTAGAGTGCAATGGCGCGATCTCGGCTCACTGCAATCTCTGCCTTCAGTATTCAAGTGATTCTCCTGCCTCAGCCTCCCGAGTAACTGGGATTACAGGCACGTGCCACCATGCCCAGCTAATTTTGCATTTTTAGTAGAGATGGGGTTTCACTATGTTGGCCAGGCTGGTCTCAAACTCCCGACCTCAGGTGATCCACCCGCCTTGTCTCCCAAAGTGCTGGGATTACAGGCATGAGCCACGGTGCCCGGCCCAACATTATTTCTTAAAATGCCATCCTTTCTTCCACTGACTTACCTTGGCAAATCATTGAACCATGTATGTATGGAGTTTTTCTGGATTCTTTACTGTGTTTTATTGGTCTATATATCCATCTTTATGCCAATACCATGCTATCGTGGTTAATAAGGCTCTTTAGTAAGTCTTGAAATTGGCTAGCTTAAGTCCTCAATTTTGTTCTCTTTTCTCAAAATATTTTGGCTATTCTAAGTCCTTCGAATTTCTATACGGAGTTTAGAATCATCTTGTCAATTTATTTTTTGTCTACAAAAAATAAAACTGTGCTTGTGATCCAGATTATGTTGAATTTATAGACCAATTTAAGATTTAATCATTTTACAATATTGAGTCTTCCAATTTATAAATATGGTATTTATCTCCATTTATTTGGGTATTATTTCATTTTTCTTAGTAATGTTTCTTAAGTTTAAGTGTACATGTCTTGCACCATATTTTGTTAAATATATCCCAGTGTTTTCCACTGTTTAGTACTGTTATACATGGTATTGTTTAAATTTCCATTTCCAATTGTTGATTACTAGAATATAGATATACATTTTTTTTTTTGAGATGGAGTTTCACTAATGACGCAATCTCAGCTCACTGCAACCTCCACCTCCTGGGTTCAAGCGATTCTCCTGCCTCAGCCTCCAGAGTAGCTGGGATTACAGGCGCCCACCACTATGCCCGATTAATTTTTTGTAAATTTAGTAGAGACAGGGTTTCACCATGTTGGCCAGGCTGGTCTCGAACTCCTGACCTCAGGTGATCCACCCACCTTGGCCTCCCAGAGTGCTGGGATTACAGGCGTGAGCCACTTCGACCAGCCTAGATTACATTTTTTTTTTTTTGAGACAGTTTCATTCTTGTTGCCCAGGCTGAAGTGCAATGGCACAATCTCGGCTCACAACAACCTCCACCTCCTGGGTTCAAGTGATTCTCCTGCCTCAGCCTCCCGAGTAGCTGGGATTACAGGCATGCACCACCACGCCCGGCTAATTTTGTATTTTTAGTAGAGACAGGATTTCTCCATGTTGGTCAGGCTTGTCTCGAACTCCCGACCTCAGGTGATCCGCCCACCTCAGCCTCCCAAAGTGCTGGGATTATAGGCATGAGCCGCCGCTCACAGCCTAGATATACTATTTTTTTTTTTTTTTTTACATTCACTTTGGATACCGTAACTTTACTAAATACACTTCTTTGGTATAGTACATTTTGTAGTTGTTAGGATTTTCCATGTATGCAATTATGTCATCTGCAAATAAGGGCAGTTTTACTTTTTGCTTTTCAATCTCAATTTTTTTATCTCTTTTTATTTCTTTATATTATCAATTAGTATTTAAGGGGACTATGAAATAGAATTGGTGAGAGTAGATATTCTTGTCTAGTTCCTGATTTGGGGAGAAAAGCATTCCGAATCTCACCATTAAGAGTTATCTCAGCTATACATTTTTCATAGGTGCTCTTCATCAGGTTAAGGAAGTTCCTTGCATTTCTAGTTTTCTGGGAGTTTTTATCCTGAATCGTTGCTGTATTTTTTCGGCATCTATCTGTCTGCTCCTATGCTAGATTTAGGACTGGGATGAGAGTCCCAGTATAAATAGCACTGAATCCACTGGCAGAGGCTATGTGACACAGGAAAATGGAACAGACAAGCTTGGGGTTACAGACTCAGACAGTCATTGATGCTCTTTCTCCCAAACCTCCCTGAAGCTATTTGAAATTTTCCAGTTAGAGGAGGCTTAATTATTCCCATCACAAATACTCCTGAAGCACAAAGGACGGATAATATAATAAATATTGATTTGGTCAGATTGTTTTCCTAACATCAAACTGACAAGGACTGAGGAACTCGGAAGAGGTATGAGAAGTAACGTTGAAACCCAGTAAGCCCTGGGAGGGGCAGATTAAGATGAGCCAGCAGAGCAGGAAGCAATCCAAGAAGAGGAGAGAGATGTCAAAGAAGGGAAGTGAGAGGAGGCCATAGATATGTTTTACATTCTCATTGAGAGCCCTGGTGATAACCATTATGCCACTGAAATCCTGTTCTCCTACATTAATTCTTTCTTCAACAAGCAAGGTTACAAACAAGTATTTTAAAACAAAATTATGCTCTGAGCTGTTTTTGGCAAGTGTGCCCAAGGACTATTTTGGAAGACTGAATCCTCGTTCAGTTCACAGCTATCTCTCTAGTCCAGATCACTCCAATCAGGCTCTCCAGCATATTATCTTCCAGACCAGCACTCATCACTGTGTGCTTTATAGAGCACTATTTCAGAGGAGAGTTAATAGATACACATACACACTCAAAAAAAAAAAAACCCAAAAAAGAACAATAATTCCATGAGTGTTGCTAAACATGTATGTTTATATTAGAATTCAATAAGACTGTGGATATACAAATGAGCATAGTGAATTTTCAAAAGGATGTTATAGTACACAGCATTGTATGTGTGGTATTTAAGTTGGAAATAAAACTTAGACTTCTGGACTTCGAGTCTAGTGGATTCAAGAGGTCTGGTAGAAATACTACTTGACTTCAAGACAGAAAGTCCACTTTCAATTTCCAGCTCTTCTGTTTAGTGTCTATCTAGGGGTGGTTATTTACAATTTCTTTCTTTCTTCATCAATATAAAGATAATTATTTGACTTACCTCATAGGGTTAATCATAAAGATTAAGTTAGTATATGTAAAATCACCTAGTCAATATCTGATGCTGAATAAATGTAAGTTCTCCTTTTAATTCCAAACCACATTCTCTTAAATAAAAGGCAGATTTTAAAAATTCATTGTGAATTGTATAACTAATATAATTATCATGAATTATCAACAAATTAACTGCAATCTAATTAATGTTTACAATATTACATATAGAAACTGACCTAATTTAAGGTCAGTTAACAGGTAAAACGAATATGAGTTAACATTATACATTAGATATTTAATGTATATATAACACATGAAGTGTCATTCACATTATGAACATTCTAGGGAATTCTAGTTCCTGCATGAGACAGACAGAATGACCCAAGCATTTAGGGGAACACTGCAGTTCGTGAGTTTAGAATAGAAATGAAGCTTATTGACCCATTGGTAGGAGAATATCAGTGCAATTGTAGCAAAACAAAGCAAATATTGAAAGAAAAGGGGTACTTTGAAGCAGCAGAGCAAAAGAAAAGGCACACTCCACACAATTCAAGTCCTTGCCTCATATATTGGACATTTGACCTTGGACATTTCGCAGGGCTTTACTTGCTTTAAATATGAAATGGAAATAACACTTCCCCTGCCTGGTGGCAGGGGCTGGATCAGATTCTCTTTTTCCCTTCTCAGTTCTGCATTTCCTTTGCACAGCTTTAACTTTTGATCTTGGCCTCATTGTCCAAAACTATTAAATGTCCGAAATTGCAAAATGGTATGGGGCAACTACAAAATCCTACCACTAACTGTGTATGTGATTGCTGAGATTAAGTTTTGTGACTTAGAATTCTCTGACGTGAATCCTAAAGCTCTCAATTTGTTCATTATGCCCACATAGTCTCTTATCTTAGACCTTAAGAGGAAAGCTTTAATCCTTGCCGCTTTAAACCAAGGCATTTGAATCTTAGTCGGTTGCTTTGGTAGTGCAGCCAGCCTGAAGAGCACACCACTAGGTGGCGCTGAAGATCCGGCTGTAGAAGGAGAATTGTCCATAAACAGAAAAGCGTTTTTCCCTCTGGGTTCCTCTCTATTAGCCAGCGCCAGCCTAGTGTTTGCTTTATTGTCAGGGATCTTGGGGATGTCTTGGCTTGAGTCTGATGCAAATAGTCCCTCTGCAGTGTTCAGCAGTTTGTAAAGGGGGTCTGGGGCCTGGCAATAGTCTCTCCAAGGCCTTATGAAAAGATCATTAATGACCCTTACTTTCTGCCTCCTCCCTCCACCTTCCCTCAGTCCCCAAGTCTGGCGGCCTATCCTGTGCTTCTTCAACTATTCATTCAAGCATCTACTGCATGCTTTTTTTTTTTTTTTTTTTGAGACGGAGTTTCGCTCTTGTCACCCAGGCTGGAGTGCAATGGTGCGATCTTGGCTCACTGCAACCTCCACCTCCCAGGTTCACTGCCTCAGCCTCCCGGGTAGCTGGGATTACAGGCACGCGCCACCACGCCCAGCTAATTTTGGATTTTTGGTAGAGACAGGGTCTCACCATGTTGGCCAGGCTGGTCTCGAACTCTTGACCTCAGGTGATCTGCCTGCCTCGGCCTCCCAAAGTGCTGGGATTACAGGCATGAGCCACCACACCCAGCCTATTGCATGCTCTTATGGATCAGGCATACAGCTAGGGGTGCTGTGGTTTGAGAGACACGTAACTCTAGCATTTCTTTCTCGATCTGCCATTAGTACTGAACCCAGGTACCGTGCATCAGGGTGACTGCTCAGACTCTGCACTTAGGGGATCAGGCTGCTGGCAGCTAAGCTGTATTTCAAGGACGGGATAGAGTGGATATATTGTGGTTCTTATATTTACAACCAGCCCAGAATCCCTCCCTCCTCCAAAACACAACATCTGCATAAGGACCTATAGCCTCCGTCCATCCTCCCATATCCATCTTCCATTCTTCACCTTTCTTTTCTCTTTCACATAGCTCTTGATACTATTTTAACTGAACTCTAAGGCAATGTAGTCTTTGGTCATTTTTTTTTTAAGTAAAAAGTCTGTTGGGAATACACTTATAAATTGGAATATTACTCAGCAATGAAAAGAAATGAGCTATCAACCTATCAATTAAAAGACATGAAAGTGACCAGGTGTGGTGGCTCATGCCTGTAATCCCAGCACTTTGGGAGGCTAAGACACGCAGATCACTTGAGGTCAGGAGTTTGAGACCAGTCTGGCCAACATGGTGAAATCCCCGTTTCTACTAAAAATACAAAAATTAGCCAGGTGTGGTGGTGTGCACCTGTAATCCCAGCTACTCGGGAGGCTGAGGCAGGAGAAACGCTTGAACCCAGGAAGCGGAGGTTGCATCCTGAGTGACAGAGTGAGACTCCATCTCAAAAAAAAAAAAAAAAAAAAGACAAGACAAGACATGGAGGAAACTTAAATGCATATTGCCAAGTAAAGGAAGCCAATCTGAAAAGGCTACGTACTGTATGATTCCAACTATATGATGTTCTGGGAAAGACAAGGCTATGGAGACAGTAAAACGATCAGAGGTTGCCAGAGGTTCGGGGGAGGGAGGAGGAGATAAATAGGCGGAACACAGGGGATTTGTGGGGCAGTGAAATTATTCTGTGTAATACCATAATGGTGGATACGTGTCATACATTTGCCAAAACCCACAGAATGTACAACACAAAGAATAAACCCTAATGTAGACTATGGTTGTTAATTAATAATGATATAGCAATATTGGCTCTTCAATTGTAACAAATTGTTGCAAGGAGTTAATAATAGGGGAAACGGGATGAAGTAGAGAGTATATGGGGACTCTACTTTCTGCTTAACTTTTCTGTAAACCAGAAAAGTCTATTAATTTTTAGAAATGCCTGAGAGGGGCTGGGTGCAGTGGATCACACCTGTAATCCCAGCTCTTTGGGAGGCTGAGGTGGGTGGATCATCTGAAGTCAGGAGTTCGAGACCAGCCTGACCAACATGATGAAACCCGTCTCTACTAAAAATACAAAAAATTACCTGGGTGTGGTGGCGGGTGCCTGTAATCCCAGCTACTTGGGAGGCTGGGGCAGGAGAATCGCTTGAACCTGGAGGTGGAGGGTTCAGTGAGCCGAGATGGCGCCACTGCACTCCAGCCTGGGTGACAGTGCGAGACTCTGTCTCAAAAAAAAAAAAAAAAAAAAAAGAAAAGCCTGAGAGGAAAAGCCTCATATTTACATGGTGCTTTACGGTTTTCAAATTACTCCATTTGATTCTCACAAGAACACCGTAAATGGAAAAGACTAGAATTGCCCTGAGTTCACAGATTGGTCATTGAGGTCAAAGAAATCAAGTGACTTCTGGAGGCCACACAGCTAATAAACAGCAAGGCAACGACTTGAACCCAGGTCTTCTGGTTCCAGGTCCAGAGCTCTTTTCTCTATATTCTAAACACTTGCAAGCAGGGGAAATGTTATCAGTCCCCTACACTCTCCAGTGACTATTCTGTGTCTTTCCTAGGGTTTTAGGTGAGCTCAATTTGATAGAGGGATACAACATAAAGTATAACTCAAGACTTCACACTAAGGCTGACATGATTTAATGCGAGGATCTCATGCAGAAAACAGCATCTTCAATGTACTTTCTTCTCCCAACGCTACCACCCGTTCTTTCCTCCAGTGTCTTTTGGGATTTTAGCTTCCTCTGCACTTTTAGGATAATCCATTACAGCAAGAATGAAAGCAGAGAGACTAGCTAGAAGAGGCTGGGGACACTTTTATATAACCCCATACTGAGAATGTGGGATTGTTCCCTTAAGAAAACCACAGTGGCTTGTGATGGGATCTGGGCCTTCTAGAAGGCATCATCCCAGGGCAAATCATTGTTAGCTCTGAGACTGCACAGAACAAGTTTTCAACAGTGACACCTCGTGATACTGAGAATCAATAGCAATAGAAGCCTGGAGACCCTAATTTTCTCTTTTGGGGGGGTTATGGAGACCATCCTGACTCCTCTGGAGGCTGTATAAACCTCCAGAATTTCTCAACATGGTGGATGAGGGGAATGAAAGTTCCCAACACAGGCACCTGCTTTCAGCAAATTAGTCATTTGGCCCCTTGTACAATTGAATAGAAAAATAAAAGAGATTGTGGTCATGTTTGCACCTTGAGGTTGGGGAGCAGTTCACAAAAACTACAGCAAGGAATGTGTAATCTGGAAAGACACATTTTGGAAAGGACTGAAGTAGATTGGGAATGTCCATATAATGACCAGGGCAAAGCGGATGCAATGGAAGTGTCGTCTGACTGTGATTCTTATGTGGTGGCTGTCTCTATTGCAGTATGTTCTGGCCAGCCTCAGGAAGGTGGATGAAACTTAAGTAAGCAGAGATGTGGTCTGAAAGGGGAAGACCAATCTAGAAAGTGAAGACATTACTGGTGAAATGTCTCTGGAAAGTGGAACTTTTCCTATGAGAAATAGACTGTGGTTTAGAAAGTCAGAGCAAAGGTAACTTTTTTTTTTTTTTTTTTTTTGAGATGGAGTCTTGTTCTGTTGCCCAGGCTGGAGTTTAATGGCATGATTTCGGCTCACTGCAACCTCTGCCTCCCAGGTTCACGTGATTCTCCTGCCTTAGGATCCCGAGTAGCTAGGATTACAGGCACCCGCCACAATGGGCCTGGCTAATTTTTGTATTTTTAGTAGAGACAGGGTTTCACCATGTTGGCCAGGCTGGTCTCAAACTCCTGACCTCAAGTGATCCACCTGCCTCAGTCTCCCAAAGTGCTAGGATTACAGGCGTGAGCCACCGCGCCCAGCCTATCAAAGGTAACTTATTTTCACATTTGTTACCCACAGTTTTGAGGAACAGTGGGGAACAGGAGATGCAGCCTCTGTTTCCATGGAGTCTACGACATTCTGAGAGGGAAGTTAGATGTTCTAATGGGGAGCACAGCCCAGATGAAAATGATAGCCCAGATGAGCTGCTATTTCTTTCACCTTGCCCAGCCCACCAGACTTCTACCATTGCTATTGCTGAGAGAGAGAGATGTGTACCTTTCTTACGCATTGAGTTGTGTTCCCCAAAAAGACACATTGAAGTCCTAACCCCCCACTGCCTTGTTTATTTGGAAATAGGGTCTCTGCAGCTACAATTATTTAAGATGAGGTCAAATAAGGAGTAAGGTGAGCTCTTAATCTGATCCGACTGGTGTCTTTTTAAGAGGCAGGGAGAAAGACACGTGGGCAAGAGAATACCATGTGGAGACACAGATACACGAGGGGAGGATGCCTGCTGACCATGGAGGCAGAAATAGGACTGACGCATTGATCAGCCGAGGGATGCCAAGCACTGCCAGCAAACACCAGACGCTTGATGGGGCCGAGGATTCTCCTGTGCAGGTTTCAGAGGGAGCTGGGCCTTGCAGACACCTTGATTCCTGACTTCTGGCCTCTAAAATGGTGAGAGAATGAACTTCTGTTGTTTTAAGCCCCCCAGGTTTGGTACTTTGTTATGATGGCCCTGGGAAACTAGCACAGCTCTCATCTCTTGCCCTAAGTGAACTTATCCATCTCCATAATTTAAAAACCATCTGTTTGCTGATGATTCCCAAGTAATACAGTAAAGCTGCATTAGATGAACAGTGATTCAACTCTACTCACTTGACCAAAAAAAAAAAAAAGCCAACCCTACTTTTTCTATATTTCCATTTCTGCAAACCAGACTTTGACTTCGCTTAAACTGGAGAAGATACTGTTGGAGAGGAGGGGAGATGGGAGAAGTTGTGGCCACACATCGGGGAGAAAAACAAGTTAACTCCTATCTTTTGAGCTTCCAAAGACTCAGGTCCACAGCTCTAAGGGTTTTTGAAGGATGATTTTTAATTGTTTATTCTTTGGCCTTACATGCTGACTTTACAAATTAACCCTGAGGTCAGATGAGATTCTATTACATCTCTAGCCGACACCTCATCTTTCACTCCAGCTTGTATAACTGGCTGCTGAACACATCTAGTTGGGTGTCTCACACACATCTCAAACCAGCATGTTCAAAACTAAGTTCTAGATTTGCCCCCCTAACCAGTTTATCCCCTATTTCCATCACCACCATGCTAGTCCAAGGGATTACACTTCCCTTCTGGAAGTTTTTGGAAATAGCCCAGTTGCAATCCCCGCCTTCACATTTGCCTCCAACAATCTATTCTCCACTTAAGAGAGTTGCATCATAGCTACCCTGCTTAAAATCTTTAAAAAACCTTCCCAATGCCCTTACAATAGTCTCCTAAATCCTTACCATAGCCACAAGCCCCTGTGTAATCTAGCCCCTGCCTACTCTCCAACTTTGCCATGGGTTACTCTCCCTGTCACTTACTGCATTCCAATCATCCTGGCTTCTTTCCTTCTTTTCAAACATGCCAAACTCTTTCCCACCTAATTCTCTGTCCCAGGAGAGGGAACAGCACATGTGAAGGCATTTCTGTGGCTGGCTCCTTCTCTGCCTTGGGTCTTAACTTAAAACTCATCTCCTTGGAGAGATCTTTCCTAACTCCTTAGTCTACAGTAGGGGCTCCTGCACTTGTCTCTCACGGCACTCTGTTCTTTCCTTTAAGTACTTACTATAATTTGCAATATATATTTATGTATTACTATCAGCCGCTTCCCCCTTCCATGCCCTATGCCCCATCCTGCCCAGACTATAAGCTCTTTGGGGACAGGTCTATCTTGTTCATCAGTATATATTTGGTGTTGGGCATATATTAAGTGCTAGAGAAGGTTGAAGGAATGAATGAACTATACAGTTAAAATTTCACAATTGTGGTAAGTCCTGGAAAGGACAAATAAGGGTTGTTTGCTCTGAGAGCAAATTTTAACACAACTTGACCAAGGCTGGGATTATTGGAGGGCTGGTCTGGGGAAGTGATGCTTAAGTTGAGACCGAACAGACTGGTATCACATAGAAAGCCTTCATGACTTGGGGGAGCAGCATGTGCAAAGGCCCTGAGGTAGAAAGGAGCACAGTATGTTCTAGGATCTGAAAGGGAGAACTCAAAGCAAGAAGGAGAAAGATTCTAGAAGAGGCTGGTGAGGCAGGCTGGAGACTGACCAGGCAAGGCCTTCAGGAGATGTGGAAGAGTTTGGAGTAATGAGAAGCCATTTTAAGTACAGGAATGATTCCATCAAATTTGTGTAAGATCAGTCTGGCTGCTGGGTGGAGGCTTTCTAAGATGGGGTTGAAGAGGGATGGGGAGGAGTAAGGATGGCTGTAGAATGACCAGGAGTCCACAGGAGGCAGTGTGAGAAATTGTGACTTGAACTAGGCTGAGGGAAGCAGAGCTGAACAGACAATTTCCAAAGATACTTAAAAGATATGCAAAGAAGACTAGGTCCTTGTCCTCAAGACTTACTTTTTCTGAGCATGGAAAGACACATAGAAAGAGGAATTGTAGGCTGGGCACGGTGGCTCACATCTGTAATCTCAGCACTTTGGGAGGCCGAGGCAAGCAGATCACGAGGTCAGGAGTTTGAGACCAGCTTGGCAATGTGGTGAAACCCCGTCTCTACTAAAAATACAAAAAATATTAGCCAGGTGTGGTGGTGCACACCTGTAGTCCCAGCTACTTGGGAGGGTGAGGCAGGAGAATCGCTTGAATCTGGGAGGTGGAGGTTGCAGTGAGCCAAGATTCTATCACTGCACTCTAGCCTAGGTGATAAAGTAAGACTCCATCTCAAGAAAAAAAAAAAAAAAAAAAAAGAAAAGAAAAGAAAAAAAGAGGAATGGTAAAAGGAAGAAACAAAGAGGAAAAGAGGAAGAGGAAAGGATTAGGACCTGGTATAATAAATCCTGAAAGTATTAAAAAGGAATTCTGGGAGGAGGTAGTCTGAGAATTGTGTCCTACCAAATGCTGGTGCTCAGATTCTCTTACAAAACCCCCCATGTAACACAGGAGCCCAACACATATTGGTTTACCACTGGAAATAATCATATTTTGCATTAATAGTTTTGGCCTTCAGCCCATCTTCCTGCAGTTTCAGATCTGATTTTTTTTTTTTTTTTTGCTACTCAACAGATTGCATTCTTGGTTGCCTTTTAATTGTTGAACTCCTGTTCTTTATCTGCAGTCTCTGACTAGTAACCTTATTATAGCAACTGCCCAAGACTTAAAACTAAACAGTGAACAATAAAAATCTACCATAATGAAAATGCTTAAATTAAATAAAAATCTCCTAACATGTAGCTGAGCATACTGAAATGGATTGTATGAGTCACCAACTGTATGAATGATTTATTTTAGAAGTTATATCGCTGAAGAAAATGATCTATCAATCTCATCATTCAATACCCAGGTCAGCTCAAATACACTCATCACAGAGCCTCTGAATGAAATAGTCTCATGCAGAGATTGTTAATCTATAAATAATATCCTAATGGTCTGTTAGTGTTTATGACTACTGTTTTAATAATATTTATTAGTGGCTTTAAAAGCTGTTTCATATTTGTTTCCACTGTCCCATATATGTTTGCAACTCTGTGTGTGTGTGAGTGTGTGTATGTGTATATGTGTGGGATTATGTTGTAGCCCACTAAAATAGCCATACTGTGATAGCCAGACGAAGAACTGCTCCTGTTTGCAATACTATTTTAAAGACAAGTAAGAAAAGAAAAAAATCTCATAAAATATTAAAGAAAATCCTAATTTTGTTACTTGAGAATGCAGAATGGCTTTATGAATAAATAGAGAGCTATGTTCTAAAGTCTATTCCTCTTTTATCACAACAGCAAACAGGTATAGCATGGTACTAAGAAAAAGCTGTTTTTCCTTCTATAGTCAATACTTCTGACGCCATGTGCGTGGGTTTCCCATACCAAGCAATTCTGATACTGCCTACCTGGAGTTAGTGCAGATCCCCCACGTTAAGGAGTCAGCCCACAAGACTGCCCTCCACTCAGATGCCAACCACAAGTGGTGGGTCTCTAGGTTACGCACACTTATGTCCAACTTGACTACAAATCAGGGGTTCCCACAACTCCTCTCAGGTTTGAAAATTTGCTACAACAGCTCACAGAACTCAGGGAAACACTGATGTTTGCTGGTTTACCATATAATAAAGGAGACAGAGGAGCAGCAAGATGAAGAGGTGCATAGGGTGAGGTGGGGAAGGGTCCTGAGTGCAGGGGCTGCTGTCCCCTTACAGTTTGGGTACACCACCCTCCCAGCATGTGGATGTATTCACCAACCCAGAAGCTCTCTGAACCCCATATGTCAGGGATTTTTATGGAGGTTTCATGACATAAGCATAATCAATTAACTCAATCTCCAGGCTCTCCTCCCTTCCTGGAGGATAAGGAGTAGGGCTGAAAGTTCCAAGCGTCTAACCATGGCAGTGTCATATATTTCTGATGAGCAGCCCCCATCCAGGGACCCACCAAGAGTCATCTGATTTGACAAAAGACACTCCTATCACCTAGAACATTTCAAGGAATTTAGGAGCTCTGTGTCAGGAACTGGGGTCAAAGACCAAATATTACAATAAAAAGATGCTCCCTACTAGAATAAAAGATATCGAAGAAGATCAGTTAAGTAAACATTTTACCAAGAGGAAATTATAAAAGTTTCAGGAGCTCTGTGGCAGCAACTGGGGATGAAGGCCAAATATATCTTATTATATCCCGATATCACACATGGTGAGAGATTTGATCAGCACTTCGCTTAAGAGGAAACCCAAATGTCCAATAAGCATATGAAAAGTTACCCCACTGCCTTCGTAATTGGAGGAACACATATTGAAATAGAAATGAGATATCATAACAGAATGGCTATAATTAAAAAGACTGATGACACCAAGCATTAATGAGGGTGTGGAGCAATGGGAACACTCATACATTCCTGGTGGGAGTATAACTGATACAACCACAATCGAAAACTGCTTGACAATCTCTGTAAGAGATGAACATGTACATACTCAGCTATTCTACTTATAAGAATACAGTTGTATTAATTTTCTATCACTACCATAACAGATGACCTCAAACTTAGTGGCTTAAAAGAATACCAGTTTATTATCCTACAGTTCTGCAGCTCAGAAGTGGGAAATGTATCTCCTGACTTAAAATCAAGGTGTCAGCTAAGGTGTGTTCCATCTGGAAACCCTATGAAAGAATCCATTTCCTTAACCATTTCAGCTCCTAGAGGCCCAGTCACAGTCCTTGTCTGATGGTCCCAAAGCTAGCAAAGGGGAGTTCTTACATTACGCCACTGTGACCTCCTCTTCTGTCTCCTTCTTCCACATTTAAGGATCCTCGCGCTACCCTGGGCCTGCCTGGATAATCCAGAATAATCTTCCTACTTTAAGGTCAGCTATTAACAAATTTACTTCCATCTTCTACCTTCATTCCCTCTGCCATGAAATGTAGCATATTTACAGGTTCTAGGGATTAGGACACAGGCATCTTTGAGGGATCATTACTTCACCTCCCATGGTAGCCAAAAGATATGCACGCACATGTGCTTCCAAAGACACCTCTGAGGTTGCTTAGCGCAGTATAATCTTTGTTGGCCAAAAGGTAGAAAAAGCCCAAATGTACATCAGCAGTAGAGTAGATTTTTATATATTGTATATTGTGGTATGTTCATAAAACATAATTCTTTACAGCAGTGAAATAAATGAGTCACAGCTTCAAGCTCCAGCTTGAATGGATCTCACAAACATAACGTTAAGCAAGAAGCCAGACACAAAAAGAATACATATGGTAGTACTCCGCTTATATAAAGTTAAAAAACATGCAAGCCCGCTGCTGGAAGTCAAGGTAGCGGCTTCATGTAGGGAGGAAGAAGAAAGGTGATTAGGAAGAGAACAAGGGCTTTGGGATGCTTCTGGGTCATGTTCTGCTTCTTGACCTGGATGGTTACATGGATGTGTTCTGCTTCTTGACCTGGATGGTTATATGGATGTGTTCACTTCCTGAGCATTCGTTGAGCCGTACAAGCAAATGTGCGTACTTTTTGTATCTTTGTAATGCTCCAATAAGATTTTTAAAAAATAACATGGTTGTGGCGCTGTTTCTTATCAAATGTTTCTTTCCTATTGGTCTCATCCCTATAAGATAAGCCCTTGAGGACAAGTGTCATGTCTTACTTATCTGTGGATCTCCAGAGCAGATGCTCAGTAAATGTCAAAAAGATTCAGTCCTTACAACCACTTACAAGATAACCAGGGCTGCCGCATATGGTTTCTCAGGATGTGTACTGCGCCACTCCAGAGCTTGTTACCCACACTGTCTCTGGCTCCACATAAGTAAAGCAATTATTATCATCTTGTCCAGTGTCATGGATGAGGAAACTCAGGCTGAGAGCCTAAGAGACACATTACGAAGTGAGGGAATAGATCACAAAATTGCCCTGACTCTGACACTAATTGCAAGTCCAGGGGTTTCCCAAACCACTTTCAGATTTGATATTTACTAGAAGGACTCACAGCTTCACTGAAAGCTGTTCTACTCAGAGTTATGGTTTATTACAGTGAAAGAAAACAGAACAAAAACAGCTAAGGAAAGAAATGCATGGGGTAGAATCCAGGAAAGTTCCAAACACACAGAGCTTCCAGTTGTGTTCTCCCAGAGAGATATACCCAGCATTACTTTCTCAGTAGTGGTGTGTGACAATACACATGGAGTACTGCCAGCCAGGGAAGTTCCCCAAGCCTTGGTGTCCAGAGTCCATGTTGGGTTCCATCACATAGACATGGTCACTGCCCATGTGGCTGGCCTAAGTCCCCAGCCCCTTTAGAAGTAAAGCTGATACCACATGACTCAAAGACCCCACCATACATCACAATGTTAGACTTTCTGGTGTGTCCCAAAGCCCCCAGGAAAACTTTTATCAGGTGGGACATTCCAAGAGCTTAGAGATTGCCTCTTAAGAGCTGAGCGCAAAGTCCAGTCCTCTCTTTAGGTGATGTTAAATTATTTACTACACACATATCTAAGGTCACACCTGATGATAGAGACACACCAGGAAATGGAAGTTTCTGGAAAGATGGCTTAATGTATGGGCTCTAGAATAAGAAAAACTTAGACCCTTATCTTGACTCTGCTTCTTATCAGCTATTTGAACTTGGCCAAGGCTCTGTTTTTATTGGTAAAACAGAGATAATAAGACAGAGGTCATAGGGTTATTGTGAGCATTAAATAAAATAACTCAGGTAAAGCACTGAGATGAGTACCTTCAATAAATGGTGGCTATTTTTAAAAATACCTGTTGATTGATAGATCTTTTCTTGCTGTGAGCACCCATGCGTTTATTGACCTGACCATGTTTGTGGTATACCACCTGATGTCGCCACATGGTCTTAGACTCCTCTGATGGCAGGGCATAGTCCTCCTTAGGGCATGAGTGCTAAGAGATGGTTTCTTTATGGGGAAAATAAGTAAAACAGGAATCTCTCAGCCAGGCAGTAATAACTTCTGGGAACTTGTGAAGGGCAGAACAAGCAGGTTTCAAAGGGTGAAAAGGTAGCAAAGCTTACCCTCTTGAAAATTGGCACCCACGGTGGGTCAGGATTCATAGACATCTGAAGGCCCATATCATTTCATTGCCTCCCCAGCAGCAGGAATTCACGTTCTCGTGCTCTGCTGTTGATAGGGTTCAGTGACACTGTTCCCACCTGCTGTACCTTCAGATCAAATTGAACATAGAGAGAGAAGGTAATTGGTTGGACTTTATCATCTTCACCCCTGTTGGGCTTAACTCTCATACCAAGACACATCTGGCCAGCTTGCGGGTTGGATGTGCCTGAGTCAGGAGCCTGCTCCTAGTCCAAGCAGCTGTGGCTCAGGAAGCAGTGTCCATGTGGTAGCAAGAAGGAAATTTGGGATTAAGGAAATGTGGTAGGCAGCCTCTACGATGGCCCCAGTGGGCCCCACCTCCTAGTATTCACATCCTTATATAATCCCTTCCCTTGAATGTGGACTGGACTTTTTGACTTGCTTCAGTGACGGTATGTCACTTCCAAGATAAGGTTATAAAATGACTCTGGCTTACATCTTGATTACTTTCTCTTGCTCTCTCTTTCTCTCTCTTTTTTTTTTTTTTCAGACGGAGTCTCACTCTCTCACCCAGCCTGAATGGAGTGCAGTGGCGTGATCTCAGCTCACTGCAACCTCCACCTCCTGGGTTCAAGTGATTCTTGTGCCTCAGCCTCCCAAGTAACTGGGACTACAGGCCTATACCACCACACCCAGCTGATTTTTTTTTTTTTTTGTATTTTTAGTAGAGATATGGTTTTGCCATGTTGGCCAGGCTGGTCTCAAACTCCTGGCCTCAAGTGATCTGCCTGCCTCGGCCTCCCAAAGTGCGGGATTACAGGCATGAGCCACCACGCCCGGCCTCTTGCTCTCTTTCTGATTTCTTTCTGGGGATTCCAGCTGTCATGTCATGGAGGCAGCCCACATGAATGAGTTTGGAAGCAGATCTTTGGAGGCCTGCTAACAGCCACATGAGTGGGCTGTGAAGCAGCTCTTCTCCCTTTGAGCCTTCAGATAAGACTGCAGCCCTGGCCAGAGACCTTGAGCCAGAAGCACCAGCTAAACCAACTCAGATTCCTAACTCATAGGAACCTTGAGGTAATTGATACTTTCTGTTTTAAAGGGCTAGGTTTGGGGTAGTCTGTGAGTCAGTCATAGATCAATACTACAGGAATCACCTAGTACTGCTGCCCTTAGCAGGGATTTGTGAGAGATGTTTGGCCTGTGCAGTTCACACATCCATGTGAAAGCGTTAAGGGTAGCTCAGATTTAAAACAGTGACTCCCTGAATGAAGGCAGTGTCCTCCCATGGAGAACAGGGACGGGCTTGGTATGCAATCCACATTTGTTGGTTGAAGAGCAGTGCCTTCACTGTAGAAGAAGACAGGTAACAGTGACAGCGTCTTAGAACAGTCACATCTAGTCATCCCTCTCACAAATGCTAGGTAGCAGAAATAAAGCTCTTGTTGGCTGAGATCCCTACACACTCCGTATATGCAAATCAGGACATGGATTCCTTGCCAGAGAGACTTCAGATGGACCCTTCTTTCCCTTTGAGTATAGAAACCAGTGGTTTCTTGATCCTTTTCAAGCCATAGGATGGTTTCTCAAGTCTTTCTTGGAGCAGTTGTTCTGAGAAATGGTTCCCAAGGGATGGAAACAAGTGAGTTCTGAGAAGTCATGTCTCCTTTTGTTTGTTAGGGGGCTGTCTAGACATGACTGTTCTGACACCCAGCTCCAAGCCTGGTCCACTCAGTCAGGTAACAGAGACCTGACACTGCCATGTCCACTCAGCTGTCCCTCCTACAACCCATTTTGGAGGAACATGCATTCTTCCTAATATTTTCACACCAGGACAATTTTGTTAAAAGATTTTGTGGTTATGTGGTTGTATAATCAAATCTGGCCACTTGCTTTCATGAGGATGTCTCCAACTCTACAATATGCATCATAGCACCCCAGCTACCTAGCATTTTGAAGGCAGAGATTTGGTCTCATGCATCCTCTGTCACATTGCACACAAAGGCAGGTGATCACATGTGCTCCTTGGACTCATGCAAGGAGCCATGCAGATTCACATGTGCAGAAATGTTTGTTGCCGCCGTTCACTCAGATGTGCCAAGAAAATGTAGCTTTTTAATTTCTCATAACTGATCTGTTCTTCATCAGCAGCTCCCATCCCACTAGGTAACTACTAAGAGAAAGAAAAGTAATACTTGCTCAGTGTATGGTTTCATAGCTTATTTGGCCACAGATAGTCTTGCTTCTAGATCACTCAGACTCCTTCTGGCTTCAAGTTCAGTTGTTCAGATTTCCTCCACAGCTGGTTCGTTTCCAGGATGGTGCATGGGAAGGCAGAGAGTCTTCAGGAGTTGGTGGTGGCAGAGATGGGGGACCCGGAATCTTTGTTCAATCATTTCACTCACAATATGGATGGAACCCCTACTATGTACCAGGTGCATTCTGGGTGCTGAATATACAGCAGTGAACAAAACAAAGTCCTCACCCTCTGGCTTCATGGATCTTATGTTCTTCTGGATGTGAAATGGATAATAAATAGACTAATAATTTGCCATATATCGGGGAGATGAGCAATATAATGCGCGGAGAGGCAGGCTGAGGGAAGTAGGGCGTGCAGGGTGAGACCACCGTTTTTCAGGTAATGTGGTCAGGGAAGTCCCCATTAATATGAAGCCATCTGAAGCTAAGTCCCAAATAAAGTGAAGGTCTGAATATGGGGAAGGGCCTTCCAGGCATGGAGACTATCAAGTGCAGAAGCCCTCAGGCAAGAGCATGTGTGATGTTAGAGGAAGAGCAAGGAGGTCCAGCTGGCTGGAGTGGAGCAGGTGAACAGGAGAGGCAGTGGGCAGACAGACCTCTGTGGTGGGCCTGGCAGACCATGGGAAGGAGTTTTGCTTTTACTCTAAATGAGATGAGAAGACATTGGAGGATTCTGCACCAAGTAAATTTTAGAGGTCTCACTATAGCTGCTGTGTGGAGAATAGACTGTAGACATCAAGGGTGGGAGAAGAAAGGTGAGTTAGGAGGCAACTGCAAAATCCTCAGGTAGATGACAAGGGCACAGGCCAGAGTAGCAGCACCAGGGGTGGAGTAGGCAAGGTTTACTAATGGCAGGGGAGAAAAAGGGATCACACATGCTTCGTGGGATTTCGTTGAGCAACTAGAAGACTGGTGTTTCCATAAAAAAAAAAGGGAAAGACTGAGAGGGGGCAGTTTTCTAGGGAGAGAAGAGGTCAAGGAGTTCAGTTTTGGCTACTTTTTTTTTTTTTTTTTAGAAGGAGTCTCGCTTTGTCGCCCAGGTTGGAGTGCAGTGGCGCCATCTTGGCTCACTGCAACCTCCACCTCCCAGGTTCAAGCAATTCTCCTGCCTCAGCCTCCCGAGTAGCTGGGACTACAGGCATGTACCAGCATGTCCAACTAATTTTTGTATTTTTAATAGAGACGGGTTTTCACCATGTTAGCCAGGCTGGTCTCGAACTCCTGACCTCAGGGGATCCATCAGCCTCAGCCTCCCAAAGTGCTGGGATTACAGGCGTGAGCCACCACACCCAGCTTAGTTTTGGATACTTTTATTTACGTATTTATTTATTTATTTAATTTATTTTTTTGAGATGGAGTCTCACTCTGTCCCCCAGGCTGGAGTGCAGTGGCGTGATCTCAGCTCACTGCAACCTCTGCTTCCCAGGTTCAAGCAATTCTCCTGCCTCAGCCTCCTGAGTAGCTGAGAGTACAGGCGCACACCACCACACCTGGCTAATTTTTGCATTTTTAGTAGACAGGGGGTTTCACCATGTTGGTCAGGCTGGTCTCGAACTCCTGACCTCAGGTGATCCACCCGCCTTGGCTTCCCAAAGTGCTGGGATTACAGGCATGAACCACCATGGCCAGCCGATACTTTCATTTTGTAAGTGGAAATGGTGGGGAAGGAACTGCCTTTAACAATCTAGTGTTCAAGGAAGATCTAGGCCTAGAGACATGCACATGTTTAAAGCTGTGACATTGGATTATATCACTAAGAGAGGGAGTTAGGAAGTCCAGGGTTTATACACAAAGAAGAGTAAAGGATATAAAGGAATAAAGGATCATCTGCAAAAAGGACTGAGAAGTGTGGCAGGGCCCAGCCATTCGCCCTGGTCTCAAAGTCTCCATCCTTAACAGTCCCTTTTTCCTGACCACAAACCTCTGTGGGCCCCCAGCCCTCTCAGCATCCTCTCTGGGCCTGGTAAGATCATCTGAGTCCTCTGCTCTTCCTGAGCCAGCAGTGGAGAGCTAAGAGTGCTGCCCCAGGATCCCTCATCCAGCCACTTCCTCAGCGGATGCCTTATGACTGCTTCTTGTCACCCTGAAGAAGTGGGACTTTAGTTGGGAGTTGGGAGCTTCCTCTAAGGTATGCCCAGGTACATGTGACACGAGCCCACCTTTCACTTTAACATTTGCAGGTTCCCCACTTCTCTCCCCTGCTCTTCACCTACGGGCATGCATGCACGTTCACATGTGTGCACACACACACACACCTACCTGAGTGTCTGTCCCTAGGAATGAGAACCTATGTGATCTCTTGTTCCTGCTCTGTCTCTTCGTATCCCTCATATGCTTCTTTCTAGCACCCAATGAGATGAGTCTTCTCTCTGACATGGACTGTCCTTTCCTAAAATTTATCCATCTAGCCAGCCAGGCAGGGCTCTCGATGCATTAAAGGAAGAGTTCTAGAATTTAGAAATCCCTGCTCTTTTTCCACAAAGCCTAGCTTTCGAGAGAAAGCTCCTGATTAAGTGGTCAAGTAAGTGAGATTTGACGTCAAAAGGTGCTTGGTTGCCTCTTAGTTATCCATGGCTCTCACCTTCTCCTTCCCTGGGGCAGTAGACTCCTTGGTTCAGACTTGGAGGAGAAGAGATGAAAAGAATATGGGTTAAGGGAGAAATGGGCCAGGTGTGGTGGCTCATGCCTGTAATTGCAGCACTTTGGGAGGCCAAGGCAGGTGGATTGCTTGAGGCCAGGAGTTCAAGACCAGCCTGGGCAAGATTGCAAAACCCCCCCTCTACTAAAAATACAAAAAATTAGCTGGGCATGGTGGTGCACACCTGTAATCCCAACTACTCAGGAGGCTAAGGCATGAGAATTGTTTGAACCAGGGAGGCAGAGGTTGCAGTGAGCCAAGATCATGCCACTGCACTCCAGCCTGGGCAACAGAGTGAGACTCTGTCTCAAAAAAAAAAAAAAAAAAAAGGTGGGGGGGGGGTGGCGCACGGAAATGAAACTGTATCATTTTAATATTTTAATAATCAAAATATGATTCTCTTCCCAACTCAACCCTCTGTACCCAGATAACAATCCCCTTTTCCCTTTCACTTTCTACACATCTAAAAGAGAAGGTAAAGAGGGAAAATCTGAATGGAAAACTTTAGAGGCCACTGGCTGGGTAAGTAGGGCAGAGGCCGAGTGGGGGCTGAGAAGAAAGGGAGCAGAGAGTGGACAGCAGGAGAGGGTAGATGAAGTCATTGGACAGAGAATCTAAGCTGCGAATGGAAGGCAAGGAGGAGAATCTCAGAAGCTTCCTCCTTGGTCTTCACCAGGTTGGAAATGGGTTGCCGAAGGGGAGAGGGCATATTTTTAGCATGCAAGTTCCCCAACCCTGGAGTCAAGTTCAGGGAGAGGGCTGGAGAGCTCAGTTCCATGGTTTGCAGAGGGAAGCTGCAGGGAGTTGCTACTGAGCCCAACTGAGATTTAGCACATTGATTTTTGCCTTTATTTTTTTCTAGGTGCTGCGGTTTGTGATTGAGTGGGGAGGTTGGGGAGGACAGCCAAGGCTTTTAAAGGTGCCAATACTCTAGCAAGAAATAAGGAAGAGTGGCTGCTAAAAGAGCTGAGATTTTCCATTTTACCCTCCTGTGCCTCATTTTTCTTTTCCTCTTTCCACTTTCTTGGCTGAGCCTGCCTCTCAGTGAGATGATCAACAGCTGTGGGAAGCACAGAGGACTGGGAGGAGGGCTCCGAGCAGGAGTTAGGACGTTTGTCCTGAGTGGGGCTGATGGCATAAACTTGACCTTGACCGCCCAGCTCCTTGGCCCAGGTCCACCTTCCTTCATTCACTGTTTCACTCTCGTATCCACTGAATACCTATGCAGTGTCTACTACGGAGTGTCTACTGAAGTCAAGCACTAGGCATCCCATTGTGACAAAATAGACATGGTCCTGACCTCAAGGGGCTTATACTCTGGGAAGATAGGTAACGTTGAATAAATGGCAAGAAACCAATATGTGATTACAGATCATTGATAAGAGCTGCAAAGGAAAACAAGAGGACTCTATGAAGGAGAATTACCAGGTAGAGGCTGCCTACTTTAGATGGTGGTCAGGGATGGTTTCTCTGAGAAGAGACATTTAAGCTAGAACCTGAAGGATGACATAAAGCAGAGGTAAGACCCGATTCACTATCCACAGGGATGGTGTGCCAAGGAAAACAAGAGACAATGAGGAAATGAGCTGGGACTCCTCATATCCAATAGAACAGATTTAGAGCGATGTTCCATATTTTTGGTTATGCTTATTCATTAACATCCACTTGCAAGGTTGCATCTATCAAAGGAAATACAGTATCTGAATATACAATGCCCTTGACATGTGCACATTAAGCTACATAGTGGTACATGTCTTCTACTTTTTAGTAGAACTTTCTAAATTAAAAGAATTTATGAATGATGTTATAAATGAGGAAGACCAGGCGTGGTGACTCATGCCTATAATCCCAGCACTTTTGGAGGCCGAGGCTGGTGGATCACCTGAGGTCAGGATTTTGAGACCAGCCTGGCCAACATGGTGAAACCCCATCTCTACTAAAAATACAAAAAGTAAGCCAGGCGTGGTGGTGTGTGCCCGTAGTCCAAGCTAATCGGGAGGCTGAGACACAGGAATTGCTTGAACCCGGGAGGCAGAGGTTGCAGTGAGCCGAGATCATGCCACTGCACTCTAGCCTGGGCCACAGAGTAAGACTCTGTCTCCAAAAAATAAAAATAAAAAAATACTTTAAATAAAAATCAAGAAGCCAAGATGCTTGTGGAATTAACTGCTTCCTCATTTTCACTGGGGAAAGCCTCATATTTTTCATAAAAAATAGGAAACTGAGTGTGTTCCAAGATCTTCCTTATACAATGGTGACATTCTCAAGTTGTAGCATTTGAGCTATCACCACCAAAGGTCATTAAATCCATGCTGTGTATGTTTGTGACTATGGCCTCAAATATTCTTCTTTCCTTTTTTTTCTTCCTAGTCCCTACCTCTATGTCCATCATTCAATAAATATTTAGTCAATCCTAATGTGTGCCAGGCAGCATTCTTGCTGGGAACACAGCATTAAACAAAACAAAACAGATTAAATTCCTCTTCTCATGAAGCAGGGGCACAGATCATGGAAACCACTATCAGAACTTGGGATTTCATTTTTGGTAAGATGGCAATCATTTGGAGAGTTTGACTAATGTAATCTGATTTCCATTTTAAAATAAAAATGTTGTGACTGCAAATAGATAGTAGGGGAGCAACGCTGGAAGCAGGGAGGGCAATTAGGAGACCTTTGTACTTCCATAGGGAAGAGAAGTTTGTAGCTTGGAACAAGGTGGCACAGCCTGATGGTAGAGGTAGCTGATTTCTGGACATATTTTGATGTAGGGCATACAGAATTTGCTAATGGACTTAATGTGGAGCATGAGAGAAAGAGATGACTTAAGACAAGCTTTATGGTTTCTGGTCCAAGAAATTGGAAAAATAGAATAAATATTGAGATGGGAGGGGCTTTGAGAGGAAGTTTTGGATTTGCTAGATTTGGAAGGCTTGTATTAAATTAAATAAGCAGGAGGCCATTTGCCTGAGGCTGTTTCTCTACTTTGACTCACTATGTAGCAAACTGCAAGCTAACTCAGCCAACTGAGTTAGCCAACTGATCAGACCATGTCCAAATAATGCAAACACCTAGCTGTAACCAATCAAGCTATTTCTGTACTCCACTTCCATTTTCTGTCTGTAAGTACTCACTGCCCACTTTGCAGGGCAGTCTCCAAACCTCTTCTAGTTCTGAGTGCTGCCCAACTCATGAATCATTCTTTGCTCAAATAAACTCTGTTAAATTTAATTTGTCAAAAGTTTTTCTGTTAACACTGATTAGGCATCCACATGGAGATGTTGACAAGATGGCAAACCATATGTGTGCCTGGAACTTAACTAACACCTACCTCACTCATAATTTTATCCAGTTCCTTCTTGGCCAGCCCAAAATCTTTTCTGTCTTGTCATGACACTTCATGATGCCTTTGAATCTGGGAACTTCCATCCTCACTCCACACTTCTGAGTAAGTACAATTTCTTCTGGGATCTCATGCTCCTCTTTCCTCCTAAATCAAAAGATGAACAGGTAGTTAGATGGTACCCTATGTTTCAAAAATTGACCATTTAAATGCCCTTCCCACCTTACTTGCAATATCAACTTTTTTCCAGTATTCTAAGCTAAAGCAAAAAGTCTTGCTTAAGTTGAATTGCAGTTAAATAAACTAACTCTCAGGGCTTTGTTCTATTTCATGCTTACCAAGCAAGCCTCTGACAACAAGGTTTTTTATATACCTTGGTATGGGAAATGGGTATTTGGAACAGTGGAAACAAGTTATTTTTCCCCTGTAAAGATATACTAATGCTAACTTATAAACAATCTCTAAAGCACAGTGTCTTAACACAATAACATTTTATCTCTTGTCCACATGATAGTCCAATGTGAGTCAGGCATCTCTCCTGGTGGCTGTCTTCCATGTGGTGACTTATGGATCCGGGATCCTTCTACTGTGTTTCTCCTCCATTGCAAAGTCCTTCACTTCCAGCAACTGAGACATTTTTTGGCTATATCTACAAGTGGCATATATCACTTCTGCCCACATTCACTTAGGTAGAACTCAATCACATTGTTTCACCCAACTGCAAGTGAGGCTGGGGAATGTAGTCTCCCTATGTGCCCAAGCAGAAGAAGCAGGATTGGTGAGCATCTAGCCCATCTCTACCATTAACAGTTTATCCCCCCTAATAAATCAATACACTGACGATCTAATTTTGTCTTTGTTCTCTTGCAAATGTTATAGTGTGACTCTACAATGTGTGATTGCTCCTGGTGAATCAAAAGGATAAAGCTGCTGATTCTGCAATTTGATAACCCAACCATGCTGACCTCAAAGTGTAGTCAATCCATGAAGTTCCTCCCACCACAGCTCATCCTGAACACTGCCCACCTGAGTCATCAAGAAGGTTTAAGTACATTATCTGTGCTCTGTTTAATATGTCGGTGAAGTGTGTCCTAAATTTAGTCATTTCTAGGACCTCTTTCTAGTTCCCAAGTAAGCCAGGTTCTACTGCTGTCAAGTGTTATTCACGGCTAGCTGAGGAAAAGGGGTTCAAAAACACTGAGAAGAAGAAAAGGAGGGAGAAGGCTGGGTTAATGGGGACAGGGGTAAGGGGTGAGACCCCGGCTAAACAGTGAAGATAAAAACAGACATGTAAATGAGAGAACCGGAAGAGAAGGTAATGGTGAAATTCAATACAGGAAGGAAAGGGGTTGTAGGGGACAAACACTGAGAGGGCAAGAACTTGGAAAAGGTAAAACTAAGGTGAACGAGGAGGCTGAAGAGAGGTCAGCTGCAGCGGAAAGAGGGAAGGGCCCTTTAAGAGACACATCAAGCCGCAGGTGTGGGCCACGAGGCTGGCGGCTGGCGCAGGGCTGTCGCTTCACGCACCGCAGACTCATCCTGGAGCGGCTTGGGAGCTGCGGAGCCCTAGAGCCTCCATCCGGGCAGCAAACGAGCTCACGTGTCCCACCCAGGAAGGGCAGGGAGTGGGCGAGGAATGGTGGAGGGAAAGGAGAGAAAGCGGAGAAACAGGAAGGAGGGGGAAAGCTGCGGCTGCAGAAAAGAAACGAGTAAGCCCCTTTGTTCTTGGCCTGCGAGGTGTTTCCTTCCCGAGCAGACTCGAAGCTGTCACCTCTCAGTCTAGGTTTGGAATAAATACACTCGCCCACCGAGAGATGAGGCGGCGCCTGGCCGCACCTGGGAGGTGCCTGGTCGCACCTGGCAGGTACCTGGCCGCTCCTTTCCTGGAGCCACGGGCACGGGCCCCTCCTGGACTTTCTACTGCTCTGCAGGAGGATCCAATGACTGTGACCGACTGGGAGACAGACCCAGGAGTGCCCGGCGGGGTGGAGGGTCTGGAGACTGCAATTGGGGTACTCAAGAGAGGGCTGCCGGCCTGAGGAGCAGCGATGTCCACGGAATCGGCCATAAAGGATCAAAGGGGCTAGGCAGACCCCTCATTCTGGTTTTCTCCTCCGAACATTGGTCTCTGCGGTTTTCTTGGGAACATTTTCCAGCCGGCTGGCTAGTAGCAGACAGATCATGAGCAGAACAGGTCGCGCCACTGGAGGGAACTCACGTGCTGGCTGGGGAGGGCACCTGAGGCCCAGTGGGGATCGGGGACGGGGCGGGGGCCGGGGAGGGGGGGTCCTGGAGGTTACTCCCTCCTTAGGGAAGCTTCCCAAAGCTGGGGAAGCTGTGGCCTTGTACCTCACTGAATGGTGTCATATTCCACTCCATCACTGCAGCCTGGATTCTCCTCTCCTCCCGTCCCCCCTCCCCCTCCCCCTCCCTCTTCCGTCCCCCTCCCTCTTCCCTCCCCCTCCCCCTTCCCTCCCCCTCCCCCTCCTTCTCCCTCCTCCCCTCCCTTCCCCATCCCCCCTCCCCTTCCCCTCCCCTTCTCTCTGCTTCTCTCTTCTCTCTTTCTCTCTTGTTCTTCTTCTTTCTGGGCCACATCTAAGACTTCTCTTGGGCCCGGGGATGTTACCCAGTATACAGAGCACTTAATATAAAGGGCATCACTAAAGCCACCTCAGTTGAAGGTTTCTTTCCTCAGGCACCTTGGGCGACTTTCTTCTGTTACACTAAGTCTCCTCACTGCCAAACTCCACCCCAAGCCTGTGGGTTAAAAATGCACAATTTACAGCTGTTTAAAGCAACTTCTCCATTGGAACCACTGATAATACATTGCACAGTTCTAAAGTAATGGAGCTGACGTTCCAAGCTCCCTAGAAAAACCACTTCATCACTTCAGTTACACATTAACGGTGGCAGTAATGGTCCAATCTTGTTTCACCCAAATATCTAAGCATGGATTGAATGCCCTTTCCATGTACCTCCAGTTGTCACCCTTCTATGTGGCTCTTTGGGCCGGGTTTCCTGGAGCTGGGGGAAGGCATGGGCAGTTGGTGTCGTCCTCTTGGAAGCTTTGGAAACTAAGGCTTTTGGGTTGCCTGAGTTGCCTGAGTCCACCAAGCACTTTCTGAGCTCCATTCTTTTTGAGACGGAGTTTCGCTCTTGTTGCCCAGGCTGGAGTGCAACGGTGCGATCTCGGCTCACCGCAACCTCCGCCTCCGGGGTTCAAGGGATTCTCCTGCCTGTCTTCCGAGTAGCTGGGATTACAGGCATGCGCCACCACACTTGGCTAATTTTGTATTTTTAATAGAGATGGGGTTTCTCCATGTTGATCAGGCTGGTCTTGAACTCCCGACCTCAGGTAATCCGTCCACCTCGCCCTCCCAAAGTGCTGGGATTATAGGCATGAGTCACCGCGCCCGGCCCCTGAGCTCCATTCTTATAGACCTCTTCTTCCTTTTAGTTCTTGCTCTGTTTCCTTCTTGCTCATAGGGTCTCCTGGCCCTTCCTTTACTCTAATTCTATTTATTTTAGCAACTCTGTAGCCTGCTTTCTGGAACAACTACACAAGGGAGTTATCTTCTCACAGCTCCAGTCCCTGGCCTTGGCAATACTGGGCTTACCTGGATGCTGCAGGGCCCAAACCTGTCACCACTTTACCTTGACCTACAGTGTTTAGCAGGCCCCTGGAAGCTAGCATCCTCTGTTGCCAAGTCCCAGCTGGGTTCTGCTTATAAACGAACATTCTTAAGAAGTTGAGTCTATTTGCTATTCCAGAGACACAGCCTAATTTCCGCCTTAGTCTCAGTTTCTACTCAGGATATTGCCACTCTGAAAGGAAGGCTGTGGAGCTGAGCTCCCAAAATGACTGTCTTTAGATAATAGAGTGCCTTGTAGACTCCCAGAGCTTGACTTGACCTTAGACATCCTCTAGTCCAGTGGTTCCCAAAGGACATGCGGAGGATTAATAGAGCTGAAACATGACAGTGAGAGGAAACCAACAGTGTTTCTGAGCATCTGTAACATTCAGGCTAGGTAGACTAGGAAAATGGTTCCTTGCCCAGCTGATTATCAGGGTCACAGGGGAGCTGGGTTGCCAAGTTTCTGCTCAGTGTACCTTTCCCTTCTCTACTGAGGTTCTGTGAAAAGGTTTTTTTTTTTTTTTGAGAGGGAATCTCTGTCTTGTCGCCCAGGCTGGAGTGCAGTGGTGCAATCTCGGCTCACTGCAACCTCCGCCTCCCAGGTTCATGCGATTCTGCTACCTCAGCCTCCTGAGTAGCTGGCGCCCGCCACCATGCCCAGCTAATTTTTGTACTTTCAGTAGAGACGGGGTTTCACCATGTTGGCCAGGCTGGTCTCGAACTCCTGACCTCAGGTGATCCTCCTGCCTCGGCCTCCCAAAGTGCTGGGATTACAGGCATGAGCCACCGTGCCTGGCCTCTAAAATGTTAATTATTTCTTCAAATTCTTTGTCCACTTGTTCTTCTGAAATTTTCTATCCTCCCTACTACTTTTTTGGTGGTTTTCTCCTTCCTTTTCACTTACTCTATTTCCTAAAATTCTCTGCTTTTCCACCCACCAATTGAGTCCCACATAAATAGCATAGGATAGCATAGAAATCATCATCACTTTATATTTACCATGTATCTTCATATTTATTCTCATTCATGCTATCTTCTAAAGAACATACCATCCAGATAAGTTCTCCCTCTCTCCCATGCTCAATTGGCACACAATGGCATGTCTATGAATGTACACATGTAATAGGATGTTTAATATCAGTCTTCCTGAGAGCTGCTGTTTCCACCAAATCCCTAAAGACAGAGAACAATGGAATAGATGTCATGTCCCCCATATGAAGGGGTTGAACCACATGCAAACATAGAAGGTGTTGAACCACATGCAAAATACCTCACGAGCTTAAGAAACCAGTGTTGCTGCAGTTAGTCCAACACTTTCCATTGTCCCATGGAAGGAGTCATCCATACGCTTACAGAGTTTTGATGCTAATATGGTTTGGCTGTGTCCCCACCAAATCTCAACTTGAATCGTGTCTCCCAGAATTCCCACATGTTGTGGGAGGGACCCAGGGGGAGGTAATTAAATCATGGGGCCAGTCTTTCCTGTGCTATTCGCATGATAGTGAATAAGTCTCACGAGATCTGATGGGTTTATCAGGGGTTTCCACTTTTGCTTCTTCCTCATTTATTCTTGCCGCCACCATGTAAGAAGGGCCTTTCGCTTCCCGCCATGATTCTGAGGCCTCCCCAGCCATGTGGAACTGTAAGTCCAATTAAACCTTTTTGTTACCAGTTTTGGGTATGTCTTTATCAGCAGGGTGAAAACAGACTAATACAGTAAATTGGTACCAGTAGAGTGAGACACTGCTGAAAAGATACCCGAAAATGTGGAAGTGACTTTAGAACTGGGTAACAGGCAGAGGTTGGAACAGTTTGGAGGGCTCAGAGGAAGACAGGAAAACATGGGAAAGTTTGGGAATTTCCTAGAGACTTGCTGAATGGCTATGCCTAAAATGCTGTTAGTGATATGGACAATAAGATCCAGGCTGAGGTGGTCTCAGATGGAGTGAGGAACTTCTTGGTAACTGGAGTAAAGGTGATTCTTGTTATGTTTTAGCAAAGAGACTGCTAAAGCTAGAGCATTTTGCCCCTGCCGTAGAGATTTGTGGAACTTTGAACTTGAGAAAGATGATTTAGGGTATCTGGCAGAAGAAATTTCTAAGCAGCAAAGCATTCAAGAGGTGACTTGGGTACTGTTAAAGGCATTCAGTTTTGTAAGGGAAGCAGAGCATTAAAGTTCAGAAAATTTGCAGCCTGACTAAGTGATAAAAAAGAAAAACCCATGGGGAGAAATTCAAGTGGGCTGCAGAAATTTGCATGAGTAGCAAGGAGCCTCATGTTAATGCCCAAGACCATGGGGAAAATGTCTCTAGGCCATGTCAGACCTTCACGGCAGGCCTTCCCATCATAGGCCCAGAGGCCCAGGAGCAAAAAATGGTTTCGTGGGCTGGACCGAGGGTGCCTGTGCTGTGTGCAGCCTAGGGACTTGGTGCCCTGTGTCACAGCTGCTTCAGCCGTGGCTGAAGGGGGCCAACATACAGCTTGGGCTGTGGCCTCAGAGGGTGGAAGCTCCAGGCCTTGGCAGCTTGCATGTGGTGTTGAGCCTGTGGGTGCACAGAAGTCAATAATTGAGATTTGGGCCAGGCACAGTGGCTCATGCCTGTAATCCCAGCACTTTGGGAGGCTGAGGCGGGAGGATCACCTGAGGTCAGGAGTCAAGACCAGCCTGGCAAACATGGCAAAATCCTGTCTCTACTAAAAGTATAAAATTAGCTGGGCATGGTGGTACACGCCTGTAATCCCAGTTACTCGGGAGGCTGAGGCAGGAGAATCACCTGAACCCGGGTGGCAGAGGTTGCAGTGAGCCAAGATCATGCCACTGCCCTCCAGCCTGAGTGACAAGAGTGAAACTCCATCTAAAAAAAAAAAAAAAAAAAGAGTTGAGGTTTGGGAACCTAGATTTCAGAAGATGTACAGAAATGCCTGGATGCCCAAGTGAAAGTTTGTTCCAGCGGCAGAGCCCTCATAGAGAACCTCTGCTAGGGCAATGCAGAAGGGAAACGTGGGGTTGGAGCCCCCACACAGAGTTGCTACTGGGGTACCACCTAGTGGAGCTGTGAGAAGAGGGCCACTGTTCTCCAGACCCCAGAGTAGTAGATGCACCGACAGTTTGCACGGTGCACCTAGAAAAGCTGCAGACGCTCAATGCCAGCCCATGAAAGCAGCTGGGAGGGAGGCTGTACCCTGCAAAGCCAAAGGGGCAGAGCCGACCAAGACCATGGTAACCCACCTCTTGTATCAGTGTTGCCTGGATGTGAGATGTGGAGTCAAAGGAGATTATTTTGGAGCTTTAAAATTTGATTGCCCCGCTGGATTTCAGACTTGCATGGGCCCTGTAACCCCTTTGTTTTGGCCAATTTCTCCCATTTGGAAAGGCTGTATTTACCCAATACCTGTACTCCCATTGTATCTAGGAAGTAATTAGCCTGCTTTTGATTTTACAGGCTCATAGGCGGTAGGGACTTGCCTTGTCTCAGATGAGACTTTGGACTGTGGACTTTTGGGTTAATGCTGAAATGAGTTAAGACTTTGGGGGACTGTTGGGAAGGCATGATTGGTTTTGAAATGTGAGGACATAAGATTTCTGAGGGGCCAAGTGCAGAATGATATGGTTTGGCTGTGTCCCCATCCAAATCTCAACTTGAATTGTATCTCCCAGAATTCCCATGTGCTGTAGGAGGGATTGAGAGGGAGGTAATTAAATCATGGGGGCCGGTCTTCCTGTGCTATTCTCATGATAGTGAATAAGTCTCACAAGATCTGATGGGTTTATCAGGGGTTTCTGCTTTTGCTTCTTTCTCATTTTCTCTTGCCGTCACCATGTAAGAAGTGCCTTTTGCCTCCCGCCATGATTCTGAGGCCTCCCCAGCCATGTGGAACTGTAAGTCCAATTAAACTTCTTTTTGTTACCAGTTTTGGGTGTGTCTTTATTAGCAGTGTGAAAACAAAATAATACAGATGCTTTGCTCTCATCTCAAATCAGCAGGCATTGCTGGGATCACTCAGAGAGCCTGACATGTCTCCTAGGGAATATTAGAAACTAGTATCTAATACTTGCTTGAAAATATAAAGGAAAAAGGCTTGAAGTGGCAGAGCAGAGAGAGAGAGGCAGAGACAGAGACACAGAGAACTGCCCTGGGAGCAATGTGCACTTGCACGTGTACTTGTAGAGCAATGATGTTTCCTGGTGGACCATATGTGTGATATGCTGGATGGAGATGACCCAGAGTCATCTGCAAAGGGACCTGGCCCACAAGCTCTGCCTGGTGGGATGAATTGAACCAGCAGAGGGGTATACCCTTGCAGTGGAGAGCCTGACTGTTGGAAGCTGACACAGCCATTGTGGGGAGTCAGCACCTGGTCTACTACAACACCATTGGGAGGCTCTTGAGGGCCATCTCAGAGAAACCACAGAGATAAAGCTTGAGTGAAGAGTGCACTTGGAAATTCTGCAAGGCCAGAGGCCACCAACTGCACAGCAGCCAGAAACTGTACCCTTTCCTGAATCCCTTTATCCATCCTCATCAGGGCCAGAAATAGCAGCTAGCAAGTAGTTACGGAGCCAGTAGAGAAAGAAAAGCAGCCATCTGCCCCAGTCCTGTTCTGCAGGCAGTACAGAGTTGAGGGAGCAGCAAAGCTTCAGATGGGATTAAGTATTATCTGGGACTGGGCATATTAGCTATGAGAAGAAACTTACTCTCATGACTAACAGGATGAGACAAATCTTAAGACCTGCCCAGGACTTGCCAGGCCCAGGGCAAAAATTAGCCTCCAGAGCAGATTGAAAGGGACACAAGGGGAGTTGAGTTCAGTGTAGCGAGGACTCATAGCAGCACACAGACAATAATGAGCAGGGGAGCAGATATGAGAACATTCACTGACCTACAATTAAAATAAATGGGAAAGATGTGGACTTTCTATTTTGACTTGATCATTCTCACTGCAGTCTTTACTATCACCAGAGGTTGGGCTTACAACCCGGCAATGGTGGATGCTTTTTAGCTTCCAGGTACTTGATTGCCATTAGGTGCCCTGCCACTGATGAAATGGGAGGTGACTTGGTTATGGATTTATAATCCAAACCACTAGGCTTTCTATAGAGTGTTGAATAGCATGCTTTTCTGCTCTGTTATATTTTTGCATAAAAACACAAATCTTCAATAAAACCAGATCAGCATAAACTAGTACTAGCAGAACATAAACTATTGTTTTAAATCATGAATTATCTATTTCTGTAAGGAAATAGGAATATCTAGATATCTTCTTTCTAGTCCAGAGGTTCACGTATGCATAAAAAAAAATGTTAGGACCTTGTTAAAATACAGGCCTAGGCCCTGTCCACAGCGATTCTGGGCTAATAGTCTTGGGACAGGATTCAGGAATCTGCATTTTGACAAGCACTCAAAGTGACTCTGATGTCTTTTGCAATTTAAGAAAGATTGTTTTATTGGGTACAATGTACGCTACCGAGGTGATGAGTGCATTAAAGCGTCAGACTTCACCACTATACAATTCATCCACATAACCAAAACCACTTGTACCCCAAAAGCTATTGAAATAAAAAAGAAAGATTGTTGTAATTATTAGTGATGATATTACCACTCTTTGTTCAGTCTAACCCTTTGCTTTTGCCTTGTACTTAAGTGGGACTAGTTTACCTTGAATTTTTTAGGTTAACATTAGAACATTTTGAGGAGCATTCAGCTTTAGCAACTTTATTAGACATCAAACCTATGAACACTTCTCTCATATAGGAAACTAATAAATTTGTCCTATTTACCCGACTTCAAGTTTATTAGAATACGTGTTTGCCATTTTTTTTGTGGCTCCTTTTCTTCAGGTGACAGAAATAAATAAAATGACCAGTTAAATTGTAGCTTCACCGTGGTTTCCCTGCCAGAACTACCGTACCAATCAATAACAAACAAACCTGAAGTGTATTCACTAAACACTTTCCAAAGTACAGATCACACACATGGGATTAAATACAAGTCTGCCTCTGATATATGTACTTTAAAAGCTTGGGGTTTAAAAATCTAAGCTATCCCAGTTCATTTAATTGGAATTTAACAAGATTTTTAAACAGATACGGTAATTTCTTCACATACTCAGAGATCGTCAGAAACAGGTGTGATTAGAATAGTAAAAATCAGGAGGGAGGAAATCTATCTAGTTCAAGGATTTAATCAGAGGCTCCAGTCAATGACCTATAAGGTCCTTTTCTTCTAAAATTCTGCCATTTGTTTTTCTCTGTTAAATTTCTTCCTGGCTCTTGCTCATCATTCCAGCCTGTTGAGAACAGTTGAAGTCTTAGTTTTGTCTTCTGTCATATTAGCTATTCCCCCAACTTCCAAATTGATACACAGACGTATAAAGAGGTTCTTCCAAGCTGGTGATAAAAAACCCAGACCAGGACAGATCCGTAACTTTACCACAGTGCAAATAGACCTATTCTATAAGCAACACATACCTACATTGCCCCAACTTGCACATGAAACCTCAATATATAGTTATAATCACACAGAAAAAGAGAGCAGAAAGGTAGCAAATATTTTATTCCCTATAGTTGGTCAGAGACACATAGTAGGTGTGAGTTAGGGTTTATTAGAATACAAATTTGCCTACTTTTTTGTGGCTCCTTTTCTTCGGGTGACAGAAATGTGCCCCCACATTGAGGGTGGGAGCATCAGGATGGGACTGGAAGAAGAGTCTACGAAGGACCTCAGGGCATTCATAATAATCATGAACAAGTACAATGAGTTGACTTTATTTAACAGTGGCCATGCTTCCTTCACTATGCCAATACTGTGTATGCATTATTTCATTCATCCCCACAGCTCCTTATAGGAGAGAACTAGTGGCTACCAGCATAGGCTTTGGCGCCAAATGGCTTGGATTTGAATCTTGACTCTAGTACTTAGTTGTTGAGGCCTTGGGAAAGCTACTCTCTGCTTGAAAAGCCTCATTTGAAAATGACAATAGTAACAGCACTACTTGTGGGCTTGTGCAATTAGGTAGGGACTCTAGCTGCTTTAACAGATGAGCCCTTAAATCTTCCTGGCTTAGTATAATAAAGGTTGACTCCACGTGTAAAATAGTCCAAATGAGTATTCAATGGACAACCTTCCACATGGAAATTCAGTTCATGTTCCTTCCATTTTGCGATTCTGCTAACTGCCAGATACAGGAAGATCATCTGGAGAAGATCTGGGTGGATGAGGGGAGGGGTTATGGATCAGACCTAAAGGCAATAATACACTTTGCACAATACCTGGGACCCACTTATGGCAAGGCAGACTGAGAAATGAAGTCTCTGTGTCTAGGAGGAAAAAGAAATGAATTTGGTCTCTTCCATACTTGTTGGTAGATTAAACATTAAATTCCTTGGAACAGTACCTAGCACCCAGTAAGTGCTCAATAAATGATAATGATTATTACCGTTTATGTTGTGCCAGTAATGGCTGTCTTTTTCTTTTCTTTTTTTTTTTTCAGACTGAGTTTCACTCTCGTTGCCCAGGCTGGAGTGCAATGGCATGCTTTCAGCTCACTGCAACCTCCGCCTCCCGGGTACAAGCGATTTTCCTGCCTCAGCCTCCCAAGTAGCTGGGATTACAGGCATGCGCCACCATGCCTAGCTACTTTTGTATCTTTAGTAGAGACGGGGTTTCTTCATATTGGTCAGGCTGGTCTCGAACTCCCTACCTCGGGTGATCCGCTGCTTTGGCCTCCCAACGTGCTGGGATTACAGGTGTGAGCCACCGCACCCGGCCAGCTGTATTTCTTATATGTCTTCCTGATGCCTATGACCAGCTGTCTTAACCTTTCTCTTTAGAGTTCCCTCAGATTTAGCCCGTTGGACTGGTGATGCCTGGGGGATTCTCTTCATAATTATTGGAAACCTCCAGGTATTAAAGCTGGGTCTGTTCTATGGACACCAACCCTGGCCTCTTTTCTGAACCTTAGTAGTCACTGGAACACTAGCAGGATATGAGAGTGGGGACAAGACTGGGAGAGGTGGTGTGGGTCTGGACTGCCCCCTGAAGATCCCTGTAGCCTTGGCATGGCAGAGTCCCTCCTGCATTCCCAATATGCTGGAGGCTTTCACAAAAACCTTTGCATGACAGTCCATGATTTAAAGTTTGTCTCTGTGCCATCATTTAATCAATAATGGGGCAAGCGACTTAATCTATAACCCTCTAACCCCCCAAAACTCATAAACATAGTCTGACAAAAATGTTTCCAAGTGGGTGGGGTACTGGGCCTTTGAATATGATAGTGTAGGTATTTTTTTCTATCTTGGGTAAAATATTTGCAATGCATGGAACAAATTGAACTGTGACTTTTGTTTTGCAGTTGATATAGTAGATATAAATAAACTTTGAAAAATTGATTATGCTTTTGTTAGCATAACAAAATGGTTAGGATCTGCACTTGAATTCCAACTCTGTATCTTACTAGCCTTGGGACTATGGGCAAGTTATTTAATTACTCCAAATCTCAGTATCTTTATCTGGTAAATGAGGATAATAACATAACATATATCATAGAGTGGTTTTGCACAGTACCTGGCCACAGTAAACTCCAAAAAGGGTAGTTTTTATTTTTGTTATAATGATGACCAAATACACACACAACCCCACCCTCCTTCCCTGTAATGGTGAGGGACAGATACATGTATTCCTCATGGCTCCCTTAAGGCCTTGAATACTCTAACTGGGGTTTTGAAGAATATTTTGAAAGAGTTGCCTGTGGCATTCTAACTCTGCATTTTTCCCTTCATAGAAGCATCTATCTTCCCTCATTATCTTCTTTACACATCTAAGAGGGAGATACCCCAAACAGCTAAGGTTATTATCTAAGCAGTGTGCCATTATACAGAGGCTGAGGGCTTCAAAAGGTAGGTGTTTGTGGGGTGAGTGATGCAGATGTGAGAGAAGCTCCCAAAGCAAAGCCTGGTTGAGGCTAGGGCTAGAGAATCCTAAGTGCAACCCACGTCTCACTCAGTCTCCTTGTTAATCTGCATGATGGTTCTGTTTGTTGAGAAAGGGCTCCCCACTTAGCCTCAAAAGTCTCTCTGAGGATCTGGACAGTCATGGGCTCTTATCCTAGAGATATGCATTCATGGCCACTCACATAAAGGTTTGCAATCAATTTCAAGACTCCCATGGGGCCCATCTGTGGATCTCAGATTTGGACGCACTCTTCATACGTCCCATTTATTTTTGTATGTGGGGAAAAACAGCGCCCTGAAAGCTTACCAGAGGATGCACATAGTGGACCTTTCCAAGAGATGATGAGACTACCTTAACGCAGCAGCACAGAGGAGAGAAAGGAGGGGACTCACTTCAGTGCGTAAAGACTCAGGCACTCCGGATGTTGGGTGGTGGTGAGGTAGAGGGAGGTTCCAAGGATGGCTCCAAGTTGCTCAGTTTAGTTGACAGGCTGGTGCCATTCACTGAGACAGAGAATGCAGGGAGGGAAGGAGGACAATGATTTGACACACCTGTGGGATATCCCATGGGGCTATCCCAGAGGTGGTTAAATCTGTATTGATGGTTCAGGAGAGAGCTACAGATAGAGATTTGGAGGTCAACATTTTATCAGAGATCATTGAATTTATGGGACTAGATGAGAAATCACAGGAAGATTGTATGGCGTGAGAGAAGGCCAAGGCCACAGTCCTGAGAAACACTTACAGGGAAGGCCATGTTTCCCAAACCTCAGGCATTTGCAAACCCCGGGCTCATGTCACCTGTGCTATGATTTTCTTGGGATTTTTTTCTCATTCAGTTCTCTTTGTTTTGTAAGTTTTGAAAGGGAACATGTTATCCCTATAATAAATGAGAAAGTAGTATCAATTGTCATAAAGAGAAAGTAATCTTAAAATATCTACCAATGGAAATGAAAAACCAAAACCTCTTTTTCTACATTCCTGCTGGTGACTATTGGCCAGAGAAGGCTCTACATCTGAGACTGCTCTCTCTCTCCATTTTTAGAAAAGGAAGATGAGCAAGTGTTAGAGAGGTGTTAAAGACATACTAATATGAAACTGAGACTTTCTCTTTGTTTGAATCAGAAGAATTAGAAGAAAAGTTAAAAAGCATCAACTTTCTCACTATAAAACTTGTGTTTTATTAGTGTTGAAGGTTCAGATATAGAAGGTACAATTTTACGCAGCGTACGCAGCTCTAGTTGAGACCTTGTACCATCTAAGATGATCTCTTCTGCCACCACAGTATGAATCTCTCACTTGGAAAAACCAGGAGAGATGGAGTCACAGTATCCAGGAGTGGAGAGGTCCAAAGAGGGAGTGGTCAGTGTGCGAGGCTCCAGAGAGGCCAGGCAAAGTCAGGACTGAAAAGCAAACCCTGTATTTGACAATCAAGGATCACCGGCGCCTTTGGTGGAGTAAATTTTAATGGTATGGTGAGGGGTGAAAGGTAGAATGTATCAGGTTGAAGAGTGAAAGGGAGATGACAGTGGGAAAAATTAACATGAGGAGCTTAGCTGTGAAGGAAAGGAGAGAGATAAGGCGTTCAAAGAGAAGGTGTTTTGCTTATTTTTGTAAAACATGGGAGATATTCGAGCATGCTTTTAAGTATTAGGGAAGTCAGTGGATGCACAGCTGTAAGTACTGGAAAGGGGATAACAGATGAAGCAAGGTCTCAGTTTGGGGGAAGATGGGAAGGGTTGGGATCAAGAGCACAGGTGGACAGACCAACTCAGAATAGAAAATGGGTCATCTTCTCTTCGCTTTGAAGGTACAAGGTGAGGACACATGCAAGCCCAGGTGATTGCTTGAGTATGGGAGTGGAAAGTGAAAGGAGTTTACATCTGGAGCCTAGTTTTCCTCTGCTAAGTAGCAGGTGAGATTATATCTGGGGACAGAGAGGGAGAGAGAGAGAGGGAGCATGAGAGATTGATTCTAAGGAATTGACTCACATAATTGTGGAGGCTGGGGCAAGTCCAAAAACCTGCAGGGTAACCTGGCAGGCTGGAGACCCATAAAAGGGTTAATGTTGCAACTTGAGTCCAAAGGCAATCTAAGGCAGAATTCCCTTCTCCTTCTGGGGACTTCACTCTGTTTTCAAGTAAGGATTTCTTCAACTGATTAAATAAGGCCCACCTGTATTACAGAGGGTAATTTGTTTTACTCAAAGTCTACTGATTTAAATATTAACCTCATCTTTAAAAAAATATTTTTACAGCAACATTCAGACTGGTGTTTGACCAAATATCTGGGCACCATGGCTTAGCCCAAGTTGACACATAAAATTAGACCATCACAGAGTATTAATCATCCCGTTTATACCAATAGTGAAAATATGAGATCATGTAGATAAGGAGAAGACTATAAAATGTGGAGAGAATGTGGATTCTAGGAGGTTCTGGGTGGTAGTAGGTGCTCTGTTGACTGAATTTTCACTCTCCTTTTTTTTTTTTCTCCTAATAAATTTAAGATTTTACCTGATTCTTGGTCACAAGGTTTCAAGGGAGCCAGAGCTAATAAAGACAGCATGGAGGACCACAGCTGAGACCTACCTGTGGGAGTCCACCTCACCTTCAAGAACAGCTACGATTTTAACACAGATGGATAAAGCCCATGAAAGTGAACTTCCTAAATGCAAATTCTGATCTTTCAGCCCCAGTTGGCAAATCTACTGGAGACCCTCCCAAGCAACAAGATGTAGATGCTTTAGAGATAACAAACTATGCAAGTTGTTTTCCATTCTTTCTCATTCCTCTATTTTCAATGCGGATGAAATACATATACATTTATCTTGTTGAGCTCAGTAGGATTATTTAGCTTTATTTTCATGGCTGCCTTTTCTTAATGTAATAGAATTTCCAGTCGAGCTTATTGCTTCCTTCAGTCACAAGCCTGAGGTCCTTTCACATCCATCCTGTCCTTGGCAAAGATCTTTGGAAAGTAGCCTGGGACATACCTAGTGGTAAGCCACCTGCTCTGGGTTGAGGGTGGATCTATTCTAGTCAGAGGCTTTGTGATCTGGACAAAGGAATTGAGTATGTGGCTGTCAAATTGTCAGGCAATACTAAATTTGGCTGGCCAGCTGAATTCTAGCAGAAAATCATGCAAAATAAGGTTTAGCAATTGGGGAAAAATGGCCCACAGGAAAAACAAAGGGATGAAATTCCATAGGACTACACAGCCATAGAATTCTAACTTGAGGGTTGCAACCAGCTATGTGACCTCGTAGTACAAGGACCAGTCTTCAGATACAAAATAAGAGTTTGGAGTTAAAGGGATCTTTGAGAAGAAGCCATTATCCACCCCCTCCTCCCAATTTTGTATGCCCTAAGAAAAAGGTTTCTTTCAACTTAGAAATGTATGATTCTTGAAGTGCACTTCCTCCGAGTTTTCCTGAGCCTCTCAATCAAAATGACTTGTGCCTGCCCATCCATTCCCATCGGCTCATGCTCCTACCCTGCAGTATTGGCTTCATTATGCCTCACCTTGTACACCTATCTGATTCCTCTTCTAGATTATCAGCACCTTGACAATAGGCTCATATCTTGTGTATCCCTGAATTTCCAGGGACAATGATAGTGCCTGCCACGTAATTGATGGTCAACAAATTTTGGTTAAATAGTAACAAGAAACTCCCATTTAAAAAATGTGTTATGGTTATCATTCTCAATCCGGATGCTCTCCTCTATACACAGTTTTATCTAGTAACTCTCTTAAAATTGTAAAGGTGAGAAATTGAACACAGTTTTCCAGGTCTTTGAGCAGCACGAGATACAGGGAGAAAAAAAAATGCTTTGTGCTTGAATACTTTACTTCTGGTTGGAGAAAATAAACACTGCACTGGATTGTTTTTAAAGATACATCACATTACGTTTGTGATCAACTGAAATGCTAAGATATTTGCATGTGGATTTCTGCCAAGCTGCTTTTCTCCCATTCTTCATGTGTGTGACTGATCTTGAACTCAAATGGTAGGACTTTATATATTTTTTTGTTTTAACTCAAGGTAAAGTCTGACAAAAATCACGTTAAATTTGATGCTGTCAGTGAAGACATTAGCAATCCTTCCTGGCTTAAGGTCACTGGCAAATTTGATATACATATCTTTTGTGGTTTTTGTTGGGTTTTTTTTGTTTGTTTGTTTTTTTGAGACAGGGTCTCACTCTGTCACCCAAGTTAGAGTACAGTGGCTTGAAAATGGCTCACTGAAGCCTCGACCTCCCAGGCTTAAGCAATCCTCCCACCTCAGCCTCCTGAGTAGCTGGGACTACAGGCATGCACCACAATGTCTGGCTGATTTTTTTTTTTTTTTTGTAGAGATGTGGTCTTCCTATAGTTCCCAGGCTGGTCTTGAACTCCTGGGCTCAACCAATCTGCCCACCTTGGCCTCCCAAAGTGCTGAGATTACAGGCATAAGCCACCACATTTCTGTTTTTATCCCATAAGCCCTCTTTTCTGTTTTTATCCCACTCTTTGACAATGTTGGAAGGATTACGACTAGCTCTAATAAGAGTCACCCCCTTTATACTGGGTAATCAACCAACAGCTAGAAATGTACACTGAAATACTACCAGACATCCCTTATTTTACCATCTTATCCACAGAGATCTTACAGATGACATTTTAAAAACATTGTCTAAAGCACAGAAATACTTTTAAGCACAGTAGCCCCTGAAGCTTGCCAGCCAAATAATCTATTAAAACTTAAATGAAACAAGGCAAGTATGGTATATGCGTATGGTGGCCGTGGTACCAGTGGCATGCTTTTTTAAATTCTACAGTCTCCTCCAACCACCCTCTGCTTTTTAAGTAAGTCTAATTTAGCATATGCCTTGGCATTGATATTAGGCTGACTTTCCACGACTGGCATCCCATCTGATGGCTATCTCCAATCTTATTTATCTCCTTCATGATTCCTCAAAAATTAATAACTGTGACTTTGAGAGTATAGTACAAGTTCTTTAAACAACCACAGATAAAGTTATTTAGACTTGAAAATAAACTTTTTGAGGTTGGCCTTAATAAGGGTAGGAGAGCTCTCCTGGATTCCTCACTTAAGTTGCAAGGGTCTGTTGTCATAGACTGATTACTACTCTTCTTCTGATTTTTGTCCAATGCTGCAGGATGAGGCAATGGAGCAGGCTTTGTCACCTTAAACATCTTTAACTATCAAACACAGCCACCTGGTGAGAAGCTGCTTATCTTCATCTCAGGAAGCTTTAAACCTTTTCCCTAGTTAACTTGAAGATTCTATACATCTTGGTATTCTTCTCTTCTTTTGAGGCTGAACATATTAAGGCCATGAATGATTTCCATGGTATAAAGAGGCCAAGCTAGTTGTCACAAGATGCCAAGGACTTAGAAGAAGGAGACCTTCCAGGTCAAACATGCCAGAATTAGAGGTGAAGGTCACAGGGCAGACTCACTCCTTCCCTGATCATAACTCAAGCTGCTATCCTGAGAAGACGGTGCCAAACCAGGAGGCAACTGGAAAATATCCTGATGGGGGAAGGAGTTTTCCTCTTACTCCTATCGTCCCTGTTCAGAATGTAAGCCTTGGAATTGGTAGAAGATATCCATGTTCTTGTTTCCATGAGGTGTCAAACATAATGAGATTAATAAAATATCCTAAGATTTAGAAAACCAGGTCAGGCTTTGTCTCTTCCATCTGACTCTGGAACTCCAAAAGTCCATAAGCTTTCCAAAAGGGGACTCATTGCAGGGTGGGGTATTAATGCTTGAGTCTTTAAAAGGTAGCTTAGAGATAAGGTAGTGAAATGGCCTCCTTTCACAGGTAAGAAAACGGAAGCCCAAAGAGGCTTGATGACTTGCCCAAGGCACACGGTTATGAAAAAAACCGAGCTTGCCCTTGAACCCAGGCCTTTTCAGCTTCAGGTTCCATTCTTTTTAAGAGGCTGCTGCTGCTTTTGTCCATGAGTTGTAGTTGCTCCGTCAGCCTTTATTTCTGCTCCTTCCAGTTTGAAGATGTTTTTTCTTTCTAGACAATTGTCAAAGAGAATGATTTGAATAACTCTGGCTTCTGCTAATATCATGCCACATTTTCTAAGAGTGGGAATACAGAAAGTGGTAAATTTAGAGACAGAGAAGCCAGTCATGGAAAATCAGGGTTGAGGAGGAGAGATTTGGCACAGGTGTAACACAAAGAGACGAGAGGTCACGCTTGACCACAGACGGAGGGATGCAGCAGTGGACTGCTATTGCTGAAAAGCCAAAATGATACCAGACTGTATTTATAGAAGGATGACATGCAAAGCCCACGAAGCAATCACTAGGCTACAGTCTATATTAGATCTCTATTCAATATGATGCTCAGTTTGTCACACTTCGAAAAGAGAGAGCCCAAAGGGGGTAACAAAGTAACGGAAAATCACAACTTAGAGTTAAGGAATTTGGGTTGCTAAAGGCAACCATTTTCTTGGATTCCATCCATTGTCTGATTGCTTCAACAGGCAGGAGGAAAGAGAGGAGAAAAGGGAAGGAGAGTTGTCTCAGCCAGAAATTTCTCTCCAACCCTCTGGCCTCTCAGCGTAGAATTTTGGAAGCATGTTCTGCCTCCTCCCCTTCTGGTCAAGGTTAAGATCCCCTGCCTGAGGTCTCTCTCTGTGAAAACTTGCTGCCTCTCATAATCAGATCTTATTAGGGATGGCTTCTCTACCTGTGCAGGGCTCTTACTGTATAAGTCATCACCTCCACTGCTGACTACAGGGAGTTCAAGAGCAAAACTGGTTGAGCAGCCTCAGGTTATGCCTGAAGCCCAACACTGACCACAGCAATCTCGCAGCCTCTATCTGATTTTTGAACTTGTTTTCAGCCTGTATGTGAAAGATCTTCTCCCTGTCTTCACCAAGTCTCTGTGGGAGTCTGAACCACTACCACCTTACCCCCATACTGAGATGCTTTCTTTATGTATCAGTACATTGAATACAATGGGGAAATATATAGGTCAAACACAGAGAATCAACATTGACTTCCAGAAGTGAAAAACTAGGATTCTTTTGATTTTAGACATTTTTTTCTTTTGCAGTAATTCCATATTTTGGAGAAACATAGTGGTGATTTTAAAATGATTCCTCTGTCATGTCTTCTTTTCCCTTCTACAGAGGTTTTAAGCTTCTTTTAATCTCTCCTGAAGAAAGCAAAGGAAAGAAAGCTGAAAGACATGCCAAGGAGAAAGAGCCTTATATGGATCACATACCAGGTTCTCACAGGCCACTGACAGCAAGGGGAAAAGTTTAAGAGCTGGCTTCCTCCATCTTGCCCCAGGAGAAATCCCCGGGAAAAATACAAGGACACTGTGTCCCAACTATGAGGGGAAAACTTCAAGAGGCCACATCTCCAATGACAGACACTGGGTGCAGGTCTTCATGGGAGCATGGGCTTAGCTTTTTCCATCTGGCCCCAGAGCTTAGAGCTCTTTTTGAGAGAGCTCTTGGGCCCACAGGCCCAAGGAAGTGCTGGGCACTGCAGAGAATGGCCGAATGCCCAAGTTCATGCCACCAGAATTGCAAAAGATCAAGTATGTAAACATGAAGAGGCTGTGAATGGTTAGGAACACAGGCTTTGTGGCCAGGCACACCTGGATTGAATATTGGCTCTATCAATTTTTTTCCCCTAGTCCAGGGCGACTCTCAACTGTGTCTAAGGACAAACTCACATACCTTCTGGAAACTGCTAGTCTCCTCTAAGATCAAACTTACATGTCTAGTGTTTTTTGCTTAATGGTTTATCTTGTATGTCTTTCTATAACCAACACACAGAGATTGACCTTGGTTGTTTTAGTGACTATATGGTATTCCACTATACGACCAGATTTATGTTTGCCATTTTCCAAGAATGGATGCTAAGTTGTTTATGATGTTTGCTATAGCAAATAATGCTACAATGAATATCTTTGTATAAGTATCTGTATATAAATATAACTGGGGCAAAATTTCCAGAAAGAGAATTTCTGCAAGTGCCTTTCAAGTCTTGATATTGTCAAGTTGTCCTTTAAAGCACCTCCACCAATTTACCACCCACTAATGGTGCCCAAGAAGGCTTCTCTTTGATAAGGCACTAAGAAAGAAAAATGAAAATCATGTTGAGGAAACTAAAAATGTCTTTTGCTATTCTTTAACACACCAGCAAGGCATTGTTGGTGCTATTTTAGGGGTCCTTGGGTGCTGACTCCACTGAAGATGAGAGCACGGTTGTGCTTTCCTCAGAGGGGACATCTGTCAGAATCTGGGCATATTTTTGGCAACCTAGTGACATGCTCCCTGCATTTCTAGTGGACTCTTGGATTCCCTCAGCAATGACCCATTTGTGGCTGAATATTTAGCTGGTCTCTTAATCCCCATGTCTGCTCTGAAATCTATTTTGGGATTTGACATGTTGGTCCCCTGCAATAACTGTGAGATGCAAATCCCAAAATCAGGATCTTATAGTCTGTTATTTGGAAAGATGTATGAGGAAAACATGGTTTTTATTTTTACTATTTAATAAACTTTCATTATGGGAAATTCAAACATATATAGAAGTATAGAAAATCATGTGATGGTGCTCCCACCACCTAGCTTCAATAATTATCAACTTATCACCTATCTTGTTTTTCTGTACCTCGACAAATTCCTCACCTCCTATATTATCGTGAAGCAAATCCCAGACATCTTATCACTTAACCCATAACTATCTCAGTGTCTACATTTAAAATATAAGGTCTCTTTAAAAAGATATACTCATGCTATCATTAACACTCTTAAAATAACATAATTTTTTTGTTTGTCTTAGAGACGAGGATTTACTACATTGCCCAGGCTGGTCTCAAACTCCTGAGCTCAAGCGATCCTCCCACCTTGGCCTCTCAAAGTGCTAGGATTATAGGCAGGAACCACTGTGCTGGGCCGAACAATAATTTTTAATATACTCAGTGCAGTTGGTGTTCAAATTTCCAATGGCCTCATAACAATTTTAATATGATTTTTTCAATGTTATAAAAGCAAATGTTCAGAGTTGGGAGAACTGAGTTCAAGTCTCAGATTTGTCTCTTTCTCCTTGGTTGACTTTAGATAACTCCTCTGACTTTCATTGCCTCTTTTTCTTAGAATTTTAGGGCTAAAAAGGACATATAAATCTAAAAATTTTTGGATGGTATTGAGGATGAGAAGAAAGGAATAGGAAAAAGCCTGTTGCAATAACTGAAATTAGAGTCAACTTTTCTATAACTTGTATATAATAGTTATAAAGTCATCGTGCCCACCGAATTAAATAAAAGTTACAAAATCTGTCTACTCTTATCTCTATAAAAGAGAAATGGCAGAGTCAGGGGATCCTTATCTTCTCCTCTTGGTAGATAAGTACTTTTCAAAATGAAGTAGAGATAGAAGCTACTTTCATTTTAAGGCACATAATCTTAATATAGTATTTGTTTAAATCTCACAGATACTCCTTTAAAATAATCGTGTTAGTTAGAAAACTGGGAAATGGGGAGGGGAGAAAGGAAGAAAGAAGTAAGATTTGCCAGTGATTCTGGAAGTGAAGCAAGGCCATTGGTGGCTCTAATGTCACATGAGATAATGGATGCATACATATGTTTTCAAGAGCCATGAAATTTTTATTAGAGAAATGAGGCTCACCAGGTGGTTCTAAATCACACTCAGTATTTTCCCTACTGAATTTGTATTGGCAGCAATTGTATTTCTAGAGAAAAATGTATATTCTATCAAAATCTAGAAGACCAGGTGAAGGAAGGGAAAATAGCCAACTGAAGATATGCATTGAATTGACAGGAAAGCAAAAATATTACTAAAAACTCTTGGAAGATGAAAAAAAGAGACTATTGCCCATCTCTTTTCCTTGCTTCATGTTCATGTCAGGGCAGTGGAAGGTGATGGAGCCGGTGGTGTAACAGGATGGAGGAGAAAATGAACAAAAAAATTACCTGCAGTTCTCCTTGTGGTTTGGTGAAGACAGAATTGAGAAGATCTTCCCGGACTGCAGTTGCAGGTGGGCTCCAGCTGCTAGGGATGCCACGCGTCTCTATTTTCTCCATGAGCTGGATGCTTTAGTAGAAAAACAGTTTGGGAAGGATGAGGGGTGGGTACTTTCTCTCTCTTGTGAAATCAACAGTCCTCAAGGTTTGAAGAGGTTATATTTCTGCTATTCCAACATCTGTAGGGCATCGTCTCTGTCCTTCATCTGAACACAAGTGCACACACATCTAGACTCAATATCTTCTCTCTTAAACATAGCAAGGGCTCTAACAACCACCTGTCTCTGTTCAAAGATCACAGGCCAAGAGTCTGCTTCTTCCTGAGGGTCGTGAGGAGGGGAGAGACTGTGGAGGGGAGCTGAGGTTGAGGAGATGTCACACAGACAACCTGGAGAGGACTCAGGTGGATTCTGGGAAGACATGTACCAGCAGTGTCCTCAGCTGCCCATGGCTGGTCAAGAGCAAGATGGAGATTCACAATTACCTTGGCAACCAGGTAACAGGCAGAACCATTACTTGGCAATTTCCATTACATTTCCCTCTTTTCCCTACAACTGCAACACACACACATCCTTTATTCCCCCTTTAATAATCCTCTAAGATCACCAGACTCTTTATTGTAAGGAAATGATGCAAAATGAGGAAAACAGTGAGATCTAAGATGTGGGGAAGGAAAATACATTTTTGAAGCACAGGTGGGAGGTGGTGGTTTGAATGGCCACCTCTCACTAGGGACAAGAGAGAGAGGAGTCAGGAATGGGGTTTGTGAGAACAGGAAGAGGGGGTGGTTAGCAGCACAGCTATAATATCAGGCAGTTGATGTGCTCATTGTTTCTAGAAACCACAAAAATGAAACAAAGGTGGAAGGAACAAGCAGAATTTATTCCCATTTTCATTTCTGTCGCTCTCATCTCTTTTCAGAGGTCCTGTTATGGAAACTTGCCTTCAGCGGTCCATATCTATGTGGTTCGTAGTAGGTGCTGACCTCCTTCCTTCTATTTATTGATTCCACACACATTTCGCAGGCCAGTATGTGCCAGGCATTGTGCTAGGCTCGGGGGCTGCAGAGTTAAAGACAGAGTCCCTGCCCTCGTGGAACGTAAGTTTTTAGTGGGAAAGGCTGACAAAAACAAATGAACACACAAACAACATAATTACAAATTAGAATAAAAGTGCATTGCAAAGCTAGGGTCCAAGATTAAGACTAAGAGAGAAGGATTTACTTTTGTTTGGGGGATCAGGGAAGGCCTTTGAAAAAGTGTCATTTAAGCCAAGATCTGAAGGATGATTAGGAGCGAGGGAAAAATGGGGAGACTGTGTGCAGCAGAGGGACCACATGGGGAGACTGAGAGGTCAGGATGTGCTGGCATTGCTAGAGGAACTGGAATTAGACTGAGATGGTGTCAGATTAGTGCATAAGGAGAGGTAGGCAGATGAGGATCAATAACAGGGAAGGTCAGAAGAAATAGGGCCTTGAAGGCCTCAGAAGGCATGTAGATTTTCTTCTTAGTACAACAGCAGGCCATTGAATGGTTTTCAGCCTAGGAGTGCTGTGATCAGATGTGTATTTCATTTCAGTATGGCTGCTGGGCACAGACTGAATGGGAGGGTGTGGAGTGGGAGGATGCAGATTGCTGATGACTGTGGTGGTCCAGCAGAGAGATGAGGAGGCAGGTGAATGATGGCATTCCTGCAACAGGGCCCAGGCTCCAAGTGCTTTTATGTTTTGCTTGTTTATTCTCTTTAGTAGGGAAAAAACCGATATACAATAAAACAAAGTGGTTAAGATGCAGGCTCTACAGTCAAAATCTGACATGACCCCCGCTTCCTACGTGACCTTGGCAAGTTACCTAAACTCATGTCTGAAAAATGAGACTTGGTATACAGATTGAGAGAGACAATTAATGTAAAGTGATTGGTATGATGCTAGGTGTATAGTAAATGCTCAAAAAATGGAAGCTTATGTTATCAGTCACTGAAAACTTCAAACTGCCCAATTTCAGGTCAAGTAAAATTATAATAGGGTGAACATAGGGAGTGTTTTCCCTCAATAAAAATATGTCTTTAATGAAATAAGAAGTTTGGATTTATGAAAAGAATCTAGAGAGAGCAAATAAAAGGTAAATTTAAAGATGTTTAAGGATTTTGAAAACATAAACTACATGGTGGCAAGGAAAATACATTATAATCATTAAGAATATGAGTTTTGGCTGGGCTCAGTGACTCACACGTGTAATCCTAGCACTTTGGGAGGCCAAGGCAAGAGGATCACTTGAGCCCAGGAGTTTGAGTCCAGCCTGGAAAACCTAGGGAGACTCCATCTCTACTAAAAATTAAAAACAAAAATGATCCAGGCATGGTAGCATGCTCCTGTAGTCCCAGCTACTCAGGAGGCTGAGGTGGGAGGATTGCTTGAGTTGGGGAGGTCAAGGCTGCAGTGAGCCGTAATTGCACCACTGCACTCCAGCCTGGGCAACAGATCAAGACCCAGCCTCAAAAAAAATAAAAAATAAAAAATAAAAAAGAGTATGAGTTTTGGAGCCAGACAGATCTGGATTTTGAATCCTAGGTTTGCTACATACCAGCTGTGTGAACCTCAGAAATGTCACCTAACCTCTTTGAGTGCATTTTCTCATCTGCAAAGATAGCTAATAGCCATGCTTTCTGCATAGAGATATGGTGAGGAGTGAATTAAAAAACACATTAAAGGGCTTTCTTGGCATGAGGCCTAGGACCTAGCAAGGGTTCAGTAAATGGGAAGCTGCTGAAGAAAGGGAGCAACCTTATGCTGATGTGTTAGGGGTTAGGAGACCCATCTCCATAAAAGGTAAAGCTTCTTTGAAATGACAAAGGCATCACTGGAGAAGGAGATTCCACACTGTGCTTCTCTACACACTCAATAGGTGTACGAGCTTGCTCGGGCTGTTGTGACAAAGTACCACAAAGCAGTTGGCTTAAACAACAGAAGTGTATTGTTTCACTGTTCTGGAGGTGTTGGCAGGGTTGGTTCCCCCTGAGGCTGTGAGGGAGAATCTTTTCCAAGCCTCTCCCCAAGCTGCTGGTAGTTACTGGCAATCACTGGGGTTCCTTGGCTTGCAGATGTGTCACCTGGCCTTTGCCTTTATGTTCATCTAGCATTCTCCCTATGTGCACGTCTCTGTATCCAAATTTCCTCTTTTTACAAAGACACCATTCATACGGAGTTAGGGGCCAAGTCTAATTACTTCATCTTAACTTAATCATCTGCAAAGACCGTATTTCCAAATAAGGTCACATTCTCAGGTACTGAGGCTTAAGTTTTCAACATCTTTTTGGAGGGACACAATTCATGGTAATATCAGCACTGTTTCCATGTCAGAGTATGAAGTTAGTCCAGGCTTCCACAGCTAGTGTGGAGGTTGGGGAGGGAGTGGAAGACCATGGCTGATTCTTCACAGATGGACTCTGCAAATCATCTCTCCTAGGAGCCCCTCCTCACTAAGTCAAATGCTCCCAAATAGGCAACAGCAGCTTGCTTGCGGGCAACCAGACAATCGCATCCATGTGTCCAATCTAACCCTTGTAGCAGCCCCTATACAAATGAGCAAGCATCAAGCTCTGCTTCCTGTGTGCTCTTTTTTCACCTTCGTTGGGATTCAGCCTTGAGATTGCACCACTGGGCCACTGTGAATATTGTCCAGGTTGTGTGCTGCACAAATCTAGAGGATGTTATTTACATTATAGTCTATTTTGTATGAAAGCATGCAAAAATCTTGAGCCCTCATCTAATCCCTACACCTCAGTTTTTCTCATCAACTGCTTTCCCACAAGTTTCCCAACTGAGTATTCAGGTTTACTTCTGTTCTGCTGGTAGAACACAGGAAAATGTGTGTGCCTGTGGCAGGGGGGAGGAGAGAGACAAAGAGAGAGAGACACACATGAAGGGAGTGGGGAGAGAATGAGAGAGACACACATGAAGGGAGTGGGGAGAGAAGGAGGGAGGGAGATTGAGAGGAGGAAGCAAAGAGAAATGAGGGAAGTAAGAGGTCACAATAGAATAACCTGTATATAATCCTTCAAAATCGCTAACAACAGGAAAAGCAGCACTTTAATAACGGCTCTGATAAGGAAATTCATTAAATGATGGAGAAGAAGCCAACCGGCAGCTTAGCTATTGGCAGAACCATTGTGCTAATTATTAAGGGATAAAAGGGGGCAAAATGAAAAGTGGAGCTCCACTGTTATGTACTTGAAGGCAATATGCAGGATTTAAAACTGAGATGGATTTCCAGATCAAGGCTGGAGCTGGTGCTCAAAGTCTGGCCTCTTTTCAAGCTGAAGTATTTTGATGTTGAAGCAGGAAGATGATAAGAGATGGAAGGATGAAGTATTCAGCGCAAAGAAGAGAATGCCCCTGATTTTTACAAGCCAGTATGTAAAAACACTTATGCTGTGTATTCAACATGATTACAAATATTTTAACAACCAGAAAAAAGTATGTCAAATTGTTAATGGTGGTTATCTTTAGGTGGTAGGATATTGCAGATGCCCCCTACTTCTTACTTCTTTCTTCTCCTTCTTCTTCTTCTTCTTCCCCTCCTCCTCCTCCTCCTCTTCCTCCTCCTCCTCCTCCCTCCTCCTTCTCCTTCTCCTCCTCATTATTCTTTTGCCTTTTCCTTATTTTCTCCAACGGGGAAAAAAAATTAAAGTTAAGAATCCTTTGGTTTTTTAAATTGCAGTTCTTAGTGTAGATAAACTGACATCTTTTTTTTTTTTCTAAAATGACTTAAAAGTCATTGCATATTTTAGTTTCAGAAAAGTCTTCAGTATCAGAGGAACTGGGTTATTCCAGAAGAAAATGCAGGCCGGGCGCGGTGGCTCATGCCTGTAATCCCAGCACTTTGGAAGGCTGAGGCAGGCAGATTACGAGCTCAAGAGATCAAGACCATCCTGGCCAACATGGTGAAACCCCATCTCTACTAAAAATGCAAAAATTAGCTGGCCATGGTGGCATGCGCCTGTAGTCCCAGCTACTCGGGAGGCTGTGGCAGGAGAATCACTTGAACCCGGGAGGCAGAGGTTGCAGTGAGCCAAGATTGCACCACTGCACTCCAGCCTGGCAACAGAGTGAGACTCTGTCTCAAAAAAGAAAAAAAGAAAAAAAGGAAAAAAGAAAAAAAAAGAAAATGCATATTCCAAGCCATGCAATATCCAATAGGATGAATCCACACTTGGCCTCCAAAATAGCTAAGGATAGATTTTATTTTTGCTTAGTCCTAATTTTAGTGTAGATGAAGCTCAATCCTTCAGCATTTGAAAGTTATATTAAAAGGCAGACCTCTGGGGGCTAGAAACCAAATTCTCAAGCTTGGATAGCTAGAGTACTTTCTGAAGGCCATTTTGTTTTTATGACAATTGGTTCAGAATTAATGAGAACTATTTTGCATAAGCATCATTTTACCTTCTAAAGCAGTGCCTTATGGAGATTCTTCCCACTCACCTTGTAGATACAGATTATCAAAGTTTTTTTTTTTTTAGGTCCCAATCCTTCACTGTTCTAGTATATGAACCTCAGAGATAATTATCTTTTAAGGCCTACAATTTTAGAGCATTTATCAGGTTATTAAAACCACCAATTATGGTGGTAAACACCCAAGGAATTTGGATACTGCTGAAAAGATTAAGAAAACCAACTCCAAAGATGCCACTGCAGGGAATGAGCACGCAGAACAAGAAAAGTTTGTCTTAATTGAACGTTTATATGTTTACATTTTTTGAAATGTTTCCTTTTTCTTCTCAAGCAGAGATAATCCTTGTGAGCAAGGGAGGTCGTGAAGTCCACAATTTTTTTTTTTTTTTTTTTTTTTTTTTTTGAGATGGAGTCTTACTCTAATCACCCAGGCTGGAGTGCAGTGGCGCCATCTCGGCTCACTGCAACCTCTGCCTCCCGGGTTCAAGCGATTCTCCTGCCTCAGCCTCCTGAGTAGCTGGGACTGCAGACATGCACCACCACACCAGGCTAATTTTTGTATTTTTTAGTAGAGACGGGGTTTCACTATGTTGGCCAGGCTGGTCTTGAACTCCTGACCTCAAGTGATCTGCCTGCCTCGGCCTCCCAAAGTGCTGAGATTACAGGTGTGAGACACCGCGCCTGACTCAAAGTCTTTTAAGCCACTAAAATAATTCGTGATTCCTGAAGTACACAACAATGGAATTCCATTGTCGCGGATGGAGAACACGTGTTAATACAGAGGGCAGAAGACCTTTGGTGGACTGGGTTTTACTGTGCTAGATAGGCTAATTCCATTCAAAAATAGACTTGAATACCAGTCTCAGTGGTTCACTTTCAGGGCTGAAAGGAGCCAAAGGAAACTGCATGTCTCTTGGCAGGTCCGTCTCTTACTAAGAAGCTGAGCTACAAGGAAGAAAAGAGTAAAAAATGGCTCAGCAGCATCACAGTGTGGTAAAAACCCCAATTTGAGTCCCACAGTTTGTGTAAACAGCATGTTGGCATGAAGTTGCCGCGAACATTTGACTTGGAATGGGCTCTGTTGCTCTCTGCCCCATTCCTCCTCCCTCTGCTTGTGTTCCTAAAGTCTGACCCAGGGACCACAGCATCTGTGTCCCTAGAGTGCAGATCTTTCCCCATACCCTCATCTCCTTCTGGTTGTTATCAGAATGTCATCTGTCCCTATTTAAAACCACACCCTTAGCACCTCCATTCCTTTTCCCTGATTTGTCTTTTTTTCCAGATAACGTATTACGATATTGACTACTACTTATTTCATTACCGGTCTCTCCTTACCTCACATGACACTGTCAGCAACTTCAGGGTAAAGATTAGTTTGTTCTGGTCAATGCTGCCTCCCCATAACCCAGGACTGTGCCTGACACAAAATATGTGCTCAAAAAACAATTCTACTTATAAGTAGTGTCGGTTCTTTTTGCAATTTTTTCTTGTAGATTAAAGGCCATGGAGGGGAGAATTACTTATTTAGTCTTAACCCTATATAGCACATTGCCAAAATTTAAAGAGTAGTGTAGGGAACCAAGGGACCAAAAGCTAAGGAGTCCCCCACCCTAGGCAACTCCTTGTTCCAAACCTCAGTGACAATACAAGATGGACTCTGAAGGTATATGAAAGACTCATTTCACAGTCATTGCCGCCTCACTGGGGGCAGACAGGGTCCTGAAGCAGGGCTCTTTTTAAAAATTTGTGTAAATTTGTGGGGTACAAGTGTAATATTGTTACATGCATTGATTAGTGATGAAGTCAGGGCTTTTAGGGTACCCATCACCCGAATAATGTACATTGTACCCATTAAGTAATTTCTCATCATCCACTCCCCTCCCACCCCCTCACCTTTCTGGGTCTCTGTTGTCTATCATTCTGCATTCTATGTCCATGTGTACACATTATTTAACTCCCACTTATAGGTGAGAACACGTGGTGTTTGTCTTTCTGCATCCGACTTGTTTCACTTAAGATGACGGCCTCCAGTTCCATCCATGTTGTTACAAAAGGTATGATTTCATTCTTTTTATGGATGAATAGTATTCCATTGGGTATATGCACCACCACATTCTCTTTATCTAATCATCTGTTGATGGACACGTAGGTTGCTTCCATATCTTTGCTACTGTGAATAGTGCTGCAATGAACATACAAGCTAAAGCAGCGTTCTTTATTGGTCCCCTAACACAACTGAGAGATTGAAGTACATTGTGAATGTAGAGGGAGTCCAACTGCAGTCCCAGCCACTGGACAGGGGATAGAACTGTGGATATTATCACCATAGGGGGCTGCAGCCCAATCAGTGGCATCACACCCTGACATGGGTAGCTCCAGGCCCAGCCAATGATGCCACCAGACATGGAGAAAGGCCTTCCCCACTAACTCCAGATGACCTGCACCATCATCGACTTCAAAGTGCTATTCCACAGAAAATCCTTTCCCACTGGTATTCTTTATGAAGGATCTGCTTTAAGATGCAGCTGCAGAGTCACATCATCTCGTTAGCCAGTGGGACTTTGCACAGGCCATTGACATTTTAAACTATTTAATAATAAATACTTATATGGTATCTACTAATACGCCAAGCACTGTTTTAAGCATGTGGCTGAGATTAACTCACCGTATCCTCACAACAATGTTGTGAGGCAGGTATTATTTTATTATCCCCACTTGTTGAGGAGGAAAGCGAGGCACACAGAGGCTAAATATCTTGCCCAAAGTTACAACACTAGCAGATGGTGCCAAGTTTGAGCTCAAGTGGTCTGACTCCAGAGTCCTTGCGTGTAACCATAAGTTAAACTGTCATGAATGAAATCTTTGCAATCTAGCTTACAAAGAACACAAAAGAGGTGACAATGAGGATGATGGCTTCCAGTTCCCTCATCCTTCAGATCTACTTGGTCACATGGTCCGGGATTTCTCAGGAAGAGGCAAAAGCAAGCTCCTCTCCTGGGACTACCCAAGCCTGCTCTCCCGTGGTGATTGAAACCCTTGTGGTCTTATGCACACCTGCTCTGAGGCTACTATAGAGTCAATGCTTCCCTGACACCTGCTCATTAGGCCTTGTTCCCCTGGTACTTACCCTAAAAACCAGAGTTAGACCCAGCAGGAAGGGTTTTTCTATGGACATTAGTTTAAATTGATGCTTTTTCTGGTGTGGCTTTGAAACCTTAGACTGATTTTTTTTTCATTGTCTTTTGAAGTCCTATGTGATCATTATTCTAGATAAAATACACTAGCAGCTGAGCCCGGCTCACATCTGTAATCCCAGCACTTTGGGAGGCCGAGGTGGGCGGATCACCTGAGGTCAGGAGTTTGAGACCAGCCTGGCCAATATGGTGAAATCCCATCTCTATTAAAAATACAAAAATTAGCCAGGCGTAGTGGTGTGCACCTGTAGTCCCAGCTACTCAGGAGGCTGAGGCAGGAGAATCGCTTGAACCCTGGAGGTCAAGGTTGCAGTGAGTCAAGATCAAGCCACAGCACTCCAGCCTGGGTGACAGAGCAAGGCTCTATCTCAAAAACAAACAAACAAAAACAAAAACCTAGCAGAAGTGTTGAAGCAATCTTTCAAACCACACCTAGGTAAATGAATGTTCCAGACCAGTGGACACAAATCCTTTGGGGATCATGTTAAAATGAAGATTTCGATTCAGTAGATCTGAGGTTGGACCTAAGATTTTGCCTTTTTGGCAAGATCCCAAGTGATACCAAAGCTCCTGGTCCAAGAACCACCCGTGGAGGAGTAGCAAGGTTCTAGAACATGTCTATCACTCCTAGCAAAGGAAAGTTCTGCAGAGGGAATGAGTATTTTCAATCCCAGATTTTCTCCTCTCCTGAATTAAAAATATTTCAGAGCATGATTTTATTACACATAGCTGTATACCTGTATAGGATAGTTGCAAAGACTAAACAGTGATTGAATACAATAAATGTGTTTTCACTTAAAATATTAACATATCCACTGTACATTTGCTGTCAGCTTTGGGTGTGGTGAGTGGGGTATGTGTGGGACACTAAACACTGGACAGGTTTCAGTTCAAAAATACTTCTTAGGCTGGGCATGGTGGCTCATGCCTGTAATCCCAGGACTTTGGGAGGCCGAGGCGTGTGGATCACCTGAGATTGGGAGTTCGAGACCAGCCTGGCAAATGTGGTAAAACCCTGTCTCTACTAAGAATACAAAAATTAGCCAGGCGTGATGGTGGGCACCTGGAATCCCAGCTACTCAGGAAGCTAAGACAGGAGAATCACTTAAACTAGGGAGGTGGAGCTTGTAGTGAGCTGAGATCGTGCTACTGCACTCCAGCCTGGGCGACAGAGCGAGACTCCATCTCAAAAAAAAAAAAAAAAAAGAAGAAGAAGGGCAAGATATAGAATCTGCTTAACAAAGAAAAAGGACAAACTGTGCATAGGAGGTGAAGGGAGGCTAACAGTTACTGAATAACGATTCTGGGCCAGGCACTCTCATATTTGCTAACTCTTCCATTTTCTAAAGTGGTGTGGGACAGAGGTGTTGGAATACCTGTTTTTACAAGACACAGGTTGAGGAGGCCAAGTGGCACAATTTATATGGGGAAGGACTTGAATCCAGACCTGCTTAAAGATTCAAGTACTGTGCTCTTTCCACCCTCATTCCCCTGTCCCCAGCCTCTTATGAAGGGCGCAGGGAGCTGCCTGAGAAGAAGCAGAGAGAAAGGAGACCGCTAGACATAATGGTCTTCCCGGGGAAAGAGGGCCATGGCTGGATTTGTCTGTAGAGGGAAAGAGAAGGAATATAGGATACCTGAAAGGAACTGTTATGTGGACAGGAAGTGTGTTTTGTTTGCTCTGACTCACCACATAGCTCAGTGTGTAGTAGAGGGTTGACTCAGCTCTGGGCTTGGATTACCCCAACTCTGCCCATCCCAAGGGAGCTCTGGCCTTTGGATCCTGGAGATAGATCACTTCTAAATTACCTCCATAGATCATTTAGAATACCTTGCCTGATGAGAATGCCTTTGTTCACCTGCTGTACCTTGGGTTATGCTAGATAGTTGATGCTAACAATGTGACTTATGGTGGAGACCTTGGCCGTGGGTCATCAGTTTGACCTCTGACAGGGCTGGAGACCGAGTAACTAAGGTTAGCCACATAGGTACTTCATGCCTAGGTGACTAACACCACCCCCCCAACCGCCCCCCGCAAACACACACACACACACACAAATCCCTGGACATCAAGGCTAGGTGAGCTTCCCGATTACCAATGCTTCTTCCATGTTGTCTCACGGTATTGCTGGGAGAATTAAGTGCTGTCTGTTGAAATCCACTGGAGGGGACAACTGGACGCTTGCGTCTGGTCTCCCCTGAACCCTGCCCTATGTGCCTTTTACCTTTGCTGATTGTAATCTGTATCTTTCCTGTGTAATAAACCATAACCCTGAGTATAGTAGCTCTTCTGAGTTCTATCAGTCCTTCAGACAAATCATTGAATCTGAGGGTGGTCTTAGGGACCTCTAAAGAAGAATTTAATACCAGCCATTAAGAATCCACTTGTGGAGGTGGATGGGGGAAGGCTTTAGTTTGGTTCAGACCAGTAAGCACCTGTTGAGCACTTGCTGCTCACCAGGTGCTACTAGTTGTTGGGATACCGAGATGAGTAAGTCAGAATCTCTGCGCTTCAAGACAGCTTAGTGCCTGCGAGGATCCCAAGGAAAGCAATACTTTCATCCAGAGGTGCTAAGCACCATGAGAGACACAGCATGCTGCCACAGGGTTAGGGAAAGAGCTCTTCACCCAGGTGGGTGTTCAGGGAGGAAGGCTTCTTGGAGGAGACTGCCCTCTATGAATCACCCTGGGTATTTTGAGGGCTTGGTTATGGCTCTTGGAACTGCCTGTCTGCAATTATTTAACAGCTCTCACTAGGAACATTTGCGCCCAGAGGCTCTGAAGCTAAGGTGAGGAGGAGGAGGTTGTGTTTCCCACAAACCCAGGTCTCTGCTAAACTCTGTGGGCTGCATAATTCATTTGAGACACGGAAATCAAAGTGGTGCTGCATTGGAAAAAGGAGAACAGAATGTCTCCTGTGGTTTACCTGAGGCTGTCCACAGAGCACTGGGGCCTTCTGCCTCAAAGAGCTGCTGGCAACTGCATCCACCCCTCAGGTCATGATGCTGCAGCATAGAAGTCCCAGGATCTGGTGAGAATGTCTTCCCCATCCTACTCACCCCTGCCCGGGCTGGGGCAGACACTCTTTAATTCCACCTGTTTTCCCCGGAAGGTGCAAGGGTGGAAAGTCTTGCTCACTTCTTAAGATCAGTGGTATTTCCATTCTTTCTCTCTTCTAAGGGACATTACTACCGAGGTGGAGTGGAGCTCTCCCATTTCTTCAAGTTCTTTTCCGCTTGTAAAACCCTCCCCTCATCTATTCTATAAGCCACCTGCCCTCACCTGCACTTACTTTTGAAATGCTTTACTGTATCTGTTACCTCCAGGATGCCCCTTTTAAAAAAGTTCCACAGCTGATATTACTCTGTATCAGAGTAAATCCATGCAGGTCTTCTTGTGCAAGGCCCAGCACTATGCCCATCTTTCCACAGAGGCTACTAGCCACGACACTAATCACTGTCATGGTTTATGTCACACCCACTTGGCCGCTCTCGAGATCTACCACACGGAGATGCAGCAATATACCTCTCATTCAGGTATCCTTCCTCTCCCTCAGCCATCCCACCTCTAATGGACATTTATTCTTTCGGGCTGCCCAGATCTAGGTTTGGGGAATTGTCTATTCCATGCATCTTGGTGGGAGGCAGGGCTCATCCCTCAAGAGAGAAGATCAAAAGGCTCTAAACCTGTTTTCTCAGTCTCCTTAGATGGCGCACCCATGTGGGATTCCGACACCGGAGCTACTGCCTGAGAGAAGAAGGACCCTGGGGATTCATCCTGGTGGAGGTGGCAGCAGAAGCAGCGCCATACAGCCTCAGGGCAGTAGCAGCAGCCGGGCGAGCTGTGGTGCCCAGAGTCCAGCAGCGGTGACTGCAGTGTCCAGATCAGCATGAGATGTGATTCTGGCTGCTCAGCCACGCGTTTCTTCTTGCCTTCCTTCCTACAGGCTTCCAGCTACCCGTGTCTCGTCAGTAAATTACTTTCCCACTTATATCAGACACAGCCAGTTTCTTTCACCGTAAACGCTGGCTGAGATACACCACCCTTTACAGAGCACTTGCCTCTCCAGTCCATTTCCCTCCTCCCCTAGCCTCCCACCCAGGTGTGAGCCCAAACCTTTGAAGAGGTAGATGGGTGGAAAGGAACTGTGACTCAAAGTTAGGGACAAAGCTGATGAAGACTAGGAGAGAAGTTTCTCTCTTCACTGGAAACTGGGAAACAGGTTGAGGGGTTAGAATGTAATTAGTCATTCCAGCATCTCATAAAGTCTTTTAAAAAGAGTTATTAATGCCAGTAATAGGAAAAAAAGAACAACAGTTTTCCTGTTTTTCTCTTCTGAATCCCTCTCCATTTTTTCTTCTTTCACCCAACGTGCAAAGCATGTACCTTTGGCCTTCACATGATTGAAATGTTTGCTATCTATTTTCTTCTGGATTCAAGTTTTCAGCTGGTTATCTACATAATAATTGTACTTTTTTTTCCTATACAGAACCTGAGGGAAAAATACCCTTCACCATCAAACACTGCAGCCTCCACCCACCCCCATCTTGCTCCCTACCCCTAAGCAGACACAATCCTTTAAAACACACAACATAATCTTCTTTATTTAATTGTTTAATCAGTTTACATTCCACAACTGACAGATTATTTATTTTTATTTTTTCCATGAACAAGTCATTTAATTAATTACCAGACACTTGTTTTTCTTCAATCGATGGAAATACAATATTTCTGCCAATTCGAAAAAGAAAATTGCAAGATGCAGTCAGTTTCAGTGAAGTCCCCAAATGCTCTCTGCTTCCTCAGTCCTTTCAAAGTCACAGGAACCTGGCAATTTCCCTTTTTATCCCCCCTCCCACTTCCCTGTTAAATTTACCTCTCAGAATATCACAATAGTTTCAAGATCTGATTTGAATCACCTTTCCTGTAATTAATTAATTATGAGAAGGAACAGACAGTACAATAGATCTGATAAGATGTAGCATTCTTGTTAAGATTAAACAACACATTTATTCACATCATATCAGAACAAATTAACATAATATTTTATCTTATTTTAGCACCAATAACCACAGGAATTGCTACCTCCAAGGGCAGAGGCGTTGTTAGAATCCTGCAGTACACACCACTCCTTGTCTGACCAATCAGAAAGCACTATGCAAATTAAAATAAAGGTAAATAAATTTATATTGACTGAGCAATAATCTGGTGGGCCATAAACACTCCAGGCGTTTGAGAGTTTTGTCGGTTATGGTCCCTATCTAATGACCATATATAAAACATACTCACAAAATCAGCTCATTTTTGCTCAGTAACACAGGGCTCAGAATGTTATATTTTAAATCAATCAAACCTCGTCATACTGACTGTTGAAATGCTTTGAGAATACCCAAGGGTTGGCTCCTTGCATTTTATTCTGTTCTCTCCATTAAGATCTCGATACTTATCTTTTTCGCAAACAAAAGAGGTTTCTTCAATCCTAAGGAAGGTCTCCAGGCAGGGAAGAGAGGTAGGCAATGGTGGGTTGAGTCCCAGTGCAAGTAGCACTTGTCACCAACACTGCCACCTCCTAGGAGTCCCAGTCTGCCTGTGGCCACTGCCCTTCCCAGGGTATCTCCTTTTTAGCATTTGACTTTAAGATAAATATTTAAGAAAATTAAGGGATTCAGAAAACAGCTCCAAATATTGGTGAGATGATCTTAGCAGGTGACTGGCCCAGATGACGAAATGTTGTAGAGATCTTTGTTCTTGACAAAGAGAAGGGCTGCCTGCCCCTTCCCCACTATATGATAAAGGGATCAGGTTAAGGGGTCGGGGGCAGTAGCTGACATTCCTGCAGCTGAAGAATATGACCTGCTTTGGCCTCTAGGACTTGGACAGGTCATCAGGGACATGACTGGGGCAGCACCGACACCCTCTGGGGGAAGATGTGACATGCAGTCCACAGGAGTGGTCATCTCGTCTTACTAAGCAGGTGAAGCAGAACTTCCAGAGGCTGAGACAGCAGCCTCGACATAGCTCTGTGCTTTCTACTCTAGGCCAACACAATAAGACTCACTCCTGCCTTCGTCAGCTATGACAAGAGCTATGGCAGTGAGTGACCCACCAGGGAGGACCACCCCATCAGTCTCCTAATGAAGAACCTAAGTCCGTGCTGTCCTAGACAGCAACCAGTAGTCAGGTGTGGCTACTGAACACTGGAAATAGGTAGGGCTGGGCCCAATTGAGATGTTTTCTAAGAGGAAAATCACATTGGATTTTGAAGACTTCATTTGGAAAAAAGAATGTAAAATATCCCAGTAATTTTTATATTGATTCCATGCTGAAGTGATACTATTTTTGATAGGTTAAAATGTAGTCTGAAAATTAATTTCACCGATTTTAGCTGTTTCTTTGGACTTTAAAAAATGTGGCTACTAGAATATTTTAAATTGCATATGTGGCTTGGATCATGGTTCCATTGGATGACGCTGGTCTATACTACCTTCCTGAAGCTGGTTCCATCACTGTGACCCAGCAGAGGAGAGTAAAGTTGGGATTGAGGTGCCTCCAATCATGGGTTGGGTCACTGGCCAAGCTCGATGTGCCTCCCCTCTCCGGGGCAGTTGGTCTTCTCAGCCCTGCAGGGAGACAGCTGTTTATGCTGCAGATTTACCTAATCCCTGCTCCTCTTTCCTACTTCCTATTACTTCAGGGTTACTGCTTTGAGGATCCTTCTCTGCTGCCTTGCTGAGGATTTTCTGGTGATTCTGCCATCTCTCCTTCCCAAAGCTCCCTTCATCTTACCTCTGCTCCCAACCCACATCTTCTGCCTACTGCCTCCACGCCACCACTGCCTCCGCCATCTTCAGTCTTATTTGGTAGCAACGTTGGCCAGACTCCCTGCTTCTGACACTGCAAGCCACATTTATATGGTGAGTCATAAATTACAAAGCAATTCACGCATCAAATCCTTGGATGCTCTTTCTCCTACCCCAGCCCAGTGCAGCAAAGCTCAGTCAGTAGAGACAGATAGTAAAATGAGATTGTCAAAGCGGGTGGGAAAAGCAATCTGAGGATGAAAAGGTAGATAGAAGGCTCTGGACTCTGAGTGCAAACTGGCTGTTAGCTCAAGGTCACTTTCTGAGGGGCGAAAGCAGGGGCCAGGAGTAGCAGAGAGAAAACGTCTCCTAATTTACCTCCACACAGTAAGCACACACTGGCAAGGGCTCAAAGTCTCTCTAAAAATAACAGCAAAATACACAAGGGGACTGCGCACCCCCAGAGCCCTGGAAGCCCCTGATCCCCATTTGGCTGAGAAGACGTGGAGACAAGGTGAGGTAACGAGACTCCCCCAAGGCCCCAAGTGAGCCGGTGACAGGGCCACTCATGCCACCCCAGAGTCAGCTCTTTGTCATGACCCTTGCCATGACCCTTCAAACATTGCTGATTTACTTTTATTTTGGGGGAAGTACATTCTACTTTACAGGGAAAAACCTTTAGAACAGAGAGTTCTAAGCAGATACTGGTGACTGTGAGAGAAACAACCAGAAAAAAACCTCTTGTGTCAATGGTATCCCTCCCTTCAAATCCCACCCTAAGTAAGTCAGGATTTTAGGGCCATCCACATAAGTCCTCAGAAAACTAAGGGCTACATCATTGCATTTGTTTAATCTCAATCTCCCTCCCCTTTATTTTCAGTTTTCACTTTTATTTGTACATTTTTACAGATAGTCTTGAATAGCAAAACAGTCACACCATGGGTGGAAATGGGGAAGGAGTATGAGAATGAGTTCGTGAAAGCTCTTCACGGGAAAGGCTTCGTCACGCTCACAACACAGACGCACTGGTACAGATGGACTGGAGAGGGTCTATGGGTGACCCGGAAAGGAAAGGAAAAGCTCAGCCAGTGGGAAGAATGGGGTTCTGGAGAGGAGAGAGGGATACAGAATTCCTTAAGGAGCAACACCTGGTCCTTGGGAATGAAGTGTGGGAGTTGCATTTGCTGAGGTTGGTGTTTGCCAAAGAGATGCCAGCTTCTTCGAACTACTGTTGTGCAACTCTTCATGTTCAGACCCAGTTTTCTGTTTTTCACACCTGAACATACACCCCCCTGCTGTTGGGTGGCTCCCCCGTTACCGGCTGGGCTCTATCTACAGAGAGAGCAATGGCTTCCCTTCCCTTGGAGGAAGTCTCACTCTCACACGGACACTTGATCCACTGCAAAGCAGAAAGTGTGCAGACCCTTTGGGAAGGGCATTCTTTTCTTGTTTAGAACCTAGGATTCTGTTTTTCCCAAACAGGAACACACCCAGACATGTCTTAGTGAATATACCATCTAAAGGGCTTCCTTATATGAATTCATGTTTTTGACGAAGCTACTGGCTTCAGCAACTGACAAGAGAAAGAAGATCCCAGCTCCTTGAGACTTGGTCTCATCCTAAACTTCAAAGATCATTGAAACCTTTCAGAATCTGATTTGCTTCCACCCATTCCTTTTGGGAATGTACAGCTAGAAATAATGTTAGGAGAATAAAAAAAAAAATACTAAGGCATTGACCATGTGCCTTGGTTAACAGTTAACTAGTTTAGCTCATGTATGCTATTTGCCCCATATGATTTACTCATTCTGTCACCTCTGGGAATAACTGAGATGGATAAAAGTGCCCTTTGCAAAACTGGCTCTAGACAAAAGGAAGTCTAGGAATAGGTAAAGTAAAATAAGGAGCCAATTTCTCTGTGGGACCTGAATGAAGAATAGAATCCTTTAAGTGTGCTTAAGTGGGACAGGTCCAGCCCTGTTCAGCAACAAAGATGACCTTGCTCTCTGGGTTATCCTTCAGCAGTGAGGCACAGACACTTGATGTGAGAATTCCATTCCAGCGGGGGGTCTTCTGAAGGATAATTAGAACATACATAACTCATATGACACTTCATGTTTGCAAATCACTTTGCAATTTCTTTGTCACCCTTAATATACCATGAGGTAAGGTGTTATCACTTATCCTCATTTTGTAGATGAGGAAGTTCAAGTATGGAGAAGACACAGTGCCCAGAGTCACAAATCATTTCAGTGCAGAGCTGTAGTGAAATTTACAGTAACTGTTATACAAGTGTAGCTTAATGAGTGAGTTACTCTGGCTTCCGCATTCCTACATCTATGATTAGATTGAGATGGCATCTGACAAAAAAAAAAAAAAAAAAAAAAAGGAAAGAAAAGGAAGGAAGGAAGGAAGGAAAGCAGGCAGACAGGCCCAAATAGAAATCTTTTAGCCCTGCTCCATCCTGCCCCTAAGGTCTGGCATTAAACTTTTAGGCCTCTTTGCTATCTCTGGGGGCTCAGGGCCCTGCACTCTTGCTGCCAAGAACACAGGGTCAACTCAACGCAGACCAGTGTAGTTCTGTGGCTGTACACTGCTCACATGGCCCCAGCTGCCAACCCAGAGACAAGCACTCATTGGGGAAGTTTTGAGGTCATAACCATTTGGATTGGGCCCACGGTAGATCCCTCAGAGTGACTGGATTATGAAAAATCTTGTAGTCTTTTTTGTATTTTATTTTTCTTATTTTCTACAATGAGCAGGTATTATTCAGGAAAGAAATCCGATACTCAGTAATCACATATTCTAAGAACTAGGAACAATGTTTAAGAAACATTTTGCATCATGGCAGTATCAATGAAAAGAGGGCAAACACAGCCCCGGACACTGAGAGCTTTGAGAGACAGACACCAGAATCACGTGTGTATGTCAACTCTGGTGGGGTTCTTAAAAATCTGCCCCCTTAGTCTATCCCATACCAGCTGGAAGATGGCATGGAAGGCAACACTGCTGGTGTGCACCAGCTCTTTCTATCTGCACTGAAATCACCTCTCACTCAGAAACGTCGTATTTCCCTGGAAAGGGCTGGCTGTGTCCCCTGGGATGGATGTGTCCCCTGGGATGGGTAAGTCTCCTGAAGAGAGGGAACATTTTCAGAAAAGCAACTTCACTTTAACTACAAGAATCAACCAAGCATCCCCTACAAACCACACCAAAGGATGACCAGAGTGTATCTCTTCCCACTCCTTCCCCCAGATATTTGAAAAATCAGTTAACACTCAGCGCATAATCCAGGTGAAGAGAGAGTCCATTCTAAATGCCTCTGGGTGATGTACCTGAGTTCATTATTCTGAATTTGACCCAGGTGGGCATCTTTGGAGACCTAAGCAGCACATCCTCCCACTAAATCAAGACAGCTACACACAGTGCATTCATTTCCGGCATCTTATCATGAGTGTGGATGAATATTGAGATATAGGGCCTAGTCTCAGAGTCTTCGGATATCCTTCCCTCTTGTCACAGGAGAGGCAAGCATTGCTAGGTGGGACTACTCATCCCTGATGGGAAGATATGCACCTGGGCTCAGGACGCATAAGAAAGTCTTTGTCTAGATTTGGAGGAGTTGTCCAGTCTCTGTGACTCCATGATCCCTGAAGTTGAAAGGGTAGGCTTGTTGAAAAGCTAAGGCTTGGAGGAGGATTGAAGCTGGAACAGGCACAGATTTTATTTTTTCATATTTTGATGCCAGGGAGCCACAGACCTCCTTATAAAACCTACAGCCACAATGAACAAGGAAGGGGGCTGCTTGGAGTCTAGGAGCCTCTCTGCAGATGAATTACTTATCTATGTTAATTGACCAAAGTTGATGCAGGAGGAAAGTAGGAGTGAGTGGAGAGAGAGGAAACGGAAACAGAAGAAGAAACCATAACTCCCAAAATAAGGAGAAAAAGATATGGGACCTCTCTCTAGGTAGAATACCTCACTTTCCTGAATCTCAAGGTAGTAGAGTAGGGAGGGCAATAAAAGTTGCAATGGGCCCCAGGCTCAAGGTTGACTTGCATGGAGCTCAAAGCAGATGCATGTTCATATGCCAGTAAGAAGTTTGAACTTGACCTGGGGTTGCGGCTGGTGAGGTCATTGACCCTGAATGCCCTCATAAGGTTGGGTTCTACTTTGATTTGGAGGTAGCAGAGTCTGACCTACAGAGCCTCACAAGTCAAGGCTCCTCTCTTCCTCCTCCTCATCTCCCTCAGCTACCTCACAGCTAGAAAGCTTCCGTAACTGGTTGGAGTCACATGCTTTAATCTGTGGTCAAGCCCTTATGCTAGAGGGATCAAGGTCACCTGAGAAGTCCTCCCGTTGGCCAGGACTTGCCCTCTGAAAGGGGCCTCTATCCTGGTCATGTGGCTGGGCGTCTTTTGCTTCCCAGCAGGATCAGATCCCAAAGTGTGTTCGTACTTATCTAGCCCCGCTATCAAAGAAGTCACTCAAAGCCCCTGCTCTGGGCTGGTGAGTTGAGCCCAGGTTGTTTACATCTTTCCTGGGAGCTTTCTAACATTTCAGGAACTCTCAAGGTTTCAAAGGGATGCAGTAAGCTTTGCTAAATGTCTGTCACAAAGACAATAATTGGATACAGCAGATAATCTATTCATTGAAAGTATGGGATTTTTTTTTGTTTAAAAGAGGATATAAATAATGATAGGTCTGTGAGCCAGCATCCTCAAACATGGTTACTTACAAAAAGTTTAAATGGTTCATAGCAAATTTCCCCATTTAGAATTTTTCCCCTCTCTCCTGCAACTGGAAAAAAGCTGGAATTTCAGTGTGGTCATAGACAAGCCCTCTCCCCCAAATGAATGCTCATGAACACCTGTCTGTCCCTTCCTTGGCAGAGCCCCTTCAGGACACTTGGGAGGAAGACACAAGGCCTCTCAATCTGAGATACTTTTCTTCACTTTTCCTTAAGCCCAAGTATGCCCTTCCCCTTAAGGGAGAAATCTAACTTTTCAAAGAAAATTAGAAATAAATGCCCAATTGAAAAACTGGGTTTTCCTGAAAATTATTTCCCTTCTCATAGAATAAATCCTTTGTTTTAAAAATAATCCTTAGAACCCCATCTGGAAGCTAACAACTTTTCCCATTGCACACCTTACCCTATCGCCCAGCACACCCACACACAGGGAACTCACACACGAGACCTTTTGCAGAAGCTGACCAGCGTCCCCAGTAAGGAAGTCTTGAGTAGTGCACCAACACCTGTGTGCAGGTGCGTACTGACACAAACGTACACAAAATGCACCAGAGAGATACACATACAGAGAGATCCACATTCAACCCCATTCATGCACATCAGATGTCATATCATATCCAGATATGAATTACACACACACAGTTCAAACGAGCAGATGAGGGTGGAAGATGGACGAGAGAGAAGGTAAGTGGTTAGTAGGTGAGAAAAGGAGGAGGGTGGTAGGAAGATGGGTTGGAAGACGCGTAAATGAAACAGATCACACAGCAGTGGAAGGAAGGCTGCTGAGTGCCTGGCAAAGCTCCCAAAGCATATTTGTTTATGAAACAATGGGATTCTCTGCTACATAGTTGACCATGGCTACGCCAGCTCAGGGATTCTCACCTGGCCTCCCGAGGGCTGCTGGGCACCAGCAGGCTCACTGAGATGACTGTGAGCGGCTCCAGCCCACTCCAGCAGACTCCCACCCCTACAGCGTTCACAACTCTCTGGCTGACTTTGCTTGCCAGCACCTGCAGTGCTAATTTGCTCAAATGAGCCCGAGACACTGGGGTGGATTTATTCCACCTCTGTTTGGGTGCTAGCCACTAAGACTGTTATTTTGGGATTCATGGCCTTGAATATCAAGAGGGAAAGGAAGAGGATGGAAAGAGTCAAGAGTTCTGCATTAATTTACACAATATCATACAAACTTGAGCCCATGGGAAATGGAGGTGCTCTCTCTGCATGTGACCCACTTCCTTTCATTTGTACAGAGGTCACCCCTAGGGAAAGGGGAGATGTCCAGTGACAAAGGACAGCTTCTATAATGGGGAGTGAAGGTCTTGTTGGTTTATGTTCTTGTACAACAGCAACAAGAGCAACATTCCTTCTCTCTCCTGAACCATGTGTTCCCGCTCTTCTCTCATGGCTTATGTGCCCAGCTGTGTCTTGAACTTCCAAAATTAGAGGACTAAATCGTGCAGAATCCCAGAGCTGTAATGTGGAGAACCACGGGGGTCCTCTGGCCCAGTGGCTTTGTTCTTGGTTCTGCCCTCTGGAAATTTCAGCTATACCAAAAACAATAATTTAAAAAAACACAACACAAACAATAAAACCCCACACTCAAGAAACATCCACCATACACACACACACACACACACACACACACACACACAGACACACGCACGCACACACTCCAGGGATCTGTAGCTGCAGAATTGGCACCCTTATAGGCCTGTCCCTCATGACAATTTCTAGGTCTCTGGGCCTCTATCTGGGGCCATGAAACCGCTACAGTGATAGAGAGACAACAGTCATAATGCAGTATTTCTATTTAAAAGGTAGAAAAGAAAAAAAGGAAACCACCCGAAGTACACATGCACGCACACCCACACACACACATCACAGCATGACTCCAAGGCTCCAGTCTGCCCAGGGAGTGCAGGTGCGGCTGGGGACAGGGTGGCCTCTTGTTTCACTGGGTGTAAGGCAGCTGGAAGGTAAGACTGGGTTGTCTGAGCATCCACCGAAGCGTCCTTTCATTGATGCAGATCTTGCCTCTCAGCATGTTCTCTTCCCTTCCCACCTATGAAACATTGTCCAAAAGTTTGGCAGCAAAGAGAAAACGTCCTTCTCAGTTTGTTTTCTCTTCCACTCCTTGTGTGTTGCTGGTGGGCTGGGAAGGAAGTCCGAACAGGAAGAGCAGGAGAAGAAGTGATTCTGAAAATGGCCTCAATGATTTGGTTACATTCTAGGAACTAAGGGCTTTGTTACCCTGTGATATGACTGGTTAAGGGTGGCATCCTCTCCCGTTGGCCCAGTGGGTGGCACTTCCTTCTCTACATCTGTGCTGCCTCAGACCCCTGCCACTGTCCCTTCACCACCCCATCCTTGCCAGTGATGGGGATCAAGACGCGGTTGCAAGTGGTGGTGTTTGCTCTGTCTTCAAGAGACCATGAAGCCAAAAGTCAAGAACTGATGGAAGAGCCACAGGATGGAAAAACTTTCCCCATCTCAGAGATGAGGCAACACAAAGTCCGGCGAAATGCAGGTGCCTGAGCCAACTCAACTCTACCTTGGCACTGGCATCGTCTTGATTTAGTTTAGTTTTGTTTTATATATGTATATTATATATATATATTTATATATATATATGTATGTATGGGTTTGTTTTTTAGCACACTGTCCCGTTCTCGGGTCTGGATTTAGGGTAGTTGGTCCTCGGGACAGGTTGAACAGAAGGGGCTAAGGTACAGAAGAATCCCGAGATGAGTGTGAGGCCCAGGCCCCCCCATGCACAGAACATGGACCAGCCATAGCCATGGCTGATGTCATCAGGGAGTCCGTACAGGTAGCGTGGGTAGCGTGACAGCTCAAAGTTGATCCCGGCCACACAGGTGCACAGTGAAATGATGCAGAAGGTTCCTGGAGGACAAGGGAAAAGACACAGGATGGGGAAATGGAGAAGGAAAGGGGAGAGGAGAGGGAGAGAGAAAAAGAAAAGTTAATATTATTACATTTTCAATTTTCTTGAGTAGGAAAAATGGGAAGTCTAGGTAAGAGCAGGTTATCACCAAGGTCAATATCTGGAAATATTCATGTAGCGGAGAATAGTATTAAAGGATCATCACTTCATCACTCTCCAATAATGGCCCAGTCTTGGACACACTCGGGAAGTCTCTCCTTTGGGAAGATACTAAATAGATATCTCGTGAGCATTTTGTGTGGGGTAGAGTGAGCAGAAGAGCATTCAGTTCATTTTCCTAAAGCATTTTAAATTCATTGTATTTCTTTGAAGACATGGAAAACACCTCCTGTTTGCTACTTCTTTAAAGAGAAAAACAATCTTTTCTCTTTCTTACACATAACAACTTACTCATACAGTATTAGGTTTTCCTTTAATCTGTTCATCAACAATTCTTCCAAAACCTGGAAATATTTTCCTTTTTCCTATAAGACTTTCCCAAAGTGTTCTCTCTGGAATGCCAACGCTATGAGATCCTTTACAAAGTGAGAGGCAGAGTCAAACGACGGGGAATCCTGCTCATGACTTCTCACCCATGAACACGCATCATCCACATTAATATTAAGGTAACTAATCTACCCTACTTTATGAGGAATTTCACAAACTTATTGATGATGGGACGTCCTCTTAAAAACATTACTTATATCAGTCTCTAATAAGAAAACTGCTATAAGAGGTAGAATGATATGAAATGGTTTAGAATTATAAACCCATTTTAAACTAATACAACAAGTTTTTGGTGTGCCTAAAATGAATTCAATAACTTTCCTCTGCATTTGCCGTGTTTTCTGTTCTTTATGTAACCACTGATAAGAGAGCAATGAGCAGAAGAAGGATGTATAGTTTGGGAAGGCTGGGCTGGGTCAATGGAAGGAAGAAAAAGGAAAAGCATTTTTATAGGGAAGGAACAAAAGGAGGTGCATTCAATTTTATATTTATTATTAAAACTCTTGCTTTCTAACAGCCAAGTTTCTTTAAGATTGAGCCTTGTTTCTTTAAGATCTAGCCTAATTTTTTCCAGAAGCTTCCTGGAAGACAAGGAAGAAAATATAGAGTGGAAGAATGAGGCTCACGAGCTCGTGATAATTTAAATGGCCACAGTTGACCCTAAAATAAGTATTAAGTGCTATGTGCTAGGAACTGTGCTAATGATATAGTGGTTAAAAATGAATTATTTAGGCAGATAGTGAGGGTAAAGAAGTCCTCGGTAAGGTTTTCCTTTTAATAAAAAGCAGCCCCCAAAACATTTCTTTGAGCAAATGAGCAGCCTGTAAAATTGAGCTGCGACATAGATAAGCAAGCTGGAAGCTTGCACGGGTGCATACCGGCAGCTGTGCCAATAGGAAAAGGCTGCCTGGGGGCTAGGCATGTTCAACATGGTGGCTGCATCTTCCCTTTTCTTTGTCAACCACATGAACAGTAAGGAGCAAACAAGATGGTGCCCTCCAGGTAGAAAATCCGTTTGCATAATGAAAAGATTAGGATGGGGTGGCCAGCTTCATCGCGCCCTATGTAAATGTCACACCTGGTTCAACCAATCTTTGAGCCTTATGTAAATCAGACGCCACCACCTCAAGCTGGTCTATAAAACCCTATGCACTTCGCCACAGACTAGAAGTCCCACTTGGGCGCCCTTCTCTTTCTGCAAGAGAGAGAGCTATTCTCCTTTCTCTTTCTTTTGCCTATTAAACCTCCAGTCCTAAACCCACTTCTTGTGTGTCTGCGTCCTCGAGTTCCCTGGTGTGAGATGACAAACGTTGGATAATTACCCCAGACAATGACGCTGCCTCACTAAGTATGTGGCATGTATTGAAACCTTTATTCATAAAACAACTCTAAGATGTGGGTTATATTATCCCCATTTTACTGATGAGGACGTTGATGCCCAGAGAGCTTAAGTCATTTGCCTAAGATCACACAGCTAGTAACTGGCAGAGTCAGGTTACAAACTCAGGCAGGCTAGTTCCAGAGCTTGCAGTCTCATCCACTGTACTGTTTACAACTGGTGCCAGGCAAAGTGGGTCACTTCATGGGTTTCCCTTGTTTCACACCTAGGTTCCAGATGCCTTCTCTCTCACTCGGCATGGGTTAGGGCAGTTTGTAGTTTTGGAGGACTCAAAGCAGATCGCTGAGCCCCACACCCACAGTTTCTGGTTCAGGAGATCTGGGGTGGGGGCCTGAGAATTTGCATCCTGAAGAAGTTCTTGGGGCATGCTGATGCTGCTGGCTCAACGACCACACTTTGGAGCTATAGGATTTGAAACAAGTTTTTACTGGAGAAAGATAAAACTGAATCGGCCAAAGCCCAGATCACAGAGGAAGAAATACAAATGGATTGTACATGTGAAAAATGGTCAATTTTACCAATAACCAAAGAATTGAAAATTAAAAGCATAATGATAACCTATCAAATCAGCAACATTTTGTTTTATTTTATTGTTGTTTTGCTTTTTTTTTTTTTTTTTTTTAAAGATCATCTCCAAAACTAGTAAGGGGGCAGTAAAATAGACAATCCCATAGACTCCAGGGGGAGTGTAAGCTGGTGTTTCCTTGCAGAAAAGTGATTTTTAAAATACTCATACCTTCATCCTAGTAATTTCACTTTAAGAAAATAATCCCACCTGGGGACAAATATTTAGGTATGGACATGTGTAAGATTTAGATATGAAGATGTCTGTGGTGAGGATACATTGAGGAGCAGCTGTTGGAGGGCAGATCAAATGAAGCCCCAGATACTGGGCAAGCACTGTTTTCAGAGCTGAGAAGTTTGACCTTTATGTAGGGTCAAGGCACTTTGGTGACTTCAATCTGCATTTCCAAAGTCAGATTGAAGTCAGAAGTGTAGAGGGCAGCCCAGAGGTAGGGAGACCAGTTAGGAGGTTGCCGTGGTCATCAGGGAGAAGGGGGAAGTCTGGCAAGGTGGGAGCAGAGCTGGGAGCTCCGAATGGCTTAGTAGATGATTGTTTACTCAATGATTCTTTGTAGAAACAACTGAAGGTAACCTGGGCGCAGTGACAGTATGACTAAAATGCATTTGTGTCACACATGTATGCATTTGTATTTGTGCATGTGTGTGGATGCATTTGTGCATGTGTGTGATGTGTGTGTGTAGTGCCATCAATGCTTGTAAGAACAGTACTCCAAACTTGTGGGAGTTACAGAACATCATCGTTTTTTTCATGTTGTGCACTAGGGCTCAAACTGAATTCTCTGATGGTCCCCAGGGTGGATTAGGTCTCAACCTAGACTCCCTGAATCAGAGGGTCTTGGGGAAGAGCATGGGAATCTATAGTTTTTACAAGCTCCTCAAGATGACTTCTGTTGGTCAGCCTGCTTGAATCCTTGTGTGGGGCAAAGGTGCTTTGTATGACCTGGAGAAGTGATTCCAGGTGGGTGGAAGCAGCGGCAGGAGAGGAGAATGAGGCAGCCTGCAGGACACAGCCAAGGCAAGAGCAATTGCCTGGGGTGGAAGAGTAAGAGGAAGCTGTGTCTTGGCATTAGTTTCAAATAAACCAGATTCCAGCAGACCAAAGCCAGCTTGCTCGTGCCTCACCTACTGTGGATGCTTCCAATTGCTGGTTTGTGAACCTATCATTGGATATGTAATGCTATAATTTACTAAAATTTAGATTTAGGACAGAAAGGGGGGGCAGTGAGGTGAGTTCAAGTTCAAGCCACCCTTGGGATGTTCAAGGCATTTGGAAACATGGATCTGGAGCCTGATAGAAAGTTCTGAGCCAGAAATGTGGTCTGAGTCATCATCTCATAAATTGAAGCTGTGGATGGGATTGAGGTCACCCAAGGACTTTATATAAACTGTTTCTACAGAGGATACTTAAAGAAATGGAGAAATGTCTTCTTATCAAAAGCCATGCTATGCTGGTGAAGTCCAGTGATTTGTTCTGAGACAGGAGGTCAACCTCAAGGAAACTGTGGTCTTCCCAAGCTGACAGTAGCTGATGAAGCTGGATATACATGATTCTCATGGCATATTCCACAGCAGGGCGGGCAAGACACAAAGGATGTGGCTGATGAATGGGGAGTGAAGGAATAAGGTCCGGGTGGACCTAAGTACCTGTAGAAAATGACTCGACTTCTTCATAACATTCATCTTGCTGTTCTGCTATACTAATAGGGTTGATGAAGAATCTTCCTGCCTTCACTTCCTGTTGGTTGCTCTGTGACTGTGGAACCTTTTGAAATTCTTTGTTAGCTCTTGTCAATATTCCCATAGACGAGAAAACACCTTTATGGCTCCCACTTGAGATGGCCCTTAAAGTAGACCACTGATACAACTTGCTCGGAAATTCCATGTGTCAAAGAGGGAAGAGTTGGAGGAGGTGTGATTAATTTCTATATATGCTACTGTTTTCTGTTATGAGCAAGGATTTATATGTTTTTAATGTATACATTTTTTGAGACAGGTTCTCTTCTCTTGCACAGACTAGAGTGCAGTGGTGCAATCATAGCTCACTACAACCTCTGCCTCCAGGGCTCAAGTGATCTTCCCACCTCAGCCTCCCTAGTAGCTGGGACTACAGGTGCATGCCACCATGCCCAGCTAATTTTTAAATTTTTTGTAGAGAGAGGGTTTCACCATGTTGCCCAGGCTGGCCTCGAATTCCTAGGCTCAAGCAATCCATGCACCTTGGCCTCCCAAAGTGCTGGGCTTATAAGGATTATAAATGTGAGCCACCACACCCAGCCAATAATTTATATTTTTATGTACCTCTCCACATAGAAGTTCAAATTTGAAAATGTGTACTACTAAGTAGAAATAGATAAATGTAGGTGCATAGTAGATCCTCGATAAAGGGACTGAATGAATAATGTGGTGCCATTCCCACTCAGCACCATATTCTGACAGTTTAAGTAATGATATGCTTTGACAAACATTGACTGAATCCCGTAGAGAGGGGGACAAAGGGGAGACATATGGGCAAGGACCCTGACTGACACAGATTTCTGCCTAGTGTGATGAACACAACTCTCTGCCTGTGGTTTGGTGGCAAACTGGGGAGTGTGGCGTTCAAAACTCCTCCCCATTGACTAGCTGAGGTTAGGGGGCAGGTCCTCTAGGAAAATATTTTAAATGGCTCTGCTGGAAAAGATGTCTAATTAAAAGATGTCTAATTACAGCATGGGAACTGCAACCTCCTCCATTACCCAAAGTTCAGCAGTCCCTTGTGCAAGTGGCACAAGCCTGGGGAGAGCTACTGATGCAGATGAGGGGGCTTCTGCTCAGAAAAGAGTCCGTATGCATCCCCTCTATGGGAAAGATAAAGTCCTGCTCTCCCCAGCAGGAGCAGACCATGGCCTCTGGGGCTAAGTCTTTGGGATCTGTCATGGTATTTCACATGAGCATTTATTGATACATAAGTGAGGATCCAAGAACTAGAATAAATAGTAATGCATAGTCATATCTTCTTAGTAACGCCCACTATGAATTGGGGTTTGGGTCTAATCCCAATCAGACTCCAATACTAACTGTAGTCATGGTGTAACAACAACATGAAAAGAGCTCTGCCCCCAACCCTTCCTTTGGGAGCTGGGTTCCGCTGTGTGCTCCACACACTGGCTGTAAGCAGTGCCAGGCATAACCCTGGCCAGGGCAGTCATAACAGTAAGAGTGGTGGCTGGTGGTAAGCAATGTCGGGTCTTGGAGAGTGGGCATTGGTGGCATAGTAACTGTGATGATGGGGAAGGAGGGAGGCATTCCTGTGGCTGTGGACGCCCTAGTATGCAGAACAGCAAATCAGCAAATATTTGTTGAACTTCTATGTTTGGGTCAAGCTTTATGATACATGCTAGGGACATCAAAGAAAGAATAAGACATGATCCCTGCCCTTAAGAATCTTTAATTAATCTAAAATAAGAATTAATCTTTAATGAATCTAAAATAAAAAGCTTTTTTAAAAAGCTTATACTCTAGGCAGGGATATGAGACGTGCATAAATGAAAAGTTGAAGATGAAGTGAAAATAGTATCAGACAGAGGGTGAAGAGACCTGAGTTTGTTGTCAGCCCTGAATGGTGGGTCCCTCATCTGTAAAATCAGGGAGCTGGAGTAGAGGACTGTAAGGTTCCCTCCCAAGTCTAGTAGTCTCTAGGAAGAGCGTGAGTCATAAATACCCAGTAGCAACTGGTAAGAGTTATACTCTGATACAGATGACAATGCTGGGTTCGGGAGGGTTTCCCACAGGAGTAGAGTCTTGAAGGAGGGACAGGGTTTCTGCAGACAGTAAGCAGAAAGAGGTCTCCACTAGGTCTGGAGAGCATCCCTCCTTTCATCTCAGTGCCCCGTTGTCCTAGGGCTCTGTGCCTGCGGTAAGACAGCATGCTCGCAGACAACACTTACTATGCCTCTAACTTCTGAAAGGCTTGCTGCTGCCCTCTGAGTCATGCTTCCATCATTTCTCACACAGACCGCTGTAACAGATCACTGGAGTCCTGCCTTCTACTTTTGCCCTCAAAGAGTAGCCAGTGGTATTTAAAAAAATTAATCAGATTATGATTCTTTGCTGCTTAAAACCTTCCAATAGCTTCTATCACACTCAGAACACAATCCAAATGCCTGTATTCCTGTATCCTGCGTGTCTGGCGTTACTTGAGTGCATCCCGCCTACCTAGCCAACCTCGTTTATCATTCTGACTCCCACCCTCCCTATACTCTGGCCACATTACAGAGCTTTCTGTCTCAAGCCAGTGAAGGTTGCCCTACCTCAGGGCCTTTGTTTGCTGGCTGTTCCCATGCCCAGAATGGCCTTCCTCCAGCTCTGCTCAGATCTCAGTTCAAATGTCATTCTCTCAGACTGTCCCTGGCCTTCTTCGGAAGTAGCATCTCCCCCAGTGGTTTTCAAACCCTGATCCATGGCGGCAGCTCAGGAGCTGCCACTGGGAAGGAGGGCAGGAAGTAGAAGAGACTCCCAACCCTCTCTTCTCTTTGGCCAGAATAGCTTTGGTTTGATCTGTTTCCATGTGAAATTTCATTGGAAGAAAGAATTCCAGTGACGTAAACATTTTTGAAAATCACCGGCTTTGTCCATCTGCGAGGGGAGCTAAGGTATGTCATTGGAGGAACTGTCCTTTGGATGGCAAAGTCCAGTGGCTGCTCTGTGGGTGGCAAGGCCATGCCATTGGCAGAAATGACAAATTGATCTCAACCCTCTTCCTGCTGGTTCTGGAAGGGACCTCAGACTCCTACTCAACCCAGCCCTCCAGGCAGCTAGCTGGAGCCAGCCATTCGCAGCTGGTTGGAATGAGAAACGAAAACTAATTACCCTTTCTTTGCCAGGACTCCCACTGACATTGGCTCAGAGTTCAGGAGTCCACTTAGAAGAAGGGATGGCACCACCCCAAGAAGCTGCAGGCCGAGAGCTGTGCTGTTATAAGAACTGCTGACATATAAGCAGCAGCACCCTGCAGACCCCTGAGCTCCAGTGTCCCCGCCTGTAAACACCTGTGAGTGGGAAGGCATGGCCAAGGTGGGGAATGGGCTATGTAAACACACATGCTTCCTTGTGTTGGCTCAAAGGCAGCACCTGCTTCCTTTGATGACTGTCCCCTCCTTAAGCTCTTTCAGGAATCACATCCACAACGTCACCTCGCAACTCCCATCTCTGAGCCCTTGTCAACACCTGGCTGGAAGAGGAGAGGATAGTCTCGGTGCTCTGGACCTGCTGCTCCCCCAGGACCCCTCCACACTGTAAGGGTGAAAGAGAGGAAGCCACTTTCATGCCCAGATTGCCCACTCCTTGTCCCAGCACCAAACATAGCTGCCTCCTCTGTCTCCTTCACATTCACATTGCTGCCATCCCTCGTTAATATTTCTCTGGTTGCCAAATATTAGCTTCTAGTTTTCTTGCTAATTTTAGTTTTTTGGCTATCTGACACCTTCCTCCTGCTTAGATATCTCTTTCCTCGGTTTCCAAGCTGCCCTGACTCCAGGCTTCCCCCTCAGTCCTTCCCACCCTCCACTGGTCTTTCCAGCCCTGCAGTTCCCAGCTCTCCTCTCTCCCCACATCACACGTCCTCGCTGGCAACATCCTCCTCTCCTCTGACTTGAACTCCCACGACTGGTTCATGTGATTATTTCCTTCTTTCTACACCCCATCCCCAGAGGCACGGTATATTCAAGGTGTTCCCTGGCCACACACAAATTTTTAGTGCCACCTCCATAAGCCCAAATTTCCATAAGTTCCTGACTTGTTTTATTCCTTCAAACTCTTGCTTCCTTAGTAGGATGACCAACCATTCCAGTTTGCCTGCAACTTGAGGGAGGGTGGTGCCTGGAACATGGGACTTTCAGCCCTAAAACTAGAAAGTCCTGGGCTAAGAGAGTCCAATCGGCCACCCTCTCTGCTGTTTCCTCACAGTCCCGCTTTCTGCTCTGGGGCCAATAGGTAGTGTTGTAGTGATGACATCCGTGAATCCCTGCTTGAAAGTTAGAAAGCACCACACGGCAGCCAGAGGAAACAGAAACTTGGATCCCTGGAATGCGTCGCTAATGTTAGGAAGTGCCAGGTAGGGATAGCGTTGTTGGGGAGCAGCTAATTCTTCTGTCACCCTGAAATGTCACCAGGGAACAATTAGTCAGCCAACCCAATAATGGCTCTTTCCCAGTACCACCTTAAAGGTTAATGACCAAAATATTTCTGAGTTGATATTCAGAGTTACGGAGCCAACTCCCTGCTCAGCTCACTCTGAGTGCTAATTGCAGGTGTATAAGGGGGACAAGGCGGTGCTTCCTGTGTGCTTGTTGCTGGATTAGCCTACACAGAAAGGGGAGGCTAGAACATGTGTTTCCACTCCGCTTAGGGATTCTCAGAGAAGCCACGGCAGTCATGACACAGCAATGGACCCTATGGAGAAAGAGCATCAAAATTGAGGCCTCAGGCTAGGCAGCAGAAATGCTCTTACTAATTCAAGAAGCCGTCTCCTAGGAAACCGAGGCCCTCACGAGGCTTCTCACAGAGATTCGGGGCAGTTACACATTGTGTGCACAGGCATTTGCCCAAATATCTATTCCTTATGTGACCAAGTTATGCCCACAACTTCACTGGTGCACAATTTCTACAGGTTTCTAGATCCAGATATCCATCTGTGCGACATTTTCTGCTCCCAGGAATGAGGAATGAGGAATGGTGTCTGCGGATCCGCAGTCCTGGCTTCCTCTCTTGTTGCTATGTGGAGAGAGGGCCTCTGTTCTGACTGGAGCCCTACAGGTCGCTGCAAGGCAGGCTCTGCAGAAACACCCACGTGGCTGTGCATGTCAGGGAGGTCAGAGAAGCAGCAGCCAAGTCCTCCATGAGACACCTCCCTCTATTCCCTCTCCAATCTTTAAAACCAACAAGAAGCAAATCAGCAAACAGAAGGAGAGGGCCTCCTCCTTCAACAGTGGCACATCCATCCTGGGAAGCAGATGATACAAAACCCTGCCTTTGCTTAGATTAAATGCTTCAGCCGCATTTAGCTCTCGAGAGCACTTTACAGCTTTGTTCAGACCTGCACGGAATATAAATTACTGTTGAATTATACACGATTGCATCATCAGCACTCAACAGGCAGGTCACAGGGTTTTACATCGAAGGCGCCTTAGGGATTTGTCGGGATGAGGCAGGGGAGAGTGGATGTGTTCAGAAAGAGAACATGCTGAGAGGGATGAGGCTCTGAGTTGGGGCAAAAATCACTGATCGTTCTGCAAGCTGTGCAAAGACTCCAGGCGGACTCTGCCAGGAGTAGAACTCAGGAGTTAAGCCTCTGGGGCAAGCAGGGTTTGTGTGCCTGAGGCTGTGTCTCTACACGACACGGCTGCTCTGCACCCAGGTGTGAGCACTCCACAGCAACACAGCATCCCAACTCAAGCGACTACAGGGACTGGTCCATCCATAGAGGCTGGCCTCATTTCCAAAGAGAATACGTCCAGATTCCTATCATAGAACCTGGAGTCTTCTCCCTTGGTTTTTACACATCTACGGATGGCCGTGGAAACACAGGAATTTTGCCCTTGAAAAATTCATATGTTGAAACCCTAACCCCTAGTATTTCATATGTGAGTATATTTGGAGATTGGGCTCTTAAAGAGATAATTAAAATGAGGCCATTAGGGTGGACCCTAATCCAATTTGACTGGTGTCCTTATAAGAGGTGGAGCTTGGGACATACAAAGAGACACCAGGTGCGTGCACACGCAGAGGGACGGGCTTGTGCAGAGGCAGAAGAGGGAGGCCATCTGCAAGTCAAAGGAGAGGGGCTTCAGACGAAACAACCCTGTTGGCACCTTGAGATTGGACTTCTGGATTCTGGAACTGTAAGAAAATTAATTTGTAATGTTTTAGCCACCTGATCTGTGGTATTTTGTCATAGCATCCCTGACAAAGTAATACAATAGGTGAATATACAATAATTGGCTTACTAATATTACTTTGCAACACAGGATGAAATAAGAATATCTGTGTGGCCAGACCTTGTGGCCATCCTGTAGCCAGAACATGCATCTAACATAGCCACAGAAAATAATACCTGTTAGGCATCTTGTGTTCTTTTTTTTTTTCTCCATCTATTCTCCCTCACCCAGGTAATTATGCTCACTCCCACTCAGCTCCCTTCAATCCATTTGTTCTTTTGGGTGTAAGTTTAGATTGGATCACAAGATCAGTGGCCCTGGTAGACTCTATACTGAAGCTAGAGCCTTTACAAACTTCTGAAGTCATCTCAAGGGCTGAGCAAATAGAAGGGGACATTGGCAGGGTGTTCAAAGGGTTTCATTACAATGGGAATTTACTAAGGTCAAAGTGCGTTTGAGTTTGTGCTCAGCCGGCCTGTGAATTTCTCAAGAACTGGCGTGGTGGTGTCTCCTTTGGTATCACACACAGCACTGAGTATTCAATCCCTATCACTTGGACAAATGGGACTTCTAGGCTGTGCAGCTTATAACTAAAAATATGAACATTGGCCGGGCGTGGTGGCTCACGCCTGTAATCCCAGCACTTTGGGAGGCCGAGGCGGCGGATCACCTGAAGTCAGGAGTTCAAGACCAGCCTGACCAACATGAAGAAACCCTGTCTCTACTAAAAATACAAAATTAGCCAGGAGTGGTGGTGCATGCCTGTAATCCCAGCTACTTGGGAGGCTGAGGCAGGAGAATCGCTTGAACCCCGGAGGCGGAGGTTGCAGTGAGCCGAGATCATGCCATTGCACTCAAGCCTTGGCGATGAGTGAAACTCTGTCTCAAAAAAAAAAAAAAAAAAAAAAAAAAGAACATTGAAACCTAAAGGAGAATGAAGTAAACACACTATGCCTTGTCCCCTCATTCCCCTTTCTTAAATTGTTACGTGATTGCTGAGGTGTTTGTGCATTACATTGCTGTGTTTGTGTGTGCGTGCGCACAGGTGCATGCACCCAAGCACGTACACACCTTGTGTTTCAATGGACACCTTGGACTTCAGAAAGCAGTTTTCTTTTTTTTGTAGGACTTCAGCATCAGAATAATAACCTCTCTGCAGGATTATTTTGAAGAGCCATAATAACGAATGTGAAGAGTTAAAGTTGCTTTCTACATGTAAGGTATAATATTAGAAATGGAAAGCTTTAAGTGAGATTGAAGAAAAATTATTCTCAAGGACAAAAAAAAATGTTTGCTGTTTTCATCTCCATCACCCACTCCATTCTCCTTCAATCCTACCCCAGGTTTGTAAATGCTACCCCGGGGAGCAATCGCTTTCAACAGAGAACAGAGGAAGTGCTTACTCAGGACCCTTCATTCCGTGGACTTCGTCAGAACCAGAAGCGTGGAACTTGGAAGGATCTCAAGATACACTTCTGAGACAGATCCTCCTTGGTAATGGAACTTATCTCCTAGATCCAAGAGTTTACAGCCTCCAGTGGGGGTACAAGATGACATTGGTGGGTCTGTGAAGAAGCTTCTTAGGCTCATATCTCAACCAGTCTCTACTAAAAAATACAAAATTAGCCGGGTGTGGCGGTGTGCACCTGTAATCCCAGCTACTCAGGAGGCTGAGGCAGGATAATTGCTTGAACCTCGGAGGCGAAGGTTGCAGTGAGCTGAGATCGCACCACTGCACTCCAGTCTGGGCTACAGAGTGAGATTTCATCTCAAACAATAAACAACAAACAAACAAAAAGTAATAAAAAGTTGAGAGAAAAGGTCACCATCCATCTAGAAAGGGATACATGACTCAAATAGATGCTGTCCTTCCTACTTGACTTCCCCACCACTTTGAACCAACACTGCCAACAGTTCGGTATGTACTCTTTCCATTTTTCTTTCTGTTCTTATACATTTTTGTAAGTTGTATACCTATAAAATCATACCTACTCTTCTGTATCTGGCTTTGACCACTTAATGTGCTTTTGATAACATTCCATGCCTATATATCAAATCTTAACCACAAAATATGTTACACTGTATGCATGTACCAAATTTACCATTCCTCCACACTGATGGATGTCTGCACAGTTGCACATTTTTCAGTATTACAAAGAATCCTGCAGTAAATATCCAAGTTGGGGACCTTCTGTAAGTGCTACAGAGGTTCTGACCCTGGCTTCTCTGGAATATACAGCTGCCATTGATGGTTACCCCACACTTTCTTATTAAATGACTGTGAGAGTGGCATTTTTATTAGTTTTAATCTACATAGCATACACTCCTTCTTTCTTCCTTTGGTTAAAGCATCACCAGTGTTCTTTCTTATGAGGAAGCCATTCTGCAGTCACAGTGATTAATTCAGGCACAGGCTGAATTAAGTTCAGCCTCAGTTTCTGTATCTTCTGTATCTCTTGGGGTTGCTGTGAGATTATACAGATCTACACATGTATACACACAAACATACATATATATGCCTATGAAAATTATATATATACACATCTTTATATGTGGGTATATTAGGATATATACAGCAAATAAATTATGTAATTGACATAGTCATCCCAAGCTAAATAATTTGCTGAAGGTCTCAAAGCATGTGACAGTGCAAACATTTGATTTTGCTGTAAAGCCTCAAATTATTTGGCTGCAGAAACATCTGAGAACCATCCATTCCACTTGCTTCCACTGCTTTCGTTAAAAAAACAATCCTCCAGGAGAAGTAACCTCTAGCCCACTCCACTTGGCCCGCCTGGCCTTGGATATTTCATGCTCCCCAAGAAATGAAAAGTTGTGAAGATCTGCTATGAGCTTTCTATATAGGATGGGAAGGAGAGTTCTGGAAAGGAAACAAATTAAGAGTGCACCATCCATATTCTTTCCAAGTGAATCTTTGCAGCTTCTTATCCATCTGGGCCTTGGTTCAGAGCTGAGAATTAGTGGGATCCAACTGGCTTCTTAACTAAACTGAGAGTGGCACCTACAGCTGTGCAGTAAGGAGCATCCTCAAGCTGTGATTAGTGTGCTTCCAAGAGTGAAGCCACTTAGAGCGTGCCATCTTCCTGCCCCTGCTTTTCTTCTCTCACCTTCTTCTAGCCAACTCTTTCTGGTGAATGACAATGGTCCATGGAGCAAACTTGGAGAATCTGTAGGGCAGAGGGAAACCTCGCCCTGGGTTTCTTGCTGGGAACGAGGTTTACAATAATACAGAGCTTCCTGCAGACCTTTTCTGACACTGCATCTTCCTGGTTGCTCTGGCCATTCATCTTCTAGGTACCATGCAAGGCTTTTGCAAAGAAAGCCACATCACTCCCCCAGGGCTGGCATGAGGCCCAGGACACACAGATCTATCATTGCATTTGAATTCCTGTTTGGGTAGTCATAAGGTTCTCTTGACCAGGGGGTACATCAGGACAGCCTGTACCAGCTTCCTGGTAGGGGAGCTACAACATACAGGGGTGTGGTTTTGTGGAAAGTGTACACTACCAAGAATCAAAAGACCTGGGTTCTGGTCCCATCCTTGCCTATAAGTGGGCAAATCACTTCATCTCTCTGGATCATGATCCCTTTAACCATAAAATACAGGGGTAGGGCCAGATCTCTATGGTCCTTCTTTTTCATCTAAATGATCCTACGACTCTAGGTATTGGGGTAAGAAGGTGCCATTCTCTCTGACTTGCTCTAGGACTAGCTGTCACTTATTTTGTCAAACATGAACTATCTGGAGAGAGGATACTGTTTCTCACCTCCTGACACACACAGAAGGGGTGGTGGATGAGACCATTAGATGTCATTATTTGACATCAATGTGCATATGAGGCTCAGCTCTAAACTGCCTTGATTCTAAGCATGGAAGGATTGGGCCCCAGCTGTTTAAGTGTCTGGAATAAATTGTCTCCTGAATGAAATCTCTCTGGCTTCTGCCCTATCTGATTCAAGCCAATGCCATGTTAATTAGTAGAGGGAGAAGCTTGGGGTGGTAGCCAAAAGATCAGGCAAGCCTGCCACCTGGTTTGGCTATGTTTCCATATGCCCGGCACATTTGTCAGCTTGGCCCTGGCCTTTCTCTGAGATGAAAACCTAAACCCAAGTGAATTTTGCATGCTGTCACCCCACCACTGGGTCACTGAATGCATACATAGCTTTATATGGATAAATCATCTGCATGTAATGTTTATAATATGATAGACATTGTTCCAAGAGCTTTACAAATGTTAACTCTTTTAATCCTCGAAGCAACGTTATAAGGTTTAGATGAGGAAAATGAGGCACAGAGAGGTTAAGCAATTTGCCTGAGGCCACACAGTAAATACTACAGCCAGGATTCAAACCCACGCTTTAGCCACTTTTTAGGTTGCCTCTCACCACAGCAATTTCATGTACATCTGTATTGATTGTCTCTCCAGTTGCACTGAAATTAATATAAGCAGAGACTCACTCTTCTTCTCCAGTAGGACCCTACACACAGTGGTGTTTAAATAAGATTCATCAACTAGATGGTGAGATTGGAAGAAGAGGGCTTATCATTATCCAATGTGGCCCCAAGGAGGTTCTGAGGGCCCTTCAGACTCAGGCCGAGTTGGTAAAATCTGACTACTTCATAGAACTAGGGAAGCCTATCACAACCTGTATACAACTTCACATATTATTTGTGTCAGGTAGAAGGGTGACTCCTTTTGAAGGGACACGAGTTTTCTATGAGGATTAGGATAGAGAGGTCAAGAAAGGAAATGAATCAAGATCAGAGCACTAAATCTCGTTCAATGGGAATCCCTGTAGCTTCTCAACAGATCAGGGACTAAACCAGTGGACAGACGAAGCTGGTGGTCAGAAGAGGGCCCAAAGGAGCTCAGCATGGACTTCAGCCCATCAGGAATGTCCTCTTCTCCCTTCAGGCCCTCCCCCAAGCCCTCTGCCTTGGGAGTAGGTCTCTACCTGGCAGCCCTTTTAGCTCTACTTTCCTCTCGGCGGTTTATTCGAGGAATGAGAATTATTCACTCATCTTCCGCACCCCCTTCTGAATTCAAACTCTAATGAGAAAAGAACCACAGAAAGGAGGCAGATGAGGAGAAATATACCAGCTCTGTTACTGACAAGACTACAGTGGCAACTGTGGCTTGTTCCATTGTCCCACGGCCACAGTCAAGATCCCCAATACTTTCTCTCCAGGCTTACATTTTAGGAGGGAACGTGTGAGTCTGTAGAGCAGATACACTCGCCCAGAAGTGTTGACTCATATTGGTGGGTGGAAGAAAGGAAAGGAAAGGAGAGGAGAGGAGAGGAGAGGAGAGGAGGAAAGGAAGAAAGGTCCCCAAAGTGGCCTCCTGAAGCTGGCCTGGGTCTTGGGCCCTGACCTCAGGAAGGCTGACCACATGGAGAAGTGAGCAAGGGGAGGGGACCCAAAGGGTGCTGGGCCCCACGAGCTTGGCCTCCTCTCCCACCAATGTCACCATCAGAGAAGGCAGTCACTTCTCCTTCGGCAAGTAAGGCCTTACAAGGTGGAGTCTGCATCCTCCTAAAGAGAGGAGAGAAGTTTCCTACTTTATGACATGGAGTCCAGGTGGAATGCCGAGGTGAGAAAAGAATGGCTGCCCCACTTCCCTTAGCCATGCTAACTCAGGGGCTTTAAAAAGCTGTGAGCCAGAGGCTTTTGGGAAACGTGATTTTGATGGAACTTATCTGAAAATGTTAAAAGGTGAGCCAGAGGGGTAATTATATTAATTATTATTTTAAATAAATTGTGCCTGGGAGTGCGGCAGAAACTTCAAGAAGAGATTCTTAGGTTTTGCTAGGGTGGCAATGGGAAGGACACAGCTCTTGACATTCCCTATTACCCAGGGCCCAAATTGGAGGGTCAAATATCATACTAGATTTACATTTTAACTTTATATAAAGCTGCTTAAGCTTTTTTTTTTTTTTTAGATAAAAGGGATTTTTTGCTTCATTCACAACAGAGTTTAGTTACATAGGGATATATAAAAATGGAAATCTATTAATGACATCTGAAATCCTAAACTAGAACGAATAAATAAAGACTTGGCATACTGCTTCTGAAAAGTTGCCAGTTCTAGGTCTAGGAGCAGTTTCCTTTGATAGATGGACATCGAAAGCCCTTCGAGGGGCAATGAGAAGAATGGGGCATTCCTGCTTCAGCCTCAACCATTAGCTCCCCTGCGAGGCCTCTTGACTCCCCAGCAGAGGGAGGCTCCCTTTGTCCATATTCCCACCATATGCCCTGTTACAGCACTTGTCATGGGCTGCTCTGAGCACTTACATGCCTCTACCACTTGCCTGGGCAGTCTTTAAGGACAGGGACCATACAAGTTACTATTTGAGTGTCCTAGGTATCAACACAATGTCTAGCACACAGTAGGTATCCAATCAATGTTTACTTAGCTGAACTTAGTTTGTAAAGCAAATAATTAAGAGTGTGATAGAGTTGTTTCCAAATATTTGAAAGACTCGGAGGAAAAAGGCACTGGCTGTAATTTATGTCACTTTAGCAGAAACGACCCGAGGCCAAGAAGTCAAAGTTACCAGAAACCTTAAAATAAAGATGAGCAAAATAACAACTGGAGTCACCCACAAGGAAGGGAGCCCCTGCCACCAAGGAGGTTTTGACTCAGAGGAAAGCTAGGAAATGACTAGATCACTACTGTCTAAGACACTCACAATGAGGCAAGTGCCATCAAAATGGAACAAAGTGAGGTCTGAGTTCAGAGGAGGAGTCTGGGTCTAGGTAAGATCATTCAAAAAGGTTTCTAGAAGATTCTAACTGTAAGTTGAGCCTTGACAACAGCTTCAGGCTTCAACAGGCAGAAAAGGGTGTTGTGGAGGCAGTGATAGTCTGTAGCTGGGGTGACTGGAACACCTATGGCTCATGGGCCTGTGGCTAAGGCACATGAGACAAGACTGTGGCTGACATTCAACTCCAGGCTGGGGACATTGGCCTTTATTCTCTTAAGAACAGGGAGCCACAAAATATTTTTTCATCAGAGAAATGATGTAAGTGTATTTTAGAAAAGCAGTATGCTGTAAAGGATGAATTTAGTGGAAAGTAGAGAAATGAACATTTATAGAGTACCCACTCTCTGCTAGATTTTTTTAAAATATATTAACTTGTTTTATCTACACGACAACCCTACAGGGTAAGCAGCACTATATCACTTTTACAGGTGAGAAAATGCAGGCTCAGAGGTTGGCAACTAAGTGGTGGGACAGAGATTTCCACCAAGGGCTGAATGACCCCCAAACTACTGCAATAGTACTAAAGGCCCAGATGGCACTCAGGAATGGAAACAAATGAATGAGCTGCAAAGAATATTGCAAAGGAAATATTGGCAGATGCTGGCAATTGATGGAAAGGTAAGGGTGAAAACGGAAAAGTGGAAGATGACTCAGGTAATAGATTGATCTGCAAGGAAGTGAAGAAAACAAGCTTATTTGCTGTAGGAAGGGAAACATCAGAGCAGACGTGTTGGATACCTACAGTCAGTCAGGCACTTAGCATGTACTCAATAAATATAAAGCACATGCACAACGTATATAGAGAAAGGACAAATCCGCGTCAAAGTATGTTTGAGGTTCCAGAAAGGTGGAGATGTCTAGAAAGCATTTTTAAAACATGAGGCCAGAGTTCACGAAAGACTGTTTCATACACATGTTCCAGATTCATTTTTGCAGAGATAATCATCGCTGTGATGGTGGGTGTTGTTGACAAGCAGACATGTTTTTAGGTAAAAAGCAGAGAGAGTCAAAAGCCTATATTTATAGGTAGAAAAGGGCAAAGAAAACAGAAAAGGCAAAGAAAAAGGAAAAATCAAAAGTATATTGTTATAGAAGACAAGAGATGAGAGTTTCACGAAAGATAGAGCTAGGTCAACCCTAGTGAGGTCAGGAACAGGAGGGTCAAGGACAGGTGACAGGTGGAACAGCCAGGAGTAAGCACATCTCCAAGAAGCCAGCTTCCGAGACTGGCGGGAACAGAGACTCCAAGAGATGAAGTGGATTGGTAGTGGAGCTCTGGAAGTAATAAGTAAGGATTATCCTTTCTGCCTCATGAGCCCCAAGCTTTGCCGTTTGTCTTAAAACACATAAAAATGTTCATATATCCAGCAAAGAGACTCATTTTCCTATTTCTCTAAGAAATATTTTATGAACGGAACCAGCTTCCTCTTTCTTGCCAGACCAAGAACACTGCCCTTCATGTACCATGCATGATGAGATGGCTGTGTGGAGTCGTCTCTTACCCTACCAGGTCATGAGCTGTTTGAGGATCACAGCTGTGTCAGTAAGTTAATGGTTATTTGGAAGATAGTGCTGTATAATTAAAAGCCCTGGCTTCAGAATCAAATAGATTTGAATTTGAATTCTGGCTTTGGGAATTATGTGGCCAAGTACCTTGTCCAAGTTACTCAAATTCTAAGCGAGTGCTAGGAACTGCAAAGAAGGTAGGAGTCAGTGCTAAACTGAGCACACATTATTAAAAATGTACTAAGTGCTCACTACAGGCCAGGCATGGTTCTGAGCATTTTGCACAACTCATTTAATTCTCATAACAACCCTACAAGGCAGGTATGATTTTACAGGTGGTGACACGGAGGTGTATAAAGGAGAAATCTGCCCAGGGTTGCAGAACTTTTGAGTCTGACTCCAGATAACATTCATTCCATCTGGCCTTGAGGCCTTTGTTAACACTTTGGTAGCAGAAGTGGCTCCATTTTGCCTTCTTGACCTGTCTTCCTCCTTCCTACCCCAAACAACATCTGCCTGCCCCTTGCTGGTGGTAATGGAGGAGGACCCTCTGGCTTACGGCTGTGAACGAATGCATGTGAGTAAGCCTGTGTTTGGGGGGGCCTGTCCCTTTACCGCAGGTGGCATTCCCAGTAACCTTTTCTTTTCTCCCACTGTCACAGGAACACAAAAGTAAGAATGGGTACCAGTCCGAAGACCTTAGATTAAGACTCCATCATTTACTTAACTGCATGACTCCAAGCTTGTTTCATGGCTCTCTGGGTCTAGTTTATTATCTACAAAATTAGGGTGGTAATGCTGACCTTAAAGGGCTGCTGAGAAGATGAAAGGAGATAATGTTGGAACAGTGTCTACTATTGACCTGCTATAGGCTGTCTGCTCATCTTCTTCCCTCTCCACCTCTTCCACCTGCCTCCTATGGGGGTTTTCAGGTCAAATGAGACCTTATCCTCCCTTTAAAGCTCTGTGAACTGTAAGGTGTTACCCAAAACATAAATGGCCCCCTTTCTTCCATTTTTGGGTGACCACAAACTTCCTGCCCCAAGAATGGTGGATGGGTGGATTGGCAATGTCCTCTTTTCTGCTGAAACAACACAAAATTCTTTTGTTTTAAATATTTTGCACTTAAGGGTTTCAGTCCTGAAAAAGAAAACAGCTAATTTATCTCTTATTGATCCAGGTGTCTGGCTCCTCTCTACAATTGTGAGCAACCCTGAGGCAGAGATGGGTTTGATTTTATTTTCTCTTCCACAGCACCCAGAACGTAGTAGGTACTTAACAACTAGTTGTCCATTTCATGAATAACAAGCACTGGGCATGTTCAAATGGTTCACTAAAGTGGGGATGGGCTTGCCTCCTTCACAGCCACATCTCGGAAGTCTTTGACCTTTTGATAGCATCTATCGATAGGGTGACTGCATTTTCCAAACCCCAAATCAAGACACAAGGTATGAGAAATGATCTGATCATAGGAAACTATGTTTGAAATCAGGAGGACTCCAGAAAGTCAGGGAGGCACAGTGGCTTTGCACAGACCTTCATTTCCCAATTATTTCAGACATGGTGAGACAACACAAGCCATTTCCTGCCTGTCCCAGTAGCCCAGGCTCTGTTAGGATGAGCAGGTACATCTGCAAGAGCAGAATTCATTTACAGCTCAGGGATTGTGTTCACAGATCCTCTCCAGTGTAATGCTTTGAGACCTTCCCAGAGTCCCTCTCCCCTAGGCCTTAAAGGCCCCTGTATTGTACGGACTGCTGAATTGTTCAGGCTTGCCAGGCTTCGCCCACCTCCTCTGCAGGGGTACATCATCTGCAGTGAGATTCAGAGAGACTGCCTGGGCCAAGGTGTGCCTGGCGGCTCATAGTGAGGGCTGCTGCTGAGTCCTTGCTCCCCAGCTCTCGATCTGGGCCAGTTCTCCGAGTCTCTGGTACCCAGAGGGAGCCAGGCGCCCTCCCTCCTGTCTGCACATTCTGACTTACTCACTGAGAATGTGCTCTCAGCCTATCTCAGGGGGACCCTGTGTCTGGTCTGGTCTGGTCCGGTTTGCCCTGGTGCCCGGTGGCTTCAATTCCATCCTCCAGGCTCTAGACCCTGTAGTACATCTCAGCCATCAAGGAGTGGAGGTGACAAGGAGCCTCAGGAGGGCAGAGAGTGCCCCCCTTCCTTGGGTCAGGCTATTCTTGGTCACTTCTTACCTGTCTTTAACCCCTCTACTCTCAACCTCCCCCCACCGCTGCAATCAATGCTCCCATCATCAGAGGACAGGACAGAGAAAATTCCTCTTCACTTTGACCTGCTTCTCCCTCTTGTTTCCCGGGAACAGCTTTTAAGCCTAATAGGAGGGGTCTCTCCATTTAGTTCAGAAACCAGCATTTTTCTTTGATTTGTGACTTGTTTCAAGGGCCAGAAGCTTGCCTGACAAGTTCCCTTTCTCTGAAGCTTACAAACCTCTGTAAGAGCATCCCAGAAGAGCCATGGGAAGGGAGACTTTTGAAATTACTTTAGAAATGACCTAAGTTTCCATAGCAATCCAGCACTGTGGAGTCATCATCACATTCCAGGTCTTTGTTTCCACAGAAAGGGCTGTTGGAGGAATCAGTCCTTTCTCGACAACCACTCCAGAGGTAGAGATGGTCTTCATCTACCCTGTCCCCCTTCTTTCCTCCTGTTCACCCTCCTCCCAGCCCACCTTGCTTGTCTGTCCATGGTATGGAAGCAACGGACCCCAACTCAGCACAGTTTAGTGATTTCCGCCCCAGAGAAGACAGGGTCTTGTTAATGCTGACAGGAGGAGACCTCAGGGTGTCGGGGTCCCAGTCTGAGCCTGGACTGCATTCATTCAGTCATTTGGACATGTCCAGCACGGCTGTGGTGGTGCAGGCAGGCCAGCTGGGAGGGCACTGGGCTGGGGGAAATCACTCATCCTAAGTGAGAACCCAAATCATCTCCCCGACCCTCAGTCTGGACACTGAGAACCAAAGCCTGACCTTACTGTCTACAGGAACATGGCTTTGCTATTCTGCCATCTCCTTTACACTTCTGGGACTGTCCTGTGCAAGTAAATGATTTGATTGTTTCATTACAGGAACTTTCCAAAAGATCCACCAACACTTTCATCAAAAGCATCAACTGACAGCATGTGCCCCAAGATTCTCTGAATCCTTGGCCTCAAAATCTTCACCTTGCTGTTCCCACCAGTCCAGGACATTATCATTATTCTTACCCAATCATTATCTAATTATTCATACCCAATGTTAATCACATGTCTGCATTGAAATAATGGCTTTAAATCAAACGTCCAATTCTCAATAAATTCTGATCTTACTGCCTCCCCTGGAGGCCCTGCCAAAGTTTTGCAAGGTGAATTCTCTCTTATCACAGAAAGCAATTGTCTTATTAACAGCTTTTCTTGATTAACAGGTTGTGTTCTCAATATTTGGGGAGTAGATTTGACATAAGGAAAGAGGCACACATGCTTTGTGTGATTATTCAATCATCAAAGGCAAGCAGTGGTCTTAAGCACAGCAGACTGGTTAGGGAGAAGGGGGTTTACAAGCAGAATAGAGACTAGATCTGGTTTCTTAAGATCTCTGGGAGCCCCTGCAGCAAAAGTCTATGGAGTTCTGGGCTCAGGGCATTTAAGTGTGGGACAATGCTAGAGGCAGAACTGGCTTCATGGGCATGTGTTCTATGCAGTTGCCCACTTGCTTGGATCCTCTACCATTGCTGTCCTGAAATTCTTAATCATGTTTGAACAAGGGGTCCTGGGTTTTCATCCTGCACTGGGCCCCACAAATTGTACAGCTGGTACAAGCTAGATGGTACGGCTGCCCCTGCAACACCTTCAGGGGGCACATGCCAGCCCCCTAACCCTGCTTGGGCTTCTCCAGATATGGACAGACCCAGCACCCCACTCACTGCAACTGGGAGTGGCAGGTGGTAGAGAGGCTGACGTAGCCAGAGAGGCTGATAAAAGTCACACAGTATCAAATGATTGCCCAGGAAAGAAGCCCAGGGCAAGCTGTGAAACAGATAGAGGGCAGGGCAAGCAGAATGGGGATGGACCCCCTCAGTCCGTCAGCCCCTGCCCACGCCTCTGAGGCCCTTCATGATCTGCTCTTGGCGGAGTCATCTCTGTCTTACTCTGCTCCCATCACAGTCATCGTCTCACTCAACTTCTTCAGACCCAACAAGCTCAGTCCTCTCCCAGGCCCCTTCTCCTTGCTGCTCATTTTATGTGGCGTGATCCTGCTCCAAGTCTTCTTATGGCCTCCTGCCCCCTACATTCAAGCCCTGTTCAAACATCACCACCACTGAGAGGCCCTCCATGCCCTCTCTAACAATAGCCATGTCCCCAACTCTATCACCTTCCCAGCTTTATTTTTCTCCATAGTTCTTATCACCTAACATCGCACTATATATTTATGGCACTTGCTTTTGGTCTGTCTCTCCAACTCAAACGTAAACTTCATGAGGACTTTATCCTGCTCTTCCCTGTATCCTAGGTGCCTCGACAGTGTCTGGCACATAATAGGCAATCAGTATTTATTGAGCGAACAAATAAATGAATGAGTAGGGGTGATCAGTCAGAGAGACATTATCTGTCTAAAGATTTCTTCTTTTTCATCTCAGTGGCATGTAGTGCGTTTGTATGGCATTGGTAGTGATGGGATGACACTGCTCAGAGCAGCGTCACTTAAAAAAAGAAGTATTTCAGTAGCTGAACAATAATAATACCTAAAAAGGTATTGAGCACAATGCCAGGCATTGTTGTGAGCCCTTCACATGTATTAACTCTGCAAGTCTCACAGCTGTGCCTGAAGTGGGTCCTATTACTGGACCTCCTTTGTAGATGAGAAAATTGAAGCAAGGCATGAAAAGTGGTTAAGAAACTTTCCTAGGGCCACATGGCTAGTCCAAGACTCTTTTGGTCCTGGACTGGTTCTCCATGACAAAACCATAATTCCCTCTTCAATTGGGTGATTCTACTTAACTAGGACTCTCACTCCCAATCAATCAAGAGGCAGAGAATGGAAGGCAGCTCATGTGCAAGTGTAGACAAGGGTTGACTCTTCCCAAAGAAACTCTCTGAGATGCCTTCACCAACCATCCTCCTTTGCATCTCCTTCCAGGGGCTGCTCTGTCTTAGCATTTCCATCCAGAAAGCCAATGACAAAGAATCCTCCTGCTCTGGCGAACATGTGGCACTGTGGCTTTCCTGAAGGCTTGGCTGGCGAGTGATGGGGCACTCTGACATGGCTTTTAATCGCTGACCAGATTTGGATTCACAGGGCTAAGACTGCTCCCTGTTCTCTTCTCTTCTGAACCCCACATCTGTAGGAGGGGCAGGTCCCATTGGGTGGCAAAGGTGAAACTCCTTTTGGTCTGCCCCAGCTTCAGTGTGAAAATGAGGCCCTCCCGCTGCCTGGGTTACTGAAGTGGTGCATCCTGGCCACTCATTCTACATGAGGTACATTAGGTAAGCCCGGATGTTATTTCCTAGTCTTCCTGACAATGTGTCTTCTCCCTCAAATGTCTTTAGTGACATGATTTACCCCCTCCCGATTTGTTTTAATTGTAACCATCAAATGCTAATAAATATTGAAATCTGCACTTTCCGTGAGGCAAGATACGCTCCAGGGTATGAAGTAGTTTGTGAGTCTCTAATCAGGATTTTGAAAGAAAGATTATAAGACAAAAAGTCAAGAGATGAGTTGAGATGTTCTAGCGAAATCTCACATAAAACTATAAAAGCAGATTGGCAGGGTAAGGAGATGGGTTTTATGCCAGAGTTGCCCTTGATTCGCCATGATAGATCACAGATACTTCTCTGCCTATTAAAATGGACTTCACTTAGGCTATACATGTAACAGGAACAGCTACCATTTATCAAGGGTTTATTGTAAGCCTGTCTCATGGTAAGTCATTAGCTTACTGAATATATTCTCCCTCCCCAAAATATCTAACTTACGTGGTCCTTTTACTCCATGTCTCCCCTCTCTGACCTAAGAGTCATGAAGTTTTAGACATAATGCCTCCTGAACTTACATTAGGTTTGTGCAAAAGTAACTGCCATTTTTGTCATTACTTTCAATTACTTTGAAACATCATCCTAGCCGTGTTTCTAAATACAGCAAACTAGGAATAACAGTGGGGAAAAGCTGGTGGGGAAACCTGAATGTTGTTCTATAAGATGCCTTAAATCATTTTACTGTCTAAAAGAAACAGTCCTCCAGGCAAGATGGCCATTGCCTTGGACTTTTCCTTTTAGGCTTCTATATTTTCAGAATGCCCAGGCCTCCATCAAGGTCTTTGTCTAGCAGCAGAGGAGTATTATGCTGAGTGTCTGGGGGTTCATCACACAGCTGAACTGCTCTCTGGTGAGCTTGGTGGAGCGGGTATAGATGCCAGACATGTGGCATCATCGGTTTGCAAATCACTGCAATCACTCACACATAATAGCCTGAGCTTCTTTAGGGCATTCTCTTCGTTCCCCCTGACTGACTGGGAAGGTATAAAAGGTCACACTGATCACAGGTGGTAGGAAAAGAAACTTTAACGATTTCCTTTTCTCATTACCACCCGTGCCCTTGGTTCTGGCCATGGTCTCCTCCATATACCCCTTTGTGCTTTGCGAAAGGAGGGAAGGGAGAGAGGGAGACACAGAGTGAATGACACATACTGGCATCCACTTAGAAGCCCAGAATCAGAGTTGTGCTAGTGTGGGAAGAAGCAGGGGCTGTGGGGCCACAGAGATCTTCAACACGGGGAGCTGAAAGCAGGGGCAGAGCTGGGGATGCAAGAATGCAGGCTGGGTCCCAGGCTGGGCTCCAGCTCTCATCTGCCACTCACTGGCCAGGTGACCTAGCACAACTTGACATGACTAGTTTTACCTGCTGACACAAGGAAGTGGAACTGGTTGGTCTCTAAAGTCCCTTTTATTTTGTATCTATGAGTCCAAGTTCAAGACAGAAAGCTCTTCATGAATTCATGCATAATTCATACTCTACCTCCAAAAAGAATTTGAGATAGTTTATAACAGAAGTAGACAGACCCTTGGACTGTTCAAATAAAGACAACAAGAGGACGAGAAATCCCATGAAAGGGGAGATGATTAGAATAGGAACAGAAGGTAAGATGGGGTATTTTACTGAAGAATTGCTGCCTATTGAGACAAAACCAAAATATTTTGTTTGTTACACACAATTCACTTTTCCTATATATTTGTTCCACAAATGTTTATTAAGAGCACAGACATTGTTCCCGACATTAGTGATACCTTAGGGAAGGTATCCCTTCACGAAAGCAGACAAAGTTCTGGAGATCACGCAGCATATATCTAAGTTCAGGGAGAGAGACAGTAAACAAATCCAGAATGTTAAAAACATTTCAGACACCTAGCTCCCAAGCACCCATATCTCGGTTTCTGATACCTTTCTCTAATAAAAGGAAACAGCTCCTTGAAGAAATGGCTGATTCTAGGTCTAGGGCAGGAAATATATAAGATAAGCCTGCCAAAAACTAAGTGCCCCAACAAGCAAACAAACACAAAATAATCAAAACCAAAACCCACATTGATGAGGGTATCTCAAATGGGCACAGGAGCCAACAGAAAGCTCTCCCAATGGCCAAAGCTGTAACAATGAGAGCAACAAAAGAAGGTAGTATTGGATTAAACCCAAAGTGTAAGATAAATGCTCATCAGTCCACACTGGTATAAATGACTGAATAAATTAATAAATGGGGGAGAAGAGACAGACCTCCTCCCACGCAGAAGAATTCCAAATTACATAGCTACTCCATCCTACAGGAGCATCTCCATCGCAGCACTCCATCTTCACGCCCCATTCCTCGAGCGTGGGCTGCACGTGGTGACTTCCTTCCGAGGAAGTCATGGGAAATGGGGGAAAAATAATTTTACAGTGTGGAAACTTGAGAAACACGTGATCAGGACAACATCAACAGTCATAAATCATGTTGAAATAATGTGATGAAAACGGCATTTTACCTCTTCCTTCCCAAAACCCCTAACTCAGTCTAATCGTGAGAAAAACATCGGACAAGTTTCAACAGAAGAGCATTCTACAATATGCCTGACTAGTACTCTTTCAAACTGCCAAGATCGTCAAAAACAAGGAAAGTCTGAGAAACAGCTACAGCCAAGAGGAGCCTACGCAGACTCGAGAATGACGTGCAGTGTGGTGTCCTGAACGGGATCCTAGAACAGAAAAGGGCATCAGGTAAAAACTGAGGGAATTGGAGTCAGCTGGGGCCGTTGGCTAATAATAATGTACATATTTACTCATTAGTAATAACAAATGTATCATAATCATGCAACATGTTAATAATACAGGGAACACGGTACAGTGGCAGAGGATACTATGGGAAGTCTACAATCTGCTCAATTTTTCTGTAAATCTAAAACTGTTCTAAAAAATAAGGTCTATTAAAAATCAAACAAACAGAGGGTCTAGAGGTCAGAGACGGAAGAAGTCAGAGATTCTCTCTCTTGCTGCCCTTGAATAAGCAAACTTCCCTGAGTTCTGCAGCTGCAAGGAAATGAATTCTGCCAACATTGGGATCTTGGAAGAGGGCCTCAAACATCAGATGAGAACCCAGCCCCAGCTGACGCCTTGATCACAGTTTTGTGGGACTTTCCACAGAAAATCCAGTTAAGCTGTACCTGGGATTCTGAACCATGTGATCTATGAAATAGTAAGTGTTTGTTGTTTTAAGCTCCTAAGAAATCAGCCAAAATGAAAACACCACAACCACAAACGTTTTTGGAAAATAAAGAGGGTGCTACTGAAAATTAAATAAAGTATAGAGCATGCCTGGGTGGCTGCATGAAACTGGGTGGTCAAGAAAGCCCTCTCAAAAAGGGTGGAACCTGAATGGGAAAAATGAGCCATCCACAAGGGATTACAAGGAAACACTATGGGCAAAGAGGTCAGCTCGCTCCAGGGCCTTGAAGTAAAACTTTGGGTGTTCCAGGGTAGAAAGGCAGCCAGTGTGGTGGGAGTGACCCGACTTTAGGGAAAGAAACAGAAAAGGAGGTGAGGGGCAGCATGAGCCCGATTACAAACAGCTTCTAAAGAGGTGTAAGGAGTTCAGATTTTAAGTTCAACTGGAAGCTATTGGACCACTGACAGTGGATGACTGACATATCTGATTTACGGTTTTAAATAAAATTATGCTAACTGCTCTGTGAAGGACTGATTGCAGGGTGGCCAGAGTGGAGTCAGGGCGTCTAGAGAGGAGGCTCCAGCATTAGCTTAGACAAAAGATCATGGAGCCTTAGACCTGATTCGGGGAGGAGGAGGTGATGGATGTCTTCCAGGGAGTGTGGGAGGGTGTGTGAGAGGGGTCTTGATGGGGTAGGGCATACATTGATGTTTACGCTCATCTTGGGGATCCGTATCCATGAAGCAGTACTGAGGTGCACCCAGCAAGGGAATCACATGAACTCATAGCAGTCACGTGCTCCCTTGCCTGCAGTCTTTCCCTGCTGGCATCCTGTTCCTGAGCTTCGGAATGTCACTGGTGATTCATCAGGCACACAAATGGTGTTGTGCCAGTCTGCGTGAGATTTTCCCCTGAAGGCCTCGCCAAAGGGAAAACTGGATCCCACTTGCCACCTCCGGCCTCCTGGCTGAGCAAAGCTGCCCCACTGAATTAATCATCTCCTCGGAGCTGAGCGTTCATTAAACAATTTGTTGCTAATTCTTTCCCAGGGTGCAGGGTGCCCCTACTTTGACCAGGAAATAGTTAAATCTGGAACAGAAAAGTGCCCAGCACAGGCCATCTTCCTTCATATTGGAAGAGAGAAGAGGTTGGGAATAGAATTCTTCCATTTTCACGTTGGCCTTGGCAGTTTCCTCTGAAGTCACCTGCAATTTCATCCCTGAACTCTAGCCTCCAAATTTACCTTCTTCATTCTTGCTGTGTCTTCCTGCTGTACCTGCTCCACATCCATGCCTGGCCAGCTCCAGGCACTGCCGATGTTGTCCCCCCCACCCTTCTCACTTGTAGCCTCATTTTGCCCCTCAGGCTCCTGTCAGTGCTCAGTTATAGATGCCTGCAACCTGAGCCTGGGTGAAAGCTAAGGCCACGGGGCCTTTCTGTCCCACTGGGTGATAACTCTCTATGGTTCGAGTGGCTGATTGTTCTGCTTTATCCATGAGGTGGCTGTCACAGGTGGCTTACTCTCCAAGTTCTTCAACAGGCCAACCCCTAAAGATTAACTCCTAGAGAGCAGGGACTGGCCAGGTTCTGAGAGGGGTGGTGCTGACACGTCTCTTTGACATACAGTGTTCTAGAGGTCAAGGCATCATTTTTGGGTTGATGCCCCAGGCTCTCAGTTTGCTCTATCTGCTGAGCAAGGAAGGGGGAAGTGCAGCTTCTGTTCTAATCTGCTCCTTCCCTAGTCCCTAGCTCACAGTCAGCAGATGGCAGCTGCCTGGGACTTCTGGACTCCCATAGCTGTGTCTAACCCAGTTGGAAAGAACCCTAACTAGAGAAGAGAGGGAGTGCCCTCCCACCCCTGAGAGAGTCATCTTCAAGAAAGACCACACTTCGAGGGACCAGCTCTTAGTGGCTTTGTTCTTCAGCCCCTTCTGTTAATGCCTAGTGGTGCCCACAAGGTATGTGGACATCCGTTTTTTCCCCAGACTCTTTCAGGAAGACATGGCTTTATCTATGGACACAGGTAACAACGCACCAGGACAAATAAGAAGGCGACCTGATCTGTGGATGAGATGGGTTTGCTCCAACCTGGATGGTGCCGCAGTCAGCAAGAGGCAGTTTTTGGAACAGCAGCTTGCCCAAACCTTTCTGTGATGCTAACACTGTATCTTAAAGGATGGTTTTGCCACTTAAAAAATAGATTGCATGTCCCCAAGAAAGCAGATATACCTGGGACCCTCAGTAGTAAAAGCTTGGATGAGCTTTCCCAGTAATAATCGAGGCCCCGTCTCAGCCCTGCCCTATCTCTTGCAGCATAAAGTACGGAGAAATAGTCCTTAAAAGCTGGAGTTAAAAAAAAAAGCATGAAAGGTCTTGGCCAACCAGTTCATCCCTAGTACCATAAAATATTAGTGCTAGAAAGAACTGGAAAGTTCATCTCTTCCACTAGTTCCCAACTCTGGCTGTACATTAAGATCACCCCCAGAAGTTCCACTTGGGTGGGTCTGGAGTGGGGTTCCAGCATCAGTATTTTTTTAAAAGCTCTCCAGGTGATTAAAGTGCAGTGGTTGAGAACCACTGCCTGGACAAAGGTAAGCAAGGCTCTCACTCATTCACCCTATAGAAAGGGGCCTCTGACTCCTAATTGAGCCCAGGGGCATTCAGAGGTCTTCCCCAGAGCCCTGGGCTTTTGGGAGGTGCCTCAGCACGGTTCAAGGGCAGGGGTCCAGGCACAGTTAAATCCCTCACTGCCCCACACTCCATCTTGGGAGGGTGCTCACCAAGGTCTCAGTTAAGTGGGATATAGCCCAATGACCCTACCACAGTCACATCTATTGGTCAACCACTGTCACCCAATTCTGTCCCTTTATTGTTTGACCAGTGATGTGTTCCCTGTCTGGAAAAGATAAGCCAGCGAATTACACAATCTCTTTCTCTGGAAGCTGACTTCAACAGGCCAGAGGGAAGTTATCAAAGAGTTGAAAAGTCCTGGGGATGTAGCACCTGGGGAGGATCTGAACCTTGTGCCTGGCATGAAGAGAGGGGAGAATGGAAAACCATATGCAGGAGCCTCAAATGCCATCAAAGAGGTGGAGATGAAAGAGAGCTGGCCCCCAGGGCTCACTGGATTCCTTATCTGCCCAAGGCCTGTTTGCTCAGCTTTTCTTGGATTCCTGGGAGACCTCTCTAGAGCCTTAGGAAAGCCTTGTTTTACCAGAGCCTGCCTTTATATATCCAAAAGAGTCTTAGAACACTCACTACAAACAGAACTGCCTCACTTTTATCTTTTTACATTTTGGGGGGGCTACATAAGATTTGGATTGCAAAGGGAAAACCAAAAAAGCTTCCATTGCTAAAATATAGTGTGGAAATCATGAAGCCAGTTTGATTCCTTGTTTCACTGAAGGGGATGCTGAGGCACAGAGCAGGGAAGCGTGCCTGGTTTTGTCAGCCTCTGTCTCTATGGGAGACCAGAAGGAGGAGTGTGGAAACTACTAGACAGAGCCACCACGTCCCTCTCCCTCCCCTAGCCTCTGCCATAACCACAGGTGTGGGGCTCACTGAGGAGGCAGCTCTGGCATGGGGCATCCTGACTCTAATAGCAGAGGGTTTTCTTTAGCCCTGAGTGATTTTTCCTTGGAAAGACCCTGCTTGTCTTTGGCACAGAATGGCTGTGTTTCAAGGGAATAAGGGTGGACCTTCAATAAATTCAGAACTCAAGCCAAATCCCACAGCTCACTAGCCCCCAAGATCACTCCATACACCTAGAGCAATGAACTCCTCCTGTCCCTAGCTTGACCTGCAGATAAAGAGCCAGCATGGCTGTCTCCTTCACCCTCTGCCCCTGTTCAGAAACCCAGAGCCTGGTGGCCCACAGAAGGGACCTGAGTTGGGTGTTTGCTCCAGGTGCCTAAATTCTAACTGACATTTGTTTCTAAATGCAGGACTTACTTTTATTTCTTTCCATAAACATTTCTTTTTTCTTTTTCTTTTCCTTTTCTTTTTTTTTTTTTTTTTTGAGATGGAGTCTTGCTCTGTTGCCAAGTTTGGAGTGCAGTGGCATGATCTTGGCTCACTGCAACCTCTGCCTGCCAGGTTCAAGCAATTCTCCTGCCTCAGCCTCCCAAGTGGCTGGGACTACAGGCATGCACTACCATGCCTGGTTAATTTTTTTTTTTTTTTTTTTTTTTTTTTAGTAGAGACGGGGTTTTACCAAGCTGGCCAGGCTGGTCTCAAACTCCTGACCTCGTGATCCGCCCGCCTTGGCCTCCCAAAGTGCTGGCCTCCCATGAGTCACAATATTTCTAATTTCCTCTGTCTAGGCCCCAATCCCCCTCTACTGAGCCCCACACAATCCATCCATCTACCTTTGTCTGAGGGGTAGATGGTGATGGATATACCCAGTGGTCAACTTCAGCTTGGGACTGAGACTCAAACCAGGAGACCAAAAAGCACAGTTTAGCTCTTACAGGGAAAGAAGAGGCACAAGAGGAGTGGACTCACTGTTACTTCCCATGGACTGGACCCCTATTCCCACATAGCTGTGCAGTTCTCCTTATGTAGAATCCCTTTAGAGGGACACTGGAGTGGTCCTATGCACATGACAGTAAAATAATAGAGTAAGAGAGACAGATATAAGAGAGGGTCTAGTCCTGCCCCACCCCCACCTTACTTGAAAGGGGAGCAGCTTCAGGACCCATAAGTCAGAGGTGAAGATAGACTTTTGGACGGAAAGTGCCCAGATAGCACCTGCTTCCAGCTTCCCACACTAATGCCCAGGGCCTGCGTATAATGAAATGCCCAAGTACTTCCTGGGCTCACGCTTGTTCCAGGTCTGATATCTTTATCTGCCGTAACCACCCGTCTCATGATCATCTCCATAAGTGTCTTTCTTCCACACAGGCAGTCAGATCTGAGCAGAAGGTGAGGACCGTGTCTTATTTTCCTTTGTATCCCCAACAGCTGGTGCAGTGGCGAGGAGCTAAAAGCAACTCAAGAAGTGCTTGTGAACCAATGGATGAGTGAATGAGAACCCCAGTCACGTCATGGTCCCCTCTGCTGTGCCCTCTGGCCATTCTCCCCAAATTGTGGTAAACAGGACCCTGTCCACTGCCAGCCACAAGCCGAGCCTGCAACCTTACCTCCCATGAGGAAGAGCAGCCCTGCCACGTACTGCATAAGGCCTCGGTCCCAGCAGCAGCCCAGCACGCCGATGATCCAGCCAAAGAGGATGATGGCCACCGCCATGCCCATGAAGCCAGCCGTCATTCTGCGCAGGTCTGTGGGGAAGCAGGCGAGCAACAGTCAGCAGCAGAGCCTGGGATTGAGGGCCAGGGTATACCCCAGCCCTGGGGTGGGTGCGGAGAGGGAGGGGCCCTCCAGGAGCAGGAAGGCAACCTGCCCTTCTCAGATAGAAGCACACAATCTTTGCAGAGGGAGGAGCCCCTGTGGTGACTCTATCCTTGTGTGCACAAACAGGCCACATCAGTTTGGCTCCTAAGCACAGGGACAGATCATCACAATATCGTGGCCGTTTCTTCTATGCCTCCTTTGTGCCAGGCATAGTGCTGCCTACCTATATATCTGTCTCAACCTTCTGAGACAGGTACTATCTTTATTCCTATTTGCAAAATGCAGCAACTTGCTGAAAGGCACACAGCTAGTAAGTGGTAGAACAGAGACTGGAACCCAGACCTGTCCAGCACTCCCAGCTTCCAAACACAGCATCACTTAGCCTGTCCAAGGAGCTGAGAACCAGAGAAATGGGCTGCTGGATCTGGGTAGTCAGGCTGCACCTGCCAAGCTCTCCTGGTCTCACTAGGAGGTTGCATGTGAGGGAAAGCTAACATCATAGGGGGTCTGGTGTTCTGTTCCTTCAACTCCAAGCTGGCTCCCGGGCTTAGCTTTCCCTGCATGCAGGGCTGCAGGAGGAGAGCCACACTTCCTGCTCTCCTCTAAGCTCCAGAGCAGACCCCTTTCTTGCACTTGCTTCAGCTCCTCTACCCCCTGGGTCAACCCCGCTTTCTGAGTCAGGCCCTTCTCTCTTCCACACCTGGCTGACCCATCAGCTCCAGGAGGAAGAGGGTTGTCTGGAAAGGCAGTATTTTTAGCAGAAGGGAGAGGGCAGAGCTGTTGCCATGGCTCAGTTGGCCACTCAACATCTGGCTTGGCTTCCTCCCCAGCTCCCACCCCTGCCCTCCTGCACCCAGAGGCAGCCAGAGCAGTTCTCAACCCCCCTACCCTTCCACGTGCCCACCGCACCCCAACCCCCACCAGCTCCGGGTACACTTTCCTCATCCATCACCCCTTCTCTAGAGCTCAACCTTCTGATCCTCTGGTCATGCCACCCACTCCTCTACCCTTCACCAACACCCACCACAGCTCCCTGGGCCCTCTCTCCACCCACCCACATCTGAGCCTGTGCCCTAGGCCCACCAGTGGGGCTCCACACAGGAGCAAAGCTATTTATCCTGCCTCTGCCCCAGGGTCTGTGCTCCCCAGGGGGTTGCAGAACAGCCTGGAGGACCCTTGGGCGTCCCTCTCTGTCAAAGGGAAGTGCCTGAAGCAAACCACATCCACACCCTGTGCAAGCACACCAGCTGCTGCCTGCCTGGACAATCTTTTCTCAACCCTGAGAAACAAACACCCCACAGATCTCTTTGGAGAACACCTCAGAGACCACATACCTCAAAAGGTGTCCAGGTCCCATCCCCTCCATTCCTCTCTCTCACTCCAGCCACCCCATGGGGAACCCCAGCAGAGCAAACAGAAAGACATATGGTGCACTTTGGCTTAAGACCCCTCTGTAGAGGGATCCAGACCACCCTTCTTGTCCTGACATTGACCATCAGACACTGACAGCCCCCGGCCAGGGAGGAAGTTGGCCAGGGAGTGGGGAGAGACGGGGCATAGGAGGGGAACAGCAGCAGACCCTTCCCTCTGGTGAAGAGGGGCCTAAAGAGGAAGGAGGACAGGGCTCCAGTCACAGAGGCAGAGATCTTTGAGAGCCACAGGGCAGGTTCCTGCTCTACTACGGCCGCCCTTGTCTGCCCTGGCTGACCCAGGATGCCTGCCCCAGCCAGGTAGAAGTGATGCTTACAGTCACTTGTGGGAACTGCCCAGGGTTCCTGATTATCATGCAGCACTGTACCCCCTGCTCATATTACCATATGTGTCAGATGGAACTGCTGAAAGCATCGTTTGATCACAATAGAAGCTTGTGAGCCCAGCGGCCTGCGTGGGCAGCCACAGCCAGTCAGAGAAGGGAAGGAGCACTCCTGCCCCTTCTTATTGAACCATCTGGGCTGTCCTCTCCCTCCATCTCCCCAAATGCTGTCTCCCTGACCACCAGCCCTATACCTTAGTCCCTGCTTTCCCCACCACCACAAGAGACTCTGGAGTGACCGAGGCCTGAGCTGCCTTCTCAGTAGAGAATGGTCCCCACTTGACATGTGATCCCATTTGGATCATCTCCTGGAAACGGGATACTCTTTACTACCAATGCTTCTACTCCCCATCATCTTCGAGGGCAAAAAGGTGGTGGGAAGAGGAAAAGAGAGAACAGCTTATTTTCAATGAAAAGAAGGTTTCCCTGTAAGGGGCCTATACTTTCTTAAACAGAATGTATAGTTTTGGATTTTGCGTTTAAGTATTTAATCCATTTTGAGTTTATTTTTGTACTTGGTGAGAGACAGGGGCCTAGTTTCATTCCTCTGCATATGAGTATCCAGTCTTTCCATTTACCGAAGCACCATTTACTGAAGAGGATGTCCTTCCCCCAGTGTATGTTGCTGCCTTTGTTGAAAATCAATTGGCTATAAATATGTGGATTTCTGGGTTCTCTGTTTCATTGATTCATGTGTTTTTATACCAAAATCATGCTAAGTGTCTTTCAATGAATGAATAAAGAAAATGTGTTACATATACACAATGGAATACTGTTCTGCCATGAAAGGGATGAAATGTTGTCATTTGCAGCATCCTGGATGGAACTGGAGGTCATTATGTCAAGTGAAATAAGCCAGGCCACAGAAAGACAAATATTGCATGTTCTCACTCATATATGAGAGCTAAAAATGTTGATCTAATCAAAGTAGAGAGTAGAATAATGGTTACCAGAGGCTGGGATGGGTATGGACAAAGATTGGTTAATGGGCACAAACATACAGTTAGAAGAAATAAGTTCTAATGTTTGATAGCAGAGTAGGGTAACTACAGTTACCAACAATGTATTGTGTACTTCAAAATAGCTGGAAAAGAGGGCTTGGAATGTTTCCAACACCAAGAAACGATAAATGCTCAAGGTGATGGATATTCTCAATACCCCGACTTGATCATTATATATTCTATGCATTTATCAGAATATCACATGTACCCACAAAATGTACAAAAATCATATACTGATAAAAATAAACAAACAAACAGGAGGTATAAAGGGTCAGCACATTCATCTTCTGGGCCCTTCTCTTTTCGGTGTGTGGAGGTTTCTTTCTAGGAGAAATCCTATCCCATTTGGCAACACTACACAGGACAACTTTGCAGAGCCCCACCTTGCTGGAGACCCAGCTCTCACCTGGCCTTGCTCATTGGAAGGCCTGTGCTGTTCCCCAGGCTCTGCAGACGCCAGGGAGCAAAGGTTCTGCCTGGGGGAATTAAGTGGAAAATGGGTCAATAAGAGATGTCCACCTTGGCCACGGATGGGAAAGTGGGCTGGGCAGAAAAACAAAATGGAAATGCAAATCAGAAAAAGAGGGAAGGTGAGAATTGTTGGAGGACGAGAACAAAGTGTTTTACTTAGAAGAAAACAGAGGAAAAGGCAGAACAGCAGCAAAATGAAGGCAATAATCCCTCTTCCAAAAGTCTGTGTTCCAGGTCGGGGAGAGGCTGTTGTCCTCTAACACAGACTAGGTACTCTTTGCCTCCTCCCAAAGGGCTTTGTCAACAGAAGCTGAGGGTTGTGCTAAGTTGTTGATCTGGAAACAAGAATGAAAACCAAAGGCCAGGCCTGTGTATTTCCACTGACCTGGAAAGATTTTCACATCACCCTGAAAACCTTATTTTGCCAGAGCCGTGCATGAACAGCTGGTTACTTTTGTCCTTAGACCTATGTGGTAACTCAGGGAAGCTGCAACAACAACTTATAAGGTAGATAGGACAAGAAATCTTCCAGTTTTACAGATGAGGAGAGCAATATCCAAAGAAGTTACATAATTTATTGACAAATAATCTCAAAACCAGTGTACTACAAGAAGAGTGAGTTGCATTCTTGAGTTACATGAGAAGATAATGCAATTAAAGATGTTCTGGGTTATAATGGCAGATTGAAAAAAATGTGTCTAGCATTTCCTCCTCCTAAACCAAGCCAGACTACAGTTAAGGGATTTCTTAGAAAGACAGAAGTCTTCGAGGATGGGGAAAATAGAAAAGAAGACAGGGATGACAACAACAAAAGTCTGCAGGGCTGACGGACGCTGTCCTAAAGAGTCAAAATTGGACCTAAAGAGTCAAATCTAAAGTCAGTATCAGAGAAGCTGAAAACCAACTTGTGGAATCCCCAAAAGGCTCATGAACTGGCACCAACAGGTCCATTTGGATCTGGTTGTTAAGCAGAAGAAAGGGAAATAAAACAGGGATTTGGTGGAAGTTATTTAAGATGGATCTAGATTCCTACATCGCCTTGGCCACTCCGTATCACTGCGGGATTCCTCTCTCCCTTGACTCCTGGAATCAGGGTACAAGGGGGTCATAAAACACAGTCCTTAGGTTTGGAGATCAACAGGTGAGGGTCAGTCAGCTCAGTTGAGGGTCAGGGTATTGTACTGAAGTTCACTACAGCACCCTGATGGAGTTACAGACTGTGTGCATATGGATGTTGAGTTTTAGCATTGATCCCACCTCTCTTCTACTTGGCTCTCAGACCCGCTGCCAGGGCTTTGCCCTCCAGCCTAGAGACTGGGAGAGGACTTTCTGGGGATGACCAGCACAGAGGAAAGACCTACAGACACTAGCAGTGTCCCAGAATCCGCCCCTCAGGCCCCTCTACAATGAAGCCCCAGTTGAACTGGGGTTCATTCAGTGCCTGCAGGCATTTTTCAACATGAGCAGACAAGTAACCGTCTCCATATATCTGAGAAAAGCCCATGAATGGGGAGAAAAACAACTTGCAGAAACAAGTTACAGGGAGAAGAAAAAAATTTTCAAAATTATTTTTGATATCCGCAGAGAGACAAGAAAAGAAAGATATTGCCTCTGTGAAACAAAAACAGAATACTATTAAAAAAGAACTAGGTGGGGGAACAAAAAGAATACCTGAAATAAAATAGTGGGACCAAAACCTATGAAACTTATATACTCAATTCTAACTTATGTATTAATAGTCCTGCCATGTTCCAAAAAAGACTTAAGGAGGCTTACAAAATGCACACAGTAGAGTGGGATAAAAATAGTGATGCAGGGCCGGGCGTGGTGGCTTATGCCTGTAATCCCAGCATGTTGGGAGGCCGAGGCAGGCAGATCACCTGAGGTCAGGCGTTCAAGACCAGCCTGGCCAACATGGTGAAACCCTGTCTCTACTAAAAATACAAAATTAGCCGGGCATGGTGGCACGCCCCGGTAATCATAGCTACTCGGAAGGCTGAGGCAGGGAGAATCGCTTGAACCCAGGAGGTGGAGGTTGCAGTGAGCCGATATCATGCCACTGCACTCCAGCCTGGGCGACAGTGAGACTCTGTCTCAAAAAAAAAAAAAAAAAAAAAAAAAAAAAGATGCAGTGAAGGAGAGAAAAAAGAAAGAAAAGGAAGATGAGGCCAGATATCACATTCACACACAAAACTTGGCCCATGAGGTCTTCAGGAAGGTTATTCTATCCCATATTTGCACTTAAAGGAATTAGACATTATTTCCGTTGTTTAAAAAATCTTTGTTGCTTTTTATTTGCACTTGAGTAAGTCCTGATTGCTTCTCTGCCCAAGGAAAGGCCTGTGCATGTATTCCTGCCCATCCTCGTTAACCTACGCGTCAATCTCCTCTCTTTAGGGGTAAGAAACTGCCTTTTTATTTCTTTGTGATTGCTAACTGTGCCCATAGCAGTATTTTGTACTCAGGAACATATATATAGCTTGTATTTCTTTCCCCATCTCTTCCTGCCTTTTTAGAAAAGAAAAAGAAAAGAACAAGGAGGAAACCCTAACTTCTGAGGCCTTGGAAAAATATGATGTGGGACTGGCCTAAGAATAATCCCCTTGGAAAGAGCCCAGAATGGTGAGTTTGACTCTGCAGGCAAAGGCCAAGATAGAGAAAAATCTCCTCACGAACCATGTCGGGCTTGAGTCCATTATCTGTATTCCATGACCCTAATGTTTAACATTCTAATTTTTGAAATGAAAGGTGCATTTATGCATTTTGTTGAATTGAGTTCAGCGTGGTGGAAAGGAGTGGGCAGAGGGAGGTTGATAATGAGGGAAGGTGGAGGAGGAAAGGCGAGGAGAACCATTAAATAGAACCAGAAAAAAGCTGTTCTCCCTCATGGAAAAATTTTGATTTTGAAGTTTACACTCCTATTAACATTTAAATGCATAAGTATTGCTTGCAACTCTACACAGGAAACCAGGATATCTGCATTTAAATAAACACCACTTAGAGAAAGAAAATATATGGGATGAATGTCTTTCTATTTGCTCTTTAAAGACCTTGCACAAATAATGATGATGATTGGAATTTTTTTTCATGGAAAAAAAAAACCAGAAATGGTGAGGGTAAGTATGCATTAGACCTTGTTGCGATGGTAACTACTGGGGCTAGAGAAAGAAGCACACCAATACCGCTGGATTCATGGCCCCAGCAGCCAGTGCCTGTAGTGCTGCACTGCAGCTGGAGGCCAGCAGGGCCGTGGTCCTCTGATGGCCACATGGGCACCTCTTGGGGAGGTCTGCTGGAAATTCTCCCTTCTGCATGATAGGAACACACGGCCTGGGTTACAAAGCAGGAGGGTGTTAGCTGCCCTGAGAGCTGGACATTCATTCACAAATTAATCAAGCCCTTAAAAATCAAGGTTACAGGAATTGAAGGGCACAGCAAAGTGGTGAGGGCAGAACTCAAGTGTTTTTGCCCCAAAGGATCAGTCGGTCTGGGAAGTAAGAGGTGGAAAGAGAGAGAGAGAGAATCTCCAATGAACCTGCTAGCCATGGGATCAACCAGGACAAGCGAATTCAAAGGATAGGGAAGATTCCAGGGCCCAATCACTGCACAGCAACCACCTCTGAAGGAAGTGGGGGTTTTAATTCTAGGAAGCCATATAGAGATGCAACTGGCAGCAACAGGAGAAATCAGGCTGTTCCCATTCAAATCCTGGCTCTTCCACAGCCGGGGTGCTGGGAACTCAAGCCAATTAGTCCCCGTCTCTGGGTCTGTTTCCACATGTGTAAATTAAGGTTATGACAATACCTACTTCAAAGAGCTGTTAAGAGGATTAAATAAGTAAATATGTGTAAACTGCTTAGAATAGTACCTGGCACAATGCTAGAGCTATGTAAGTGTAAATAGAAATAGAAGTCACCTAAATTAAAGCAATTCTCATTTTTTCATGCACTACTACATCCCTTGAACTTGCCACACATGAGCACACAAGGCGCTGAGTAACGTGTTGGGATATGCCCCTAATTAAGGATTTGGGACCCAGATAAAGCAGAGTTCTGGAAGCTGTTCTCATGCTTTTCAGGCACCTGGAGAGGCCAAGGTGAAGGCATTACTTCTTAATTTATTGATACTGAGCTGCATCCACCCCAGGGGGCTAGTACTGCCTATCCTCCAAGGACCAAAACAGCTGGAGGCTAAAGCAGCTAATAGCAGAGGCGCCTGTGGCTACAGAGGCTGTTTGAACCCTGGGCTCTGGCAGTAAGCACTGCACTGATCTGGAAGGAAAAGACATGGGGCAGGACTGAGACTCTGCTGGGAAAGCATCAATGATTTAGTTAAGAAGAACTAAAACAGCGAATTCCATAATGGGAGGTTTTGCCTATGACTTTCTTCTAGGGTGTAAGTTGGTTCAGCATCATAATGTAGTTATATATTTTTCACCTTTTTAACTGACAGATAACATTTTATGTTTTTATCATGTACAACATGATGTTTTGAAGTACATATACAAAATGGAATGGTTAAATCTAGCTCATCAACAAATGAACTCACACAGTTATCACTTTTATGGGAGGAGCACATAACAGCTACTCTTTATGTATTTTCAAGAATACAATATATCACTATTAACAATAGTCACCTTATTGTACAATAGATCTCTTGAAATTTACTTCTCCTATCTAACTGTAATTATGTATCCTTTGACCAACATCTCCCCATACCCTCCTAACCTCTAACCACACCAACCTCTGGTAACCACTGTTCTATTCTCTATTTCTATGTGATCAACTTTTTAGATTCCACATATGAGTGAGATCATGCAGTACTTGTGTTTCTGTGCCTGGCTTAACACAGTGTCCTCCAGGTTCATCTATGTTGTTGCAAATGGCAGGATTTCATTCTTTTGTATGGCTGAATAATATTCTATTGTATGAATGTGTGTGTGTATATATATATATATATGTTACATTTTCTTTATCCATTCATCCATTGGTGGACACTCAGGTGATATGATTCCACATCTTAGCTACTGTGAATAATCTGAATCAGCATGAAAGTGCAGATATCTCATTAACATACTGATTTCAATTTCTTTGGGTATATAGTCAGTGTGGAATTGCCGGATTCTATGGCAGTTCTATTTTTAGTTTTCTGAGGAACCTCCATATGGTTCTCCATAATGGCTGTACTAATTTCATTCCCACCAAGAGTGTATAAGGGTTCCCTTTCTCCATTTGCAGTACTTGTTATCCTTTGTCTTTGTTATAGTAGACACTCCAACTGAGGTGAGATGGTATCTCATTGTGGTTTTGTTACCAGCAGTGAATCCAGCGGGTCTACAGCAAACTCAATCCTTGCCTCCTTGGAGGAAAGAATTCAGCTGAAAGGCAGAAGTAGGTTTAAGGCAGAGGAAGAGACCAAGGCAAGTTTTAGAACAGGAATGAGAGTTTAGTGAAAAGTTTTACAGCAGGGGTGAAAGGAAGCAAAGTACACTTGGAACAAGGCCTAGCAGGCAACTTGAGAGATCCAAGCACCCTGCTTGTCCCTTGAGATGGGGCTTTATACACTGGCATGGTTCCAGGGTTTCCATTTCTCCCTCCTTGATTTTTCCCTTAGAGTAGCTGTCCACACGCACAGTGGCCTGCCAGCACTTGGGAGGGGCTGCACGCATAGTGTGTTTACTAAAGTTGTGCACATCTTCACTTGAGGCATTTTTCCCTTACGTGGTCTAGCATTTTTAGAGGAAGGTCATATACCAGTTAAACGCTGCCATTTTGCCTGTTAGTATGAATGCTTGAGCCTGCTCACCCAACTCCTGAGATCTTATTGGGAAGCTGCTGTTCACCAGCTTCAGCTGTTTTCTTTTTCTTTTCTTTTTTTTTTTTTTTTTTTTGAGGTGAAGTCTCGCTTTTGTTGCCCAGGCTGGAGTGCAATGGCGCAATCTCGGCTCACCACAACCTCTGCCTCCCGGGTTCAAGCAATTCTCCTGCCTCAGCCTCCCAAGTAGCTAGGATAACAGGCATGTGCCACCACGCCCAGCTAATTTTTTTTTTTGTATTTTTAGTAGAGACAGGCTTTCGCCATGTTGGTCAGGCTAGGTGTTTTCTATCTACTGGGAGACTGTCTTTCCCTGGCACCAGCTATGATCAATTATTATTTTATTAATAGATAGTTAACAACTGACTGACCATCACCTGATGGTCACCTGGCATTCATAGGGAGCCCTCTCCTGTTCTGGTCATGTCTGCCTAACTACCTACTCTAACAGTTTTAATTTGCATTTCCCTGATGATAGTGATATTGAGCATTTTTGTATATACCTGTTGGCCATCTGTATTGTCTTCTTTTGAGAAATGTCTATTCAAAGCTTCTGCCCATTTTTAAATTGAATTATTTGTTTGTTTTATTATTGGGTTGTTTGAGTTTCTTATATATTTTGGATATTAATCCCTTGTCAGATGTATAGTTTGTAGCTATTTTCTCCTATTCTACAGATTGTTACTTCACTCTGTTGATGGTTTCCTTTACTGTACAGAAGCTTTTTAGTTTGATCCCATTTGTCTATTTTTGCTTTTGTTGCC